>NC_137166.1:37741391-38341391 GCF_951394435.1 Stenella coeruleoalba
GATGCACGGTTTTGTTCTGCCTCACTGAGAAAAGTTACTTAAACTCCTTGACCATAAGTTTTCTCATCTTTAAAATGGGAATAAAATAGTACCTACCTCAGAGTTGTGAGATATCTTAGGCTAGTCCATACATATTTCCTGGAACAAACCAGGCACCTGGGGGTCAGTAAAGCTCATTAATGAGATCCTCAATCATCATGAATAAATGGTTAGTGGTTAGTGATGATGACTAAAGAAAATGCTGCTGCTGATGGTAATGATGGTGATGCTGCTGATAAAAAGCAGTGGGGATGTTATTATTGCTACTGTTACTGCTGCTGCTGCTGATGTTGATAATAGTGATAAAGTAAAAGAATACAGTCCTGACAGGTCAGGAGCTGGCCATCCATGTCAGTGGTTCCTAGCTGAAGGCAAGTTTTCCCAGGGGATATTTGGTTGGCATAACTGTGAAGGGAGTGTGGATGCTACTGGCATCTAGGGGGTGGGGTCAGGCATACTGTTAAATACCCTGCAATGGCACAGGACAGTCCCCAGAATAAAGAATTATCAGGCTAAAGGAAGACATATAAATGGCCACCACATATACAAAAAGGTATTCAACATCACTAATCAACAGGGAAATGCAGGTCGAATCCACAAGGAACTATCAACTCACAACTGTTAGGGTGGCTATTATCACAAAACAAAAGATAAGTAAGTGTTGGTAAGGATGTGGAGAAATAGAACCCTTGTACACAGTTGGTGGGAATATAGAATGGTGAAACCATTCTGGAAAACAATATGGTGTTCGTCAAAAAACTAAAAATAGAACTATTATATGATCCAGCAATCCCACTTCTTGGTAAACAGCCAAAAGAAATGAAGTTAGGATCTTGAAGAGATATTATCACCTCAAGTTTATGACAACATTTTTCATAATAGCCAAGATATGGGAACAACACAAATGCCCATCAATAGATAAATGGATAAAGAAAATGTGGTATAGACACACAATGGAATATTATTCAGCCTTCAAAAAAGGAAATCCCACCATCTGCGGCAACGTTGTTAACCTAAAGAATATTATGCTAAGTGAAATAAGCCAGTCACAGACAGACAAATACTGCATGATTCTACCTACATGAGGCATCTAAAGTAGTCAGACTCAGAGAAGCAAAGAATAGAATGGTGGCTGCCAGGGGCTGAAGGGAGATGGAAATGGAGAGATGTCACTCAATAGGTTTAAAATTTCAGTTTTTCAATATGAATAAGTTCTAGACATCTGCTGCACAACATGGCACCTATAGCTAACAGTATAGTATTGTGTACACTAAAATATGTTAAGAGGAGAGATATCATGTTAAATGTACTTATCACACCAAAAAAAATTACAAAAGAACAGAAGGAAAGTTTTGGAGTTAATAAATATGTTTAGTATCTTGACTGTGGTGATGGTATTGTGGATGTAAGCATATGTCCAAACTCATCAAGATGATAGATTAATACCACTACACACCTATTAAATGGCCAAAATCTAGAACATTGACAACACTAAATGCTGGCAAGGATGTGGAGCAGCAGAAGCTCAATTATTGTTGGTAGATATACAAAATGGAAGACAATTTGGTAATTTCTTATAAAACTAAACATACTCTTACCATGTGATGGCAGTGGCACTTCCTGGTACTTATGCAAAGGAGTTGAAAACTTGTGTCTGCAGAAAAATCTGCTCACAGATACTTATAGCAGTTTAATTCATAATTGCCCCAAACTGGACATAACCAAGATTTCCTTCAGCAGGTGAATGGATAAATAGACAGTGGTACATCCAGACGATGGAATATAACAAAGCACTGAAAAGAAATGCATTATCAAGCCATGAAAAGACATAGAGAAAACTTAAATGAATATTACTTAGTGAAAGATACCAATCTGAAAAGGTTGTGATTCTAAGTATATGACATTCTGGAAAAGCCAAACTACGGAGAAAATTAAAAGACCAGGAGTTGCCAGGGGTTGGGGATGGGAGGAGAGGGATGAATAGGTAGAACACAGAGGATTTTTATGGCAGTGAAAATACTCTACATGATATTATGATGATGGATACATATACATTTGTCCAAACCCACAGAATGTAGAACACCAAGAGTGAACCCTAAGATAAACTATGGCCTTCGGGTGATAACAATGTGTCACTGTAGGTTTATCAGTTGTAACAAATGTGCTACTCTGATGGGGTGTATTAATAATGGGGGAGGCTACACATGTGTGAGAGCAGGGGATATATAGGAAATCTCTGTATCTTCCTCTCAATTTTGCTGTGAACCTAAAAATGCTCAAGTCTTTTTAGAAAAAGGTATATATCAAATATGTGTAATGTGCAATTTTTGGTTAAAAAAATGAATTATCTAGCCTAAAATGTAAATACTGTTGAGAAACGCTGGTCTAGGAAGATGGGAAATCTAACTACTAGAAGTTAGACGGAAATTTCTATTGACTGACTACTTGACACAACCCATTCAATTGCTGTCTTGAATTGTATAGGAATCTGCACAAAAATGTAGGAGGAGAGACCCTGAAGATTGGGAACGCTATAATGAAGCCTCTCGTGTGGGTCAGGACCAAAGACTGCAATGCACAGGACAGTCTCCCACAGGACAGCCTGGTGGAGCTGTGTTTCTGGCCCCTCCAAGTCCCCAGTTGGAAACTGTATACTGGTTGTGGTGATGAGCAACAGGGCAATTGGCAGGAGCAATGTCTTTCACTGAGGCTCTGATGCTATGATGGGATGTACTAGACAAGAGGATGAGAAGGGGAGAGAGGAGGAGAGTCACCAATAAATGATCAGCTCTTCATCACTGATGAGGAGCTACTTCACTCAGCCCCAGCACTTTCAGGCAAACCCATGATTGAACCTGTGCAATTGTATGTATGGATGGCCCTGTTTATCTCCCATTAGCAGAGGGAGAGACACCACAGATATTGTGAATTGGACTGATGAACTGGTTGGATATTCGGCAGGCTAGCTTCCTCTTTCCATCACCATAGCTGGCTCCAAATTCCAGACTAAGAGTTGAAAGTCCCAGGAGATGGGACTGGTTGTGGGTGAGAGTGTAGGGAAAATAAGATTCACTGGGAAAGTCCTGTTGTTTTCCTTAACATGAGGCCAGGCATTTGCAGGAGGTTTGACTGAAGTGGTCTTGCTTCAGGGCAGGGGTCAAAAGTCTCACCAAGTTCCAAATGCCTCCAGCAAAGAGAAAGTGCTCAACTTGGTGATAAAAACATCACTGTCTTTTTTTTTTTTTAATTGAAGCATAGTTGATTTGCAATACTATATTATCTCAGGTATACAACATAGTGATACAATATTTTACAGACTGTGTTACAAAATGTTGGTTATATTCCCTGTGCTGTACAATATATCCTTGTTGCTTATTTATTTTATATATAATAGTTTGTATCTCTTGATCTCCTACCCCTATCTTGCCCCTCCCCACTTCCATCTTCCCACTGGGAACAACTAATTTTTTTCTCTATACCTGTGAGTCTGTTTCTGTTGTGTAACATTCATTTATTTGTTTTATTTTTTAGATTCCACATATAAGTGATAACATAGAGTATTTGTGTTTCTCTGTCTGACTCATTCCACTAGCATAATACATGCTAGGTCCATCTACTTTGTTGCAAATGACAGCATTGTGTATGGATATATATATCTCTCTCACATCTTCTTTATCGATTCATCTACTGATGGACACTTAGGTTGTTTCCATATCTTGGCTATTTTAAATAATGCTGCTATGAACATGGGGGTGCATGTATCTTTTTGAATTATGTTGATGAAGGAAATTGAAGATGATGCAAAGAAATGGAAAGATATCTTGTGTTCATGGATTGGAAGAATTAATATTTTTGAAATGTCCATACTACCCAATGCAAGCTACAGATTTAATGCAATCCCTATAAAATACATATCAAAAGACACATGACTGGGCTTCCCTGGTGGCGCAGTGGTTGAGAGTCCGCCTGCCGATGCAGGGGACACGGGTTCATGCCCCGGTCCGGGAAGATCCCACATGCTGCGGAGTGGCTGGGTCCGTGAGCCATGGCTGCTGAGCCTGTGCGTCCGGAGCCTGTGCTCTGCAGCGGGAGAGGCCGCAACAGTGAGAGGCCCGTGTACCACAAAAAAAAAAAAAAAAAAAGACACATGACATTTTTCACCAAACCAGAACAAATAATTCCAAAATATACATAGAACCAAAAACACCCTGAATTGCCAAAGCAATCTTGAGAAAAAAGAACAAAATAGAGTAGTGGTCATGCTCCTTGACTTCAGGCTATACTACAAAGCTTCAACAATCAAAACAGCATGGTACTGGCACAAAAATGGACACATAGATTAATGGAACAGAATAGAAAGCCCAGAAATAAACCCATGCACCTACAACCAATTAATCTATGACAAAGAAAGGCAAGAATATATAATGGAGAAGACACTCTCTTTAATATGTGGTGCTGGGAAAACTAGATAGCCACATGTAAAAGAATGAAATTAGAACATTTTCTCACACCAAATACAAACTCAAACTCAAACTCAAAATGGATTAAAGACCTGAATGTAACATCTGAAACCATAAAAATGCTAGAAGAGAACAGAGGCAGAACACTCTTTGACATAAATCATAGCAATATTTTTTTTGGATATGTCTCCTAAGGCAAAAGAAACCAAAGCAAAAATAAACAAATGGGGCCTAATTAAACTTAAAAGCTTTTGCACAACAAAGGAAATCAATGATAAAATGAAAAGACAGCCTACTGAATGGGAGAAAATACTTGAAAATGATAAGACAGATAATATTCAAAATATATAAACAGCTCATACAACTTAATATAGTTTTTAAACATCTTTATTGGAGTATAATTGCTTTACAATGCTGTGTTAGTTTCTGCTTTATAACAAAGTGAATCAGCTACACATATACACATATCCCAATAACTCCTCCCTCTTGTGTCTCCCTCCCACCCCCCCACCCCACCCATCTAGGTGATCACAAAGTACTGAGCTGATCTCCCTGTGCTATGTGGCTGCTTCCCACAAGCTATCTATTTTACATGTGCTAGCATTTATAAGTCCATGCCACTCTCTCACTTCATCCCAGCTTACCACTCTCACTCCCTATGTCCTCAAGTCCATTCTCTACATTTGCATCTTTATTCCTGTCCTGCCCCTGGGTTCTTCAGAAACATTTTTTTCTTTTAGATTCCATAAATATGTGTTAGCATATGGTATTAGTTTTTCTCTTTCTGACTTACTTCACTCTGTATGACAGACTCTGGGTCCATCCACCTCACTACAAATAACTCAACTTCGCTTCTTTTTATGGCTGAGTAATATTGCATTGTATATAGGTGCCACATCTTCTTTATCTACTCATCTGTCGGTGGACACTTAGGTTGCTTCCATGTCCTGGCTATTGTAAATAGACCTTTGATGAACATTGTGGTACATGACTCTTTTTGAATTATGGTTTTCTCAGGGTATATGCTCAGTAGTGGGATTGCTGGGTCATATGGTAGTTCTATTTTTAGTTTTTTAAGGAAACTCCATAATGTTCTCCATAGTGGCTGTATCAGTTTACATTCCCACCAACACTGCAAGAGGGTTCCCTTTTCTCCATAGCCTCTCCAGCATTTATTGTTTGTAGAATTTTTGATGATGGCCATTCTGACTGGTGTGAGGTGATACTTCATTGTAGTTTTGATTTGCATTTCTCTGATGATTAGTGATGTTAAGCATTCTTTCATGAGTTTGTTGGCAATCTGTATATCTTCTTTGGAGAAATGTCTTATTAGGTCTTCTACCCATTTTTGGATTGGGTGGTTTGTTTTTTTGATATTGAGCTGCATGAGCTACTTGTAAATTTTGAAGATTAATCCTTTGTTAGTTGCTTCATTTGCAAATATTTTCTCCCATTCTGAGGGTCGTCTTTTTGTCTTGTTTATGGTTTCCTTGCTGTGCAAAAGCTTTTATGTTTCATTAGGTTCCATTTGTTTATTTTTGTTTTTATTTCCATTTCTCTAGGAGGTGGGTCAAAAAAGGGTCTTGCTGTGATTTGTGTCATAGAGTGTTCTGCCTATGTTTTCCTCTAAGAATTTTGTAGTGTCTGGCCTTACATTTAGGTCTTTAATCCACCTTGAATTTGTTTTTGTGTATGGTGTTAGGGAGTCTTCTAATTTCATTCTTTTACATGTAGCTGTCCAGTTTTCCCAGCACCACATATTGAAGAGGCTGTCTTTTCTCCATTGTAGTTTTTTGCCTCCTTTATCAAAATTAAGGAGACCATATGTATGTGGGTTTATCTCTGGGGTTTGTATCCTGTTCCATTGATCTATATTTCTGTTTTTCTGCTGGTACCATACTGTCTTGGTTACTGTAGCTTTGTAGTATAGTCTGAACTCAGGGAGCCTGATTCCTCCAGCTCCGTTTTTCTATCTCAAGATTGCTTTGGCTATCCGGGGTCTTTTGTGTTTCCAAACAATTTTTAATATTTTTTGTTCTAGCTTTGTGAAAAATGCCATTGGTAGTTTGATAGGGATTGCATTGAATCTACAGATTGCTTTGGGTAGTATAGTCATTTTCACAATGTTGATTCTTCCAATCCAAGAACATGGTATATCTCTCCATCTGTTTGTATCGTCTTTAATTTCTTTCTTCAGTGTCTTATAGTTTTCTGCATACAGGTCTTTTGTCTCCTTAGGTAGGTTTATTCCTAGGTATTTTAGTCTTTTTGTTTCAGTGGCACATAGGAGTGTTTCTTTAATTTCGATTTCAGATTTTTCATCATTAGTGTATAGGAATGCAAGAGATTTCTGTGCATTAATTTTGTGTGCTGCTACTTTAACAAATTCATTGATTAGCTCTGGTAGTTTTCTGGTAGCATCTTTAGGATTCTCTATGTATAGTATCATGTCATCTGCAAACAGTGACAGCTTTACTTTGTCTTTTCAGATTTGGATTCCTTTTATTTCTTTTTCTTCCCTGATTGCTGTGGCTAAAACTTCCAAAACTATGTTGAATAATAGTGGTGAGAATAGACAACCTTGTCTTGTTCTTGATGTTAGTGGAAATGGTTTCAGTTTTTCACCACTGAGAACAATGTTGGCTATGGGCTTGTCACATATGGCCTTTATTATGTTGAGGTAAGTTCCCTCTGCATCCTTTCTGGTGGGTTTTCATCATAAATGGGTGTTGAATTTTGTCAAAAGCTTTTCCTGCATCTATTGAAAAGATCATATGGTTTTTCTCCTTCAATTTGTTACTATGGTTTATCACATTGATTGATTGGAGTATATTAAAGAATCCTTGCATTCCTGGGAAAACCCCACGTGATCATGGTGTATGATCCTTTTAATGTGCTGTTAGATTCTGTTTGCTAGTATTTTGTTCAGGATATTTGAATCTATGTTCACCAGTGATATTGGCCTGTAGTTTTCTTTCTTTGTGAAATCTTTGTCTGGTTTTTGTATCAGGGTGATGGTGGCCTTGTAGAATGAGTTTGGGAGTGTTCCTCCCTTTGCTATATTTTGGAAGAGTTTGAGAGGATAGGTGTTAGCTCTTCTTTAAATGTTTGATAGAATTCGTCTGTGAAGCCATAAGGTCCTGGGCTTTGGTTTGTTCGAAGACTTTTAATCACAGTCTCAATTTCAGTGCCTGTGATTGGTCTGTTTATATTTTCTATTTCTTCCTGATTCAATCTCGGAAGGTTGTGCTTTTCTAATAATTTGTACATTTATTCCAGGTCATCTATTTTATTGGCATATAGTTGCTTGTAGTATTCTCTCATGATCCTTTGTATTTCTGCAGTGTCAGTTGTTACTTCTCATGTTTCATTTCTAATTCTATTGATTTGAGTCTTCTCCCTTTTTTTCTTGATGAGTCTGGCTAATGGTTTATCAATTTTGTTTATCTTCTCAAAGAAGCAGCTTTTACTTTTATTGGTCTTTGATATTGTTTCCTTCACTTCTTTTTCATTTATTTCTGATCTGATCTTTATGATTTTTTCCCTCTGCTAACTTTGGGTTTTTGTTGTTGTTGTTGTTCTTCTTCTTCTTCTTTCTCTAATTGCTTTAGGTATAAGGTTAGGTTGTTTATTTGAGATGTTTCTTGTTTCTTGTGGTAGGATTGTATTACTATAAACGTCCTTCTTAGGACTGCTTTTGCTGCATCTCATAGGTTTTCGATTGTCATGTTTTCATTGTTATTTGTTTCTAGGTATTTTTTGATTTCCTCTTTGATTTCTTTGGTGATCTCTTGGTTATTAAGTAGTGTATTGTTTAGCCTCCATGTGCCTGTATTTTTTACAGATTTTTTCCTGTAATTGATATCTAGTCTCACAGTGTTGTGGTCAGAAAACATACTTGATACTATTTCAATTTTCTTAAATTTACCAAGGCTTAATTTGTGACTCAAGATATGATTTCTCCTGGAGAATGTTCTATGAGCACTTGAGAAGAAAGTGTATTCTGGGTTTTTTTGGATGGAATGTCCTATAAATATCAATTAAGTCCCTCTTGTTTAATATATCATTTAAAGTTTGTTCTTCCTTATTGATTTTCATTTTGGATGATCTGTGCATTGGTGAAACTGTGTTGTTAAAGTCCCCTACTATGATTGTGTTACTGTCAATTTTCCCCTTTTATGGCTGTTAACATTTGCCTTATACATTGAGGTGCTCCTATGTTGGGTGCATAAATATTTACAATTGTTATATCTTCTTCTTGGATTGATCCCTTGATCATTATGCAGTGTCCTTCTTTGTCTCTTGCAATAGTCTTTATTTTAAATTCTATTTTGTCTGATATGAGAATTGCTACGCCAGCTTTCTTTTGATTCCTATTTGCATGGAATATCTTTTTCCATCCCCTCACTTTCAGTCTGTATGTGTCCCTAGGTCTGAAGTGGGTCTCTTGTAGACAGCATATATACGGGTCTTGTTTTTGTATCCATTCAGCCAGTCTATGTCTTTTGGTGGGGGCATTTATTCCATTTACATTTAAGGTAGTTATCCACATGTATGTTCCTGTTACCATTTTCTTAATTGTTTTGGGTCTGTTATTGTAGGTCTTTTCCTTCTCTTGTGTTTCCTGCCTAGAGAAGTTCCTTTAACATTTGTTGTAAACCTGGTTTGGTGGTGCTGAATTCTTCTAGCTTTTGCTTGTCTGTAAAGGTTTTAATTTCTCTGTCGAATATGAATGAGATCCTTGCAGGGTAGAGTAATCTTGGTTGTAGGTTTTTCCCTTTCATCACTTTAAATATGTCCTGCCACTCCCTTGTGGCTTGCAGTGTTTCTGCTGAAAGATCAGCTGTTAACATTATGGGGATTCCCTTGTATGTTATTTGTTGTTTTTCCCTTGCTGCTTTTAATATTTATTCTTTGTATTTAATTTTTGAATGCTTGATTAATATATGTCTTGGCATGTTTCTCCCTGGATTTATCCTGTATGGGACTCTCTGCACTTCCTGGACTTGATTGACTGTTTCCTTTCCCATATTAGGGAAGTTTTCAACTATAATGTCTTCAAATATTTTCTCAGTCCCTTTCTTTTTCTCTTCTTCTTCTGGAAACCCTATAATTCGAATGTTGGTGCGTTTAATGTTGTCCCAGAGATCTCTAAGACTGTCCTTATTTCTTATTTTGTTTGTTAGTTTTTTATTTATTTTTGTTTGTTTTGTTTTGATTTTGCTATACAGCAGGTTCTTATTATTTATCTATTTTATAGATATTAGTGTATATATGTCAATCCCAATCTCCCAATTCATCCCACTCCCACCCCCTCCCTTGGCTTTCCCCCCTTGGTGTCCTTACGTTTGTTCTGTACATCTATGTCTCTATTTCTGCCTTGTGGACCAGTTCATCTGTACCATTTTTCTAGATTCCAAATACATGCATTAATATACTATATCTGTTTTTCTCTTTCTGACTTTCTTCACTCTGTATGTGAGTCTCTAGTTCATCCACGTCTCTATAAATGATGCAATTTTGTTTGTTTTTTTTTTGGCTGAGTAATATTCCATTGTATATATGTACCACATCTTCTTTAACCATTCGTCTGTCAGTGGACATTTAGGTTGTTTTCATGTATTGTAAATAGTGCTGAAATGAACATTTGGGTGCATGTGTCTTTTTAAATTATGGTTTTCTCTGGGTGTATACCCAGTAGTGGGATTGCTGGGTCAGATGGTAATTCTGTTTTTCATTTTTTAAGGAACCTCCATACTGTTCTCCATAGTAGCTATATCTATTTACATTTACACCAACAGGGCAAGAGGGTTCCCTTTTCTCCACACCCTCTCCAGCATTTATTGTCTGTAGATTTTCTGATGATGCCCATTCTAACTGTGTGAGGTGATACCTCATTGTAATTTTGATTTGCATTTCTCTAATATTAGTGATGTTGAGCAGCTTTTCATATGCCTCTTGGGCATGTATATGTCTTCTGTGGAGAAATGTCTATTTAGGTCTTCTGCCCATTTTTTGATTGGGTTTTTTATTTTTTTATATTGAGCTGCATGAGCTGTTTAGGTAATTTGTAGATTAATCATTTGTCCATTTATTTGTTTGTAAATATTTTCTCCTGTTCTGAAGGTTGTTTTTCTGTCTTTTTTATAGTTTCCTGTGCTGTGCAAAAGCTTTTAAGTTTCATTAGGGCCCATTTTTAAATTTTTGTTTTTATTTCCATTATTCTAGGAGGTGATTCAGAAAAGACCTTGCTGTGATTTATGTCAAAGGGTGCTCTTCTTATGTTTTCCTCTAACAGTTTTATAGTGTCCAGTCTTACATTTAGGTCTTTAATCTACTTTGTGTTTATTTTTGTGTATGGTGTTAGGAAGTGTTCTAATATCATTCTTTTACATGTAGCTGTCCAGTTTTCCCAGCTCCACTTATTGGAGAAACTGTCTTTTCTTCACTGTATATCCTTGTCTTCTTTGTCATAGATTAGTTGACCATAGATGCAGGGGTTTATCTCTGTGCTTTCTATCCTGTTTCATTGATCTATATTTCTGTTTTTCTGACAGTACCATATTGTCTTGATTAGTGTGGCTTTGTAGTGTAGTCTGAAGTCAGGCAGTCTGATTCCTCCAGTTCTGTTTTTTTTTTTTTTTTCCCTCAAGATTGCTTTGGGTATTCAGGGTCTTTTTTGTCTCTATGCAAGTTTTAAGATTTTTTTGTTCTAGTTCTGTAAAAAATGTCTTTGGTAATTTGATAGGAATTACATTGAATCTTTAGATTATTTTGGGTAGTATAGTCATTTTCACAATATTGATTCTTCCAATCCAAGAACATGGTATATCTCTCCATCTGTCTGTGCCATCTTTGAATTCCTTCATCAGTGTCTTATAGTTTTCTGAGTACAGGTCTTTTACCTCCATAGGT
Source organism: Stenella coeruleoalba (assembly GCF_951394435.1). Lineage (NCBI taxonomy): Eukaryota > Metazoa > Chordata > Mammalia > Artiodactyla > Delphinidae > Stenella > Stenella coeruleoalba. Next base: position 37,752,806 of record NC_137166.1, read on the forward strand.
AGTTTTATTCCTAGGTATTTTATTCTTTTTGTTGCAATGGTGAATGGGATTGTTTCCTGAATTTCTCTTTCTGGACTTTTGTTATTAGTGTGTAGGAATGAAAGAGATTTCTGTGCATTAGTTCTATGTCCTGGAAATTTACCAAATTCACTGATTAGCACTACTAGTTTTCTGGTGGCATCTTTAGGATTTTCTGTGCTTTGTGGACTTGACTATTTCCTTTCTCATATTAGGGACATTTTCATCTATAATCTCTTCAAATATTTTCTCAGTCCCTTTCTTTTTCTCTTCTTCTTCTGGGACTCCTATAATTTGAATGTTGGTGCATTAATTTTGTCCCAGAAGTCTCTAAGACTGTCCTCAATTCTTTTCATTCTGCTCTGCAGTAATTATTTCCACTATTTTATTTTCCAGGTCACTTATCTGCTCTTCTGTCTCAGTTATTCTGCTATTGATTCCTTCTAGAGAATTTTAAATTTCATTTATTGTGTTGTTCATCACTGTTTGTTTACTCTTTAGTTCTTCTAGGCCCTTGTTACATGTTTCTGGTATTTTCTCCATTCTATTTCCAAGATTTTGGATAATCTTTACTATCATTACTCTGAATTCTCTTTCAGGCAGACTTCCTATTTCCTCTTCATTTGTTTGGTCTGGTGGGTTTTTACCTTGCTCTTTCATCTGCTGTGTGTTTCTTTGTCATCTCATTTTGCTTAACTTACTGTTTTGGGGGTCTCCTTTTTGCAAGCTGCATGTTCATAGTTCCCGTTGTTTTTGGTGTCTACCCCCAGGGGCTAAGGTTGGTTCACTTGGCTGTGTAGGCTTCCTGGTGGAGGGGACTGGTGCCTGTGTTCTGGTGGATGAGGCTGGATCTTCTCTTCCTGGAGGGCAGGACTGCATCTTGTGGTGTGTTTTGTGGTGTCTCTGACCTTATTATGATTTTAGGCAACCTCTCTGCTAATGGGTGGGGTTGTGTTCCTGTCTTGCTAGTTGTTTGGCATAGGGTGTTCAGCACTGTAGCTTGCTGGTCGTTGAGTGGAGGTGGGTCTTAGTATTGAGATGGAGCTCTCTGGGAGAGCTTTTGCTGTTTGATATTATGTGGAGCCATGAGGTTTTTGGTGGACCAATGTCCTGAACTCAGCTCTCCCACCTCAGAGGCACAGGCCTGACACCCAGCCAGAGCATCAAGACCCTGTCAGCCACATGGCTTAGAAGAAAAGGGAGAAAAAAAGAAAGAATAAAATAAAGTTAATAAAATTAAAAAATTATTAAAAATTCAAAAGTAATAAAAAAAGAAAAAAGAAAGAAAGAAGAGAGCCATGAAATAAAAAAAATTAGACCAATGATAACAAGTACTAAAAAGTATACTAAAAAAAAATGCGTACAGAGAGAACCCTAGGACAAATGGTAAAAACAAAGCTATACAGACAAAATCACACAAAGAAGCATACACATACACACTCAGAAAAGAGAAAAATGAGAAAAAATATATCTATATATATATATAAAAAGGAGGAAGACCAACAAAATCAATAAACAAATCTACCAATGATAATAAACTCTAAATACTAAATTAAGATAAACATAAAGCCAGGAGAAAAGATGTTCAACATTGCTAATCATCAGAGAAATGCAAATGAAAGCCAGAATGAGATATCACCTCACACCTATCAGAAAGGCTAACATCAAAAATCTATAAATAACAAATGTTGGCGAGGATGTGGAGAAAAAGGAGCCCTTGTGTACCATTGGTGGGAATGTAAATTGGTGCAGCCACAGTGGAAAACAGTATGGATGTTCCTCAAAGAACTAAGAATAGAACTACCATATGATCTAGCAATTTCACTCCTGAGTATATACCTGAAGAAAACAAAAACTTCTCTTTTTTTGTCTTTTGGGATTCTCTTAGCAGCCCTGTGTGTTTTCTGTTGCAGAAGCAGAAACAGTTTCCTTTAAACATGAGGTGTTGTGGATTCTCTTCTGCCCAAAATCACTGTGTGACATTATAGAAGTCACATCTTACAGTTTTGAGCCCTCTGATGCTAAATACAGATGATAAAGCCTATGTTTCTGGAGTGGTTTTTTTATGAGCACAAATGAAGATGAATGTTGAAAACATGATGGAAAACTAAGCCATGAAAGAAAGCTATCTGTATAACTCAGCAGAAGGAGAGCAATTTCCAGACATGATCTGATTCCTAGTCACTGTTGGGGTCACAGTGCCTCACACTGAGCAAACACAGTAAAGAAAAAGGAAAACTCATGCAAATGTGTAATTTACCATCCCCAGCTGCCTCTCTAGCAAGGTGAATTGTGTCATGGAGGACATTTTCCTGAGTAAGTGATAGATAATGGAGACACAGGAGTGGAGAGGCTGCAATAGAGCTGGATTGCTGTATAGGAGAAAGAGAAAGAAATTAAAGATAAGGTAGTAGAGAACACAGGAATGGGGGTGGGGCCAGGGGAAATTTAGTGGCTGGAAGGTTCATAGCATGAAGGGAGAAATGATGGAGGCTACAATGTCTGCAGGGTGGGTTATGAAGTTGTCTGATATGTGGTACGTGATGTAGACCTTCTTCTGGGTCTCTTTGTGAAACTTTCAGTAACACATGAATTGCTACTCTTTTATGAAGGGGGCTTCATTTGGGAGCTTCAAAGTTGGCCTGAATTTAGATCTAAGCTTGCCTGTGGGAGACCTGTCACATTCACGCTGCATTGCATGAGAACACTCCTTTCTTTGAATGGCTGGTCTGGGATTCTACATGCCCTGACTCAAGTCCATAGTCTGACACTGTCAGGTATGAAGCTGTACTCTACAATTGATCCAAATCTCCTTTACATTATTTACTCTAATTTCCTTCTAATTGTATCAACATTATACATTGGAAGAAGATGGGGCAGAGTAGAGGGGAGGCTGGAGAGAGGACAGAAAATCTATATCAGGTTTTCCTTTTAACCAAAACCTATTAGGTATTCAGCAGAAATTTTGAGTCTAGTGTTTGGCATAGTTTAGTAGTGTACATTAATGACTATAATTTTCCCATATAGTCAAAATACTAAGAAAATGAAGAGTATTTCATGTACCTCAACACAAAATAATAACCAGGGCAGACTTGCAAATAATGGTGAAGAATGAAGAGCTAACAGTTTGTTGTTAACTCCAGATACAGGCATATAGCACTCCACAGTTTAAAAAGTTTTTTTTAATATATGTTATGTCTTTTAATCTTCACAATATCACTGTGTGGTTGATAATGTTGTTCTCACTGTGTGGACACTGAAACTGAAGCCAGAGAGGTTAGGAAATGGTTCATGTCCAAGGATAAAATTCAGATTTCTAAAGTTCATTTTTAAAAAAAGTAATATTTGGGGTTGGGTGAAATGGAATGGAGGATGGGAGGGCAGTCAGTTAGCCCAACAGATCCACAAGACCCTCTCATTTCCCTTTCTTATTCATTTTCATTTCAGGGGACATTTCTAGATGGTTCTTGCCCATCTCTCTCTAAGTCTTCCTATGGAGGGATGGGGGAATTGCTGGCTGTCCACCAAAGTTCTAGCTTTCCCTTTCATTTCATAGAGTTGTTTCTGGGAATTGACTGCACAGAGAGCGGCCATATTTCCCAGTCTCCCTTATACCTAGGTTAAGTCATATGGTGAGATCTCACCAATGGAATGGAAGAAGAAATAATGAATATCATGGACAGCAACAGGTATACAAGAAGTGTGTGTGTCTGCTCCATGTTTTATCTTCCCTTCCCTCTGAGGGGATGGTGAGGATTCTGAGACTCTTGAGGATATTAGACTGTTAGGTGGATGAGACATAAAGTTCTATTTTCGTTGAGTCCCAGGAGGTAGGGATTTACTTGTGAAAGCAGCAAGTGCTACCCTAAATAAATAGGTGGTCCCACACCTTGCTATGGAATATAGGAATAATTGGTACCTATTGTTTTGGGTTTCCCACCAAAACTGAAACAGAATGAATACCATTTTGAAAAACAAACCCCAATTTCTGACATAGCAGAAGGCTCTAGAGGAAGTGGGAACTCTCTTTTGGGGAGATAAAGGAAAAATGTCATTCCAAAATCAGTAGGTATAGAAACTTGAAAAAGAACAGGCCAAAATAAAAATACTATTTACCTGAAGAAATGTCTGATGAATGGCTAAGCAAGTTGTCCTCCCTAACACACATTTAACAAAGGAGTTTATATCAAGATATTGAGTTATCTGTTTATAAGTGGCAGCCAGCCCCTCTATATAGAGTCCTCTTTTCCCTCTTTTGTGGGCCTGTACGTTGAGCTTAGTACAGCCTGTAGGCCTGTCCACTCCCATCCCTCCAGGTAAATCCTATCAGTGGACAAACACTACCCATCTACCCAGAGCTCACAATCAGCCTTGTTCAGGAGAAAGGTCAGAAATAATACAGAAAACCCATAGTTTTCTATTTATAAATAGTTTTACACAATTAAGAATCACCAGCTACTCATGGGTAAACAGCAGCACAGAAAAGAGACCAATATGTACAGAGGTTCCAGCTCACACTTACTGAGCACTTTGTGTCAGGCATTTTCCTAAAATGTAACTCTCACATCCACTCTTTGAGGAGACTTGCCTCAGGTCAAAGACTAGTAAATATATGATACATACCCAGATTCTTAACCACTGAAGTTCCCGTCTCTCATAATCAACTAAACATGTGGCCCTTGAGGGAACAGAGCAAATTCAGGGGAAGGAGAATTAGGCCTTAAGTGTTCTCAAAACACCAAAAACAAAACAAACAAAAAAGGAAACATGCAAGGTGCTGGATGTATAAGTTAACTTGATTTTGGTAATCATTTCACAATATATACAAATATCAAACCATCACATTGTACATCTTAAATACACACAGTTTTTATTTGTCAACTGTACCTCAGTAAAGGTGAAAAAATAAAAAGACTTTAAATAATTTCCTTAGAGAAATTCAACATGTCACATCTATTAAAAAAAAGAACAAGTTGCTATATAAAAGAAATAAAAACAAGAATTGGGAACTAAAAATATGATAGCAAAAATAAATATGTAATTAAAAGTCTAAAAAGCCAACAAATATCCCAAAATATAAAGCAAAAAGTGAAAAGGAAAAGAAAGTTTAAGAAGCCTAGAGAATCTATCCATCTAAAGGATAACATCCATCTAATAAATGTTCTAGAAAGAGAGAACTGTTGAGGTGGTAAGAGAAAATATAAAAAAAAAAAGAGAAAACTGTTTCCTAGAACTGAAGGATATCTGGAGTTTTCAGATTTAAAGTGTCCATTGACGTCTTGGTAACATGAATACAAAATGCTTTACGTATAAATTTATCCTCATGAAATTTCAAAACTCCTTCAAGAAAAGTTTATCAAAACTGCCAGAAATGAACCAAGAACTGCAGATTGGCACAAATGGTTCATTGGAACTACTAGGCAGAAAAGAAGGCAGAGGCATAATGCCTGGTGCCCCTCAAAGGCCAACATTATGGGTTACCTTGCTTCTGTCTTTTTAGTTGTGTTTTAACTCTGAGAGGTACCAGCAGGAGATTGAAGAGGAAAAGGAGACTGAATTCAAAATATTTAGCCCTTAGTGTGTTCCCTGCCAGATAACTGTGCATTGGCTGTGTCTCCTCTTGAGACCACAGCTCCTTCAGGAAGCCTTCTCCTTTCAGCTATTCTCTCTTTGGGCCTGGAGTGGAAATAGCTTCCTGCTCTTGCTGGCTCTCGGGTACTCCAACCAATCCTATTGGTTTTCCTAAATATTGCCCACATCTTGTGATGATCTTTTTACTCAGGTTTCCTCAGTTACATGGTTTAGGTGGACCACCTGTTTTTAGCAAAGTAGATAAATACTAGTAGAGAGTATAGAATTTCAAACATAGAAATTAATACTCTTACAGAAGGTGGTGGAGTAGGAGGACATGAGCTCACCCCTTTCTTACAAACACACCAAAATTACAACTAACTGCTGAACAACAACCAACAAAAAAATGCTGGAACCTACCAAAAAAGATACTGTACATCCAAAGACAAAGAAGAAGTCACAATGAGACAGAAGGAGGGATGCAACTGCAATAAAATCAAATCCCATACCCACCAGGTGGGCGACACATAAACTGGAAAACAATTATACCAGAGAAGTTACCCCACAGGAGTAAAAGTTCTGAGCCCCACATTAAGCTTCCCAGCCTGGGAGTCCATTGATGGGAGGAGGAGTCCCCAAAGAATCTGGCTTTGAATGCCAACAGGGGTTGATCACAGGACTGGGGAAAACAGAAACTCCACTCATGGAGGGCTCACACAGTCTTTTGCACACAAGGACCCAGGGGAAAAAAGCAGTGACTCCATAAGAAACTGGGCCAGACATACATGCTAGTATTGGAGGGTCTCCTGCAGAGGCATGGGGTGGCTGTGCCTCACTGCAAGGACAAAGACACTGGCAGCAGCAGTTCTGAGAAGTACCCATTAGTGTGAGCCATCCTGGAGTCCTCCATTAGCCCCAGCAAACAGCCTGTAGGCTCCAGTGCTGGGTGGCCTCAGGCCAAACAACTAACGGGGGGGGGGGGGAACACAGCCCCACCCATCAGCAGACAAGTGGCTTAAACTCCCCCTGAGCAAAGCCCTGCCTACCAGAGGGACAAGACCCAGCTCCACCCACCACTGAGCAGAAACCAGCCTCTCCCATCAGGAAGCCTGCACAAGCCTCTTAGACCAGCCTCACCCAGCAGTGGGCAGACAGTAGAAGCAAGAAGAACTACAATCCTGCAGCCTGCAAATGGAAATCACAATCACAGAAAGTTAATCAAAATGAGATGGCAGAGGAATCTGGCCCAGATGAAGGAACAAGATAAAACCCCAGAAGAACAACTAAGTGAAGTGGAGATAGCCAAATTACCAGAAAAAAAAGAGTTCAGAATAATGATAGTGGAGATCATCCAAGATCTCGGAAAAAGAATGGAGGCAAGGATTGAGAAGATGCAAGAAATATGTTTAACAAACACCTAGAAGAACTAAAGAACAAACAAACAGAGATGGACAATACAATAACTGAAATGAAAAAATACACTAGAAGGAATCAATAGCAGAATAACTGAGGCAGAACAGATAAGTGACCTGGAAGACAGAATGGTGGAATTCACTGCTGTGGAACAGAATAAAGAAAAAAGAATGAAAATAAATGAAGTCAGTTTAAGAGACCTCTGGGACAACATTAAATGTACCAACGTTTGCATCATAGGTGTCCTAAAAGGAAAAGAGAAAGGACCTGAGAAAATATTTGAAGAGATAATAGATGAAAAATCCCCTAACATGGGAAAGGAAACAGTCACCCAAGTCCAGGAAGTGTAGAGTCCCAGGCTGGATAAACCCAAGGAGGAACATGCCAAGACACAGAGTAATCAGATTGACAAAAATTAAAGACAAAGAAAAATTATAAAAAGCAACAAGGGGGCTTCCCTGGTGGTGCAGTGGTTGAGAGTCTGCCTGTCAGTGCTGAGCACACGGGTTCGAGCCCTGGTCTGGGAAGATCTCGCATGCCGCAGAGCAACTGGGCCTGTGAGCCACAATTACGGAGGCTGCGTGGCTGGAGCCTGTGCTCCGCAACAAGAGAGGCCGCAATAGTGAGAGACCCGTGGACCGTGATGAAGAGTGGTCCCCGCTTGCCGCAACAGGAGAAAGCCCTCGCACAGAAACGAAGACCCAACAGAGCCAAAAATAAAAATAAAATAAATAAAGAATTATTAAAAAAAAAAAGCAACAAGGGAAAAATGACAAATAACATACAAGGGAACTGCCATAATGTTATCAGCTGATTTATCAGCAGAAATTCTGCAGGCCAGAAAGGAGTGGCACAATATATTTAAAGTGATGAACGGGAAGAAACTACAATCAAGAATACTCTACCGAGACGAGGATGGCAGAAGAGTAAGATTCGGAGATCACCTTCCTCCCCACAGATACACCAGAAATACATCTACACATGGAACAACGCCTACAGAACACCTGCTGAATGCTGGCAAAAGACCTCAGACCTCCCAAAAGGCAAGAAATTCCTCACGTACATGGGTAAGGCAAAAGAAAAAAGAATAAACAGAGACAAAAGGATAGGGACGGGACCTGCACCAGTGGGAGGGAGCTGTGAAGGAGGAAAGGTTTCCACACACTAGGCAGCCCCTTCGCGGGCGGAGACTGCGGGTGGCAGAGGGGGAAAACTTTGGAGCCGCAGAGGAGAGCAGAGCAACAGGGGTGCGGTGGGCAAAGCGGAGAGATTCCCGCACAGAGGATCAGTGCCGACCGGCACTCACCAGCCCCAGAGGCTTGTCTGCTCACCTGCCGGGGCGGGCGGGGCTGGGAGCTGAGGCTCGTGCTTTGATCGGAGCGCAGGGAGAGGACTGGGGTTGGCGGCGTGAACACAGCCTGCAGGGGGTTAGTGCCCCACGGCTAGCCGGGAGGGAGTCTGAGGAAAAGTCTGGACCTGCCAAAGAGGCAAGAGACATTTTCTTCCCTCTTTGTTTCCTGGTGTGCAAGGAGAGGGGATTAAGAGCGCTGCTTAAAGGAGCTCCAGAGACGGGCGCGACCCCGGCTAAAAGCAACCGCGGCTAAAAGCACGGACCACAGAGACGGGCATGAGACGCTAAGGCTGCTGCTGTCGCCACCAAGAAGCCTGTGTGCGAGCACAGTTCACTATCAACACCCACTTTCCGGGGAGGCTGTGCAGCCCACAACTGCCAGGGTCCCGGGATCCAGGGACAACTTCCCCGGGAGAATGCATGGTGGGCCTCAGGCTGGTGCAATGTCATGCTGGCCTCTGCCGCCACAGGCTTGCCCCCACACTCCGTGCCCCTCCCTCCATCCCCCCGCCCCCCACCCACCCCCCCCCCCCCCCCCCCCCGGGCTCGAGCAGCTGCTACTTTAACCCCGTCCTGTCTGAGCTAAGAACAGACGCCCTCAGGCAACCTACACGCAGAGGCGGGGCCAAATCCAAAGCTGAGCCCCTGGGAGCTGTGAGAACAAAGAAGAGAAAGGGAAATCTCTCCCAGCAGCTTCAGAAGCAGCGGATTAAAGCTCCACAATCAACTTGATGTACCCTGCATCTGTGGAATACATGAATAGACAATAAACCATCCCAAATTGAGGAGGTGGACTTTGAGAGCAAGATTTATGATTTTTTCCCCTTTTCCTCTTTTTGTGAGCATGTAGGTGTATGCTTCTGTGTGAGATATTGTCTGTATAGCTTTGCTTCCACCATTTGTCTGAGGGTTCTATGCGTCCATTTTAAAAAATTTTTTTCTTAATAATTATTTTTTATTTTAATAACTTTATTATATTTTATCTTAATTTATTTTACTTTGTCATCTTTCTTTCTTTCTTTCTTTCCTTTCTTCCCTCCTTCCTTCCTTCCTTCCTCCCTCCCTCCTTTCTTTCTTTCTTTCTTTCTTTCATTCTTTCTTTCTTTCTACTTCTACTAATTCTTTCTTTCTACATTTTCCCACTTTTATTCTGAGCCATGTGGATGAAAGACTCTTGGTGCTGCAGCCAAGAGTCAGTGCTGTGCCTCTGAGGTGGGAGAGCCAACTTCAAGACACTGGTTCACAAGAGACCTCCCAGCTCCACATAATATCAAATGACGAAAATCTCCCAGAGATCTCCATCTCAACACCAGCACCCAGCTTCACTCAACGACCACCAAGCTACAGTGCTGGACACCCTATCCCAAACAACTAGCAAGAGAGGAACACAACCCCACCCATTAGCAGAGAGGCTGCCTAAAATCATAATAAGTCCACAAACACCACAAAACACACCACCAGACGTGAACCACTAACCAGAAAGACAAGATCCAGCCTCATCCACCAGAACACAGGCACCAGTCCCCTCCACCAGGAAGCCTACACAACCCACTGAACCAACCTTAGCCACTGGGGAAAAACACCAAAAACAACGGGAACTACGAACCTGCAGCCTGCAAAAAGGAGACCCCAAACACAGTAAGATAAACAAAATGAGAAGACAGAAAAACACACAGCAGATGAAGGAGCAAGATAAAGACCCACCAGACCTATCAAATGAAGAGGAAATAGGCAGTCTACCTGAAAAATAAATCAGAATAATGATAGTAAAGATGATCCAAAATCTTGGAAACAGAATACACAGGATGCAATAAACATTTAATAGGGACCTAGAAGAACTAAAGATGAAACAAACAATGATGAACAACACAATAAATGAAATGAAAAATACTCTAGATGGGATCAATAGCAGAATAAATGAGGCAGAAGAACGGATAAGTGACCTGGAAGATAAAATAGTGGAAATAACTACTGCAGAGCAGAATAAAGAAAAAAGAATGAAAAGAACTGAGGACAGTCTCAGAGACCTCTGGGACAACATTAAACGCACCAACATTCGAATTATAGGGTTTCCAGAAGAAGAAGAGAAAAAGAAAGGGACTGAGAAAATATTTGAAGAGATTATAGTTGAAACTTCCCTAATATGGGAAAGGAAATAGTTAATCAAGTCCAGGAAGCACAGAGAGTCCCATATAGGATAAATCCAAGGAGAAATACGCCAAGACACATATTAATCAAACTGTCAAAAATTAAATACAAAGAAAACATATTAAAAACAGCAAGGGGAAAACAACATATAACACACAAGGGAATCCCCATAAGGTTAACAGCTTATCTTTCTGCAGAAACTCTGCAAGCCAGAAGGGAGTGGCAGGACATATTTAAAGCAATGAAGGAGAAAAACCTGCAAACAAGATTACTCTACCCAGCAAGGATCTCATTCACATTTGATGGAGAAATTAAAACCTTTACAGACAAGCAAAAGCTGAGAGAGTTCAGCACCACAAAACCAGCTTTACAACAAATGCTAAAGGAACTTCTCTAGGCAAGAAACATAAGAGAAGGAAAAGACATACAATAACGAACCCAAAACAATTAAGAAAATGGGAATAGTAACATACATATTGCTAATTAGCTTAAATGTAAATGGACTAAATGCTCCCACTAAAAGACACAGATTACCTGAATGGATACAAAAACAAGACCTATATATATGCTGTCTATAAGAGACCCACTTAAGTCCTAGAGACACATACAGACTGAAAGTAAGGGGATGGAAAAAGATATTCCATGCAAATGGAAACCAAAAGAAAGCTGGTGTAGCAATTCTCATATCAGACAAAATAGACTTTAAAATAGAGACTATTAAAACAGACAAAGAAGGACACTACATAATGATCAAGGGATTGATCTAAGAAGAAGATATAACAATTGTAAATATTTATGCACCCAACATAGGAGCACCTCAATACATAAGGCAAATACTAACAGCTATAAAAGGGGAAATCGACAGTAACACATTCATAGTAGGGGACTTTAACACCCCACCTTCACCTTGGACAGATCATCCAAAATGAAAATAAATAAGGAAACACAAGCTTTAAATGATACATTAAACAAGATGGACTTAATTGATATTTATAGGACACTCCATCCAAAAACAACAGAATACACATTCTCCTCAAGTGCTCATGGAATATTCTCCAGGATAGATCATATCTTGGGTCACAAATCAAGCCTCAGTAAATTTAAGAAAATTGAAATTTTTTCAAGTATTTTTTCTGACCACAATGCTATGAGACTAGATATCAATTACAGGAAAAGATCTGTAAAAAATACAAACACATGGAGGCTAAACAATACACTACTTAATAACGAAGTGATCACTGAAGAAATCAAAGAGGAAATCAAAAAATACCTAGAAACAAATGACAATGGACAGACGACGACCCAAAACCTATGAGATGCAGCAAAAGCAGTTCTAAGAGGGAAGTTTATAGCAATACAATCCTACCTTAAGAAACAGGAAACAACTCGAATAAACAACCTAACCTTGCACCTAAAGCAACTAGAGAAAAAAGAACAAAAAAACCCCAAAGCTAGCAGAAGAAAAGAAATCATAAAGATCTGATCAGAAAGAAATGAAGGAAACAACATCAAAGATCAATAAAACTAAAAGCTTGTTCTTTGAGCAGATAAATAAAATAGATAAACCATTAGCCAGACTCATCAAGAACAAAAGGGAGAAGACTCAAATCAATAGAATTAGACATGAAAAAGGAGAAGTAACAACTGACACTGCAGAAATACAAAGAATCATGAGAGATTAATACAAGCAACTCTATGCCCATAAAATGGACAACCTGGAAGAAATGGACAAATTCTTAGAAATGTACAACCTGCCAAGACTGAATCAGGAAGAAATAGAAAATATGAACAGACCAATCACAAGCACTGAAATTGAAACTGTGATTAAAAATCTTCCAACAAACAAAGGCCCAGGACAGATGGCTTCACAGGCGAATTCTATCAAACATCTAGAGAAGAGCTAACACCTATCCTTCTCAAACTCTTCCAGAATACAGCAGAGGGAGGAACACTCCCAAACACATTCTATGAGGCCACCATCACCCTGATACCAAAACCAGACAGGATGTCACAATGAAAGAAAACTACAGGCCAATATCATTCATGAATATAGATGCAGAAATCCTCAACAAAATACTAGCTAACAGAATCCAACAGCACATTAAAAGGAGCATACACCATGATCAAGTGGGGTTTATTCCAGGAATCCAAGGATTCTTCAATATACACAAGTCTATCAACGTGATACAACATATTAACAAGTTGAAGGAGAAAAACCATATGATCATCTCAATAGATGCAGAGAAAGCTTTCAAGAAAATTCAACACCCATTTATGATAAAAACCCTGCAGAAAGTAGGCATAGAGGGAACTTTCCTCAACATAATAAAGGCCATATATGACAAACCCACAGCCAACATCGTCCTCAATGGTGAAAAACTGAAAGCATTTCCACTAAGATCAGGAACAAGACAAGGCTGCCCACTCTCACCACTCTTATTCAACACAGTTTTGGAAGTTTTAGCCACAGTAATCAGAAGAAAAGGAAATAAAAGGAATCCAAATCGGAAAAGAAGAAGTAAAGCTGTCACTGTTTGCAGATGACATGATCCTATACATAGAGAATCCTAAAGATGCTACCAGAAAACTACCAGAGCTAATCAATGAATTTGGTAAAGTAGCAGGATACAAAATTAATGCACAGAAATCTCTTGCATTCCTATACACTAATGATGAAAAATCTGAAACTGAAATCAGGAAAACACTCCCATTTACCATTGCAACAAAAAGAATAAAATACCTGGGAATAAACTGACTTAAGGAGACAAAGGACCTGTATGCAGAAAACAATAAGACACTGATGAAAGAAATTAAAGATGATACAAATAGATGGAGAGATATACCACGTTCTTGGATTGGAAGAATCAACATTGTGAAAATGACTCTACTACTCAAAGCAATCTACAGATTCAATGCAATCCCTATCAAACTACCAGTGGCATTTTTCACAGAACTAGAACAAAAAATTTCACAATTTGTATGTGAATGCAAAAGACCGCTAATAGCCAAAGCAATATTGAGAATGAAAAACGGAGCTGGAGGAATCAGGCTCCCTGACTTCAGACTATACTACAAAGCTACAGTAATCAAGACAGTATGGTACTGGCAGAAAAACAGAAAGATAGATCAATGGAACAGGATAGAAAGCCCAGAGATAAACCCACGCACATATGGTCACCTTATCTTTGATAAAGGAGGAAGGAATGTACAGTGTAGAAAGGACAGCCTCTTCAATAAGTGGTGCTGGGAAAGCTGGACAGGTACATGTAAAAGTATGAGATTAGATCACTCCCTAACAGCATACACAAAAATAAGCTCAAAATGGATTAAAGACCTAAATGTAAGGCCAGAAACTATCAAACTTTTAGAGGAAAACATAGGCAGAACACTCTATGACATAAATCACAGCAAGATTCTTTTTGACCCACCTCCTAGAGAAATGGAAATAAAAACAAAAATAAACAAACGGGACCTAATGAAACTTAAAAGCTTTTGCACAGCAAAGGAAACCATAAACAAGACCAAAAGATGACCCTCAGAATGGGAGAAAATATTTGCAAATGAAGCAACTGACAAAGGATTAATCTCCAAAATGTATAAGCAGCTCATGCAGCTCAATAACAAAAGAACAAACAACCCAATCCAGAAATGGGCAGAAAAACTAAATAGACATTTCTCCAAAGAAGATATACAGCCTGACAACAAACACATGAAAGAATGCTCAACATCATTAATCACTAGAGAAATGCAAATCAAAACTACAAGGAGATATCATCTCACACCAGTCAGAATGGCCATCATCAAAAAATCTAGAAACAATAAATGCTGGAAAGGCTATGGAGAAAAGGGAACCCTCTTGCACTGCTGGTGGGAATGTGAATTGGTTCAGCCACTATGGAGAACAGTATGGAGGTTCCTTATAAAACTACAAATAGAACTACCATATGACCCAGCAATCCCACTACTGGGCATATACCCTGAGAAAACCGCAATTGAAAAAGAGTCATGTACCAAAATGTTCATTGCAGCTCTATTTACAATAGCCAGGACATGGAAACAACCTAAGTGCCCATCATCGGCTGAATGGATAAAGAAGATGTGGCACATATATACAATGGAATATTACTCAGCCATAAAAAGAAACAAAATTGAGCTATTTGTAATGAGGTGGATAGACCTAGAGTCTGTCATACAGAGTGAAGTAGGTCAGAAAGAGAAAGACAAATACCGTATGCTAACACATATATATGGAATTTAAGAAAAAAATGTCATGAAGAACCTAGGGGTAAGACAGGAATAAAGACACAGACCTACTGGAGAACGGACTTGAGGATATGGGGAGGGGGAAGCATGAGCTGTGACAAAGCGAGAGAGAGGCATGGACATATATACACTACCAAACGTAAGGTAGATAGCTAGAGAGAATCAGCCGCATAGCACAGGGATATCAGCTCGGTGCTTTGTGACTGCCTGAAGGGGTGGGATAGGGAGGGAGGGAGGGAGGAAGATGCAAGAGGGAAGAGATATGGGAACATATGTATATGTATAACTGATTTACTTTGTTATAAAGCAGAAACTAACACAGCATTTTAAAGCAATTATACCCCAATAAAGGTGTTAAAAAAAAAAAACATATGATCTTCTCAATAGATGCAGAAAAAGCTTTTGACAAAATTCAACACCAATTTATGATAAAAACTCTCCAGAGCATAGGCATAGATGGAATATGCCTCAACGTAATAAACACCATATATGACAAACCTACAGCTAACATAATACTCAATGATGAAAAGCTGAAAGCATTTCGTCTAAGATCAGAGACAAGGATATACACTCTCATCACTTTTATTCAACATAGTTCAGAAGGCCTAGCTATGGCAATCAGAGAAGAAAAATAAATAAAAGGAATCCAAATTGGGAAAGAACAAGTTAAAATTTGTCACTGTTTGCAGATGACATGATACTATACATAGAAAATCCTAAATACAATACCAGAAAACTAGAGCTCATCAGTGAATTTGGTAAAGTTGCAGGTTAGAAAATCAATACACAGAAATCTGTTGCATTTCTATACACTAACAACTAAAGATCAGAAAAAGGGAAATTCAAGAAACAGTCCCATTTTCCATTGTATCAAAAAGAATAAAATATCTAAGAATAAACATACCTAAGGAGATAAAAGACCTGTACTCCGAAAACTACACAATGCTGATGAAAGAAACCAAAGAAGATACACACAGATGGAACGATATACCATGTTCTTGGACTGGAAGAACCAATATTGTCAAAATGACTATACTACCCAAGGCAATCTATGCAAGCCCTATCAAATGGCATTTTTCACAGAACTAGAACAAAAAATATTAAAATTTGTATGGAGACACAAAAGACCCTGAATAGCCAAAGCAATCTTGAGAAAGAAAAATCGAGCTGGAAGAATCATGCTCCCTGACTTCGGACTATAGTACAAAGCTAGAGTTATCAAAACAGTATGGTATTGGAACAAAAATAGAAATATAAATCAATGGAAGAGGACAGTAAACCCAGAAATAAACCCACACACCTTTGGTCAATTAATCTACAACACAGGAGGCAAGACTATACAATGGAGAAAAGACAGTCTCTTCAATAAATGGTGCTGGGAAAACTGGACAGCTACATGTAAAAAAGTGAAATTAGAACAATCTTTAACCCCGTGCACAAAAATAAACTCAAAATGGATTAGACCTAAATGTAAGACCAAACACTATAAAACTCTTAGAGGGAAACACAGGCAAGCAGTCTCCGACATAAATTGCAGCAATATCTTTTTCAATTTGTCTCTTGGAGTAACAGAAATAAAACCAAAAATAAACAAATGACACCTAATTAAACTCAAAAGCTTTTGCACAGCAAAGGAAACCATAAACAAAATGAAAAGACAACTCACAGAATGGGAGAATATATTTGAAAACAGTGTGACTGGCAAGAAATTAGTCTCCAAAATTTACAACCAGCTCATGTGGCTTAATATCATAAAAACAAAAGACCCAATCAAAAAATGGGCAGAAGACTTAAAAAGGCATTTCTCCAAAGAAGACACACAGATGGCCAAGAGGCACAGGAAAAGATACTCAACATCACTATTAGAGAAATGCAAATCAAAACTACAATGAGATAATCATCTCATGCCAGTCATAATGGCTGTCGTCAAAAAATCCACAAACGATAAATGCTGGAGAGGGTGTGGAGAAAAGGGAACCCTCCTACATTGTTGATGGGAATGTAAATTGGTACAACCACTGTGGAGCACAGTATGGAAGTTCCTTAAAAAAGTAAAAATAGGGCTTCCCTGGTGGCACCGTGGTTGAGAGTCTGCCTGCCGATGCAGGGGACACGGGTTCGTGCCCCGGTCCGGGAGGATCCCACTTGCCGCGGAGTGGCTGGGCCCGTGAGCCATGGCCGCTGAGCCTGCGCGTCCAGAGCCTGTGCTCCGCAACGGGAGAGGCCACAACAGTGAGAGGCCCACGTACCGCAAAAAATAAATAAATAAATAAATAAATAAATAAACAAAACTAAAAATAGAGCTACCATGTGATCCTGCAATCCCACTCCCGGGCATATACCTGGAGAAAAACATGGTCTGAAAGGATACATGCACCACAATATTCATTGCAGCACTATTTACAATAGCCAAGACATGGAAGCAACCTCAATGTCCATTGACAGAGGAATGGATAAAGATGATGTGGTACATATAGACAATGGAATATTACTCAGCCATTAAAAAGAATGAAATAATGTCATTTGCAGCAACATGGGTGGACCTAGAGGTTGTCATACTGTGTGAAGTAACTCAGACAGAGAAAGACAAATATCATATATTGCTTATATGTGGGATCTAAAAAAAATTATACAAATACAAAAATTATACAAATAGAAAGACTCACAGACTTAGAGAATGAACTTATGGTTACCAAAGGAGTGGGAGGGAGGGATTGTTAGGGAGTTTGGGGTTGACATGTACACACTGCTATATTTAAAATTGATAACCAACAAGGACCTACTGTATAGCACAGGGAACTGTGCTCAATATTATGTAACAACCTAAATGGGAAAAGAATTTGAAAAACAATAGATACATGTATATGTATAACTGAATCACTTTGTTGTACACTTGAAACTGACACAACGTTGTTAATCAGCTATACTCCAATATAAATTAAAAAGTTAAAAAAAATACTCTTCCAAGCTATCAAGAAGACAAGAAAATATTGAATCATTATGTTGTACACTTGAAATAAATATGTTATATGTCAATTATACTCAATTTAAATAAAAGAAGATAAGAAATAGAGGTGTATGTATATTATGTATGGTTATAAGAGAAAGTAAAAGGATAATTAAATTATCATTTATAAGAAAATACAATGCTATAATAGTGCAGTGAGATAAGTTGTCTTCCATATTAAAGAGAAGGAATATAAAAATTTCTAAAATGTACACTCAGAGTAAATGACAAACAGTGACAATCTAAAAATTTATACAATAGCCATAAAGAGTTCCTTTTTACAAAATTGTGGTTGTGAGTTGGTAATGGATTCTTAACCACCAGAAATGACATATAAACCCAAACTTCATCTTTTAGATATTT
This sequence comes from Stenella coeruleoalba, assembly GCF_951394435.1. Lineage (NCBI taxonomy): Eukaryota > Metazoa > Chordata > Mammalia > Artiodactyla > Delphinidae > Stenella > Stenella coeruleoalba. Next base: position 37,770,940 of record NC_137166.1, read on the forward strand.
GGCTATTACACTCCTCCTATAAGCTTTCTTGTCCCTAGATAAGTTACTCAAAGTGATTGGATTATCATTTCAGGATATGTAATTATGTTAATAGGCATTACTAAAAATTGGTAAAAATGTTAACTTTTGAGTCTACTGCCTGAAGCATGACTGTGAGAGCTGATCAAATGATTCTATGGGCAGGTAATGTTTTAGTTTCATAAAAGCGAACTGAAATCCAGAAAGTTCTTATACCTCAACTCATTCCAGGGGACTCCTGCTAAGTATCATGTAGAGGATCTCAAAAGATAACAGCCAGCAAAACATCCTAATATCCTCCTGACCCATCACCCATAGACACCATTCAAAGAACTTTTCCTCCAACTTGCAGACTTCCTTTGTTCCAGTGATATCATGGCTGGGCAATTCTGTATCAGTTCAACATACACTGAAGTATTAATAGCTCCAGACTTCGGATGGCATCTTTGAGCACATCTGATTTTTTACTTCTTTGGATAATCAACCTAATTATAGTAAGGACTCAAATTTATTGTAATATGTCTTATCACCATAAAAAATTTAAAAGAATCCTATCACAAAATCAGAACTTCAGAAATGTACCCAACAATTAATGAAATTTAGTATACAATAAAAGTAACAACTGAAATTAGTGGGGAAAGATGAAATTAGTAAAAAGTAGTATTGGGAAAACCATATATCGTACGGAAAAAGATAAAATTTGTGGTCCTGCCTAGTCTACTATTTGGACTAAGAAGGAAGAGAAAAATGGATTAAATAACTGGTTTCAGAGAGAATACAAAGGAAGGGACAGGCATGAAGAGTTGCAGTTCTCTTTTAAATATAAGAAAATTAGACTATGTACTATTTCCCATTTTTTGAAGTAAATGGTAACATACTACCCTCATTACTCTCTGTTATTTTAATCTCTTAAGAATATCCTGGAGATTACTCCATGAAGTTTGTAAAGATATCTCTAATTTTTTCCTTTTCTATATGCATGGTTTTTCAGTGTAACCAGAGTTGATAAGAGAAAACTTCTCTTTATAGACACATTCTAGCTAACAAATAAATGATGGATTAGAATATCTCCTTTTGTAGCCTCCTATGAAGTAAGAGATCTTGGCATGATCATCAATGGCTATTAACATCACACAAAGGGAAACAAGAAGATATCATAGGCCTCCTGGCAAGACCATCTCTGAAGCAGTCTTGCCAAACATCAAGCCTGAACCTGACCAAGCATCTAGATTTAATTATCAATATATAGAAAATGCAGGGACAAATGAGCATGTTAAAATGATACCCTGGGGTATAATCACAAAATCCAGATTTTTGGACACTCTCCAAGGACAAAAGAGCCAGTTTCTTCAACAAAAGCAGTATCAATAACAAAACAAAACAAAATGTAAGAAAGAAAACACAGAGAGAGGAAGAAAGTAAATTAAAAGAAATATAAAAGATACACCAGTCAATCACAATGTCTGGATCAGGTTTGGATCCATATTCAAACTGTTTAAAAATTTATAAAACATTATATCACAGTTGAAGAAAGTTGATGTTATTAAAGAATCATTGTTAATATCGATACTTTTAGGTGTAAAAGTTGTATTGTAGTTATAATGATCAAAACAAATCTTTTGGAAAGCTATAGATATAGACTGAAATATTCATAGATGAAGCGACAGAAATCTAGAGTTGCTTCAAAATGATCTGGGGCTTTGTATCAGAAGTAAGTTGGAACAGAGGTGAAATAAGTTTGGCCATTCATCAGTACTTGTTGAAGCTAACTGATTGGTACATGAAAGGTTCATTATATCTCTCATGTAATTTAGGGAGATTGTACACAGCATGAAAATGACATGGTACACTTCCTTCCCTACAGGACAAGGACACATTTGTGAGTCTTTTCACCCTCATCTCCTTGGAGATGTTATTAGGCACAGAATTCTCAGTAGGCAAGAAATCCTTTCCCCAAAGCACAGCGGGATACGTTATGCCCCATTTATTGTTTACCCTAACAATTAATGTAAAAGAAGATGTGATTCACAAAGACCCTGTAAAGATAGTGTATCTCTGTATAGTCCTAATATCTTCTTACCTTTTCAAAATTTTCAGATATGACCAGAGATTTAGGACATTGTCCTGAGGTTTGTCGTAAAGGGATTTTTCCTAAATAAGGAGTGCAAACAGCAAGGATCTGCCCACTTAACTGCAGAGAAAAAGAAAGGTATTGATCTTTCCTAGCATTTAAAAAACAAAACTGAACAAAACAAACCACCACTCTGCACACCCATGGGAATCATACAAGGGAATATACACAGCTTCCAACTTTCTTGATTTCAAGTGCAAGTCAGGGTTTGGAGAGAGGAATGGGAAGAGTAGATCTTACTGCTGATGGATCTTACTACTACTGATGGATCTTCTGATGCTCATAGCAAAGTGATCAAGGTATCTGAGTCAACTATTGAGGCTTCTTTGAACAGAAGGACAAAGTGAGAATATGGCAAGCTTGCCCTAAAGTCCCAGAAGTTTTGAGAGAAAGAGCAGAGTGCTCCCTGCAAAACAGACTGAGCTGGGTGCATGGATCCTGATGGGTAAGGAACAGAGAATACCACCAGTCTAAAATTTTAGACAGTTGCACTGCCCTTTGTGGGTACAGATTTGATGCTTCCCATGAACCTCTGAACCCAGAGTCAACTGACTGGGGCAACTGATACACCAAAAGGCTTATCTAAATTCCTTCTCCAGGCACTAATTACAACCCTATGCAGTAGGGACTCTCATTGCCATCTAACAGCCCAGGAGATGATACTTTTTCCACACCTGGTTTTGTCCCCTGTGTCACTCTAGGACCATCATGACCATTTCTCCATTTTTTCCTATGCAGACCACACTTATATCCTCAGAGAAGAACCTTGACAACTACTTTCTTGACCTCTGGCCCTGGAGTCAGGGATACTCAAGCAACTCCTGTACTCCAGAATCCAGAGCAGTGTAGATTTTGTCATTGATGGAGAACTAGGAGCTGTCATTGACACAATCTCTGGGTCCCAGAATTCCCAATATATTCCCTCAGCTCTGAGCCTATTCCTACCACCCCTTTCAGGGAAGATAAATAGGCACGAATAGTGGGCAGACCAGCTTCCCAAAAGCTCAGATAAGGCACGGGGCAGATATGATGAGCAGACAGTATGGTTCATGCTGAGGAGCCCTGGATAAACTAGACCTAACTCTCAGTCACTTTCTTTACTGATAATTGGACCCAACAGGGCCATTCCAATTCATTTCTCTCTCTTCAGTTATCCTTCAGTTCCATCCAAAGGGTCAGTTTAGGGTATAATGAAGTCAATTACTTTCTGAAAGGCCATCATGGCAGCCATTACAGAAAATGATAGCAGGCCCCATTAATGCTGTGGGAATTATTAGCTTGTCAGCCTCAAGGCTCATGGAGACAAAGGGGCAAAAAATCAAGGGATTTGGTTGCTTACCAATTCATTCATCTATTCTTTCATTTGTGTTTGTGTGTAAAACCTATTATGACCCAGAACAATCCTATTCCTTGCTTTAATGGGGCTTATAGCTTAGTGGAAAGCATAGAAGTGAATTCAATAATAACCCTAATAAATATACTGCTACAGATGCAGGAAGGTTATGAGAATGTGATGTACAACAGAAACCTATTTTCTACTGTGGGGCCCAGGAAGGTCTTTTTGAAGCTCATTCTACAGGATGAGCAGGAGTTAGCCAGGCAAAGAGGCATAGATATGTCTTTCCAGCAGGCCTTTACACAAACTGCTCTTTGCTGGGAGATGAGAAAAGGACAGTGTGGCCAGAGACCATTAGGTGATAAGGAGATGGACACGAGATAAGACCTAAAAAATGGGCAGGCCGGAGCAGGTAGAAGCTGTTGACAAGAGCGTAGTGATAAAATAGGAGATGAATGTGGTGTAGCAGAGAGAGCACGGAAGTTGACATCAGGGTATCTAAATTCTGGAACCACTGGCCATGCTGTATTTCTTCATGTGGGTCCACCATGGCTTTGCAAGGCCTGGGATGAGGACTTAGAGTGCACTGTGTACTCTGGGCAGGTGTGGTCCCTGCACTGCAACAAAAGTTATGGAACTAAGGAAGGGAGATGAAAATGAGAAAGAAATGGGACAGACTTTAAGAAAAAATCCCCTGGATTGTTTCTCAAACCAAACTCTGGATGCCCAAATAGGTTTTTATACCACATGCCAAGTGTACTGGAGACAGTCTGTGAGCCACCCAGATCCTCTCAACAATTTCAGCTTCCTGAGCTCTGGCCAATTGCCAGGGCCCCATTCCCATAGATGTAAAGCTCTAGTTACCACTGCCTGTCATCTCATCCCCTCACACATCAGTGGGCTCAGCCTTCCCTGGGGAGTGTACCAGGCTATGCATGGCCCCCATTGCACTTGCCATGGCAGGAGCTAGAGAAATTTGAGCACCTTAGTTCAGCTCCACTGGATTCATGGAGGCTTTGGTTTCTTCAATGGCTGCCCAGATACAAGGGGGTCAGTTATCCAGGTACCTGGATATGTGGAGGCATTGAAAGCCTGTAAGGTGGACTTTGAGCAATGAGAGACGGGAAATGGAAAGAAGACAAGATAAATTGCTTGACTTTCCTCCCCTAAGATGGGCTGTTCTGACAGTGTTTTCACATGTCCTACCAGAGAGATCCCATGTGACTGAGCAACGGGCTGGAGTTCTTGGGAAACTGTGGTCAGCTTGGTAACATATCACCTTTTATTTGCATTCTCTCCTTGCTGCTTTACTTTCCTTTATCCCTCACTTTGCTTGCAAGAAAGTATTAACATGTCAACTTTGCTTGGTGCTCTGTTTCTTGGGTTAAGACACTGGTTCTGGCTGCCTAGGAAGTGTGTTGAGAAGATATCTGAGCTGAGCTCAGACCTGGTGAACAAGAACAAGAACAAGAACAAGAACACTGTGAACAGTAAGTGACATCTACCACAAGAGTGATAAATGTGCCCAGTATCTGTCACCTCTGAACTAGAGCCTTCTATGGTTAACATCTGCCCAACATTAGCAGCCCCAGAATATACTTAGGAGCACAGATAAGATGAAATCAAACTTGCCTCCAAACTAAAAAAAACACAATAAAGAAGAAATATTTGGTGCTCGGAAGATCATAGCTAAGAGCAAATTAGGCAATCCCTCTATGGGATTCAGCATGCACTACAGGAGAGGCTGAAAATAAAACCATGGATAAAATGGCTTCATGGATAATCATAGTAATACTCAGTTACTGCACACCAGATACTGCAGTAAGATTTTCACATGTTCCATCACATTTAGTCATCATAACAATACTATACTCTTACAAAACCTCATTTTACAGATGAGGAAACAGACCCAGAGAGGCTGAGTAACTAGCCTAATATCACACAGCTAAGAAGAGGGAGAGGAGCCCAGGTAGTCTGGCTCCAGGTTCTATGCCCTAAACTGGAGCACTGTGCTGCTTAGTGGAGCACTCTGCTGGCAGATCAGGTCTGACTTCCAGGAAGAGATGAACATATATCTATTCCTAGAGGCTCATACCAAGGAGGAGACTAGACCATCCTGTAGCTTGTCCCTTCCATGACTTTTTGAGTCAGAACCTTGGGTCAGAGAGAGGCAGATGCTGACCAAGGTAGAGAGACAAGCTGTAGGAGTACTTGAGGGCTGTTCTTATTTTAGAAATTTAAAAAACAATTACCTCTAATATCCATTAGAAATGCTCCATACTTCACATCACATATTGGGGGATAGATACTCTGAGACATCTTTCAACACTTTATTGCTCATTTCCAAAGTTCAGTAGACGTGATTCCCACACACCTTTTATGAACTGTGACTCCAGTAGGAGAGGAAAAGTCTAGTGTTTTATAAAGGATGGACTTAGGCGTCTCTAAGGAATAAACACTTCACAAAAATAGTCTCTACAAATATAAGGGTCAGAATTAGTTTCTTAACATTAATTAAGGTAGAGGAAGGGTTATTATCTTAATACATGGGTGTCAGCAGGTCCACCAGCACCAACAAATTGCAGAGACCAATGTGGGGCTCTCCACAGCATGGTTAGAACTTGGCAGGTTGAAGACAAACAACCTCCACATTGGAAGGGCCTTTAAATGGTTAATTTCGCCCCTCCACTGTTGCTTATTAACATGGGAGTCTGATTAGAAATTAGATTCTCTGTGAGAGCTTCAACTTATAATTTAAGGACTTTTGCTGTACAACCATTACAAAACAATTACATAAAGATTAATTAGCAAATTCCCAAGACAGTAGTAAACAGCAAAGTAGTTTAATTAAAACCATTATCTCCAAAGTCTGAACGTTAATAACAGTTGTAGCCCAGGGAGGAATGAGAAGCAAGCCAACAGAGAGTAGGGGAAAGAGTATAGTAATGTCCTTTGGCACTCAGCACTCCTTTGGCTGGCACTCAGCCTGTCTGCACTTCCACATCTGCTCTTCTGGCTAATTACTCTTGGGACTCTCTGGCCTTTGAGTCTGGCAAGGTCCCACGTTCTTCCTAAAGGCCTCTATGGCTGTGGCTTTGAGATCCACTGCAGACAAATCTGTTACAACCAGCCTGACTCCAACAAGAGACCTTTAGTCTTCAAAAGAGAGAGAGGCCGTAGGTTGGGAAAACAATAAAACTTTCTAGTGGGGAATTCATAACATTTGGAATTGTCAGAAACATCTGTAACAGTGACTCTTGCCTTTCAGAAGAAACTGATAAGTTTTACTCCAACCTAGACTGCTTATCACAGATTCTGAATAAAGTGTTTGACAAAGAAACCCAACTAAAATGAAATATAACCATAGCACTACTTAGTAAGCACACATACTAGGCTCGGTTCATTTCCTTTATGATCTTACGTTATCACAAGAACCTCACAGAGCCACATTGCCTCTGTTCCCAAGCAGAGTAACTCACTTAGCCTAGGACATGGGGAACCTGATTGTTGAGCTTCACCCCACAGGCCTACAAGGCCTGTGCTTGCCCAGCCTCAAGACCGAAGAAAGAGTACAGAGTCAGGGACAGAGACATCAGTGGTTTAATGGATGGGGGGGGGGCTTACACGTCTGAAGTAAGGTCTTGGAGTGACACCCTGCTGTGTGCAGCAGATGGGGATGGTGGGCATGACATGGTGGCAGTCTTCGTTCCCAGGGGGGAGGGAGATTGCCAGTTACATGGGGAATCACGTCAGGTTGGGTCATCAGTTACCCGGGAAACCAGCTGAGGGGCAAGTCCCTCACTGTCCCTTTGATAAGCATAGTGGAGAGTTCTGATCTAAAACTATAAAAGTCATTAGCTGGGGCCTGGGGCAAGATGTAGGAAGGTCAGTCATGTCAGAAGGGTGTAGGTGAAGCAGGCACTGGTCAAGCAGGGGATGTACAGAGAGCAAGAGAAGAGCCATTTTGAGTGGCCTGAACACACACTGCTCTTTCCTTTTCTAGGCCCATTTATTTCTTCTATACCACAGGGATACCCTCTGGTGGTGTAACAAGGATAAACATTTAACTCATTTAAGGCAGAGACTTCTATCATTCTGTGAGCCTGGCATGAATTACAGCATAGACTTGACAATGATTGATTTCTCCAAAGTGAAATGCACATGAATTTCAAATCAGAGAAAACTTGCCCTCAACCAGGACAGCCGATGTCTGTGCACCTCCACACCAGCTACCATGAAGGGCTGGCCTGGGCCTGAAGTTCCTTAAGAGCAGGTGAGGGCAATCCCCCAACCCACTGCTTCCAGTCTCTGGTTTAGACCCTCTGTTGCAGGCAAGTGTTGAGAAGCCACCTTCTGGCTTATGTACGCATTCCATCTATCCTGCCTCACCTTCACAGTATTCAGGGACTGACATATGTAAGTGTCCTCTTCCTAGTCATACAAGGCCCTGCCCTCTGCCAGCAGAGTCAGACTGTCTGCCTGAAACCTGGCTTCTCATTTTGCTTTACTCCAGAAATTATGCAAATCACAGCTATTAGTATAACAGCTTCTGAAGATTTCAGAAGGAAAAGGGAAAAAAATGTTACCACAAAATCCCTGTGCTTGGTTAAAAGACCATGAATTTCCCCATTCTCTTCATTCACTCTTGTCAGTAATATTTATGCATCTGAAGCCTGTTTTTCAGTCATATGAATATCTATAAAAGCTACATCAGTCAGTCAGCAGAAACCTCTGGAACTGCAACCATGGAAGAGAATAAGGGAAAAGCCCAACTAGAGCCAAGATGGAGGGGAAGAGGGAGAAGGGCTAGATGGGAGATGCTGCCCCAGAAAGCCTGGGTGGAGGTCTGACTTTAGAGGACCTGGGAGACAGGGGGCAGGGCTCACTCTGAGGTTGGACAAATTCAGCCCCAAGTTCACTCTGAGCACGATCTGCTGTCCTTTGGGATTGCCTTGATCCCATTATCATTTATCTTGCTCACTAGACAGGAAGCTTTCTGAGGGCAGGAGCTGTGTAAATTCACCTCAACCCCACCATGGCCCTGAGCAATGTGAAAGCACAGAGCTGGCTCCCAGGGAGTACATGGTGAAATTGAGTACCTGCACATGCCTGCACGCCTGCATTTTGGTGAGACAGTGGTGCCGCTGCTGTATCAGTCACGGTCCCTGAAGGAACAGATGGCACATCAACATCCAAAGGTTTTATAACGTGACAGTTTACAAATGTCTGGGTGGACCTGTGACCAAACAGGTCTGAAGGGATGTGGGGAACAAGAGATCCCCAGTTCTCAGAAGGAGGAGTTCTATAGACATACTATCTTGGGACTTAGCCAGCTGAAGGCAACGCTGCTGGGAGGAAGCAAGAGGAATAAATGCCCTAGGCCCCCTACTCCCTCCCTCTGTCTGTTCTCCAGCCTTTCAGATTCCCTCCTGCGGCATAGGGTGGAGAAGATCCTATGGGCCAGCTCCGGGCAGGAACTCTTGGAGTTACTATAGTAAAATAAAGTCTTGGGAGGGCATAGCAGACCACCCTGGTGCCCTGGGTCACACTCACTCCTCAGCTCACCTCTAATTGGAGTTTCATGCCAGCTTGTTCACCTGGCACTGGTGTTGTCCCACCTCAAGGTCATTCCACTTTCTGCCCCAGGGCTTGGTCTGATTTCTTGAGAGACCTTTAAGTCTGCACTAAGGGGCAGTGCAGAAGTGTGGGCTTAACACCACTGGGGACAGGCCCCAAATGAGAGGAAAGGGAGATGGCGGATAAATTATCCTGTTTCCCATCTCTCAAGTGGATGATACTGGAAGACATTCTGTTCACATCCTGGCAGGTCCTAATGGACTTGAACCCTGTTTTCCACGTAGCAACTATGATTGTTGCTCTCCTCACACCCTCACTCTTGCTTCCTGCAGTCACCTCCCAAATGAGACTCTGCCTTTGAGCAAACTCCACTAAGACAGGTGGACTAGCTAAATAAAGTGCACTGGAACAACAGATTACCTATATAAAGATATATTACACTGAATTGCTGCCTCATGCCATACACACAAAAATCAATTCCTGATGGATTAAAGACTTCAATGTAAAAGGCCAAAGCTTGAAATGTTTAGGGGCATGTATTTATGACCTTGGAGAGAGGAAGAACTTCTTAAATAAGACAAAACTGCTAACAATAAAAAATATAGATAACAAGTATGACATTATAATTAAGAGTTTGTTTATTGAAAGACACCACAAATAAAGTGAAAAGGCAAGTTACTAACTAGAGAAGTTATTTGCAACACCTGAAACAAAGAATTATTATCCAAAATACCCTAAGAAAAATCAATAAGAGAAAAACATTTTAAATATAGGTCAAAGAAGAGGATACATAAAAGGTCATAAATATATTAAAAGATTCTCAACCAGTTACTAATCAGACAAGTGCAAATTAAGACCAAATGTGATTATTAAGAAGAACAATAAGACACAGCAGTTGAAAGCAAAGCCAAAATGCCTGGCAGGATCAAATCCTGGCTTCACTGTGGGCTAGCTATATGATCTTGCTTACATTACCTTACCACTCTGTGTGTTGCAGCTTTCTTATGCATACAATAGGACTAACAGTAGTTCCTACTTCATAAGGCTACTGTGTTAAATGAAAGAAGACCTGCAAAGCACTTAGCACATTGCTTCACAAACAGTAAACATGCAAACTATTTTCAAAAACAGTCCCCCAGGCTACTCATAGATCATGTAATTGATGCCTAATAGGAGTACCACATTACAAGTCTTTATTCTACGTGACCCCAAATATTGCCTTTAAGTAACACTTAAGTGGCCTACATAGGAAGGAACAGTTTCTATAAGCAGTGGGTGTATTTACCATATTGCAGCCTTAAACAAAAAGAATGGATTAGTTACATGTAAATCATCATGATTGAAGATATCTGAAAATAAAATTTATATTTATCCAGAGTGACTCCAAGGTTCTGTTTCTTGGGAAAAGGCTAGGATTCAGGATTTTACAATTTTCTCTATCACTTGCATACACAAAGGAAGGCATTGTCAGGGCATGGGCACCTAGAGAGGATGGCAGCCCATCCTGTGTGGGGTCAGTGGCAGGTGACCATGCTGAAGACAGAACAGAGCAGGTCTTAAGGACTCCAAATGGAAAGTGAAGATATACTCTTAGCCTGATAAAATTTTGGCAACAATATTCATATGGACATTAAAATTCTCAACATCAAGAGGACCCTATGAAAGGAAGGAACACTGGGCTGGGGTCTGGATTCCAGATCTATCTACTGCTGGAGTGCTCTGGAGGGACAGTTGCCTCTAGCACTTCATGGGGTTATGGTTGAGGCTCCGCAGAAGTAGCCATCACAGGTGAGCACGTAGCAAGTACCAGACACTGTGATAAAGAATTTATATACATTTTCTGATTCAATCCAAAGAACAACTCTGTGAAGGAAACTAACAGGAACTAAAGGATTTCAAGATTAGAAAGTGGTAGAGTTGGTACTCAGACCCAGCCTCAATGAAATAATGTTTGAGAAAGAGCTGGAAAAAATCAGAGGATTCTATCCAAAGTTAGACCCAAGTAGGCTTACAAGAACAGGCATTACTGTTGAAACTAAAAGCATTGCTCCTTGGGGTTCATAAGGAAGAGCCCAAGCAAACCTTAGTGTAGGAAGGGCCCCTGGCCAGAGGCAGGCAGTGTGCAGCAGCTCAGCCCTCCCATCCTACACCAGGTTCAGTACGAGCATGGGAGGCTTCTAGGATATCCCTAGGCAAGTGAGGGCACTTCCTCCAGGCCCTGTAGCCCAAAGAGGGGACCACTTGCCATTAATAGTCCATGTTGGTTGCTCTTTGTGTCCTCTGGGCCTCATGCTTGAAGCCTTGAGCCTGCTCCACCTGGGTTTCTACCCTACGCTATAACCCTATGGCTCAGGTGAAACCTACAGTCAAGGTCAAAGGCAAATTGTCATACTATCCTCTGCTCAAAGTGAAGGAGATAAAACACCAAGGATATATGTGTGTGTCTTTGTTTGAAAGTGGAAGCCCAGACCTGTAAGCATTTAGAAAATGGAGGATTATATATCTCTAGTGATAATAATCATCACCATGTTAATCCTTATATAGCAGTTACTACTTGCCTGGCACTGTTCTAAGCACTTCACATGTATCAACTCATTTATTTCCTTCAATAACCCTATGAGGTAGGTGCTCTTTTTATCCTACTTTGGCTTATGAAGAAATAAAGGCACAGATAGATTTAGTATGTTTTCAAAATTAACAAGTGGCAGAGCTGAGATTTTAAGCCACATTATCTGGCTCCAGAGCCTTTTACCTGAGATGGCAGAGGTGACAGGGGAGAAGTGGGGAGAGTGATTTTTAATTACACTTATTGTGAATGGACTATTCATCAAAATTATGGGAATTCAATTTAATGTAACAAACACATGTTTGCAACCTGCAGGGTGTCATGTACTATGGAAATATTGACACTGATGCTGCCCTCAGGAGATTTTGGACACAGTCAACAGTCAGGGTCACATGATGACTCCAGGAGCCCTCCTGAAAACTGAGGGCATCCCTGGTTCCCAGGCTCTAGGCCTCAAGAGTGTGGTCTCTGCTCTTGACAAGGCACAGGTTGGCAAAGCAAGTGTCTCTACTTGAGGAACGGGGCACATGAGTCTAGTCATACTACTGCCGGGCATGCACTCTGATTCCTGCTGAGCATGGACCATGACAGGTCAAGGAGCCCTTCTGAAGGTGGGAACTGAGGAGACACTGCAGCAAAGGACATGAGGAAAGAAAGGAGTCATTGGAGAAAAAGTGGAATGGTGGAAAGGAACAGCAAGGATGAAGCAGCAGCAACTCTGAGAAGAGCATCTGGGATTGACCTACTTGTTCATTCACGTATTCAGTTAGTCAACTCTCTGCTGAACACCTGTTCTGAGTCCTGGGGATAAAGAGTTAAAAAATAAACAAAGCAAATTTTAAAACAGGCAAGTCCCCTGCTTGCATGGAACTAACATTCCAGGAAAGAAGACGATAAGTCTTATGTGTGTGTGTGTGTGTGTGTGTGTGTGTGTGTGTGTGTGTGTGTGTGTATATGTATATATTTATATATATATTATATATATATATGATTACTAGAAACTAGGCAAGGTTTCATTACTGTTCTTAAACTCTAAGGAAATTCTACTATATGGTAAAATATGAACCAGATTTAAAAGTTATATAGGATTGATCCATGAGCCTTTTTCTTAAGACAGCACTGAACATGAGAAGCAAGGAATTGGTACTCTTTCCTAGTGGAAGACATCACTTCTACAGAGTTGCCAACACCAAGAAGCAAGGAGAGACCATGGGGAGGGCCATGCTCTGGAATGCTAAGGTGTCAAAGACATCTCTGCCCAGGCTGAGAGCTGCAAGATGAAGGAGGTTTTAGCAGTGAGAATTTTGCTTCACCTTAAAGGAGGAATTGAGAGAAAATCACTGGACCAGTGAAAAGGTCCTACAGTATACAAGGAAGAAGATTGAAAGAAATGGCCTATTACTGAAATAAATTTGGCACAAGGAGTCAGATTTTCTTTTTCTTAGAAGATATTGCATCGAAGAAACTAGAATATGCTATCTTGAAGAAGCAGCAGTCTGAGCATACAGCAGAGTCAAAACATAGTGGGAGTTTAGTGGAGAGTTGCCTAACTAACTGAATATATGAACAAATAAGTGACCAGTCTCAGAAGCTCTTCTCAAAGTTGATACCTCTTCAATTCTACTGTTTCTCTCCTCCTCTCTTTCCATGCCTCCTTTTCCCTCCTGATGTCCTTTAATTGCAGTGTTTCCTCAGTTCTCACCCCCAGGAGAGCATTCTAGCCCATTCTGGCTAGAGCATTCTAGCCCATTCTGGCTAAGCTTGTTATCATGGCCTAAGAGATTCATACTTTGTGGCCCCTGGCTTCTCCCCTGGCTTCATCTGTCCCATCACACCTGTCTTGTTAGGACAGAGGTCACTTGCTCACTCCCTTCAGGCTTCTCCTCAAATGTCATCATATCAAGGAACAGCAAACCTCCTATAAAACCAGCACACACTACCTACCCACCTCAGTCCCTGTCTCTTTCCCCCTCTTCAAAGCACTTTTCACCATCATATGTTTCTAGTTTTTTTTTTTTTTTTTTTTTTTTTGGGTTTGCGGGCCCCTCACTGTTGTGGCCTCTCCCGTTGCGGAGCACAGGCTCCGGACGCGCAGGCTCAGCGGCCATGGCTCACGGGCCCAGCCGCTCCGCGGCATGTGGGACCTTCCCAGACCGGGCCACGAACCCGTATCCCCTGCATCGGCAGGCGGACTCTCAACCACTGTGCCACCAGGGAAGCCCATGTTTCTAGTTTTGATTGTGTGTCTCCCTCCATCCGAAAGTATTTTTCCATGAGAGGAGGGACTTTGTTCTGTCACACTATAACTGGAGTTTCTAGAACAGTGCTCAGTAAAGTTTCTTACAGTTCTAGCCATTGAATGAGTAAGGTTTATACTCAATAAATATTTATTGAATAAATGAATGGAAGGTTAAAATAAAACAGATGGTTTTTATTGGTTAAAATAAAATGGAAGCAATATCAAAAAACTAAAGTCAGAAACTTTGCTGAGCTGAAGAAAGACTCTAATCCACTGATTGAAAATGTTTCCTGAACACCAGATAAAATGAGTGAGAAAAGGTCACTTCCTCAACCAGGGATGGCAAATGGGTAGTACCCCCTCCAGGGCCAGCTTTCCTTGAGAGGTAGCAGGAATACGGGATATGACCTTTGTGAGAAAAGAGGCCCGTGGTCAGCTCAGTGCCTGGCAGGAAGACTGTAGGAAGGAGGGCTGCCATCGGCTGCATGTGTCATTCTGGACTTACTGGCATATTAGAGTCTCAGGGAAAATTAAACTGTCCATAGCAACTAGACAGGAAAAATATCTGCCTTTGTCTGTTCGGGCTACCATAACAAAATGCCACAGATAGGGTGGGGGCTTAAACAACAGACATTTACTTCTCACAGTCTGGAAACTAGAAGTCCAACATCAAAATGTCAGCATGGTAGGCTTCATCCTGAGGCCTCTTTTCTTGGTTTGCAAGCAGCCACCATCTGACTTTGTCCTCACATGACCTCTTTTTTGTGCACATGCAGAGAGAGAGATCTCTGGTGTCCTTTCTTATAATCCTATCATATCAGGGTCCCACTCTTGTGACCTCATTTAACATAAATTATTTTGCTAGAGGCTCCATTTCCAAATACAGCCACATTGGGGGGTTAGGGCTTCAATAGATGAATTTTGGGGTACACAAACATGCAGTTCATAACAGCCTATAAACATCTAGACATGCCAAAAAGTAGTTTTAAAGGAATGGAAATCTTTCTGACCTCAAATTTCTCTGCAACACTGAATGCCTATAGGCAATGAAATCCTGTCTTCAGAAAATAGAGAGAGAGGTAGCCGGCAGTTATGTCTGTGCAGAACAGATATGCAGTTTGAGGACTGAAGAAAGTTAAGCAAGACAAGCCTGTGGAAATCAGGAGAAATAATAGAGATTAAATCATAAACTAACAAATGTGAAAGTGGAAACATCAAGATACATCTCAGGTGGCTTCGGCTTTGGGTCGCGGCGGTGAGAACACCGAATCCTAGCTACTAAACCAATGGTCAGTGACAAGGTCCTGGCTCTATGGCTTTGCAGAAAAAGAATTCCCACAAAGACGGAAAGTAGTGAAGCAAGTAAAGTATTTATTAGGAGAAAAAAAGAGTACAGTACGTGTGGATAGACACACGGGTGGGCTCAGAGAGTCACACCCTCGTGGCAGTTTGAATCACTTTTATAGGACATTTCTTCTGGGTTTCTTTTGGCCAATCATTTTAATTTGTCTGGTTCAAAGCATGTATTTGGTATAGCTCAGGGTCCTCCCCGTGTGCGTGTGCGTCTCTAAACCAAGATGGATTCTAGTGAAGAGGCCTATGGTAGATTTGACCACTTGGCATCACCCACCTTTTGACCTCCAAGGAGTCTTTCTGCACATGTGTAGTCAGGGAGGTCTTCTTACTTTGAGAATGAGGAATATGTGGTCTCTTATCTTCTATCTGGAAAGGACCCAGCTTCCTCTCTCTCTCTCTTTTTTTTTTTTAACATCTTTTTTGAAGTATAATTGCTTTACAATGGTGTGTTAGTTTCTGCTTTATAACAAAGTGAATCATCTATACATATACATATATCCCCATATATCCTCTCTCTTGCGTCTCCCTCCCACCTTCCATATCCCACCCCTCTAGGTGGTCACAAAGCACTGAGCTGATCTCCCTGTGCTATGCGGCTGCTTCCCACTAGCTATCTATTTTACATTTGATAGTGTATATATGTCCATCCAGCCTCCTCTCTTAATTGTCCTGTTATTCTTGTCTCGGAGTATCGGTCCACAGGAACGAACTCAAACCATTTGCCTCAGGGCCCCATCTATCTCCTGCCTCAAAATTATTTAGTAAGTTTAAGAATTGACCCTTTGAAGAACCCAATAAAATATAAAATTTTAACAATCTAATTAAGAAAAATAGAAATAAAGATATTGGAAATAAGAAAAGTGGCAGGGCTTCCCTGGTGGCGCAGTGGTTGGGAGTCCGCCTGCCAATGCAGGGGACATGGGTTCGTGCCCCAGTCCGGTAAGATCCCACATGCCGCGGAGCGGCTGGGCCCGTGAGCCATGGCTTCTGAGCTTGCGCGTCCAGAGCCTGTGCTCTGCAACGAGAGAGGCCACAATGGTGAGAGGCCCGTGTACCGCAAAAAAAAAAAAAAAAAAAAAAAAAAAAAAGTGGCATAACATATGGTGATAAAAGTAATTATAATTATGAGATAATATCAGGTGCGGTTATATGCTAATAAATCACATCACATGTAAAAAGGTAATATTTAGTGAAAATAATAAGTTAGGAAAAATAGCTCAACAGGAAGTAACATTTTGGAACAGACCATAACTATGGAAGACATAAGAAAGTGCTGTCAACATATGGCCTTGGGAAGTGCTTGGGTGCTCTGTGGCTTTACTGGTGAATGTTTTCTGGACTTCATGGAACAGACAATTTCCATACTATAAAACCTATGCCAGAATATAGAAAAAAATAAAAGGTTACTCAACTTATTTTATGAGGAAGTTATGTTCACCAAATTTAACAAAAATAGCACGAAAAATTTATTCACCAGCACTTCCCAAAATATAATGGTGGGGAAGGTCTTCTACATTTGTAAGAAAGAGAGCAAAGGATGAATTTTTTTTTTTTTTTTTTTGGCTGCGTTGGGTCTTGGCTGCTGCATGCGGGCTTTCTCTAGTTGCAGTGAGCAGGGGCTACTCTTCATTGCAATGCATGGGCTTCTCACTGCAGTGGCTTCTCTTGTTGCAGAGCATGGGCTCTAGGCACATGGGCTTCAGTAGTTGTGGCACATGGGCTTAGTTGTTCTGCAGCATGTGGGATCTTCCCCGACCAGAGCTCGAACCCATGTCCCCTGCATTGGCAGGTGGATTCTTAACCACTGCATGACCAGGGAAGCCCCAAAGGATCATTTTTAACATATTAAAAAAATCTTCCAGCAATTAGAAAAATATTATATAACCATGATAGAAAAGGACATTAAGAGATAACCTATATAAGAAACACAAACAAGCAATAAATACAGAAAATAAAAATGGCTCAAGCTCACTAGAAGGCAAAGAATTGAAAGTTAAAATCAGGATGTCATATTTTTTGCCTATTAAATTGGCAAAGATGTAATGGTTCTCTGCCATGGGCAAAACCAGGTACTGATAATGGAAATATAAATTGATGTTACTTTTTTGGAAAATGATGTGACATCATTTAGCAAGAGTTTTTTTGTTTGTTTGTTTGGTTTTTTTTTTTTTGAGTACACTGCAAATTTATTTTTCTTTTTTTTTTTTACATCTTTATTGGAGTATAATTGCTTTACAATGGTGTGTTAGTTTCTGCTTTATAACAAAGTGAATCAGTTAAACATATACATATGTTCCCATATCTCTTCCCTCTTGCATCTTCCTCCCTCCCACCCTCCCTATCCCACCACTCCAGGCGGTCACAAAGCACCGAGCTGATCTCCCTATGCTATGCGGCTGCTTCCCACTAGCTATCTACCTTACATTTAGTAGTGTATATATGTCCATGCTTCTCTCTCGCTTTGTCACAGCTTACCCTTCTCCCTCCCCATATCCTCAAGTCCATTCTCTAGTAGGTCTGTGTCTTTATTCTTGTCTTACCCCTAGGTTCTTCATGACATTTTTTCCCCTTAAATTCCATATATATGTGTTAGCATATGGTATTTGTCTTTCTCTTTCTGACCTACTTCACTCTGTATGACAGACTCTAGGTCTATCCACCTCATTACAAATAGCTCAATTTTGTTTCTTTTTATGGCTGAGTAATATTCCATTGTATATATGTGCCACATCATCTTTATCCATTCAGCCGATGATGGGCACTTAGGTTGTTTCCATGTCCTGGCTATTGTAAATAGAGCTGCAATGAACATTTTGGTACATGACTCTTTTTCAATTATGGTTTTCTCAGGGTATATGCCCAGTAGTGGGATTGCTGGGTCATATGGTAGTTCTATTTGTAGTTTTTTAAGGAACCTCCATACTGTTCTCCATAGTGGCTGTACCAATTCACATTCCCACCAGCAGTGCAAGAGTGTTCCCTTTTCTCCACGGCCTCTCCAGCATTTATTGTTTCTAGATTTTTTGATGATGGCCATACTGACTGGTGTGAGATGATATCTCATTGTAGTTTTGATTTGCATTTCTCTAATGATAAAGAGTTTTAAATGTGTTCATACCCGCTTTGACCTAGTGAAGCCAAATCTGGCTTCTGTACCCTGACACCAAATTAAATTTCAGAGACAGAGTTTTGGGTGAAGTAGAAAAGAATAGCTTTATTGCTTTGTCATGCAAAGGGGGTCACAGTGGGCTAATGCCCTAAAAACTGTGTGTCCCAACCTGGAGGAGCTTTTAATAAATTTTATAGTAATGGTTCAACTCATGGACATTCTTCTGATTGGTTGGTAGTGAGGTAAGTGGGAGTCAGCATTGTCAACCTTCTGGTTCCAGTGGGTCTGGGGTCTATGTGCTTGTGGGCGGCATACCATTAATTTCTCCCACCTGGTGGGGGTTTCAGTAGCTACAAAACAGCTCAAAGATATTGTTATGTGTATCCCTTGAGGGGGAACCAGAACCGTGCCCCAAGGCGGCATTATTGTTTCTTTTTTTTTTTTTTTAATTTATTTTTGCACTGTTGTTTCTTGACTATTCCTCTTTTGTCTCCGTATCCCCACCCTTCTCTAATTAGCAACTGTTTGAACCTGACTGTTGGAACTCAGGGAAGGTCCTGTAGGCTGAATGAAGACTATTTCCTGTAATCAAGAAATAGGGGACACAGAAAGGCTTTTGTGCCCAGGAGCCCCACAGGCTCCTGCTCAATATCACTAGTAATTCCACTGCTAGGAATTTATTCTATAAATGATCAAAAATGAATATGTATAAAATAGATAACTGATAAGAACCTGCTGTATAAAAAATAAATAAAATAAAATTCAAAAAAGAAGAACAGAAAATGTCAGTCTTTCCTTAGCACAGCTTGGGTTTTCCTACTAACTCATGGGCCTTCCCATCCTCCTGCTGACTCATCATCCTCTACTTGCTCTCTAAAGCTGGAGGACCCAGAATCAGGATGCAGGGCTACTTTTGTATTCACTCTCTCCCTAAGGAATCTATTACTCTTCCATAGTTTTAAAAGCCATCTACACCCTGATAACTTCTAACTTAATGTACCATGTTCCAGCTTCTCCTCTGAGCTCCAGGCCTGTTTATCTGACTGCCTACTAATCATCTCTATTTGAATATTTAGTAAACATCTCCAACTTAAAAGTTTCCAAATCAAACTCCTGGTCCCTCTCCCCAAACTGTCTCTCCCATGTTCTATTTTGTCGGTAAATGGCACCACCATTTACCCAATTGTTTGGACCAAAGACCTACAGGTCCTCACTGAGTCCTGTAAGTCTACACTGCACTCCCTTCTAGGTAAATCCTGAATACAGCCACTCCTCACTCTTCCTGGTGAATTTAAGTTTCTTGCCATGTAGCGAAAGAATTCAGAGATGAAGCAGGGAGGTTAAGAAGGTAAAGTGAGAATTTATTTAAGCAAGAATATGCTCTCAGAGGGAGAGTGGGCAGTCAGGTGAGGAGGAGCTGCTGCCCCGGGTTTCTTAGGCAAGCGGATTAAGAGGGGTACACAAATGAAGGGATGGTATATTCACTGGGGAAGGAGGAGTTTTGGGGTCATATTCCCTGATTTTCATCCCAGCTCCATCTTCCCAAGGGGGGGAGGAATTTTTGTCCTTATTTAGCTTAGATCAGAAGTGTCATGACATTGGTGCATAATGGGTACTTCTTATCTGTAAGGCTAATTTTATTGTAATGAGAGCATAGTGAGCAACAGGTTACATTCGGATGTGGGAGACTCCCATCTTTCCCCACCTTTTTTCATCTGTTTCCAGGACACTTATCATCCAAAACGTATGGTTTCTTGTCAGTCCGGAGGCTCCTGATTTTCTTTGTCTGCTCATGGACCCCCATTGTTTACAAGATGTGTGATTTCCTGCCACCTGTCCCCTGTCCCCATTTCTCTGCTAATATGTAGCTACCTGACTGCCGTCACATCACCAACTCTTTGTTACTACCCACATCCCATACATCAGCTCTCACCAGAAGCACTTCTCTAAGTTCCTATCTATCCTCTCTGCTTCTAATTGCAGTCTACCCTCCCCAACCACACCACTCCCTGCAGCCAGAGTGAGCTACTCAAAAGCACATCAGATCTCATGACTCCTGAGCTTCCTCCACACTTAGAATAAAATCAAAATTCGTTACACTGGCCCATAAGATCTTTATTATGTAGTATCTGTAGTATTATGTAGTATCACCTTACCAAGCTCCTCCCCTACCACACTCCCTCTGGTGCTTGCCACCCCACCCACACTATCCTCACTATTCTTTAAATGGCCCAAACCTCTTCCCACCTCAGAGCATTTGTACTTGCCTAGAACAATTTCCTCTTCTAGATTTAGCAAGATGTACTTCACCTCCAGGAGGACATTCCTGCCCCCTAGATCCAAATTGCTTCCCCTTTTCCCCCTATTTCCATCACCCTTTAGTCCCTTACCCTATTTTAGTTTTCTTTATGACACTGATCACAACCTAAAATTATAAATTTTACGTATTTATCATCTGTCACAGCTCGCTGAAGATGGGATCACATCAGATGACATCATCCTCATTGCTAGGCTCCAGTGCCTGACATGGACTAGGCAGCAATACTGGTTGAAAAAAATCAACAGTAGTGAAAACCAAAAGCTACCTTAATGTCCAAAAATAGTCCAAATTTTTTAAAATATAAAAATCATCATTGTCATTAAAATCATGTTCTCAGAAAAAGCTTGAAGAGAAGGAAAATGTTCACTGTTATACAAATAATGTGAAATGGAAAACAAGATGCAAAATTATACATTTTGGTGATTTCAATTTTGTGAAATAAAAATAAAGAAATGTTCTAAAATGGTAACAACTGTTATGTCCATGCAACGGAATAACATGAGTTTTTATTCTATTATTTATACTTCTGAATTTTTCAAATTTTATTAAAAGAAATTTGCATTGGTATATATTTTTAATTATATGCTATAAATTAACAAAGAAAAGGACTCCTGCCAGAGATGTGTTTTAGACAAGGAGCCATTTAAACTGCACCCTAAAGCCCAGGGGAACTGTGGGAACTGGTCTACTGACTGCCCAACTGTTGGCCAGGAGGGAGGTTAGGCCTCTTGGACTAAGAGATGGGGAGTGAAGAAAGGGGAGCATTGGCTCTGGCATGAGGAGCTGTCTAGTATTCTCAATAGGGATCATAGCCTTTAAAGACTGGATTGTATTTTCAAATTGCCAACTAGAACAGGAAATACATGGGTGCTTAACAAATGAATGTGTGAATGAAAGATTAACAGGTGAATTTACTCTAGCTTGTAATTAAGAACAATCCAGAAAACAAGCAGTAGTAGAAACTTTGGGCTCTTCACAACCAGCATTTGCACAAATGCATGCTCATCCACTGTACACAGAGGGGCAACAAATGACTCTCACCTTTGCTGAAAGGTGAAAACAGCGTGAGCCTAGTCTTGAAAACATGGAGGACTTTTGTGCCAGGTAAGCACTTTTAGTAGGAGGGGAAAAGGAAGAGGAGGAGGAGGAGAAAGAGAAAGAGAAGAAGAAGGGGAGTTGGAGGGGGGAAAGAGGAAGATGGGGAGGAGAGGAAGGAGAGGGAAGAGGATGAGAGGATGGATTTGGGGGATGAAGGCTAGATACTTATGAGGTGTATGGTATCCCCCACCCCATTTTGCAAATGAGAACTGAGGTTCTGGAGAGGAAAGAGGAGTGATGTAGCTTCATGGGACACAGCCAGCATCTGAAGCGCCACCAGCCCACAGGTGTGCAGAGGAAGATGAAGATGAAGCACCTGCTGGGGACAGGAAGAACCAATAAAGGTCAAGAACATTTCTAGAGCTGATCAGACAGGGCAGGGCTGGAAAGGTCACAGCCTAACAACATACTATGCATCTGTGCAGCCCTACAGACCTCAGGTAGTTTTGTCTCTGCATAGATGGATGACACTTCTGGTTTCCAGATCTTGCTTCAGCATTTGCCCATGCATTGCCACAGAAACTCATCATTTGGAAGGTGCTCTCTGCAGACAGTTAAATGTCATTATCCCAAAACACCAAGCTGGCCAGCTGAGCTTGCTGTCTTGATGAAACGCTGTTTGACAGAAAAACAGGTCACCCCCAGGGGTACGTACAGAAGGATAAGGCTCATGAATATGCATAAAGTCCTCTTTCTAAAGACAGTTGCTACCATTATTGGAACAGAACAGGCTGAGTGGGAAGGCAACCCATCCACAATTATTTCTGCCTCCCTGTAGGAATTTGTGAAGGTTAAGATAATTTCCTGTATCCCCAGGACATGGTCCTCAGCACTAGCAGGACCCATGAGGCCCTCTGGACTCGCTCATGTCCCTCACCCCATCCCACATTGGTCAAAGCAGGAAATAGAGCCCAGAGAGGGGAAGCAACTTGCCTGAGGTCACACAGTAGTTCCTGCAAGGCCAGGGCCTCCACCTCTAGACCAGGTGGCTCCCACATTGCAGGTCCCTGGAAGAACACAAAAGTAGACTGACCAAGTATAATCTGACCAAGAGCAAGCCCTCAGCATAGCTTAGCAGGCATTCAGAATCCCTACAGGGGACGGTCTCTAGCTCCCACTAGGGCTGGGTTGGGGGAGCTGCTGTGCAAGGCAGAGCTAGGCAGGGGACCCCACAGAGAAAGCTTTGATGGGATTTCCCTTTGACACCTGCCTCCACCCCTTCAGTGCCCAGCCCCTTCAGGCCGTCTGCAATTTCTTTCCATAAAAAGGGTGAGGTCTGACCAACACAATCATGCTAAGGTATGAGCGTGTGTCATCCTTCCCAGGTTAACGATGTCTTTTAAGCAGAATAGACTAGAGATGTCAAGGGGCAAAGCAAGAAAAATGGGATAGGGATCAGGCATTCCACAGACGACACAGACTACACCACTAATCCATCAGAGAGTGACCCTGCCCAAAGCCCTATGAAGCCATGGTGACAGCTTCAGTCCTTCGATCTGACTCCTCATGCAACCTCCATATCTCAGTGAAAAGAAGCAAGGCAGGGGGGCCCCCAAGTCAAGGTGGGCAGTTAGACATTTCCAAAGAAGTCCAAGCATGCTCAGACAGTGGGGTCCAGGTGACATCAGCACCACTGCCCTGTGCTCCGAAGTGTGCGGAGAGTGAGCACTGGGCAGGGCTGGGCCGGCTGTCAGGTACTTGCTTGTCATTCTTCTCACATTGAAGAGGCAGGGGAGAGTGATTCTTTTGAAGGGCTAGGCAGATATGAGGTTGCTGGAAGTGGCAAGCCCCATTTCATCCTGCTTTTGAAGGGGTCTGAGATAGATGGCTGGCTGAAAGGTTAAGTTGTACTGAGCATCAGGGCCACTCTTCTGCAGAGGCTGCTGTGAAGTGGAAACCCAAGCTCACTGGAGCAAACCGCACTCTGCAAGCCCAAGACTGGGTGACCACCCCCCACCCCACTCTTGGAGGTTATAGGCATTTAGAGACCAGAGGGAACATGTTACTAACACTTACATCAACCTGTTTGACACCATGGCACCTACAGACCTAAGAGTGAACCACTAGGTCTGCCCCTTTGGACAATTTGTCAACTCTCTAAGCCTCAGTTTCCTCCTCTGTGAAATGGAGGTTAAGAATAGCTACATCACAGGGTTGTTTAAGGGATTAAATGCGATAATGACACAAACAGTCTCTTAGAGAACATTCTGTGAGCGGGCAGTTCTTTGTGGCAGTTATTGTGGTTCTGGTTGCTATTGTTGTGCTAGGCACTCGGCATACAAAGATGAAAAATATTCAAGAAACCTGGAGACTTTTGGAGGAGAGACACCTCCAGATAAATACCATGAAATAGCATGGTGGTTAGAGTGAAAGGATCATGAAGGTGCAGCAGAAACACAAAGAGGGGAGCTCTCCAAAGGAGGTGGCTTCTGCACAGCCCTCAGGATAGATAAGATTTCCATGAGGACAAATGAAAAGGGCATTTCAGATCCTGGAAGCATGATGGGCCAATGCACAGAGCTCCTTGACCTGTAGCCCCCTACACATTTGTCACATATGAGTCTGGCATCTTCAGCCAGGGCACAGAGAGCAAGTCAGACAGACAAAACAATCATCTCAGCATAGAGTTGGGTCATAAGGTTCTCCAAGACAGTCTCAAGAAGCCTGAGGAGTCTTCCTGAACAGATGACCCCTAAGATGAAAGCTAGAGGAAATGTAGGTGTCAACCACGTAAGTATATGAAGATGAGGAAAGGGAAGTAGATGAATTTCTAAGTGATTTAAAATAGGCAATGAATCTCTCACCCGAGAGCTGCATGTAGAACTGGACAGGCAGCAGCAGCTCAGTAAGTTGGCGATGCCTGATCTTCTTTGGACATCTGCTAAGGATGCTGCCATGGACATGAGAAACTGCTTGGTTATCAGCTTTGTGCCCTCAGATCCTGAAGCCCTGGGAGCCTCCCCCAGCCATGGTACTTTGCCCACAGCAGACTATTTGGAAAACTCACCAAGAAAACTGCCTCTCTTTCTTCTGTTTCTATTCTCATCATTTGATTACATCTGAAATGTGTCAGCCTTGTTCTTCTGAAATAGAGAAGATGGTGTCCCCAGGGAATAACCGAGTGTGAGTGCATGCCCCTGGAGGTGTGGTGCAAGGTCTCTACCCAGGTTGAGAGCCTTTTCCAGGCATATATATGCTCCACATATTCTCCTATGGTGCTGGAATAGGATGCAGAGCTTCCCTAACTCTCGGAGATTGAATCAGGGATGGAAAGATGGAATCTGACAGAGTGCAATACCCCAGAGAACCACAGAACATGTGCCCCATGATGATTAGAGTGGGGCTGTTTGCAATAGGCTGACTTGACAGACACACAAGACAGAATTTTCTAAACTTTAATATACCTCCAAGTAAACTGAGATCTTATCAAAATGAGGATTCTGACCTGAGGTCGGCCCCAGGGTTCTGCTCTTTTAACAAGATGTCATGTGATGCGGGGGATACTGGTCTGCAGGCCACACTTGGAGCAGCAAAACATGGACTCCTCACTCATGTAGCAAAGAGTTACTGCACTTCCTAAGCATTAGACTGTACTCTATGTACAGTATGGGCAAAATAGGCAAAGACCCTTGCACTCCAGGAACATGCTATATTTGAGGAAGATAACAATAATCAAGTAAACAAATAAACAAAAAAGATAACATGATAGAGTGAGAAGTTCTTTGGAGCAGCAGAGGAGGACTTGGGTGCAGGTGATGGAAGTGCTTTAGGCTGGCTGATGAGGGAAGGATGCCCTGGAGAGGGAATTAAGAAGGCTGACCTGGAGAAGGAGAAGGAGCCATCTGGAAGAGGCCTGGTGGGAGAACATTACACACAGGGAGAGAGCAAGTGCAAGGGCCCTGTGCTATGAACAAGCTTGGGCCATTCAAGGAGTATAAGCTCAAGATGGAACAAAGCACCTTGACCTCCAGGCCACAGCCTTTTCCCTGGATTCAGCCACTTGTCCTTGGTTGTGAGCTTCTGTTAAACTGGGTTAAACTAACAAAGCCCTTGACCATCCAGGGTTTAAAATAATTTCTGATCTCTTCTAGAACCCCATACCATTCTAGGGTCCTTGGAAAACCATGTCTGGAAAGTAAAGATTTAAACAAACTCTTTAATACCAGAATTCTACTTTCCCACTGGTCCTGGAGATCCAGTATTACTTTTCCAAGGGAAGTAGCATAGGAAGGAGGGCCTGGCAATGACTCAATGAAAAAGATGGCTGAAATACAGCCTGGCCCATTTGGGAAAAGAAGTAGAGGTGATTTTTGTAAAGTCCTGGAGAAATTAGACTGGACTCCAATCCATGTTGACAAGTGGTACCTGTTGGTGTGGGGTTGAAAGAACATATTGAGTCCATGGGTCTGCTGTATAGCAACAAGGAATGGGTTGAGAAGGGATGCTGATGGATACAAGATGGCTTAGAGGAAAGCATGGTGACCAATAAACCAAATCTGTGATGTTGCCCATTTCTTTACATACTCTGCTATCCTCTTCCCATTCATCCTAATGGCATTCTCCCGCCCAATGCTTTACCACCTCTTACTGGGCATGCAGTTGATATGTTGGTCTAGGTTGATTTGGACTTTTGCCACCTTCTGCTTCTTGGAGACTGTACCTGACACATTTTGTCCCACACACCACATATGCTCATGGGCCACTTTTTTCTTTTGGCCACTACACTGAAATAGGAACTGACAGTTCCCAGCTTCAGTTCTGTTGGGCATTTCTCTCTGCCTGAGAACTTCTCTGCCATCACTGCACAAGACTCTTGCAAGAACCTATTTGGGCATTCTGATTCATGTGCCAATCTGGAGGGAAGAGGGAACTAGCACCATATGTGACCACCTTTGACTAATGGGGGATGGAGCTAGTGGACAAATATGCCTCTCTTCTGCCCTTCAGGCAGACGATTCTTAGGTGACTTATTTGTGGCTCCCCAAAGGGTCCCAGCAGGATTGAGTCTAGTTAGTGGTGATCAACTCAAGAAGGCACCCCCATATCAACTTTACCTCCTTCCCTTTTCCACTCTTCTCAGTGTCCCACTTCTGTTCCCTGAAATCACTTCTAAAACTCAACCTCCTACATATAAGCTCTTGTCTCAGACTCTGCTTTCTGGAAGGGATAGAAGCTAGGACAGAAGAACCTTCCAACCAACAGAAATCTAGCCTCGTCACATGTGATCCTATCCTACTGATGGCAAGACTGGGGTTTTACTGCCCTGTCTCCAATTGTGAATTGTTATGGGCTGGGAGATGAGTTAGCTCAGGAGCTGGGCCATTCTTCTGCCTTGCTCCCACCTGGAGTTACCATGTAGAGGACCCCTGGATGGATCTTCCATGTGGAAGAAGAGATCCTGTACTGCAGACATATGCTTATTCTCTGAGATCTCTTCTCAGGGCTTTGGAATTTGGAAATTGCTTTCCACTAGTACTCAGCCACAACCCTTGGTGGTATGTCACAGACCTCCCTAAGACCTCTCCCAAATGGGTCTCAAAGGCAAAGGGTCTGTGCTCTCCCAACATCTCCCCTCATCTCAACGTCCCCTGATCTGCCTAGGAGAAATGGCAACATAGAAGCCATATATGATGAGAGAAATAAAAAGAAAGAACAACCTTGGAGAACTAATTGATTCAGGGATGGGGCAGAGAACATCCAAGATGAGCCTGAAGCATCTTGTGGCACCAGACAGCAAGAACGTATTAAAAACAAATAAACAAACAAGAACAGTAAGAATACATATGTGTATGTTATATGTATTTCAAAGGAACACAGAACTAAACTGAAGGAGCTCCCAATGGCCAATGCGGGAAAAACTTGAGCAAAATATATAAGTATAGTTTTGAATTATAACCCAAAGAATAATATAATTATCCATGAGTCCATACTGATTAAACGAATAACTAAATAAATAAATAAATGAGAGAGAAGCAGCAACTCTTCCTCACAGAAGAACTCCAATTAATAAATGTAGAAGAAATGAGGGAAAATCATCCCTCTAGTACATTACTCTAGTACACCAGAGTAATAATTGCCTTAGCCAAGACCTACGGATGGATATTAAAATAAATGGGTGAAAGTTTAAGTAGAAATGGGATACTTACATAGTCTCCAAGTACTGCCCTCAAACACTTAGTAATTGCAAAAAGAAAAATAGTTTATAGCATACAGTCCTGGTAGATACTACCTTAGCCAAGTGATGAAGTAATCTGCAGTAATAAGACACTGACGTCATGAGTTCCTTAGTTTGATGCACTGAGAAGGGAACATCACCCCTGTGGGATCATTCCCAATAAAGCATAACCTAAATCTGATAAACAGAAAACATCAGACAAGTCCAGATGGAGGGACATTCTACAAAATAACTTACCGGTCCTCTTCAAAACTTACAAAGTCAAGAAGGACAAGGAAATCTTGAGGAACTTCCACAAACTGAAGAGGACTGAGGGGACAGTGTAACTAAATTAAATGTGGGAGTCTGGATCAGATGCTGGAACAGAAAAAGATTGTCAGAGAAAAAAGTATGAAATCTGAGTAACTTTTGTACTTTGGTTCATAGCACAACTCCAAGGTTAATGTCTTAGTTTTGATAAATGTTTTATGGTTGTGTAGACATTTAACTTAAGGGGAAACTGGGGGAAGGGTATAAAGGAACCTCTGTACTCTTTACAACTCTTTGGTAACTTTAAAATTATCTCAATATTTAAAAAATATATTGACTGTCAAAAAATAAAAAAAAGAAGGGAGCAGGAGACAAAAGTAATATAAACGTGGATAATTCCACTTGTCATTCCATTCCACAAGCCTGAGATAAAAGAGCAAATCTGCTGCTCTGTCCTTTCATCAAGCGAGCACCTCAGATATGTGGCTCTGAAGCAAAAGCCAATTATTTCATCTGTCGCCCCAAAGAAGGAAGAGCAAACGATTCAAAGAAGAAAATCCAGTGCTCTGGGTGGATTGAGAAGGACTTCTTGGTGTCCAATGAGGTAACCACTTACGGGATTTTTAAGCAATCCTAACCAGTGCTGGATAGAGACCACCATGCCTGTGTCAGGCAGGACTCCACTTTATCTCTTGGTATCTCTTTTTTCTCCCTCATTCCTGTCTAACTCTGGAACTTAGGCTGGAAATGAACTCTGGAAATCACTGTCATGTTTCTCCTCTCTGGTTCCAATTTCCCTCCAGCCCTGCCCCTGTCCCTCCACTCACACACCCTGACCTACTCAGCCATTTGTTACTTCTTGTTAATGCCCAGTGAGGAAGTTCCCCTAAGCTCCCTCCCACAGCAGTAGGAGCACCACATGCTGTGCTTATTCTCTGGCTCAGATCAGGTATTTTCTTCCTACTTGGGGTGGAGGCTACAGAGAGCAAAGTGGGATTGTCTTGGAGTTCTGCTTCTACACACCCTCAAGATTCAAGGTCAAGAGGCTACTCAACCAGCCCCTGTGACCATCAGTCTTCCTTTCTGTGTACAAACGCCCAAAATAAAACTGAAGCCAGAGTGGACTCACAATGCACAGGGCTTCCTTGGTGGTGTTTTAGGATACAAGGTGCATGAGCCAGAGCCCATGAGAATTGGGAGCCAGTAGGGCTCAGGCAGCATCAGCAGCACCAGAAAGCTCTGACACCTTATGGACTGTCACCTACATGAGGTACCCTCATCAGGGAGAAAGAAAAGCCATCATTGTGACAAACCAGCCTGGTTTTTGCCTGTGCTGCTTAGCTGGCCATATGGTTTGGAAAGAAAACATGTGATCTCTCCTTCCTGCCCAGTTAGTTTTACTGCACAGGACTGGGTGACAGCAGCATCTGGCCCCTTCCAGAAAGCACCACCCTGTGGGAGGCCAGAGGCATGGGCAGGGCTTGGGAGTATGGTGGGGAAGAAAGTTGATAGGTGGGCATCTCTTAGTCCATTAGTACCAGGAAAGCCACCCTCTTCCCTGGGACCCTGTAGCCAGGGACATCCCCAGAGCATTGGTTTGTCAGTGAGAAGAACTCTCCTGGCCATGAAATTTGTACCTGACATTTACAGTTTCCTCTGCCCTAGGTGAGTCCCCAGAGACTTCCTTATAACCCCAGTACTTGAACTGGAAGAGGGGAAAATAGAATACTTCCTAATCAAGCATGAGTGTGAAAATTTAGCTGTAAGGTTATTAACAATAGGAAACCTAACTAACTAAAAAGGCACTGGCGAAATAATGTGCATGCACACTTGTTGCTTGTGGCCAAACATTCATTTCCTCTGTTCAAAATATGGGACTGAGAATGTCTTTCTGGCATTCAAAGGGAATTCTGGGTATTGTGGTTTCTATGTGATTGAAGCAAACAACCTTCAACTACAGAGGTCCCTTTTTAATGGCAATTCACAAGTGAGCATATGACCCAAGCTTGTCTGATAAGAGTATACCCAGAACTTTTTTCTGGAAATGTTCCTTTTCTCACTGACCTGACTGCCATGAGGATGTTGAGACAGTTAAAATAATTATTGCAGCCATAGAGGGAGCTTATCTGAAGAAAAAAGAGACACCCAAAGGAGAGTCTCAGAAAGATAGATGACATTTTGAATCTGTAGATTGAGCTACACCTGAAGCTAGCTCAGCTTCTAGCTAGCCCAACTTTGTAGTGTCCTTCAAACCCAGGGGAAGTCCCCAACTATATATTCTAGTAGCTCTAGTCTGCATGGATCCTGCCTGCCAGGGCCCATCACACCTTTCTCTGGAAGTTTACAGCCTTTTGACTAAAACTTATATATTAATCATACCTTTTAATTTTTTCTTTTCTTTTTTCTGGCCGCACCACATGACACGTGGGTAGTTTCCCGACCAGGGATTGAACTTGCACCCCCTGTAGTAGACTTAACCACTGGACCACCACGGAAGTCCTCACCTCATGCCTTTTAATTTCTATATCTCTGATGCTTTGACATCTTGGGACTTGTGGGCCCTGCAGAGACTGCACCTTCCAGGCTTAGCCAATTCCTAGAGATAATCAATGAGGGCGCTTTCATATGCAAATTAACCAATCCCATAGCACCCAACCACCTCCTTTATCAGGCTCTCACACTCTGGACCAGTGTCCCCCTGCCCTAATCACCCCAGGGACAGACAACTGGAGACAACCTCTGTGCCCCAGATCTTTAGATCTGTGCCCTTAGAAATTATCTAACTAGCCAATTCTAAGTCTGCTTACCCTGCTGTGCCTTCCCTTTTCCTCAGAAACCACAATAAAGGCTCTTGCCCACATTTTTCTCTCACTCCTCCTGCCACTTGACCGACCCTGGTTCTTCCCTCTGTGGCCCTGCCTGGCATGCCCACCTCCCCTTAGGAACAGAGTAACAAACTATCTTTTCAATGGCAATTGTCTCCTGATTATACCTCAATAATAAAAAACCTACATTTTAAAACAACTTGTTCCTCCATTAGGAGCCACACACTCAACAAGGTGCTCAGAAAACCCAGCAAACTATCAGTGACAAATGGCTCCATGCTCAGCCACAGGTGCTTCTTTGACACCCCAGTTGCAGGAGAAATCCTAGACTTACTTAGATCCTCTCTCTAGTTTTTTCTAATTAATATAATGCTAAGCAAACAATAGACATTTAACCAATGCACACTGGTTGTTTGATGAAGCAGACTGATCAGGCTACACAGATGCCATAATCACTGTACAACTATTGCTGGGAGGGACCTCCAAGAGCTTCTAGATCAGAATTTATGAAATACCTCTCTCAAGAGATATTATGAGGGTCTACCTCATTGGGGGCTCCCAGAAGCAGACCCTGAGACAAGATTTGCATGCCAAGTGGTTTATCTGGAAGACAATCCCAGGAAGCACCAGTAAGGAAGTGGGGCAGAAAAGGGAAAGAAACCAAAACAAGGTATGTTAATGAGCAACTGTGTCTTTGTCCACTGGGGACCTCTGAAAGAAGAGGGAAGTGGTCCTCAAATTGTGACACACATCAGAATCACCTGAAGGGATCCTTAGAACAGAGTCTGGCCTGAACTTACAGAGTTCCTGATTCAATGGGCTCCCAGGTGACAATGACGCTACTTGTTCCAGGACCATACTTGGAGGTTGCCTTCCACCTCCATCATCAATGGGCAGAAAGCTGAGGTATTTATCACCCAATTGCCCTTCATCATTGGCTGAGGGTAGTTCTCAGGGGTGGTGACTCCCCAGCACTTGTGGCCTGACTCTGTGCATGGAGAGAAGGTCCTCAGGCAGAGAATTGAGCACTGGCAGTGGAACAACACAAGCATGTATGGAGACAGTTAGTGATGAAAGGTGTGGGCAGGACACTGGCAGCATTTGTTATGACATCCTACCCCAACACTTCTGTGGTGAAAAAGATAGAGGACACCCACCCCCATTCTACATCCCTTTTTGGAAAGTCACAGTGTTCATTAGCATAGCAGTGGTTCTGAGAGGTCCTCAAATAAAGAAATCTGTTGAACTTAAAATTTCCCAAATTTCTTTGAACTTCTTTCAAAGAAGAAAGTTTGGGAATTGCTATCTAGACCGGGATTTGGCAACTAAGAACTACGGAGCAAATGTGACCTACTACTTATTTGTGTAAATGAAGTTTCACTGGAACACAGCCACACTCATTCTTTTACAGACTGTATATGGCTACTTTTGCTCTGCAACAGCAAAGTTAAGTAGTTGTGACAGAGACTGTAGGGTCCACAGGCCTAAAACATTTATGATATGGCTCTTGGCAAAAAAGGTTGACAGAGCCTTGTTCCAGACTCTTTTCTCCCCATTTTAAGGACAAAGAAACTGTGACTTCAGGAGGGCAAAATGTCTTGTCCAAGGTCACTGAAACAGATTATAGTGATGCTGGGGCAAGAGCAGTGGGTTCCTGATTCTTATGCCCTTTCAAAGAGCCCCTTCCACTCACAGCTCTGCCTCATAGTCCCTCTTCCTTTATCTCTTGTTTTCTATACTCCTGGCCTACTAATGTGAGCAATGATGGATTCTCCAGAAAGAAATCCTTGTGCTTCTGTTTAAAGGCTCCCCTATATGCCATTGGACCACTCACTCACCAAGTCTTTTTGATGGACCAGGCATGGAGATTCCACAGGAAATAAGAACTGGCATGCTTCTGTCTTGTTTGGAGCCTAGTTGAGCAAGGGTGTAAAAAGCTGTCTTTAAAAGAAAAGTGTGTATTGTCTATGATGAGTGTTTTAGAGACAATGACACAAATGAGGGAGAGGTTGAGGAGGCTGGTTGGGATTCGAAGGCCATGGGAGCCTTCTGCAAGGGATGACATTCAAGCTAAGACATGCATTACAGACCTAAGAAATTGTGTGAAGGCTCGAGGGAAAAACATTCCAGGTGGGAAGAAAGGCAAGTGCAGTGACTTGAGATGGCAGCATCTCACTAGGCTCCAGCCTAGTGGGAGGGGATGGAGGAAGCATTTGATGCAGGGACCATACCAGGGACAATACCAGGGCAGGACTTTGCAGGCCATGATCAGAAATTTGGATTGCATTCCAAGTAGAGAGGCTTGTGAGATCAATCCCCAAGAAACAGTTCCTGAAATCCTGATAGAGATGTAAGCTTCTCCATGGACACTTCTGTTCACAAAGGCCTAGATTATGCAAGAAAAGACACATGCCTGGCCTGGCAGATGTTCTAAGGACTGGTTAAACATGCACATGTATGCACCATAGAGAAGCAATGTGTGCTGTCCTTAGTATGCCTCTCCATCCCAGTGTGCCCAGGTCAGTCCCTGTCCACATCTACTGCCCTGGCATAGATTACTAAGAGCACCCCCTTTCACTTCTAACAGTGTCTCGGTTTGAGTGATAGATTATACCATCACCCTAATTATACCACTTCCATGTAGTTTAAGCCTCGGCTCATGAGGTCCATTACTCTCAGGTCATAATTCTCAGGAATTATTCTATTCCTTACAATTAATAGAAATCATCACAAGGTTATGTCTTGTTTCTCCTTTGGCACTCCATATTCCCAGAGGACAGGACATGTGTGTTTATTTCTAGAGTGTTTGCCAGGTCTACCATGAAAATAATACATGGGCACATTATTTTTCAGAAGTTAGGTCACGTAGTCTTCACAATAAAACTGCTGGAAGGGTCAAGAGTCATTTCCCTTTTATGGACAGGAGAAGTAAAGTGACTAGCCAAGATCTCACGGGCAGTAAGTGTCAGAATTAGAGCTCAAACTTAGATGGACCTAGCTCCACATCTAAGCATCTTTGTACACCACCATCCTGCAGCTTAAGGCCTGGTTGATCTCTCTTCTACAGCAGATACTGACAGCCTAATGAGAAAGAGGAGAAGACAAAATAACCTTCCTGTCTGGGCTTTGCAAATATAAAGTGCCTTGTAACAACTGAACAATAACAGCCATCGACGTTAGCAGGTGATCAGGATGCAGCTAATGCTGTTGACAGTGCAGAGATTTTTATGATTATCTCTTAATGTATGTCAGGTCAGATGTAATACCCTGTAATGTCAGAGCTTATCAGTCTTGCTCGAGGCAGGCACACATGACACACACCACTGGGTGCTCTTGGCACACGTTCAAACCCAAGCTGTCAGGGCTTTCTCAACACCAGCCTCTGGGCAGGTACACATGGAAGGTGCGGATCACTCAGGGATGGACTGTTAAGCTGAGAGAGCCACGCCTGGGACCTGCATCAGCACAACATAGCCTCAGGGTGGTTTCTGAAACAATTTGTTACCCTATCAGGGACAGAGAAATGGCTCCTGTGGAACCCTAGGAACTGGAGTGTCCTCACCTTCTGTCAGGCTAAAGTCTCTCTCCCTCCAGAGATAGGCTAAGAACTACTGCTGCTAAACCTTATTCTTGTCCTGGCTCAGCTTCAAGCCATCTGGGTAACCTTGGGCAGGTCCTCAGGCAGGAGGAATGGCTGGAGAGGGCTAGGTTCAAATACTGGCAAGGATCACTTCTCAGTCCCTCTGAGGTTCACACTCCTCCCCTATAAACCCTGGTTGTAGTGATCACCTTGCAGGACTGCTGTGTAGATGAAATACCCAGAGATTTTCATATAGCAGGTCCTCAGAAAAGGTGGACTGCACTCTTAGTATCACTATCATCACCATTGCCATCTCCCCTTAGAGGCTAAAACAGCAGAAGGTGGATGTGGAAGAAATCACCTCCCTGCATTTCTGCTTTCTGCATCTCTGTCCTGGAACACTCCACGGTTAATGGAACCCCAAGCAGAGATGGCAAAGCAGGAGTGCTAACTCGCTTCCTGGAACATGGTCCCCTGGTCTAGCACTTCTCCTAGGTGTGTACACCTTGCAATTAGTCAAGTAATTAGGTTCATGAGTAAACTGAATTAGGAAAAATGATATTCTAACCCCTTTCTCTGGGCAAGAGCTGTTTATTAATGCCAATGGGGGTACACATCCAAGGGTAGTCCTTCAATTCTCTATTTCTAATGTTTTACTATTTTCTCTTTTTACTTTTCATTAGGGAAATTTTCAAATACTCTAAAAGGAGAGAAAAAATATTACAAGACTTCATTTTCAACGATTAACACCATTTTGCCATTCTTTTTTTAATATGCCTAATACACATACATTTTTAAGGCAAATTGCCAACATCATGCCATTTCCTCCATTTCATCCTTGTTAGTACACAGGAAAGAGTAGGGCTGGGGCCAGGGTGGGGAGCAGTGGAGAGTGGAGAAGGCTGTCCAAGGACTCAGACAACTTGTCCTGGAATGTTACCTGGGCCCAGGGCCTCAGAAACTGCTATTTCACAATAAAAGGGACAGATGAGGGGAAGGAGAGTTAGGGGCAGATCTGGAGGAAGCTACATTGGAATCTGCCTTGGAATCTAGGAATACAAGTTTCAAGAATAGGGTGATTCACTTGACTGACAAAAACCACGC
Source organism: Stenella coeruleoalba (assembly GCF_951394435.1). Taxonomy (NCBI): domain Eukaryota; kingdom Metazoa; phylum Chordata; class Mammalia; order Artiodactyla; family Delphinidae; genus Stenella; species Stenella coeruleoalba. Next base: position 37,806,623 of record NC_137166.1, read on the forward strand.
AACCTAAAAGTTGTGAGTTAAGTGTTATTTGGGGATCTTACTGAGGACTGTAGCCAGGAGACAGACTCTCAGATAGCTCTGAGGAACTGCTCTGAAGAGGCAGGGTAGGAGCCAGGATATAGAGTAGTTTTCTTGCTGGGAAAAAAGCAAGTAATCAAACATCAAAAGATTGCTGCTAATCACAAAGAACAGACATCTCAAGTTAATGATTTTAGTCCTTTTTTATGTATGGGAAGATGCAAGAGTTTGGGCTCATTGAAATTATTCCTTAGATATGCATTTAACTATCTAGGGCCAGTATCCAAAGCACAGAATGCTTCCTCTTTTTCTCCATCCAGAATTCCCCTCAGGGTACACATTGAGGGGTAGGGGGTAAAGTGGGAGGGGCATCTGCAGTGGCTGATGGCTTGATGGTGGGCAATATTTGTTATTTACTGGAATGGCAGGCAACATTCTTTGTCGGCAATTCCTCAGGACAAAAGGCGCACAAGCATTTCTGGGAACAGTTGGGGTCTCATGCCCCTAACACTAGTGTGGAGGACATTATAAGGCTCTGGAACTGTCCCAGAGCCTGGAGGTACATCCACACTAGGGCCCATATCAGGGGAGATAATATAACCATCCCCTGGGACTCTCAAGCAGCAGCCTTGGAGAAGAATGGCATCACCAGACAGTGAACAAGAAGTTGGAAGCAGCCACTGCTCCAGCCTCCCACCACCCAGCTCCCATCCTGCCAAATGTAGATCCTGCTATCTCTTTTCATAGAAGTAGACTTACAGGAGGAGTCAATTAAGGGAACAAACACTTGGCACACCAAGAGAGGAGCAAGCCAGCTTCAATAAGATGAAAATGTGCCACCCCCACCAAAAAAAAAAGTGTCTTCACATCAAGAAAACAAGGTGTGCCCATTTTATGGATGAGGAAAGTAAGCCTCAGAAAAGAAAATTGCTCAAAATAACAGCTAGCAAATGGCAAAAGCAGGTCTACTCATTCTCCTTCCTCATCCTTTCTTCCTAGCTCAAGATTAGCTCCCAGAATTGGAAGATTTATTTCTGGTAGGAAACATTTTTGTATGACTGATTCACTAATCAACTTGGTTTGAGTTTCATAAAAGGCAGTGCTGGGAACACTGAGTCAGTACTTCTTTCCTGTTTCCAGCTTACAGAGAGGAAGAGAATGCAAAAAGCTCAGATATGCAAATGAACATTTGGACTGATTTCCACTGGAATTTTAGCCTCCAAGAGAGTTCTTTATACCCTGCAGAAATTTGTTTCTGCTTAACTGGTGAAAAAGAAGGAAAGATATTTCCAGATGACCTAGCCTAGGAATAAAAGTTTCTGGAAGCAAATGTTAGTTAAACAAGGATCATATTGGCTAAATAAATGCTCCACCCATTGAAAGGAATGGAGAAAGAGAATTCCCAAGTTCTAAATTGTGAGAGCAAATGGGTGTCTTCTACATTCATTTCTCACCTTTCTTCCACTCAGGCCCATACCTCAGTCAAAGTCTGGGATGGTCTCAGGAGGGTACCCAAGGATGTGAGCAGGAAAGTGGGCAGCAGCCTCCCCTCTAAGTTAAAAAAGTCAACTGTAATGAACTAAAGCATGTGGTTTATACACAAGACCCTCTGCTGGCCCTGGGGTTGAGAGGGGAAACAGAAGCTCTGTAGCCCTTACCCTCAAGAGGTCCTGGGTCTCAAGAAGGACTAAGATGCATAAATAAAGGCAATTAGGAATTACCCAGGTGTGCTCAGGGAAGACAGGCCAGGAGCTCTGAGTGCTGCCTTCCAGGGGAATTTCTAACACTATGGATGCCCCAGGCCACTAATGGGACCCTTTGGTCTTGAATGAAAAGTCCACACTTTAGCCCTGTGTGCTCAGTCACTTTTATTTTTTTTTAATTAAAAAAAAATTTTTTTTTGGCCGTGCAGTGCAGTTTGTGGAATCTTAGTTCCCTGACCAGGGATTGAACCTGGGCCACCGCAGTGAAAGCACCAAGTCTTAACAACTGAACCACAAGGGAATTCCCCCAGTGACTTTTATTAAGCTGGACAGATGTCTAATACATAGTTAAGTCTTGACCAGTTCACTACAGTGCCTCACCTTGCCTCCTTTCTTGTGCTCCCCATCTCACCCAGGCCCCACACATAGGAGGCACCTCTCAGAACCCAAACACAGGATAGTTCAGGCAGCGACTGTCCACTCCTGATGAATGCTCTTGGAGTCAGGTTTCCAGAGCTGCTGATAACCTGGCAATTAACCACAAGGCTGAAAGAATACAGTTTGAATCCTTTGATAACTCTTGGCATGCCTCAGCACTATCTCCTTCTGTTTTCAGTCATCCTGACACTGCAGAGGCAGCTGTAGAGTGATGCATATATTAATGATGCCCTGAGAGTAAGGCCAGACTAATATAGCTACCAATGCCTGAGATTGAGTTTCCCAACTGTTTGTAACTGGGTCACTATTTTTAGTTGGAAACTCCAGTCAAAAATGTCAAAAAGGGAAAATGAATGTGAATTTGGCTGAGAGGAAAGAACCAGGGGTGGGGTTTCCATTCCATCTTATTTAGCAACTCATCATGGGTCTGAAAAAAGCATTTCCTAGCTCTGGGTCTCAGATTTTCTCACCTGAATGACCAAAGGTTTGGATTCACCTTTGTTGACTGAAATAAAAATGCTCAACATGAAAACTATGAGTTTCAGTTTTATTTGGGCACTTACTGAGAACTATAGTGTGGGAGACAGCCTCTCAGAGAACTCTGAGGAACTGCTCTAAAGAGATAGGGGGTCAGCATATATGTGATTTTGGTGAAGGGGTTACATGCAACCAAGCACACATCTTGGTCAAAGGCTGTTGCTAGTCCTGAGAAACAGATATCTTACTTAATAGTTTTAGTGCTTTGCAAAGTATGGGAAGATACAAAAATTCAGGTTCATAAAGATTTTCTCCTGAAAATACCTAACTAGCTGAAAGCGTGTTCTGCCAGTTTTCTCCAAGCACAAAGTGCCTCATTCCTGATCCCTACCTTGAACTCATTTCAGGATGTGTTAAAGGTTAGCAGGTGCAGTGGCTAATGGACATTTATGGAGCTGGATGGTGAGCAACATTTTTTAGTTGCCACCTTCAACTGGACATTCTATGAATCAGAGACCAGCAACACTGAAGGGAGAAGGGACTCAGCTTCATGAAGCAAACCATCCTGCTGAAGAATTCTTTCAAGTGTTTCTAACACTAAGGCTTGTAACAAGGTCTCATATCCTTGCCCAGGAGAATTAGAAAGGAAAAATATTCAGCAGGGTCCCACCTGACAGAGTTTGATTCTAATGTCACTGCATAAGGCAAGAATAATACACAGTTAGATTTCCCCACAGGAAGGTGCCACTATTCCACCAGCCAAGCCCACCAGTGTTCCCCTCCAGCCTCAGGACTGCCAATGTTCTTTCATTAAAGAATTGCCTTGCTTTTAGGGGACATAAAAAATAACATACTTTCCAAAACATGTAAACAGCTCATATAACTTAATATCAAAAACAAACAACCCAATTAAAAAATGAGCAGAAGACCTGAATAGACATTTTTCCAAAGAAGACATACAGATGGCCAACACATGAAAAGATGCTCAATATTGCTAATCATCAGAGAAATGCAAATCAAAAAACCACAATGAGATATCACTTCACACCTATCACAATGTCTATCATCAAAAAGACCACAAATAACAAGTGTTGGTGAAGATATGGAGAAAAGGGAACCCTTGTATACTGTTGAAGGTAACGTAAATTCATGCAGCCACTATGGAAAACAGAATGGAGGTTCCTCAAAAAACTAAAGATAGAACCACCATGTGATCCAGCAATTCCACTCCTAGGTATATATCTGAATAAAATAAAAACACTAATTCAAAGAGATACATGCACCCCAATATTCATAGCAGCATTATTTACAATTGCCAAGATATGGAAGCAACCTAAGTGTCCATCAATAGATGAATGGATAAAGAAGATATGTGTGTGTGTGTGTATGTGTATATATATATATATTCCTGAAACTAATATACTATTGTAAATCAACTATACTTTAATATTAAAAATTTTTTTAAAACAGCATAATTAAGGTATTATCAGAGCCTAACTGACTGGGGAAAGGGAAATATCCAATATCAGCCGGCCCTAGCATTCCACGTAGGAAGAGGGAAATACTCCAGCCCCCTCTAGCCATTCTGTCCTACCTAAAAAGAGAGAAAACACATTGAGAAACACTTGTGAGTTCACAGCCCAGTGGCACATGCTCACTAAAAGACTAGACCTAATCATAAGAATGCTCCCTCTCCCCCACACCTCATCACCGTATTACTAAAGGCTTATTTACAGCAGTTCCTTTTACCTGGTATATCATGTCTAACTATCAGTAAAAAATTACAAGGCATACCAAAAGACAAAACTACAATTTGAAAAGACAGAGCAAGCATCAAATCAGACATGGCAGGGATGTTAGAATTATCAGACCAGGATTTAAAATAATTATGATTGATATACTAAGGGATCTAATTGATAAAGTAGACAGCATGTAAGAACAAATGGGCAATGTAAGCAGAAAGATGAAAATCCTAAGAAATAACTAAAAAGAATAGAGATTAAAAAAAACACTGTAATAGAAATGAAGAATGACTTTGACGGGTTCATTAGTAGCTGAGGATGTAGCTGAGGAAAGGTTTCTGAGCTAGAGGATATATCAGTAGAATCTTCTAAAATCAAAAAGCAAATAGAACAAAGACTGAGAAAAAGAACATAAAATCCAAAGACTGTGGGACAACCACAAAATCTATAGTGGGTATACCAGAAAGAGAAGAGAGAAAGGAACAGGAAAGATATGTGAAACAATAATGAGAGAATTTCCACAATGACAGATCCAGGAAGTTCAGAGAACCAAGCAGGATAAATGTCAAAAAATTTCACTTTGGTATATTAACAGAAAATCAAAGAAAAAATCCTGAAGGAAGCCAGAGGGAAAACACACATTACCTACCTATAGAGAAACAAAGAGTCACATCTGACTTCTTTACAGAAACCATGCAAACCAGAAGCAAGTGGAGTGAAATATTTAAAGTATTGTGGGTAGTGGAGATCAAGATGGCAGAATAGAAAGATATGGAGCTCACCTCTCCCCACAAACACATCAAAAATACATCTACATATGGAACAATTATCACAGAATGCCAACCGAAGCCTGGTACAGCTTATACAACCAAAGCTGAGAGAAAAATCCCCACAGGATGAAGAGAAAGAAAGAAAAAAGAAAAAGAAATGAGGATGAACAAGTGCCCTGGGAGGGAGCTGTATAAGAGGAAAGATTCCCTCACCCTGACAACTCCCTTCTCTGGCAGGATGTCCTCTGGGATCAACAGGGAGCTAGAGTGGCCTGGACTTTGCTTGAGAGGAGTGTGTGGATGCTGGCTTGCTAGCAGACAGGGCAGAGAGAGACCAGCACTGATAGCTGTCACATTGTCACATTTCCCAGCCTGAAATGTGTACCTGCTAGTACATGCAGTGGCTGGCTGCTGAAACTCAGGCTTCAGTAAAGGGACCTGGGGAGTGGACACAGTTTGGCTTTGCAGAGACAGCCTGAGAGGCCTGGAGTGTGATCTGGGCCAACATTGTTGGTGTGTGCAAGACAGGGCACTAGTCCACCATAGGAGCTCCATTTTCAGCATGTTAATGGCAGGGCATGGCTCCAGCAGCTGTGAACACCCACACCACACAGGCGGAGCTGACATCCAAGTCTATTGTCAACACTTCCTCAGTGAAGGTGAGTCCAGAAGTGGCACCAGCAGCAACACACTTTGTTGGCACTCACACCAGGTGGTGAGTGACATCACAGAATTGCATGTCCCCAGCAGACAGCCCTTGGGGAGGAATATGCAGCAGCTCCTTTCCTAGTGGGAGCGCTCCAGTGGTTCCTACCTCACACTGCAGCTTAGAACTGAATCTCGGGCTTCTACAGGGGGCTGTGACAACCACAAAGCAAAAAGGAGGCCCTGCACAACATCTCCTGCAGGCTCTGGTCACCACAACACCAATCACACCCCCATCAAGAGGACAATGGCCAGCACACTCTGAGGAAAGACATGGTAGGCATCCTTAGAAAAGGCAGCCCTCACACCAAAAATATTGGATTCACACTGTCTACACAGAGACACTCTCACATAAAAACATCCCTTCAAAACCACAGTAGATAAGTGTTTCTCCTAAATTCATAGTCAGAGAAATTTAAGTAAAATGAAAAAGCAGAACTACTCCCTATTAAAACAACAAGATAAATCCCCTGAAAGAAGAAAAAACAATTAAACAGACTTCTCCAGTCTACCAGACCCTGAGTTCAAAAATGAGGTAATAAAAATGCTGAAGGAATTAAGAAAGATTATCTATAGAAATGCAGATCACTGTAACAAGGAACCAATCAAAATTAAACAACTCAATTGTGAAGACAAAAACCGAGCTAAAGGCAATGAATAGCAGATGAAATAATGCAGAAGAATGAATAAATGATCTGGAAGGTAGAATAATGGAAATCACCCAATCAGAACAGCACATAGAAAGACAAAAAAATAAAATCAACATACGAGATCTATGGGATAATATTAAGCATGCCAACCTATGCATCATGGGGATTCTAGAAGGAGAAGAGAAAAGGGGATAGAAAATATATTCAAAGAAATTATGGCTGAAAACTTCCTAAACCTAAAGAAGGAAACAGATATTCAGATACAGGAAGCACAGAGGGTCCCAAACAAGATGAACCAAACAAAATCACACTAAGACATATCAGAATTAAAATGGCAAAAGTTAAAGACAAAGAGAGAATTCTAAAGACAGCAAGAGAAAAATAGAGTCAGTTACAAAGGAAACCGCATAAGGCTATCAGCAGATTTCTTCCCAGAAACTTTGCAGGACAGAAGAGAGGGGCATTATATGTTGAAAACCTTGAAAGGGAAAAATCTGCAACCTAGCACACTCTACCCAGCAAGATTATTGTTTAGAATAAAAGGAGAAACTAACAATTTCTCAGATAAGCAAAAACTAAGCATACAGTGATTCTAAACCTAACCTAAAAGCAATATTGAAAGGTCTTTTCTAAATAGAAAAGAAGCAAGAATCTATAGTAAAGGGAAAAACACAACAGGAAAGGCAAATATGTAAAAGGATTGTAGAGCACATAAATAAGCCAGTACATAGATCTAGAAACAATCAAAAAAATTTGAAAGGCAACTATAACTACAATGAACAGCAAAAGGATAAATGTAAAGATGTTAAATAGAACATCAAAACAAAAAATGTGGGGGAAGGGAGTAAAAATGTAGATCTTTTAGAATGTGTTTGTAACTTGTATGACTGTTGGTCTAAAACAAGTAGGTATAGTTATGGGTTAACATACTTTAAAACCAGGGTAACCACAAATCAAAAACATTCAATAGATTCAAAAAACCAAAACAACAACAAAAAAGGAACTCAAGCATAATACAAAAGAAACACTTCAAACCACAAAAGAAAAAACAAAAAGAAGAGGAAAGAAATGAAGAACTACAAAATCAACTGTAAAACAAGGTTGAAAATGGCAATAAATACATACTTGTCAATAATTATTTTAAATGTCAGTGAGCTAAATGCTCCAATCAAGAGATACAGTGGCAGCTTGGATAAAAAAAACAAGAACCTACAATATGCTGCCTACAAGAGACTCACTTTAAGGCAAAAGATACAATAGATTGAAAGTGAGGGGATGAGAAAAGATATTTCATGCAAATAGAAATGACAAGAAAGTGGGGGTAACAATACTCAGACAAAATAGACTGTAGAACAAAGTCCATAAAGAAAGACACTATTTAATAATAAAGGGATCAATAAAAGAAGAGGGTATTACACTCATTAACATATATACACCCAATATAGAAGCACCTAAATAAGTAAAACAAATACTAACATACATAAAGGGAGAAATTGACAGGGATATGATAACAGTAGGAGACTTTAACACCACACTGACATCAATGGACATATCTGCAGAAAGAAAATCAGTCAGGCAACAGAGATCCTAAATGACATGATAGAGTAGTTGCAAAACAAGAAAAAAAAATGAAAAGAAAAAAATACACATTCTTTTCAAGCATGCATAGATAATTCTCTAGGATATACCATGTACTAGGACACAAAACAAGCCTCAACAAATTTAAGAGGATAGAAATTATTTAAAGCCTCTTTTCTGACCACAAGAGTATGCTACTAGAAATCAACCACAGAAAGAAAAATGAGAAAAGAAAAAGAAAAACAATTACATGGAGACTAAACAACATGCTACTTAAAAAACTAATAGGTCAAGAATGAAATCAAAGCAAAAATCAGAAAACACCTCAAGACAAATGACAATGAAAACGCAACCATACAAAATCTATGGGATGCAGCAAAAGCAGTTCTAAGAGGGAAATTCATAGCAATATAGGCTTTTATCAAGAAACAAGAAAAACTCAAATAAACAACTTAACCTATCACTTAAAAGAATTAGAAAAAGAAGAACAAAGAAAATCCAAATCAGTAGAAGAAAGGAAATAATAAATATCAGAGAGAAAATATTTTTAAAAAACAATAGAAAAGATCAATAAAACAAAGAGCTTGTTTTTTGAAAGGATAAACAAAATCGACAAACCTCTAGCCAGGCTCACCAGGAAGAAAAGAAAGAGGACGCAAATAAATAAAATAAGAAATGAAAGAGGAGAAATAACAACTGATACTGCAGAAATACAAAAAAGCATAAGAAAATACTATAAACAGTTCTATGTCAACAAATTGGACAACCTAGAAGAAATAGACAAGTTTCTAGAAAAATACAGCATGCCAAAATATAGTCAAGAAAAATCAGATAATTTGAACAGACTGATGACTGAAAGTGAAATAGAATCTGTAATTAAAAACCTCCCTGCAAACAAAAGTCCAGACTGGATGGCTTCACTGGGGAATTCTACCAAACATACAAAGAACTTCCACCTATGCTTCTCAAATTATTCCAAAAGACTGAAGAGGAGGGAACACTCCCAAAGTCATTCTATATAGCCACCATCACCCTGATACCAAAACCACATAAAGACACTAAAAAGAAAGCAAATTAAAGGTCAATATCTTTGGCCTTTAATATATATTGTGTAAAAATGATCAAACCTTAGCAATTAGCAAACCTTATCCAACAATACATAAAAAGGATCGTATACCATGATCAAGCTGGATTGATTCCAGGGTCACAGGATGGTTCAATGTACACAAATCAGTCAATGTGATACACCATATCAACAAAAGAAGACAAAAACCACATGATCATCTCAATAGATGCAGAGAAAGTATTTGATAAAATTCAACATCAATTCATGATAAAAACTCTCACCAAAGTGGTTATAGAGGGAACATATCTCAATGTAATAAAAGTCATTTATGAGAAATCCACAGCGAGTATAATACTCAAGAGTGGAAAGCTGAAAGCCTTCCCACTGAATTCGGGAAAAAGACAAGTAAGCCCACTTTCACCACTTCTATTTGACACAGTATTGGAAAACCTAGCCACAGCAATCAGACAAAAAAATGGAAAAAAGCATATCCAAATTGGAAGGGAAGAGATAAAATTGTCATTATATGCAGATGACATGATACTCTGTATAGAAAACCCTAAAGACTCCACACAAAAAACTGTTAGAACTGATAAATGAATTTAGCAAGGTAGCAGGAAACAAAATTATTATACATATGAAATGAAATGAAATATCAGAAAGAGAAAGTAAAAAAAATAAAAATCCTGTTTAAAATGATGTCAAAGAAAAATACATAGGAATAAACCTAACCTATGAGGTGAAAGACCTATATGCTGAGAAGTGATATAAAATATTGATAAAGGAAATTGAAGATGATTCAAAGAAATGGAAAGATATCCCATGCTCTTGGATTGGAAGGATTAATATTCTTAAAATGGCCATACCACCCAAAGCAATCTACAGATTTAATGTTATCCCTATCAAATTACCCATAATATTTTTTTACAGAACTAGAACAAATAACCATATAGAATCACAACAAATCCTGAATTACCAAAGCAATCCTGAGGAGAAAGAACAAAGCTGGAGGCACAATCACCCAGACTTCAGATTATACTACAAGCTACAGTAAACAAAACAGCATGATTTTGGCACAAAAACAGACATTTAAATCAATGGAATAGAATAGAAAGCCCAGAAATAAAGCCACACACCTATGGTCAATTAATCTCCAACAAAGGAGGCAAGAATATACACTGGAGAAAAAACAGTTTCTTCAACAAGTGGTATTGGGAAAGCTGGACAGCCTCATGCAAATCAATGAAATTAGAATACTCCCTCACACCATATACAAAAATAAACTAAAAATGGTTTAAAGACCTAACTATAAGACATGACACCATAAAACTACAAGAAAAGGGGGATTCCTTGGAGGCCCAGTGGTTAGTGCTCCAGTGCCACACTTCCACTACAGGGCATGGGTTTGATTCCTGGTCAGGGAACTAAGATCCCACAAGCTGCACAGTGCAGCAGAAAAAAAAAACAAAACAACCAAACAAACAAAAAACCTCCAAGAAGAGAACATAGGCAAGATATTCTCTGACATAAATCCATAAATCTTAGCAATTTTTTTTAGCTCAGTTGCCCAAGGCAAAAGAAATAAAAGCAAAAATAAACAATTGGGACCTAATTAAATGTAAAAGATTTGCATAGCAAAGGAAACCATAAACAACCTGAAAAGACAACCTATGGACTGGGAGAAATATTTGCAAACAATATGACTAACAAGGGTTTAGTTTCCAAAATATACAAAGAGCTCATACTACTCAATATCAAAAATAAAACAAAACAAAACAAAAAATCCAATCAAAAAATGGGCTGGGCTTCCCTGGTGGCGCAGTGGTTGGGAGTCTGCCTGCCGATGCAGGGGACACGGGTTTGTGACCCGGTCCGGGAGGATCCCACATGCCGCGGAGTGGCTGGGCCCGTGAGCCATGGCCGCTGGGCCTGCACGTCTGGAGCCTGTGCTCTGCAATGGGAGAGGCCACAACAGTGAGAGGCCCACGTACTGCAAAAAAAAGAAGAAGTCTACAAATAATAAATGCTGGAGAGGGTGTGGAGAAAAGGGTAGGAATGTAAATTGGTGCAACCACTATGGAAAGCAGTATGGAGGTTCCTTAAAAATCTAAAAATAGAGCTACCATATGATCCAGCAATCCCACTCCTGAGCATATATTCAGAAAAGACCAAAACTCTAATTTGAAAAGATACATGCACCTCAATGTTCATAGCAGCACTGTTTACAATAGCCAAGACATGGAAGTATCCATTAACAAATGGATGGATAAAGAAGATGTGGTATATATATGCAGTGGTATATTACTCAGCCATAAAAAAGAATGAAATAATGCAATTTGCAGCAACATGGATGGATCTAGAGATTATCATATTGAATGATGTAAGTCAGGCAGAGAAAGACAAATATTATATGATATCACTTATATGTGGAATCTAAAAAATAATACAAATGAATTTATTTACAAAACAGAAACAGACCCACAGACATAGAGAACAAAATTATGGTTACCAAAGAGGAAAGGAAAGGAGGGGAAGGATAAATTGGGACTATGGGATTAAAAGATACATATTGCTATATTTAAAATAGATAATCAGCAAGGACCTACTGTGTGGCACAGTATAACACAGTAGCAAGATAATCAATATCTTGTAATAACCTATAATGGAAATATATTTATATATATAGAATATTGTAAATCAACTATACCTCAATTAAAAAAAGAAAAAGAAGAAAGTGTTGAGATAAAGCAAAAGCCCTACCAAACCAGAATTCTGTACCCTGTGAAAGTATTCTTCATGATCAAGGACAAGTAAATACTTTCTCAGACACACAGAAGTTGAGGAAATTTATCACCAGTAGATCCACCTTGCAAGAAACGTTAAAGGAAGTTCTTTAGAAAGAAGGAAAATAATATAGTTCAGACACCAAATCTACATAAAGGGAAAGAAAGGGAGAACATAAGTGAAGGTAAAATAAAAAAACGTTTTTTACTCTTAATTGATCTAACAGGTAACAGTTTGTTCAAAACAATAATAACAAAACTATATTTGATTATGTATGCTTATGTATATGTCATATATGTGTGTGTTAGTGTGCTTATGTATGTTTATATATAAGTGAAATGAATGACAGCAGCATTACAAGAGATGGGAGAAAAAAATAGAATTATTTTATTATTATAATGTACTCACACGACCCATGAAGTGACATAGTGTTATTTAAAAGTAGACATGAATTACTTATAAATGTATATTGAAAACTCTAGGACAGCCACTAAAAAAAAGTTTAAAAGAAGTATAACTGATAAGCTAAGAAAGAAGGGAAAATGGAATCATAAAATGTTCAATTAGGGCTTCCCTGGTGGCGCAGTGGTTGAGGGTCCGCCTGCCGATGCAGGGGACGCGGGTTCGTGCCCCGGTCCAGGAGGATCCCACGTGTCGCGGAGCAGCTGGGCCCGTGGGTCATGGCTGCTGGGCCTGCGCGTCCGGGACCTGTGCTCCGCAGCAGGAGAGGCCACAACAGTGAGAGGCCCGTGTACCGCAAAAAAAAAAAAGTTCAATTAAAACAAAAAAAAAAGGTACAAAAAGAATAGAAACCAAAAACAGGAACAAAGTAGAAGGACAACACAGAGACAACAGTAATGGATATAGTAGATATTAATCTAGCTAATCAATAAACACTTCAGATACTGATGGTCTAAATGCACCAACTAAAGACAGAGATTGTCAGAGTGGATCAATAAAATATGACCCAACTGCATGTTTTCTAAAAGAAACCCATTTTAAATATAAAGACACATAAATTATAAGTAAATGGATGGAGAAAAGTACACCATGCTAACACTAACCAAAAGAAAGCAGTAGTAGCTATATTAATTTCAGACAGAACTGACTTCAAAGTAAGGAAATTTATCAGGGGTAAAAAGGGCATTACATAATGCTAAAGGGATTCAGTCTCCAGGAAGACATAAAAAATTTTAACATGTAAGCACCTAACAACACAGCATCAAGTTAGATGAGGCAAAAACTGCTGGAATTGTAAGAAGAAATAAATCCACTGTCATGGTTGGAGACTTCAAAATGCCTTTCTCAGAAATGGACAGATCCAGCAGGAAGAAAATCATTTAGCACGTAGTAGAACTCAACAACACCATCAAGCAACAAGGTATAATTGATATTTATCAACTACTTCATCCAACAACAGCAGACTACACATACATCTCAAGCTCACAGGGAACATTTACCAAAACTGACCACATTCTGAGTCATAAATCACACTTTACAAAATTTAAAAGGATAGAAATCATATAATGTCTGCTCTCAGACCACAATGTAATTAAATTAGAAACTAATAACAGAAAGATAACTGGAAAATCCCCAAATAAATGAAGATTAAACAACACACTTCTAAATAGCACATGGATCAAAGAAGAACTTTCAAGATAAATTTTAAAATATTAGGACTAAAAGAAAATAAAAATACAATTTATCAAAATTTGTGAGGTGCAGCTAAAGTATACCTAGAGGAAAATTTATAACATTGAATGCCTATATTAGAAAAATATATAAAATCAATAATATAAGCTTCTACCTTAGGAAACTAGAAAATGAAGAACAAATTAAATACAAAATAAGCAGAAAATAAATAATAAGAATTAGGAAAGAAATCAATGAAATTGAAAACAGAATATCAATAGAGAATAGATAAAACCAAAAGCTAATTCTTTGAAAATATCAATAAAATCAATAATCCCCTAGCCAGGCTCAATTAAAAAAAAAAGACAGAAGACACAAATTACTAGTATCAAAAATGAAAGAGGGAGGACTTCCCTGGTGGCACAGTGATTAAGAGTCCACCTACCGAGGCTTCCGGGAAGATGGCGGAAGAGTAAGACGTGGAGATCACCTTCCTCCCCACAGATACACCAGAAATATATCTACACGTGGAACAACGCCTACAGACCACCTACTGAACGCTGGCAGAAGACCTCAGACCTCCCAAAAGGCAAGAAACCCCCCACGTACCTGGGTAGGGCAAAAGAAAAAAGAATAAATGGAGAAAAAAGAATAGGGATGGGACCTGCACCAGTGGGAGGGAGCTGTGAAGGAGGAAAGGTTTCCACACACTAGGAAGCCCCATCGCGGGCAGAGACTGCGGGTGGTGGAGGGGGAAAGCTTCGGAGCTCCGGAGGAGAGAGCAGCAACAGGGGTGTGGAGGGCAAAGCAGAGAGATTCCTGCACAGAGGATCAGGGCCGACCGGCACTCACCATCCTGAGAGGTTTGTCTGCTCACCCGCCCGGGCGGGCGGGTTTGGGAGTTGAGGCTCGGGCTTCGGTCGGAGCGCCGGAAGAGGACTGGGGTTGGTGGCGTGAGCACAGCTTGCAGGGGGTTAGTGCACCACGGCTAGCCGGGCCGGAGTCCGGGGAAAAGTCTGGATCTGCCGAAGAAGCAAGAGACTTTTTCTTACCTCTTTGTTTCCTGGTGCGCAAGGAGAGGGGATTAAGAGCGCTGCTTAAAGGAGCTCCAGAGATGGGTGCGAGCCGCGGCTAAAAGCCTGGACCCCAGAGACAGACATGAGACGCTAAGGTTGCTGCTGTCGCCACCAAGAGGCCTGTGTGCGAGCACAGGTCACTATCCACACGCCGCTTCCAGGGAGTTTGTGCAGCCCGCAACTGCCAGGGTCCCGGGATCCAGGGTGAACTCCTCCGGGAGAACGCACAGCGCGCCTCAGGCTGGTGCAACATCACGCTGGTCTCTGCCACTGCAGGCTTGCCCCGCACTCCGTGCCCCTCCCTCCCCCCAGCCTGAGTGAGCCAGAGCCCCCGAATCAGCGGCTCCTTTAACCCCGTCGTGTCTGAGCGAAGAACAGACGCCCTCCAGCGGCCTACACACAGAGGCGGGGCCAAATCCAAAGCTGAGCCCCTGGGAGCTGTGAGAACAAAGAAGAGAAAGGGATATCTCTCCCAGCAGCCTCAGAAGCAGTGGATTAAAGCTCCACAATCAACTTGATGAACCCTGCATCTGTGGAATACATGAATAGACAACGAATCATCCTAAATTAAGGAGGTGGACTTTGAGAGAAAGACTTATTATTTTTTTCCCTTTTCCTCTTTTTGTGAGTGTGTATGTGTATGCTTCTGTGTGAGATTTTGTTTGTATAGCTTTGCTTCCACCATTTGTCCTAGGGTTCTATCCATCCTTTTTAAAAAATTTTTTTTCTTAATAATTATTTTTTATTTTAATACCTTTATTTTACCCTTCCTTCCTTCCTTCCTTCCTTCCTCCCTCCCTCCCTCCCTCCCTCCCTTCCTTCCTTCCTTCCTTCTTTCCTTCCTTCCTTCCTTCCTTCCTTCCTTCCTTCCTTCCTTCCTTCCTTCCTTCTTTCCTTCCTTCCTTCCCTCCTTTAGACAACGAATCATCCCAAATTGAGGAGGTGACTTTGAGAGGAAGATTTATAATTTTTCCCCTTTTTCTCTTTTTGTGAGTGTGTATGTGTATGCTTCTGTGTGAGATTTTGTCTGTATAGCTTTGCTTCCACCATTTGTCCTAGGGTTCTATCCGTCCGTTTTTTGTTTTTAATTTTTTTCTCTTAATAATTATTTTTTTATTTTAATAACTTTATTATATTATATCTTTATTTTATTTTATCTCCCTTCTTTTTTTCTTCCTTCCCTCCTTCCTTTCTTCCTCCCTCCCTCCTTTCTTCCTTTCTTTCTTTCTTTCTTTCTTTCTTTCTTTCTCTCATTCTACTTCTATTAATTCTTACTTTCTACTTTCTCTCCCTTTTATTCTGAGCCATGTGGTTGAAAGGCTCTTGGTGCAGCAGCCAGGAGTCAGTGCTGTGCCTCTGAGGAGGGAGAGCCAACTTCAGGACACTGGTCCATAAGAGACCTCCCAGCTCCACATAATATCAACTGGCAAATATCTCCCAGAGATCTCCATCTCAACACCAGCACCCAGCTTCACTCAACGACCAGCAAGCTACAGTGCTGGACATCCTATGCCAAACAACTAGCAAGACAGGAACACAACCCCGCCCATTAGCAGAGAGGCTGCCTAAAGTCAAAATAAGTCCACAGACACCTCAAAACACACCACCAGACGTGGACCTGCCCATCAGAAAGACAAGATCCAGCCTCATCCACCACAACACAGGCACTAGTCCCCTCCACCAGGAAGCCTACACAACCCACTGAACTAAACTTAGACACTGGGGACAGACACCAGAAACAATGGGAACTACGAACCTGCAGCCTGCAAAAAGGAGACCCCAAACACAGTAAGATAAGCAAAATGAGAAGACAGAAAAACACACAGCAGATGAAGGAGCAAGATAAAAACCCACCAGACCTAACAAATGAAGAGGACATAGGCAGTCTACCTGAAAAAGAATTCAGAATAATGATAGTAAAGATGATCCAAAATCTTGGAAATAGAATAGACAAAATGCAAGACACATTCAAAAAGGAACTAGAAGAACTAAAGACAAAACAAACAATGATGAACAACACAAAAAGTGAAATTAAAAATACTCTAGATGGGATCAATAGCAGAATAACTGAGGCAGAAGAACGGATAAGTGACTGGGAAGATAAAATAGTGGAAATAACTATTGCAGAGCAGAATAAAGAAAAAAGAATGAAAAGAACTGAGGATAGTCTCAGAGACTTCTGGGACAACATTAAACACACCAACATTCAAATTATAGGGGTTCCAGAAGAAGAAGAGAAAAAGAAAGGTACTGAGAAAATATTTGAAGAGATTATAGTTGAAAACTTCCCTAATATGGGAAAGGAAATAGTTAATCAAGTTCAGGAAACACAGAGAGTCCCATACAGGATAAATCCCAGGAGAAATACACCAAGACACATATTCAACTGTCAAAAATTAAATACAAAGAAAACGTATTAAAAGCAGCAAGGGAAAAACAACAAATAACACACAAGGGAATCCCCATAAGGTTAACAGCTGATCTTTCAGCAGAAACTCTGCAAGCCAGAAGGGACTGGCAGGACATATTTAAAGTGATGAAGGAGAACAATCTGCAACCAAGATTACTCTACCCAGCAAGGATCTCATTCAGATTTGATGGAGACATTAAAACCTTTACAGACAAGAAAAAACTGAGAGAGTTCAGCACCACCAAACAGACTTTACAACAAATGCTAAAGGAACTTCTCTAGGCAAGAAACACAAGAGAAGGAAAAGACCTACAATAACGAACCCAAAACAATTAAGAAAATGGGAATAGGAACATACATATCGATAATTACCTTAAATGTAAATGGACTACATGCTCCCACCAAAAGACACAGATTGGCTGCATGGATACAAAAACAAGACCTGTACATATGCTGTCTACAAGAGACCCACTTAAGTCCTAGAGACACATACAGACTGAAAGTGAGGGGATGGAAAAATATATTTCATGCAAATGGAAACCAAAAGAAAGCTGGAGTAGCAACTCTCATATCAGACAAAATAGACTTTAAAATAAAGAGTATTAGAAGACACAAAGAAGGACACTACATAATGATCAAGGGATCGATCCAAGAAGAAGATATAACAATTGTAAATATTTATGCACCCAACATAGGAGCACCTCAATACATAAGGCAAATACTAACAGCCATAAAAGGGGAAATTGACAGTAACACATTCATAGTAGGGGACTTCAACACCCCACTTTCACCAGTGTACAGATCATCCAAAAGGAAAATAAATAAGGAGACAAAAGCTTTAAATGATACGTTAAACAAGATGAACTTAACTGATATTTATAGGACATTCCATCCAAAAACAACAGAATACACATTTTTCTCACGTGCTCATGGGACATTCTCCAGGATAGATCATATCTTGGGTCACAAATCAAGCCTTGGTAAATTTAAGAAAACTGAAATTGTATCAAGTATGTTTTCCTAGCACAATGCTATGAGACTAGATATCAATTACAGGAAAAGATGTGTAAAAAATACAAACACATGGAGGCTAAACAATACACTACTTAATAACGAAGTGATCACTGAAGAAATCAAAGAGGAAATCAAAATAACCTAGAAACAAATGACAATGGAGAAATGACAATCAAAAATCTATGGGATGCAGTAAAGGTAGTTCTAAGAGGGAAGTTTATAGCAATACAATCCTACCTTAAGAAACAGGAAACAACTCGAATAAACAACCTAACCTTGCACCTAAAGCAATTAGAGAAAGAACAAAAAAACCCCAAAGTTAGCAGAAGGAAAGAAATCATAAAGATCAGATCAGAAATAAATGAAAAAGAAATGAAGGAAACGATAACAAATATGAATAAAACTAAAAGCTGGTTCTTTGAGAAGATAAACAAAATTGATAAACCATTAGCCAGACTCATCAAGAAAAAAAGGAGGAAGACTCAAATCAATAGAATTAGAAATGAAAAGGAGAAGTAACAACTGACAAGCCAGAAATACAAAAGATCATGAGAGATTACTACAAGCAACTCTATGCCAAAAAATGGACAACCTGGAAGAAATGGACTAATTCTTAGAAAAGCACAACCTTCTGAAACTGAACCAGGAAGAAATAGAAAATATGAACAGACCAATCATAAGCACTGAAATTGAAACTGTGATTAAAAATCTTCCAACAAACAAAAGCCCAGGACCAGATGGCTTCACAGGTGAATTCTATCAAACATTTAGAGAAGAGCTGACACCTATCCTTCTTAAACTCTTCCAAAATATACCAGAGGGAGGAACACTCCCAAACTCATTCTACGAGGCCACCATCACCCTGATACCAAAACCAGACAAGGATGTCACAAAGAAAGAAAACTACAGGCCAATATCACTGATGAACATAGATGCAAAAATCCTCAACAAAATACTAGCAAACAGAATCCAACAGCACATTAAAAGGATCATACACCACAATCAACTGGGGTTTATTCCAGAAATGCAAGGATTCTTCAATATATGCAAATCAATCAACGTGATACAGCATATTAACAAACTGAAGGAGAAAAACCATATGATCATCTCAATGGATGTACAGAAAGCTTTCGACAAAATTCAACACCGATTTATGACAAAAACCTGGCAGAAAGTAGGCATAGAGGGAACTTTCCTCAACATAATAAAGGCCATATATGACAAACCCACAGCCAACATCGTCCTCAATGGTGAAAAACTGAAAGCATTTCCACTAAGATCAGGAACAAGACAAGGTTGCCCACTCTCACCACTCTTATTCAATATAGTTTTGGAAGCTTTAGCCACAGCAATCAGAGAAGAAAAGGAAATAAAAGGAATCCAAATCAGAGAAGAAAAGTAAAGCTGTCACTGTTTGCAGATGACATGATACTATACACAGAGAATCCTAAAGATGCTACCAGAAAACTACTAGAGCTAATCAATGAATTAGGTAAAGTAGCAGGATACAAAATTAATGCACAGAAATCTCTGGCATACCTATACACTAATGCTGAAAAATCTGAAAGTGAAATAAAGAAAACACTCCCATTTACCATTGCAACAAACAGAATAAAATATCTAGGAATAAAGGTACCCAAGGAGACAAAAGACCTGTATGCAGAAAATTATAAGACACTGATGAAAGAAATTAAAGATGATACAAATAGAGGGAGAGACATACCATGTTCTTGGATTGGAAGAATCAACATTGTGAAAATGACTCTACTACTCAAAGCAATCTACAGATTCAATGCAATCTGTAAAACACTACCACTGGCATTTTTCACAGAACTAGAGCAAAACTTTCACAGTTTGTATGGAAACACAAAAGACCCTGAATAGCCAAAGCAATAATGAGAACGAAAAATGGAGCTGGGGGAATCAGGCTCCCTGACTTCAGACTATACTACAAAGCTACAGTAATCAAGACAGTATGGTACTGGCACAAAAACAGAAAGATAGATCAATGGAACAGGATAGAAAGGCCAGAGATAAACCCACACACATATGGTCACCTTATCTTTGATAAAGGAGGCAGGAATGTACACTGTAGAAAGGACAGCCTCTTCAATAAGTGGTGCTGGGAAAACTGGACAGGTACATGTAAAAGTATGAGATTAGATCACTCCCTAACAGCATACACAAAAATAGGCTCAGAATGGATTAAAGACCTAAATGTAAGGCCAGAAACTATCAAACTCTTAGAGGAAAACATAGGCAGAACACTCTATGACATAAATCACAGCAAGATCCTTTTTGACCCACCTCCTAGAGAAATGGAAATAAAAACAAAAATAAACAAATTGGACCTAACGAAACTTCAAAGCTTTTGCACAGCAAAGGAAATCATAAACAAGACCAAAAGACAACCCTCAGAATGGGAGAAAATATTTGCAAATGAAGCAACTGACAGAGAATTAATCTCCAAATTTTACAAGCAGCTCATGCAGCTCAATAGCAAAAAAACAAACAACCCAATACAAAAATGGGCAGAAGACCTAAATAGACATTTCTCCAAAGAAGATGTACAGATTGTGAACAAACCCATGAAAGGATGCTCAACATCACTAATCGTTAGAGTAATGCAAATCAAAACAACAATGAGATATCATCTCACACCAGTCAGAATGGCTATCATCATAAAATCTAGAAACAATAAATGCTGGAGAGGGTGTGGAGAAAAGAGAACACTCCTGCACTGCTGGTGGGAATGTGAATTGGTTCAGCCAGTATGGAGAATAGTAAGGAGGTTCCTTAAAAAACTACAAGTAGAACTACCATATGACCCAGCAATCCCACTACTTGGCATATACCCTGAGAAAACCATAATTCAAAAAGAGTCATGTACCAAAATGTTCATTGCAGCTCTGTTTACAATAGCCCGGAGATGGAAACAACCTAAGTGTCCATCATCAGATGAATGGATAAAGAAGATGTGGCACATATATACAATGGAATATTACTCAGCCATAAAAAGAAACAAAATTGAGCTATTTGTAATGAGGTGGATAGACCTAGAGTCTGTCATACAGAGTGAAGTAAGTCAGCAAGAGAAAGACAAATACCGTATGCTAACACATATACATGGAATTTAAGAAAAAAAATGTCATGAAGAACCTAGGGGTAAGACAAGAATAAAGACACAGACCTACTAGAGAATGGACTTGAGGATATGGGGAGGGGGAAGGGTAAGCTGTGACAAAGCGAGAGAGAGGCATGGACATATATACACTACCAAACGTAAGGTAGATAGCTAGTGGGAAGCAGCCTCATAGCACAGGGAGATCAGCTCGGTGCTTTGTGACTGCCTGGAGGCGTGGGATAGGGAGGGTAGGAGGGAGGGAGACGCAAGAGGGAAGAGATATGGGAACATATGTATATGTATAACTGATTCACTTTGTTATAAAGCAGAAACAAACACACCATTGTAAAGCAATTATACTCCAATAAAGATGTAAAAAAAAAAAAAAAAGAGTCCACCTGCCAATACAGGGTATGGGGGTTTGAGCCCTCATCTGCAAGATCCCACATACTGTGGAGCAACAAAGCCCAGGTGCCACAACTACTGAGCCTGCACTCTACGGCCCATGTGCCACAACTACTGAGCCCCCATACCATAACTACTGAAACCCATGTGCCTAGAGCCCATGCTCCGCAACGAGAGAAGGCACCACAATGAGAAGCCCGTGCACTGCAGCAAAGAGTAGCCCTTGCTCACTGCAACTAGAGAAAGCCTGTATTCAGCAATGAAGACCCAATGCAGCCAAAATAAATAAATAAATGAATGAATAAAAATGAAAGAGGGAAAAAAATGAAAGATGGGACATCACTACAGCTCACATGGACCTTGAAAAGAAAATAAAAGAATATTATGAACAACTCTATACCTACAGATTTGCTAATCTAAATGAAGTGGACCAATTCCTTGGAAAAAAAAGAAATCTGCCAAAACTCATATAAGAAGAAATAGATCATTTGAATAGGCCTATATCTATTAAAGAAATTAAATCCATAATTAATAACCCTCCAAAACAGAAATCACCAGGCCCAGATAGGTTCACTGGTGAATTCTAGCAAACATTTAAAGAAGAAGTTATACCAGTTCTTTACAATCTCCTCTAGAAGAAAGGAACAGAGGGAATACTTCCTAACTTATTCTATGACACCAGTGTTACCCTAATACCAAAACCAAAGACATCACAAGAAAAGAAAACTAGAGACCAATATCTCTCATGAACGTAGATGCAAAAATCCTCAGTAAAATATTAGCAAATCCAATCCAAAATGTATAAAAAGAATTATGCACCATGGCCAAGTTGGATTTATCCCAGATATGCAGGGCTGGTTCAACATTCTAAAATGTAGTTCATCACATCAGTAGACTAAAAAAGAAAAACCACTTGATTATATTAATAGATGTAGAAAAAGCATTTGACAAAACCAAGACCCATTCATGATAAAAACACTCAGTAAACTAGGAATACAGGGGAACTTCCTCAACTTGATAGAAAATATCTACAAAAAACCTACAGCTAACATCATACTTAATGGTGAGAAAAATCAAAGCTTTCCCATTAAGATCAGGTACAAGACAAGGATGTCTCCTCTCACCACTCCTTTCCAACTTCTTCCTGGCAGTCCTTGCTAATACAAGCAAAGGAAATAAAAGGTAAACAGATTTGAAAGGAAGTACTAAAACTGGTTTTGTTTGCAGATGACATGATTATATATGTAAAAAATCTGGAAAAACCAACAACAAAACTCCTGAAACTAATAAGCAATTACAGCAATGTAGCAGGATACAAAGTATATGTACAAAAGTCAATCGCTTTTCTATATACTGACAATGAACAAGTATAACTTCAAATTGAAAACACAATATTATTTAATTAGCACTCCCCAACATAAAATACTTAAGTATAAATCTAACAAAGTATGTACAAGCCTTATACAAGGAAAACTACAAAACTCTGATGAAAGAAATCAAAGAAGAATTAAATAACTGGAGAGCTATTCTATGTTCATGGATAGGAGAACTCAATATTGTCAAGATGTCAGTTCTTCCTGACTTGATCTATATATTCAATGCAATCCAAACAAAATCCCAGTTATTTGATGGATATTGACAAACTGATTTTAAAGTTTATAAGGAGAGGCAAAAGACCAGAACAGCCAGCACAATTGGAGAACAAAATTGGAGGAATGATGCTACCAGACTTCAAGATTTACTCTAAAGCTATAGTAATCAAGACTGTGTGGTATTGGCAAAAAATAGACAAATAATTTAATGGAACAGAATAGAGAACTCAGAAATAGACCCACAGAAATATAGTTATCTGATCTTTGACAAAAGAGCAAAGGCAACACAATAAAGCAAAAATATTGCGCTGGAAAAACTAGACATCCCTGGGGGGGGCGGGAATATATCTAGACACAGATCTTAGACTCTTCACAAAAATTAACTCAAAATGGAGCATAGAATGCATAAAACGCTAAACTATAAAATTCCTAGAGAGTGACATAGGAGCAAATTTAGTTAACCTTGGGTATTACTATACCTTTTTTAGATGTAACACCAAAGACACAATCCATAAAAGAAATAATTGATAAACAGGACTTCATTAACTTTAAGTACTTCTGCCTTAAAAAGACAATATCAAGAGAATTAGAAGGCAAACCACAGATTTGGAGAAAATATTTGCAAAAGGCATATCTGATAAGGGACTGATATCCAAAATATACTAATAATTCTTAAAATTTAACAGTAAAACAGCCCAATTAAATAATGAGCCAAAAATCTTAATAGACATCACAAGGAAAATATACAGATGGCAAATAAGCATATGGAAAGATGTTCAAAATCATATTACATGAGGAAAATGTGCAATAAAAAGATACCACTGTGCACCTATTAGAATGGTCAACATCTGGGCCACTGACATTAAATGCTGGTGAGACGTGGAGCAATAGAAACATTGCGGGCGGAAATGCACAATGGTACATCACTTTGGAAGACAGTTTGGCAGTTTCCTATAAAACTAAACATACTCCTAACATATGATTCAGCAATCCCACATCTTGGTATTTACCCAATGATTTGAAAACTTATGTCCGTACAAAAACCTGTACATAGATGTCTATAAGAGCATTGTTCAAAATTGCCAAAACTTGGAAGCAATCAAGACGTCCTTCTGTAGGTGAATGGACAAATAAACAGTGGTACATCCAGATGTAGAAAAAGCATTTGACAAATGTAAGACCAATTCATGATAAAAACCCTCAGTATTGTTCAGCACTAAAAGGAAACCAAGTGGTGAAAAGACATGGAAGAAACTTAAATGCTCATTACTAAGTGAAAGAAATCAATCTGAGAAGGCTACACACTGTATGATTCCAACTGTATGATATTCTGGAAAAGGCAAACTATGGAAATAATAAAAATGATCAGTAGTTACCAGGGGTGAGCAGGGTAGGGGAAGGAAGATGAATAGGTAGAGCACAGAGGATTTTTAGGGCAGTGAAAATACACTGTTTGATATTATGATAGTGGATATATGTCATTATATATTTGTCCAAACCCATTGAATGTAAAACACCAGAAATAAACTCTTAAGTAAACAGTAGACTCTGGGTGATTATGATGTATCAATGTAGGTTCATCCTTGGCAACAAATGTACCATCCTAGTGAGTGATGTTGGTAATGGGGGAAGCTATACATGTGTGGGGGCAGGGAACATACGGGGAATCTCTGTACCTTCCTCTCAATTTTATTGTAAACTTAAAACTTCTCTTTTAAAAAGTCTTTTAAAAGGTTGCACCTTAAGTCTAGAGATTCTCATACCATGAAAGGTGTGAGGGACAGGAGACTTAGAAGAGAGATCAGCCAAGACAAGTCCCCTATCTCCTGGGCTCACTGATGGAGTTATTGGAAGAAGTGCTTCCATAGCTTGAATACTTGTATGGGAATTTTCATATTCTCTCTCTCTGTCTCTCTGTTTCTCTTTCTATCTACCTATGTATCAACATCTATCATCTATCTGTCTATCTATCTATCTATCTATCTATCTATCTATCTATCATCATCATCTATCCATCTCTTTCTCACTCTAAGTGGAATTCTCATAAAATACATATGATGTTATGCCTACATATGTTCCAAATTTTATAATTATTCATTCTCAGATGTAACACATATGTTCCAGGTGGTGACTAGAAGGTCACCTTGGGGCAGGCCCATCTTCACCCACCTGATTCAATGAAGAGTGTTCATATGTGGGATACAGAAAGGATTTAACCGTAAAATTTTTGATCTATAATGTGAATTAATCATAGAGACCAGAACTTTGATGATCAGAGAACCTAGTCAAATGTGGTCCTTTCATGAGAAAGCTGGCGCTGATCAATTTGTATTGATAGTATGAAGAAATGGGACAAGTCTACGAGAAGTGGCTGCAGTAAACTAGGTTATTGTATCCCTGTTTGTGCTTACAGCTGTTTGTAAAAGCTTCTTCTTGACCAGGTCTGGACTGGAATATGACTCCCAGGATGTAGGAAATAACATATGGTTATACATGTCTTGTCATGCTGCCAACCAAGGGAACTTTGCTGAATTTGTTTGCCTCAAGACCCTGGGAGCCACAGCTATGGTAGGGAATGAGTCTGTTGTACTCAGAACTTTCCCATATTTTCTTTTTCCTATTTTAGAGCTCCACTACCTGACCCCCTTACCCAGTCACCAGCCTGCAAATGTGCAGAGATGAGTCAGTCTAAGAGCTCACTTGCTGAGAGGCTCTTGCCTCCTGACCACATGTAGAATAATAGCCTTGCTCTCTAAGCACCTAATGTGAGCTACACACAGCTCTAGGCCACTTGGCAAAATGGCCACCTGGTCAAATTGAGGCAGAAGATAGGAGGGCTCCAGGTTAGGCATTTACAGTCAGCCTCCTCTTTGCTCTTCAAAATAGAAATAACAACAGAAACAGGGTAAATGTGGACACCTTAAGATAACAGTCATAGCAGGAACAGAGAGCGGCTAAACCCCGTTTGAGTAAAGGATTAAGAGGCCACATATTTCCCCTCCTTGGGGCAAGGGAGACACTGCACATGCATAGAAAGTCTCCTTTGGGGGTCAAAAGGCAGGGGACACCAGACCATAATAAGTGTTAACATCCCCCCCTCCAGACACCCTTGCACTGAAATCCATCTTGGTTGAGGAATGCGTGCGCACACAGGGGAGGGTCCTGAGACAAATCAGTCATAGGGGAAAAACAAGACAATTGGCCAGAGGGAAGACAAAGACTCGGAAAACTGCCCCCCTTATTAATGATTTAAACTTCCCAAAGGCGCGACTCTCGCTACTCTTGCTGAGTTTGCCTGTGCATCTTTCCGCATGTACTCTGCTTTTCCAACAAATGCTTTACTTTTCTCTTCACCTTCCTCTTCCTTGTCAGAATTTTCTTGTCCCGGGCGACCAGGTTTTGATTCCCAATCAGGGAACTAAGATCTTGCTTCTAGCTACTGCTCACTCATTGCTGAGTGCGTCTGAAATCAAAATTAACATAGCAGAGACCCAACAGTCACAGCTGAGTAGACATCTTCAGGCTGGGCCACTTAGATTCTTTCTCTGAGGGATGTGGAATTGAACACAAAGATACAGGCCAGTAACAGGCAGACCATGCAGACCTGAGCTGACACTTGCAGATGGGAACTCCAGAACATCTGTTTGCAGAGAGAAGGAAATGAAACAAATGTGTTAGAGGAGGGGAGAGAGAGATATTGAGAAAGAGAGAAATGGAGCTGTTGACTGCCAAGGCTTTTGAGAGATTCCTGGCTCTCAGCTCCAACTCTTATGAGAACTCACTTTCTCTTGGATGTATTTTTTTAATCAGTATTTATTGAGTATTATCATAAGTCAGGCCCTATTCTAGGGCCAGGTATACAGCAGTCTCTGTCCTCCTGATGCTTCCTTTCTAGCAGGTTCTGGGAGAAACAGCCATTCCTTTTAATGTCTTTCTTTGCTTGAGTGAGCCCAAGTGGGTTTCTGTTGCCCACCCTCAAGAGATCTTGCACTAAGATCAGGTTGGTATTGCTTTTCCTGTTCTACAGATAAACACTCAGAACTCTGAGGGGATAAAATAAATTGCCCAAGTTCACCCAGAGGCAGAGCTAGGCTTTTAGGGCAGCACATCAGATCTGAAGCCTCAGCACTTCATGCTGTTCCCATCACCTCCCAATGGATGAAGTCATCCATTTTACCAGAGGATTTCAGGACTCTGCACCCAGAGGTAGCCCCTGGGGTCAGTAGCAAAGATCCCAAGGGGTGCATACAGAGAAAGATCTGCTCATAGAAACACACTCTTGAAGGCGTTTAAGTACTTTTTGACATTGGATTCTCACAACAGCCCTGCTGGAACTACAGGACAGGCATTCACTCACTTTTATAGTTGGGGAAACCCTGAACTCAGAGCCATCAGGTGACTTGCTCAAAGTCACAGAGCTGGTGAAAAAGGAGGCAGGACTCCACCCAAGACTCTTAGTCTATGTTTTTTTCACTACTCAGCTACGATTTTAAATCTATACCAACTATTTTACTTTATCTCATCATATGACCCCCTCCTCTCTTTGGGCTCTTTGCCATTTCTTCTCTGCCTAGTCTTTACCCATGAACTACCACCCAGCTTCTCAACTGTTTCCTACCTCCTACCCATCCTCACTGAACTCACACACTCTCTCTCTCAACATGTTCAAAAGCAAACACTTTATATTGCCCCATCACCTAAATCATTTCACTCGGGCACAACCCAACCCAGTTAAGTGTCACCATCTCCAACCCAAAGACCAGACTAAACCCTGGAGTCAGCCTTGTCTTCAGTGCTCTTCCACTCCATTAGCAACATGTCAATATCTTGTGCAAAATTTCTGTCCAATCCGAGTACTTCCACTGCTGTGACTGCAACCTAGTCCTGTGTCAACTGGATGACTGCAGTGGCCTCCAGACTAATCTTTCTGCTTTCTGAATTGTGACCTCAGGTTCTATTCTGTAAACTGCAGTGAGAGAGATCCCCATATACTCTTTGGATGAAAGCCAGACTCAGGAGAATCACCCAGGGCTCCTGTTAAATTGCTGATTCCCAGGACTTGAGCCTAACTAATACCCCAAGTTGGAGTTGCTAAGGAAGGGGCCAGGGATTGTCATTTAATGAGCTCTCAGGTGATTTGTGTGCATACTAAATGTTGAGAACTATTGAGGGTTCTGACAAATGAAGAGGAAGGTTCGTCAAGGGCATGGGCTGGGAGCTCCCCTGGGGCCCTTTAGCTGCTGAATGGAGCCAAAATCTAAGCTCTGGGGTGGAAGTTGAGGGTCAGGAGCCCATGTTAAAGACTTGGCTTTGCCACTTCCTACATATGGGGCCTCAAGCTGTGGAGCCCTCATCTGGAACCCCAAGTTCCTAGTCACAAAATGAGATAATGACACCTGCCTGGTAGGGCTATTGTAAGGATTAATAAATACCTTCACTGTTTACCCAGCACTTAACACAGGAACTAAATACCTCACAAATGTGGGACATTATGGTAATTAGTGATGTGTCTCCCTGGAAACATCAGTTATTTTCTGGTTGATGGATTTATACAACTTGAAGGCCAAATGTGGCTCCCCTGTGGAATGTTTATCTTATTCCCAACAGGAGAACATTATTCTTCTGGTACCTTCTCCTTATACACACAGACAAATACACACACACACACACACACACACCCCTAATATATATATATATATATATCCCACCTAATTCACACATACACACACCCCAGTCTTCATCAACATTCCTGGATGTTACTCTTCTTCTACCCCCCCAGTACTGTTTACTGTCTTATTCACAAGGAATTTTTTTTTTTTGCCTCTACCATTTCCTGTGTCAACTACAAATTGGCACTTGCCATTGGCACTTGCCATCTAACTCTACAAGGATTAAATCATGTGCTACTGTAGCTGCTGACTTTGAATACGCCCTGAAAGGAGTTCAGGGTAGAGAGAAGAAATGAGGCACTATGTGTTCTGGGGAAAACTGGCAGAACAGGTCTTCAGATAGTTAGATTTTTTCAAAAAATAGTCTTAGAAGTTTTCTTACCAAGATAGTACCAAGCTTTTAAACACATTAAACACATCAACATTAAAAGCCAAGGAGATCTAGAATATTTTCATCTTGCAAAACTGAAACTCTATACAAATGGAACAAAAACTGATAAATGGTACATTAAAAATGGTTGAGAGGATAAATTTTATATTATGTCTTTTGTTTTTTTCACAATTAAAAAAAAAGGCTCACTGTGTGTGCTTATCCCTCCAGATCTAGTGCTACTGAATACCTCCTGGACTCAGTGCCCCACATACCACTGGAACTGGTGCCACTGCATGCTCATGGAACTGGTACCCCCACATGTCTCCAGAACTAGTGCAGGACCTGGCACTGGCATGGACCCTACTCAGCTGGTAGCCTTGTGCAAACCTGCAGGTAAATGTCTTTCCACACCAAAGCCAGACTGCTAAGACTGGAAGAGGTAACTCCCTCAAATGCACAGAAGCCAATGAAAGCTTACATGGAACATGAAAAAGCAGGGAAACATGATACCACTAAAGAAACAAAATACATTTCCAGTAACTGATCCCAAAGAAAGGAAGATCTAGAAATAATCTGATAAAGAATTAGAAATAATTGTTTTAAAGAAGCTCAGCTCCATAGAATGGGAAGATATGGTACATACTGGAAGGATATATTTACAAAAGACACATCTGATAAAGGTCTGTTACCTGAAACACACAAAGAACTCTTAAAATACAACAGACAACCCAATTAAAAAATAAGCCAAAGACCTTATTAGACACTTCACCAAAGAAAATATCCAGATGGCAAATAAGTATAAGAAAAGATGCGCCACATCCCAAATGTCATCAGGAAAATGCAAATTAACACAATAATGAGATACCACTACATACCTATTAGACTAGCCAAAATCTGGGATACTGACAACAGCAAGTGCTGAAGAGAATGTGGAGCAGCAGGAACATTCATACATTGCTGGTGGGAATACAAAATGGTACAGTCACTCTGAAAGACACTTTGTCAGTTTCTTATATAACTAAACATATTCTTACCATACAATCCAACAATTGCACTCCTTGGTATTTACCCAAATGAGTTGAAAACATATGTTCACACAAAAACCTGCACACAAATGTTTATTGCAGATTTATTCATAATTGACTAAACTTGGAAGCAACCAAGATGTTCTTCAGTCTGTATATGGGTAAATATACTGTGGTATATCCATATCATGCAATATTATTAAGCACTAAAAGCAAATGAGCTCTCAAGCTATGAAAAGACATAGAAGAAACTTAAATGCATGTTACTCAGTGAAAGATGCCACTCTGAGAAGGTACCATACTGTATAATTTCAACTATATGGCATTCTAGAAAAGGCAAAACTATGGAGACAATAAAAAGATCAGTGGTTACCAGGGATTGGGGTTGGGAAGTAAAGGATGAATAGGCAGAGCACAGAGGATCTTTAGGACAGTAAAAATACTGTGGATGATATTATGGTGATGGATATATGTCGTACATTTATTCAAGTCCTTTGAATATATACCACCAAGAATAAAGTAAACTATGGACACTAGGTGATTGTTATGTGTCAATGTAGGTTCATCCTTAGTAAAAAATGGACCATTTTGGTGAGTGATTCTGATAATGAGAAAGCCCAAACCTGTGGGGACAGAGCTATATGGGAAATATCTGTATCTTACTCTCAATTCTGCTGTGAAATTACAGCTGTTCTCAAAAAAATGTATTTAAAAACAGATGAGAAGGAATTATCTCAGTGAACTACAAGAGAACACAGAGAGACAAATCAATAAAATCAGGAAAACAATACATAAAAGTATTGTTGAGAAGTTCAACAAAGAGATAGAAAGCGTAGAGAAATAGAACCAAACAAATTCTGGAGATGCAGAATTTCACAATGAATGAAATCAAAAATTCAGTACAGAAGTCCCCTACATACAGATGAGTTCCATTCCAAGAGCACGTCTGTAAGTCCAATTTGTTCCTAAGTCCAAAAACGTTAGCCTAGGTACCCAACTAACACAATCAGATATATAGTACTGTACTGTAATAGGTTTATAACACTTTTCACACAAATAATACATAAAAAACACAAAAACTAAAGAAAACATTTTTAATCTTACAGTACAGTATCTCAAAAAGTACTGTAGTGTAGTACCACAGCTGGCATACAGGGGCTGGCATCAAGTGAACAGGTAAAAAGAGTTACTGACTGGAGGAGGGAGAGGATTTGGGAGATGGTAGAGCTGAAGGATCATCAGCAATAGGAAATGGAGGTCAAACTGCAATTTCACTCACACCTGACATTGATGGCACAGGTTCTGGTTCCTTGCTGGATTCAATTCCATCTACCCTCTTGAGAAAACAATCCAGCGATGTCTGGGTAGTAGCTGTTCTTTTGCTCATCATAGATGACACGGTAGCACTGGATTGCATTCTGAGCAGCTGCTGAAACTTTTGTGTACCACTCTACATTTGGGTCCTGTGCCTCAAAATTATCCTTCCAAAAATCGTTGCAATGTTGTCCCTGATTCATCACTCACCTTTACTGCCTGACGAAAAGTGTGATGTAAATATTTCTTGAAAGTTGCTATAACTCCCTGGTCCATAGGTTGGATGAACGACGTAGTATTTGGTGGCAGATGCAGTACTTTGACAATGGGATGAAAGTCATCCATGAATGGGATATGGCCTGGAGCATTGTCGAGCAGCAAAAGAGTGTTGAATGGGATGTCCTTCTCCAAGAAATATTTCTCTACCTCCAGGATAAAGTGATGGAAAAACCAGTCCTGGAAAATGGCCTGTGTAACCCAGGCTTTGGGGTTACTCTTCCACACAACAGGAAGAGAGCCCTTGACTATGATTTTAAGGGCTCTTGGGTTCTCTGAATGATAAACTAAGAGAGACTGCAGCTTCATATCGCTGGAAGCATTGCCACCAAGCAACCAAGTTAGCCTATCCTTTGCTGCTTTATAGCCTGACATCACATTTTCCTCCTCACTGATGTAACTACAGTCTGGCATCCTCTTCCAGTACAGTCCTGTCTCATCCACATTAAAAACCTGCTTGGGTAAATATGTGCCTTCATCAATAATTTCTCAAAGCGTTTCAGGAAATTCCCTGGCAGATATTGTATCTGCACCCACTGCCTCACCACTTAATTGTGAAGCTTGGCTCTAGCCTTGAACCAATGAAACCAGACATGGCTGGCAATAAAAGAAGTGCCCTCTGATTCTTCATGTTTCTTCTTCAAATCTTCATAAAGCCTTTTAGTTTTCTCTTGAATCAGTATTAAACTGAGCAGTACTTGATGTTGATCCTGCATCCACGCATTGAGAAGTTTCTCCATCTCCTCCATCACTTTCCCACTGTTCTTTGATATTATTGTTGACATCGTCAGCACAGCAGACTTCACATGTCCCATGATCTTGTCCTTGTTCTTTAGAATTGTGCCAAAGGTTGAATGATTCAGGTTATAAGAACAAGCGATGTCTACCATCTTTTCACCGTGCTCCACTCCCTCAATTATTTTCAACCTTTGTTTCCACCGTTATGGCTTGGCACTTCTTAGCAGTACCAGCTACATCACCACTACTTTTACGCTTGCTTCCAGACATCCTGGGCTTGAAATAAAGATACTGTACTACTGTACTATATAAAGTACTGTACAGTAAAGTACACAAAAGCCCAACAACTTGTAGGAGATGCATGCACGTGACAATGGACGCCATACACATGAACTAACTTACGTGATTGGACATGTGAACACATGTTCACATCTTTGAAAGTTTGCAACTTGAAGGTTCATATGTAGGGGGCTTACTATAAAGTGTAAAGTGCTTCAAAGCAGGTTCAATCAAGCAGAAGAAAGAATCAGCAAACTCAAAGATAGTTGAAAGTTTCCAGTCAGAGGAGAAAAAACAGTAAAAAGGTGTGAATAAAGTCTACGTGATTTATGATACAAGCTTAAATGAACCAATATACACATTATGAGATGCTCAGAAGGAGAGAAGAGATAGAAAGTAGCAGAAAGCTTATTTAAAGAAAGAATTACTGAAAACTTCCCATATCTGTGGAAGGAAATACACATCCAGATTCAAGAAGGGATCCCACATAGGCTGAAAATAAAAAGGTCTACGCTGATACACAGTATAATTAAATTGTCAGAAGTCAAAGATAAAGAGAGAATTTTGAAAGCAGCAAGAACAAAGTGACTCATCACATATAAGGGAACCCACCATAAATGTATCAGTGGATTTCTCCTAGTAGGCCAGGAGACAGTGGAAGAATATATTCAAAGTACTGAAAGAAAAACAAAACAAAAAAACCTGTTAACCAAGAATAGTATACGTGACAAAACTATTCTTTAAAAATCGAGGGGCTTCCCTGGTGGCGCAGTGGTTGAGAGTCCGCCTGCCCATGCAGGGGACACGGGTTCGTGCCCCGGTCCGGGAGGATCCCACATGCAGTGGAGAGGCTGGGCCCGTGAGCCATGGCCACTGGGCCTGTGCGTCTGGAGCCTGTGCTCCGCAATGGGAGAGGCCACAACAGTGAGAGGCTCGTGTACCACAAAAAAAAAAAAAAAAAAAAAAAAAAAATCGAGAGACAAAAATATTTTCCCAACAAAAACTGAGGAAGTTAATCACCATTAGACCTGCCTTCCAAGAAATGCTTAAGGGAATTCTTCAAACTGAAACAAAAACACACTAAACAGCAACATGAAAGCACAAATATCAGTGGTAAAGTTAAATACACAGACAAATACAGAATAATGTAACACTGTAATGGTGGCATGTATATTATTTTTAACCTTAATATAAAAGTTAAAAGAAAAAAGTGTTAATTGAAGTACAGTATAAAAAGAAGTAAACTGACTATAAGAACAAAATATGTACAGGATGGGGTAAAAGTGTAGAGTTTTTAATGCAATTGAAATTAAGCTGTTATCAGCTTAAAACAGACAATTATAGCAAGATATTTTATGTAAGTTTTAAGGTAAACACAAAGAAATAACCTATAATGGATACATAAAAGATAAACATAAAAGAATCAAATATATCACGTCAATAATTATTAAATCACAAAGAAGGACATCAAGAGAGGAAAACAGAAACAAAAAACTACAAAGCAGATGAAAACAATTAACAAATGGCAATAGTAATTTATTACCTATAAATAATTACTTTAAATGTAAATAGATCAAACTACCCAATCAAAAGGCACAGAGTGGCTGAATGGATAAAAAACAAGACCCATCCATATACTGTCTACAAAAGAGTCACTTTAGATTTAAGAACACACATAGGCTGAAAATAAAGGGATGGAAAAAATATTCCATGCAAATGATAACTGAAAGAGGCAGGGCTGCCTATACTTATATCAGACAAACTACACTTTAAGTCCAAACTGTCTCTAGAGATAAACAAGGTCTCTGTATGATAAAAGCATCAATTCAACAGGAGGATATAACAATTGTAGCTATATACACAACAAATATCAGAGCACCTAAATATATAGAGCAAATTTGACAGATCTGAAGGGAGAAGTTTATAGCAATACAATAATAGAAGACTTCATACCCCATTTTCAATAATGGATAGAACATCTAGACAGAAAATCAATAAGGAAACAATTGACTTGAACAACACTACGGACCAAATGGTTATAATAGACATATGTAGAATTTCTCTCCAACATCAGAAGAATACACACTCTTTTCAAGCACACACGGATCATTCTTCAGGATGTAACACATGGTAGGTCATAAAACAAGTCTTTAAAAATTCAAGAAAATAAAAAAAAATATTCCGAGTATCTTTTCTAAGCACAATGGAAATAGACTAGAAATCAATAGCAGCAAGAAAATGGGAAAATTCATAACAATTTGGATAAACCAGAAGATCTGGATAAATTCCTAGAAACATACACCCTCCTAAAACTTAATCAAAAAGAAATAGAAAACAAATAGGTGAATGACAAATAAAGAGAGATAAGCAGTAATCAAAAACCTCCTAACAAACCAACCCCAGGACTAGAAGTCTTCATGAGAGAATTCCACCAAAATTCAAAGAAGTATTAATACCAATCTTTCCTAAACTTTTTCAAAACATTGAAGAAGGAACACTTCTAAATTCATTTTATGAGACCAGCATCACACTGATACCAAAGTCATACAAGCACATCACAAGATTTAAAAATACAGGCCAATATCTTGTTGAACATAGATACAAAAATCCTCCATAAAATACCACCAAACAGAATTCAACCAGACACTGAAAGGATTATACACCATGACCAAGTGGAATTTATCCCTGGCATGCAAGAATGGTTCAACATACACAAACCAACCAATAAGATACAGCATAATATTGGAATGAAAGATAAAAATCACATAATAATCTTAACGTGTACACAAAAATCATATCACAAAATTCAACATCCATTCATGATAAAAACTCTCAACAGATAGGCATAGAAGGAACTTACCTCAACACAACAAAGGCCTTATATGAAACGACCATAACTAACATCATAATCAGTCAGGAAAAACTGAAAGCTTTTCCTTTAATATTCAGTACAAGGCAGGGATACCCATTCTCACTACTTCTATTCAATATAGTACAGGAAGTCCTAATCAGAGGAATTAGGCAAGAAAAAGAGAAAAACAGCATCCAAATCAGAAAGGAAGAAGTAAAATCATCTCTCTGCAAATGACATCATATGTGTGCAAAACTTTAAAGATTCATCAAAAAACTGTTAGAATTAATAAATGAATTCAGTAAAGTTGCTGGATACAAATTCAACATTCAAAAATCAGTAGTGTTTCTATATACAAACAATCTGAAAGAGAAATTTAAAAAAATACCATTCACAATAGCATCAAAAAGAATAAAATATTTAGAAATAAACTTAAGAGGTGAAAGACTTGTACTCTGAAAATTATAAAACATAAGAAAATTAAAGACACAGATGAATGGAAACACATCTTATATTCATGGATTGGAAGAAGTAATATTAGTAAAATGGCCATACTATCCCCAAAGATCTACAGATTCAATGCAATCCCTATCAAAACCCCTATCAAATCCCAAATGAATTCCTTACAAATGTAGAAAAAAAAACCCTAAAATTCATATGTAACCACAAAAGACCCAGAAGCTTTGGGTCTTTTTATAAAGAAAAAGCCTTGGGTATATTAAGACATATTTCTTAATATAGCCAAAGCAATATTAAGAAAGAAAAACAAAAATGAAGGCATCATATATTCAAATTATATTACAAATTGTATTACAGAGGGACAGTAATCAAAACATGGTATGTAACAAAGTATGGTACAGGCATTAAAAAAAAAGACTCATAGACCAGTGGAACAGAATAGAGAGGCCAAAAATAAAACCATGCCCATATGGTCAACTGATCTTCACTCTGGGTGCCAAGAACATACAATGGAGAAAGGAGAGTCTCTTCAACAAACAGTGTTGGGAAACCTGTATATCCACATGAAGAATAAAATTGAACCCTTAATAATAAACTCAAAATGGGTTGAAGACTTAAACGTAAGACTTGAAACTGTGAAGCTACTAGAAGAAAACATAGGGAGTAACCTCCTTGTTATTGGTCTTGGCAATGATTTTGGGATTTGACATCAAAAGCCCAAGCAACAAAAGTAAAAATAGACAAGTGAGATTGTGCCTCAAACAAAAAGCTCTGCACAGCAAAGGTATAAATCAAGAGAATGGGAGAAAATATTTGGAAACCATATATCTGATAAGGGGTTATTATCAAAAATATATAAGAAATCCATACGACTCAATAGCCAAAAACCCCACCTGATTAAAAAATGGGCAAAGGACCTGAATAGACATTTCTCAAATAAGACATAAAAGTGGCCAACAGGTATATGAAAGGGGCTCAGTATCACTAATCATCAGGAAATGAAAATCAAAACCACAATGAGGTATCACCTCACACCTGTTAGGATGGCCATTATCAAAAAGGCAAATGCTGGGAACTCCCTGGTGGTCCAGTGGTTAAGACTCCGTGTTTCCACTGCCAGTGGCCCAGGTTCAATCCCTGGTGGGGGAAGTAAGATCCCTCAAGTCACACAGTGCAGAAAAGAAAAAAAAAAGACAAATGCTAACAAGTCTGGGGAAGGCTATGGAAAAAAAGGAACCCTTGTACAGTGCTGCTGGAAATGTAACTTGGTGCAGCCACTATGGAAAACATTATGAAGTTTCCTTTAAAAAATTAAAAATAGAATCACCATTTGATCCAGTGGTTTCACTTCAGGGTATATATCCAAAGGAAATGAAATCAGTATCTCAGAGAGGTATCTGCACTCCCATGTTCTTTGTAGTCTTTAAGAAGAAATAAATCATGCCATTTATGACAACAGAAATGAACATAGAGGGCATTATGCTAAGTGAAATTAACAAGACACAGAAAGACAAATACAGCATTATCTCACTTATATGTGTAATCGAAAGTAATCAAATTTATACAAGCAGAGAGTAGAATGGTGCTTTCCAGGGCCTGAGGAAAGGGAAGTGAGGAGATATTTATCAAAGAGTACAAGGTTTCAGTTATACAAGCTAAGTTCTGGAGATCTAATGTACAGCAATGTGACTACAGTTAACAATGTTATATACTTGAAAATTGTTAAAAGGGTAGGTTTTAAGGGTTCTCACCACACACACACACACACACACACACACACACACACACACACAAAGAAAACAGAACTATGTGAGGTGATGGACATATTAATTAGCTTGATTGTGATGATTACTTCACAATGTATATGCACATCAAAACATCAAGCTGGGGCTTCCCTGGTGGCGCAGTGGTTGAGAGTCTGCCTGTTGATGCAGGGGACATGGGTTCGTGCGCCGGTCTGGGAGAATCCCATATGCCGTGGAGCGGCTGGGCCCGTGAGCTGTGGCCGCTGA
The DNA here is from genome assembly GCF_951394435.1 of Stenella coeruleoalba. Taxonomy (NCBI): domain Eukaryota; kingdom Metazoa; phylum Chordata; class Mammalia; order Artiodactyla; family Delphinidae; genus Stenella; species Stenella coeruleoalba. The sequence goes on from NC_137166.1 coordinate 37,844,803, forward strand.
GCCTGCCCGTCCGGAGCCTGTGCTCCGCAACGGGAGAGGCCACAACAGTGAGAGGCCCGCATACCGCAAAAAAAAAAAAAAAAAAAAAATCAAGCTGTACACCTTAATTAATATACACAATTTTTGTCAATTATACTTCAATAAAGCTGAAGTAATTTAAAAATAATTACTTGGATCCCTAAAGGAAATGAGAGCAATCAAGAACTCTAATACAAGATATGAAAGATGAGAAGATATGACAAAAATATAATATGAAAAAGAGAAATGGCAAAGAAAAGGCAAGAAATTAAGGGAAAGAAAACATCATTGGAAAACTTAAACAGCATTTGAAGCAGTGAGAAAAAGGGGAAAATTAGAAAAAACAAAATCCATAATATACAGGACAGGCTTTAAAAAATTGCACAGAAATAAAGAAGAAAGGGTCAATGAAAAGAAAAAGTAAAGAGTAAATGATGGATACAAACAGTAAAATAAACAGAGATCCAATATAGAGCTAATTAGTGTGTCTGAAGAAAGCAACAGAACTTTTTTTTCAAATATGTTATCCTGAAGTTAGACTTCTGATTTAAAAACACCGTGAACATGGTAAAAAAAATTATCTACCCTCTTGAGGAACAAGGTTAAAGACTACGAAAGCTCCTAAGCAGAAAAATCATGTCTCCTATACTCACATTAGTGATGTTCTGCCTCAGGGCTGCTACCTGAGCTTCACCTCTGCCTAGTTGAAAGAATTCACATGGCTGGGTCATTCTCACCCTTCTATTTTCAAATCTAATGTCAAATTCTCAGAAGCCTTTCCTAACCTTCCTCTATAAAATAGATCTTTGAAATACTATCACTTCATCCTGATTATTTGTTTCTTGAAAATTATGGTTGTGGTGGTAGTTGAAATTTTCAAAACACATTACTATTGTTAATTTTCTGTAACTTACAACTAGAATTTAAGCCCCATGAGGAGGGAGGAACCATGTTTGTCTTGTTCTTCACTGTGTTTCTAGCATCTACTACAGTGATTGGCATATAGTAGGTAGTCAATAAATGTGTTGAATGATAAATGAATGAATAAAAAATAAAATTTTAAGGCCAAGCAGCATCAAAACAATAACTTCCTGCTGAAGGGAGTTTTTCTTTATTTGTGTTTGAATTCCTTATCTGTGTGTGAATCTTTTATGACAGAGTTCATATGTTACTTGAACTAAAAGTAGATTTAAAAGTCAAACTAAATAAATGGATAACTTAAAAAATCACAACAGACACCCCATAATCACAGCCTGCATCCCCTAGGCCAGCCTGAGGCAATCTACTTGGTGGTCAAGACATCAAGTCCAGTCCTATCTCCGCCTCTCATATGGTATTTGACTTCTCTGACTCATTTTCTTCACAGAAAAATAAAAGCTGCTACTTACTGGTCTGTGTCTAGGATTAATGGAGTGAGTTTATATAAAGCACTTAGTACTGTGACTGGGGCAGAGCAAAATTAACATGCACCAAACATTTGCTGGGACATTTGCTATACTATATGAAGCTCTTTATATAAATCAGAACCACTCTATGAGGCAGATGTTATTACTACCCCCATTTTTTTTTTTTTTTTTTTTTTGCGGTATGCGGGCCTCTCACTGTTGTGGCCTCTCCCGTTGTGGAGCACAGGGTCCGGACGCGCAGGCTCAGCGGCCCAGCCGCTCACGGGCCCAGCCGCTCCGCGGCATGTGGGATCTTCCCGGACCGGGGCACGAACCCGTGTCCCCTGATCGGCAGGCGGACTCTCAACCACTGCGCCACCAGGGAAGCCCATTACCCCCATTTTAAGGATGAGAAAACTGAGGCACATAATTAAATAGCCCACTGCTGATAAAGTGTTGTGTTGAGATTTAGACTCTGGCACCCTGATTCCAATGCTGTGCTCTTTCTTTTTTTTAATTTTTAAATTTAATTTTATTTATTTTTTTATACAGCAGGTTCTTATTAGTCATCAATTTTATACACATCAGTGTATACATGTCAATCACAATCGCCCAATTCAGCACACCACCATCCCCACCCCAACGTGGCTTTCCCCCCTTGGTGTTCATACGTTTGTTCTCTACATCTGTGTCTCAAATTCTGCCCTGAAAACCGGTTCATCTGTACCATTTTTCTAGGTTCCATATATATGCATTAATATACGATATTTGTTTTTCTCTTTCTGACTTACTTCACTCTGTATGACAGTCTCTAGATCCATCCATGTCTCAACAAAAGACCCAATTTTGTTCCTTTTTATGGTTGAGTAATATTCCATTGTATATATGCACCACATCTTCTTTATCCATTCATCTGTTGATGGGCATTTAGGTTGCTTCCATGACCTGGCTATTGTAAATAGTGCTTCAGTGAACATTGTGGGGCATGTGTCTTTTTGAATTATGGTTTTCTTTGGGTATATGCCCAGTAGTGGGATTGCTGGATCATATGGTAATTCTATTTTTAGTTTTTTAAGGAACTTCCATACTGTTCTCCACAGTGGCTGTATCAATTTACATTCCCACCAACAGTGCAAGAGTGTTCCCTTTTCTCCACACCCTCTCCAGCATTTATTGTTTGTAGATTTTTTGATGATGGCCATTCTAACTGGTGTGAGTTGATACCTCATTGTAGTTTTGATTTGCATTTCTCTAATAATTAGTGATGTTGAGCAGCTTTTCATGTGCTTCTTGCCCATCTGTATGTCTTCTTTGGAGAAATGTCTATTTAGGTCTTCTGCCCATTTTTGGATTGGGTTGTTTGTTTTTTTAATATTGAGCTGCATGAGCTGTTTATATATTTTGGAGATTAATGCTTTGTCTGTTGATTTGTTTGCAAATATTTTCTCCCATTCTGAGGGTTGTCTATTCATCTTGTTTATGGTTTCCTTTGCTCTGCAAAAGCTTTTAAGTTTCATTAGGTCCCATTTGTTTATTTTTGTTTTTATTTCCATTACTTTAGGAGGTGGATAAAAAAGATCTTGCTGTGATTTATGTCAAAGAGTGATCTTCCTATGTTTTCCTCTAAGAGTTTTATAGTGTCCAGTCATACATTTAGGTCTCTAATCCATTTTGAGTTTATTTTTGTGTATGGTGTTAGGGAGTGTTCTAATTTCATTGTTTTACATGTAGCTGTCCAGTTCTCCCAGCACCACTTATTGAAGAGACTGTTTTTTCTCCATTGTATATCCTTGCCTCGTTTGTCATAGATTAGTTGACCATAGGTGCGTGGGTTTATCTCTGGGCTTTCTATCTTTTTCCATTCATCTATGTTTCTGTTTTTGTGCCAGTACCATATTGTCTTGATTACTGTAGCTTTGTAGTGTAGTCTGAAGTCAGGGAGTCTGATTCCTCCAGCTCCGTTTTTTTCCCTCAAGAATGTTTGGCTATTTGGGGTCTTTTGTGTCTCCATACAAATTTTAAGATTTTTTGTTCTAGTTCCGTAAAAACTGCCATTGGTAGTTTGATAGGGATTGCATTGAATCTACAGATTGCTTTGGGTAGTATAGTCATTTTCACAATATTGATTCTTCCAATCAAAGAACATGGTATATCTCTCCATCTGTTGGTATCATCTTTAATTTCTTTCATCAGTGTCTTATAGTTTTCTGCACACAGGTCTTTTGTCTCCCTAGGTAGGTTTATTCCTAGGTATTTTATTCTCTTTGTTGCAGTGGTAAATGGGAGTGTTTCCTTAATTTCTCTTTCAGATTTTTCATCATTAGTGTATAAGAATGCAAGGGATTTCTGTGCATCAATTTTGTATCCTACAACTTTACCCAATTCATTGATTAGCTCTAGTAGTTTTCTCCTGGGATCTTTAGGATTCTCTATGTATAGTATCATGTCATCTGCAAACAGTGACAGTTTTACTTCTTCTTTTCCAATTTGTATTCCTTTTATTTCTTTTTCTTCTCTGATTGCCACAGCTAGGACTTCCAAAACTATGTCGAATAATAGTGGTGAGAGTGGACATCCTTTTCTTCTTCCTGATCTTAGAGGAAATGCTTTCAGTTTTTCACCACTGAGAATGATGTTTGCTGTGTGTTTGTCATATATGGCCTTTATTATGTTGAGGTATGCCCACTTTCTGGAGAGTTTTTATCATAAATTGGTGTTGAATTTTGTCAAAAGCTGTTTCTGCATCTATTGAGATGATCATATGGTTTTTCTTCTTCAATTTGTTAATATGGTATATCACATTGATTGATTTGCATATATTAAAGAATCCTTGCATCCCTGGGATAAATCCCGCTTGATTATGGTGTATGATCCCTTTAAGGTGTTGTTGGATTCTGTTTGCTAGTATTTTGTTGAGGATTTTTGCATCTATATTCATGAGTGATATTGGTCTGTAATTTTCTTTTTTTGTAGTATCTTTGTCTGGTTTTGGTATCAGGGTGATGGGTGGCCTCATAGAATGAGTTTGGGAGTGTTCCTTCCTCCCCAATTTTTGGGAAGAGTTTGAGAAGGATGGGTGTTAGCTCTTCTCTGAATGTTTGATAGAATTCACCTGTGAAGCCGTCTGGTCCTGGACTTTTGTTTGTTGGAAGATTTTAATCACGGTTTCAATTTCAGTGCTTGTGCTTGGTCTGTTCATATTTTCTATTTCTTCCTGGTTCAGTCTTTGAAGCTTATACCTTTGTAAGAATTAGTCCATTTCTTCCAGGTTGTCCATTTTATTGGCATAGAGTTGCTTGTAGTAGTCTCTTAGGATGCTTTGTATTTCTGTGGTGTCTGCTGTAACTTCTCCTTTTTCATATCTAATTTTATTGATTTGAGTCCTCTCCCTCTTTTTCTTGATGAGTCTGGCTAATGGTTTATCAATTTTGTTTATCTTCTCAAAGAATCAGCTTTTAGTTTTATTGGTCTTTGCTATTGTTTTCTTTGTTTCTATTTCAATTATTTCTGCTCTGATCTTTATGATTTCTTTCCTTCATCTAACCTCGGGTTTTGTTTGTTCTTCTTAGATTGTTTATTTGAGATTTTTCTTGTTTCTTGAGGTAGGCTTGTATAGCTATAAACTTCCCTGTTAGGACTGCTTTTGCTGAATCCCATAGGTTTTGGATCGTCGTGTTTTCATTGTCATTAGTCTCTAGGTATTTTTTTCTTTCCTCTTTGATTTCTTCAGTGATCTCTTAGTTATTTAGTAACGTATCGTTTAACCTCCATGTGTTTGCGGTTTTTACGTTTCTTCCCATGTAATTCATTTCTAATCTCATAACGTTGTGGTCAGAAAAGATGCTTGATATGATTTCAATTTTCTTAAATTTACTGAGGCTTGATTTTTGACCCAAGATATGATCTATCCTGGAGAATGTTCCATGCGCACTTGAGAAGAAAGTGTAATCTGCTGTTTTTGGATGGAATGTCCTATAAATATCAATTAAGTCTATCTTGTTTAATGTATTATTTAAAGCTTGTGTTTCCTTATTTATTTTCATTTTGGATGATCTGTCTATTGGTGTAAGTGAGGTGTTAAAGTCCCCCACTATTATTGTGTCACTGTCTATTTCCTCTTTTATAGCTATTAGCAGTTGCCTTATGTATTGAGGTGCTCCTATGTTGGGTGCATATATAATTGTTATATCTTCTTCTTGGATTGATCCCTTGATCATTATTTAGTGTCCTTCTTTGTCTCTTGTAATAGTCTTTATTTTAATGTCTATTTTATCTGATATGAGTATTGGTACTCCAGCTTTCTTTTGATTTCCATTTTCATGGAATATCTTTTTCCATCCCCTCACTTTCAGTCTGTATGTGTCCTTAGGTTTGAAGTGGATCTCCTGTAGACAGGCGATATATATATATATATATATATATATGTCTTGTTTTGGTCTCCATTCAGTAAGCCTGTGCCCTGTGTCTTTTCACTGGAGCATTTAATCCATTCACTTTTAAGGTAATTATCAATAATGTTTGTTCCTATGATCATTTTCTTAGTTGTTTTGGGTTTGTTTTTGTAGGTCTTTTTCTTCTCTTGTGTTTCCCACTTAGAGAAGTTCCTTTAGCACTTGTTGTACAGCTGGTTTGGTGGTGCTGAATTCTCTTAGCTTTTGCTTGTCTGTAATGCTTTTGATTTTTCCATCGAATCTGAATGAAATCCTTACCCAGTAGAGTAATCTTGGTTGTAGGTTCTTCCCTTTCATCACTTTAAGTATATCATGCCACTCCCTTCTGGCTTGTAGAGTTTCTGCTGAGAAATCAGCTGTTAACCTTATGGGAGTTCCCTTGTATGTTATTTTTCATTTTTCCCTTGCTGCTTTCAATAATTTTTCTTTGTCTTTAATTTTTGCCAATTTGATTACTATGTGTCTCGGCATGTTTCTCCTTGGGTTTATCCTATATGGGATTTGCTGCGCTTCCTGGACTTGGGTGGCTATTTCCGTTTTCCATGTTAGGGAAGTTTTTGACTATAATCTCTTCAAATATTTTCTCTGGTCCTTTCTCTCTCTCTCTTCTCCTTCTGGGATCCCTATAACGCAAATGTTGTTGCGTTTAATGTTGTTCCAGAGGTCTTTTAGGCTGTTTTCATTTCTTTTCATTCTTTCTTCTTTATTCTGTTCTGCAGCAATGAATTCCACCCTTCTGTCTTCCAGGTCACTTATCCATTCTTCTCCCTCAGTTATTCTGCTATTGATTCCTTCTAGTGTAGTTTTCATTTCAGTTATCATATTGTTCATCTCTGTTTGTTCTTTAATTCTTCTAGGTCTTTATTAAACATTTCTTGCATCTTCTTGATCTTTGCCTCTATTCTTTTTCTGAGGTCCTGGATCATCTTCACTATCATTATTCTGGATTCTTTTTCTGGAAGGTTACCTATCTCCACTGCATTTAGTTGTTTTTCTGGGGTTTTATCTTGTTCCTTCATCTGGTACATAGCCCTCTGCCTTTTCATCTTGTCTATATTTCTGTGAATGTGGTTTTTGTTCTGCAGGCTGCAGGATTGTAGTTCTTCTTGCTTCTGCTGTCTGCTCTCTGGTGGATGAGCCTATCCAAGAGGCTTGTGCAAGTTTCCTGATGGAAGGGACTGGTGGTGGGTAGAGCTGACTGTTGTTCTGGTGGTCAGAGCTCAGTAAAACTTTAATCCACTTGACTGCTGATGAGTGGGGCTGGGTTCCTGAGGCAACCCAATACTGGAGCTTACCTGGGCTCTTTGGTGGGGATAATGTCAGACTCTGGGAGGGCTCATGCCAAGGAGTACTTCCCAGAACTTCTGCTGCCAGTGTCCTTGTCCCCATGGTGAGCCACAGCCACCCCCGCCTCTGCAGGAGACCCTCCAACACTAGAAGCTAGGTCTGGTTCAGTCTCCCCTGGGCTCACTGCTCCTTCCCCTGGGTGCCAGTGTGCACACTACTTTGTGTGTGCCTTCCAAGAGTGGAGTCTCTCTTTCCCCCAGTCCTGTTGAAGTCCTGCAATCAAATCCCACTAGTCTTCAAAGTCTGATTCTCTGGGAATTCCTCCTTCCGTTGCTGGACCCCCAGGTTGGGAAGCCTGACATGGGGCTCAGAACCTTCACTCCAGTGGGTGGACTTCTGTGGTATGTGTTCTGCAGTCTGTGAGTCACCCACCCAGCAGTTATGGGATTTGATTTTACTGTGATTGTGCCCCTCCTACCATCTCATTGTGGCTTCTCCTTTGTCTTTGGATGTGGGGTATCTTTTTTTGGTGAGTTCCAGTGTCTTCCTGTCGATGATTGTCCAGCAGCTAGTTGTGATTCTGGTGTTCTCACAAGAGGGAGTGAGAGCATGTCATCCTTCTACTCTGCCATCTTGGTTCAGGGCCCAATATCTTTATGTATTGACTGCAGCCCTTACTGTAAAGTAGGTGAGTAGCTCCTGTGCTGTGCTCTTAACCACTATGGTTAATGTCTATGTTAGTTTCCTAGGGCTTCTGTACAAACATACTGAAACTTATGTGGCCTAAACAACAGAAATTCATTTCCTCACAGTTCTGGAGGCTAGAAGTCTGAGATCAAGTTGTCAGCAATGTTGATTTCTTCTGAGGTCTGTGAGAGAAGGATCTGTTCCAGGCCCATCTCCTTGGTTTGTATATAGATGGCCTTCTCCCCGTGTCTTCACATGGTTTCCCTCTGTACATGTCTGTGTAGAGGTTTCTCTTTCTTAAAAGGGTGCCAGTCACATTGGATTAGGGGCCCATCTAATGACCTCACTTTAACTTAATTACCTCTTTAAAGACTCTATCTCCAAATTATCACATTTTGAGGTACCAGGGCTTAAGATGTCAACATATGAATGGGGGGTGGCAATTCAACACATAATAATGATTTGCACAGAGGGGACTCAACAAACATTCACTCCTTTTATGGTGACAAGGCTCAAGGTTCAGCCTAGCAGTGAGGTCCTTACATGAGGAAGTTGCAAAGGCAGCGGCAGCAGGTACAGATACACATAAACTCCCTGTGTGAGGACCTGGGAGGCATGACTGCATCAGGAAAGCTTCCTTCAAGAAGTGGATTTAGACCTCTGTTTTCAGGTCTTTTAATAGGATTTTTGAAAATATACTCCTATCTTAGAAAGGCCTCTGGGTTTGTTTTAATCACTTCTCAAAGCTATGCTAGACATTCACAGCCCAGGATCCCCAGTTTAGCCTAATAAAAAAAAAGTAATTACATCATATTAAAGATAATTTGATTGGTACTGAGATGCTAATTGAGTTGAAATGCTTATTGTAACAGACACATCAGATTGGCAAGGAGGAAACTCAGCTTAAATGCAAACAGCATTGATAGTAGAATTGAAAGATTGTCAATGCAGTTAATTAAATAGTAATTATTTTCTGAACATATCCTGAGTAGCAACGATACAATTATATCTACAAACAGTCATAAGAAAAGAATTACTCCACACTCCACCTAAAAGCAATAGTCCATAAAAGCCCTGATAATGTTCTCCATGAAGAGCATGGCTCTTCCTCCATCAGACCAATACTGCAGACATCAATACTGAAAAGAAGTTTCCCTAAGAAGCTAAGCATTCACTGAGCAGCCCTGTCAAGATGCTCTTTTCAGCACGCCATCCCTTCTCTCCAACTGACACCCCGCCCATGCCTATAGTGAACATAACCCAGCAGAGTCTTCTGCTTCCAGAAGAATTACTCACGTCTTCCATTCTTAGACCACAATCTCCCATTCTCCCTGCTTACCCCTTTGGCCACCCCCCCACACACACCCTTGTCCAGGTCTCTGCTTTCTTGTTCTTTTTCCCTCCTGGACTGACAGCCTCCTGTACAGTCCAGAGCCCATGGTCCACCACGTCAACCCTCTCTTGTGAGGGCCCTTGCCTCTCTGTCCCACCCCCTGCCCCCCACCCCAGCCAGACTGTAGCCCTGCCTCAGTCAAGCCCACTGAGTGATGTCAGGGAAACCTCACACCTAGGTCCCCTAGCTGCCCAGGAGTTTTGCTACATCCCCATATCAGTCAGGTTTCTCCAGAGAAACAGAACCAATAGGATATATATACACATGATTTATTATAAGGTATTGACTTCCGTGATTATGGAGGTTACAAAGACCCATGATCTGCCTTGTGCAAGCTGGAGTTGCAGGAAAGCGGGTGGCTCAATCTGGAGTCCTGAGAACTGGAGCACCAAAGGCAGGAGGAGATCAGTGTTCCTCAAGCAGTCAGGGAGAGAGAAAATTCCACTTCTCTCTGCTTTTTGTTCTCTTCAGGCCCTCAGTGGATTGGATGATGCCCACCCACATTGGGGAGGACCATCTGCATTACTCAGTCTACAGATCTAAAGGTAATCTCCCCCAGAAACATGTTCACAGATATACCCAGAAATGTTTAACCAGACATGCAGGCACCCCGTGGCCCAGTCAGGCTGACACATAAAATTAACACCACAGTCCTTCTGTCTGCTCTCTCTTGTTCTCCTTGGCCACTAGTTCAGGTCATCATTCTTTTACCTCTCTAACAATTGATCCCATCTCCCACATTCACTTTCCCACAATACTCAGTAGATAATCTATTTCCAATCTACAGGAAAAATGAAATGAAATAAAGGCTACAGATGGGAACCCTTTCAACTCTCTGCCTCCCATTTCAGAAGTTGCCCAAAAACACATAAACATGTAAAGCTCTTCTCCTTGGGTTTTGTCCCAAAGCAGCACTTCCTCTCCTCCTGATTAAGGCAAGCTCCTCCCGGCATGCTCCTCCAATCCTCACCCACCTTGGCTCCCTTCAACCAGCTCCCAAAATGACTTCAGGATCCCCCACCTTGAAAGCCCTTCCCTCAACTTTGTATTTTCCTCCCAGTTAAACTTGCAGAAGCACTCCCTCCATACTTATGTTCTACCTCCTTGCATCTTGGCTGCTGACCCCAGCTCTTGCAACACGTCACTCAAGCCCTCCTTGTTCTTTCAGTCAAGACACTCCAAGACACACAGAACTGGGTCAGCATCTGTACCAGAAGTTGGAATTCACTCTCTTCCAGGATATTCTGACTCCACTGGCTCCTGCTTTGCCTCTTTCTTTTCTCTGCCACTTCCTCCTAGGCCTCTGTGGTTCACTTTTCCATAACTATTCTGCAAAACTTGGTGATCATTAGTGTTCCATCCCCAATATCTTCTCTCTTAGCATCTTCTTTATGGCATTCTCTGTGGGTAATCTAATCCTTCCCCAAGGTTTTGATTATGCTGATGATGCCCTGGTGTACATCTGTAGGCTGAATTTTCATCATCCTAAACTCAGCTTGTACATCTCCTATGCCATTGTATTCTCTCTCTCTCTCTCTCTCTCTCTCTCTCTCACACACACACACACACACACACACACATTAAAAATTTTCTTCTGACATTTCCTAGTCTGAGATTGTGATAGTTCATGTCCTTGGAGAAGTAGATCCCAAAATGGGATTAGACCTGCAAGGATTTTATTAGAGAGAAAATAGGGAAGGAGTGGGAAAGGCTGGGAAAAGCATCAATGATGCAAATCTGGCCTCAAGAGTAGGGAAGCAGAAGGAAGTTTGGGTGGGAGCATCCTAAATCACAGTGCAATCTAGGGAACATCCAGCAAGGCTGTCAGGGAATCCATTGGCCAAAATCAGCCACAGAAGGCCCAGCTCCCAGTTTTTCCATTTTTCAGGCCTGCCCTGGAATCCCTGCCTAGCTCCAGCACTGAATGGGAGTAGCTTCCGGGAGCTTTGGTGTAATTGCTCCAGCTGCTTGGAACAGAGCAGCTTGGTCTACCTCCCTGGTGTTGGACATCACCAGCCATGTTCTCACGACTACACAGTGGCCAGACCCTGCTGACACAGGAGGCTTCCTGAGGGGCCTCCCTGGGACCCATACTTGCCCATAGTGCGGCAATCCAACAGATTCTTTCTGTAATCACTAACCTTTCTCCTCCATGGAGGAGAAAGACTCCCAGGCCCTAGGAAAGGCATTCTTAGACCAGCAGTGAGAAGACATAAACTTTCTTAGGGAGGGGGGAAGTGGTGAGGGTGGATGGGCTGGGCATCAACTAGAGGTGAGGGGCCAGGTTAAGGAGGGGGAGAGAAACAGGGCCCAACAACTGTGGTCTGATTGGATGCTTGCTACCTTGAGGCAGTGTTTAATCTTTGTATCATTTCCAAGATGGGTGTATCTCATACTTTACCACGCAGTGAGAATCACCTGAAAAGCTGGTTGTCTTCCATTGGATCTCACTCCCAGAGATTTGGGGTGGGGGTGGGGGCTGAGAATTTGCTTTTTTAACTAGCTCTCAGGTGATGGTGGTATTGCCAGCCCAGAGACCACACTACTCAAAGAATAATGTTGGCAAAAGCAATGTTTGACTCTCACCCCTAAACTTGGGCTGCTTCCTTTCTGGGATGGAAACCCACATCTTTGGATGAGGGCCCAAGGGTATAGCTGTTTGCCTTGGGGACCTACTGGCCAGACCTGGTCCTTCATCTCACCCATGTAGCATACCACTCCCTTTGCAGATGCTGCTGTTTAGGAGGAAGGAATGGGAAGAGACACCAAGCTCACTCAAAGATGGAGGAGACCAATGCTCAAGTCTGTCTTGTTCTTGTCACCTGGTTCCTCCCATGCTCTGTCCTGCTTCCTACTGGGGGCTGCAGGAGTTCACCAAGGGCAGACATTCCTTTCTCACTGGGGCTTTATGAGGGATACAGGGTCCAAAGGGAATTCAGATTCTTGGAAGCAAAGTAGTGAGGTAATCCACACACAAAATAACTATATGGTTCCCAAGACACAGCCATGGTGTGGTGAAGAAGTGTTCATGCTGGTGCCTTGAAGCTCTATTGGAAAGAAGAGAACACCACTGGTTGATGCACAAAAGAACCAAGTCATGGGGCTTCCCTGGTGGCGCAGTGGTTGAGAGTCCGCCTGCTGATGCAGGGGACACGGGTTTGTGCCCCGGTCTGGGAAGATCCCACATGCTGCGGAGCGGCTGGGCCCGTGAGCCATGGCCACTAAGCCTGCGTGTCCAGAGCCTGTGCTCTGCAACGGGAGAGGCCACAACAGTGAGAGGCCCGCGTACCGCAAAAAAAAAAAGAACCAAGTCATGGAGATACTAGTCTGGGTGTCTCTTCTCTTCCCTGGTGGGAAGTTGTGGAATTCAGGTGAATGGTGTGGCATTAACAAAGACATATGAGAAGCCTGCTGTGGGGGTGGAGCACAGGGAAGAATTGGCAAAGGGGAGGACCTATTCAGTACTGTTTATCAGACTCCATATGAGCTTAAAATGAAGGTCATGGAAGGGAAGAGATAGAGAAAGAAGCAGAAATGAGAAACGTTCAGGCCTGATAGTGATCAGAGAACACATCTCTGATTTGATAATGAAAGTCAATGAGAAAACACAAGTCAATTTGCAACTAATTTCTCAGGAATGGAAAGCCCCTTATTCTGTTCTGCAACATCATTCCAAAGACAGGTCATGTGTAAGGAAAGACAAAAAAAGTAGGTGGTTATTTTACTGGAAGAGTCATCTGTTCTGGAAAATAATCTCTGATATCTGGGTTCTAAGGAGAGACACACTTGGCCAGCTTGTCCTGGCATTGTCCCTCTAATTAGACCATCACTGGGGAGGGACCTCCTCTTTGAGCCCAGCCTGGCAGTATTAGCTGATCAGGACAGAGGCAGGACATTCAGTCTATTAGGACCACAGGCTTCTGTGGTTACCCTTCCTCTCAGATTCCTTCTGGGGTGATGTGGAAGGGTCATTCCTGATGTAGTTAGTTAAAATGAGGTTACACTAGAGTTAGGGTGGACCCCAATTCAGTATGACTGGTGTCCTTACGAGAAGATGGCAATGTAAAGACACAGAGAGGCAGGGAGAAAGCCACGTGAAGTTGGAAGCAGAGACTGGAGTGATGCAGCCACAAGCCAAGGAATGTCTGGGGTGACCAAGAACTAGAAGAGACAAGGAAGGATCCTCCCCAGGAGGCTTCAGAGGGAACATAGCCCAACTGACACCTTGATTTCAGCCTTCTGGCCTCCAGAACTGTGAGAGTAAGTTTCTGTAAACCCACTCAGTTTGTGGCACTTTGTTATGGCAGCCTGAACAAACTCATGTCTGAGGAACTGTGCTTGAGGGTGTGGATGGAACAGGTGGGGACAGGTGCAGGATTGTGTTAGCAGAACTGGGGGCTGGCTGTGAGCCCTGGGCCTCCTTCTCCATATGCCCCACATGCAACTCTGGGCCCCTGCTCAGCAGCCCAAACAGAGGCACTGGCCGACTCCAACGATAGTTCCATCCCTGAGCCTCAGAGTGCTCTGAGAGCTGCACTGGAGGCCAGATCCTTGCCGCCCGAACTATGTTGCTCCATGAGCCCTGGGACCCACACCCATCCCAGCTCAGTGCATGGGCAGCCCTGAACTTGGAAGCTTCTGGTCTCCTAAGGCCCTTACTCCAGTCGGGAGGACTTAAGCATGTCTAAGCAATTAGAATAAATCAAAACAGATGTTCGTTTCAGTGTGCTGGCAATTACTTTGTAATTAACTAATGGGCTCTGTAGCAGCCACTTTTATGTGTGGCTAATGGCTGAGATGGCCTATTCCATTGCTACCTTGCGGCAGGGAGGGAGAGCTTGCGAGCTTTGAGGATGTACCTGTCACGTTCGTTGCAGCCAAGTAGCCACAGCCACAGCCACAGCAGCGGGGCCTTGACCCTGGCACATCCCCACCACTCACTCAGTCCCTACAAGAGGAGCAGCATGGTGGCCACTCCACACGGTCTCATTTGTTCAACAACACCACGAAAGAAGAGCCTTAAGCACAGAAGGGTTAAAGACATGGAGCCTGAGAAGGGCAGACCTGGGCTTCAGCCTCAACCTGTCAGATTCCTGAGCCAGTGTTCTGAAACTAGCGTTCAGGTACGGCAAAATGTATTTGGGGTGCAGCCATCTCTGGGCTGTCTTCCTGCCCACCCAGCCCTGACCCTGGAGACCTTGCAGGCTGGAGGCGGGGCGCCCCACTGTGGTCAGATATGGAGGTGCATAGAAAATGAATGCGCTAAATGATCAGGCAGGACCTGTGGAAAAAGGAATTGTTCAATAATTAGATTTTGCTAATGATTTTAAGTGCTCCTTTAATAGGTTCCCTCTCTAGCTTTCCCAAACTGGCACATCGCAGTGTGGTTGTGCTGGAGGGAGCAGGTGCCACCTCCCCTCACTGAGACGGGCCAGCTGAGCTACCCACTGTCCTGGTATCTCAACCCCCCTCTCCCTCCCCTTCTCTTCCTCCCCCCTCCTTCCCTCTTTCTCCCTCCCTCTGTCTGTCTCAGTCTCTTACCCTCTCTGTCTCTCTCCAGGGCCTCCTAGCCCATCTCATATAGACACTGAATGTCAACCTCTACCACACGGAGTACATCATCAGAGGGTCTGAAGTCTAATCATCTGGGTTCAAACCTCAGCTCTGTCACATGTATGCTGAGTGACATTAGGGAACTTACTTCTTCTCTTTGAGTCTTAACCTCTCAGTCTAGAAACTGAAGATTATAAATATATTTCACAGGGTTTAATTCATTTATTCAACTAATATGAGAAAGCCTTCTCTGTTCCAGGCACTGCTGGAGGCTCTGGTTATAAGTAATGAACGCTGCAAAGCCCCTGCTCTTCCCAGTGGGAGACAACAAACAAACAAACAAACAAAGGAAGGGGTGAGTGGAGTTAAGAAGCAAAGAAAACAGAGTGGAGGCATGGAGTGTGGCTTCTCCACCACAGCAGAGGTGCAGGGCTCAGCTGCTGGGGGGCGGCCTGAGAACCGTCCATACAGAAGAAAGCTGAGCCAAGCTGCGGAACGAGAGGACTAGGGCTAGGGTCTTAACGACTGCATTTTTGTCCTGAGTTTCAGCCTGGCCTGAAGGGACACCTACCCTCCTGGTCTGTGTAGTCCTTTGAATCAATCCACCTGTGCACACCTCACCCTGCTTTTTCTTTTTTTCTTAAATCAGAGTTCGGTTTCTATCACAGACATCTGAGAAAGTCCTGACTCATGCAAGTGGTTAAAAGTTTCTTATTTGCTTGTTTTTCTCTCCATTTAGAGAAATATTTCACTGTGTGGCCTCAAGCAGGAGGGCTGTGCAGAGGAGGGAGTGGGGCAGGAAGGGGAAGGGCTGGAGGCTGAGTGATGGGAGAGCAGGAGAGCCCTCAGACCCCCACGAAGACTCAGCCCTCTCTTGGTGAGAGCACTTTAGCGGTCACCACGCATCTGTGGACTTCTTTATTAATTGCTCCTTTGAGTCTAAAACCCAGTTCTTTTATTAAAATTATGAAACCATCAAGCAACCTGACAATGACAATAATGCCTTTGTAATGTCTGTGTGGTAACAATCCTTCCCTTGTCTTCTGAGCAATATATTCATTCCTGTGACTATTGAGTGGGCAGGAAAAATAGAACAGTGTGATTAATGGGACCCTCCATAGCCTTCTCCAGAGAGTGACAGGGCTGGGAAAGGAAAGCAAAGCCTTCTTCTATCAGGAGTAGATTATTAATAATTCCATTCCCTTCAGACCAGTTATGATCATTAATCTATCCTGAGTCTAAAGTTCTAGAAATCTGAAGCCTTGACTATGGGCAGACGGAGACAGCCCCTGCCCTAATGGCATGCACAGCACAGAGCTGTCCACTCCTCCAGAGGACAGACCCAAGGGAGTGCCTTGTGTAGACCCTGGAAGCAGCCTCATGGCTGCCTGAGCAGGAATTCCAGGGTCCTGGAGTAGACAAAGCATGGATTGGAAGGGGAGCATGGGCTTTGGGTGGACATGTCCCCTTTGACCCTTCCATCCCACTACCCATGAGAAGTGGAGAGGTCAGAGCAGGGTCCTCTATGGTGTAAGACCAAAAAAGGGGCTCCATCTTCCCCACATCTAAGAGCAGTCCTGCACTCGAGTGTGAGCCTGCAAATCCCTTCTGCCACATCTGGACTCTGGAAGGCAGGAGGAAGACCAAAAAGCCTTAGAGTAGAATGGCACATGAAAACATCTCTTCCGGTTCTTATTTGATGGATGATAGAAGAAGGCCCAGAGAGTCAGTGGCTTGCCTGGGGTCTCATGTGGGCAAACTACTGTGCTCAGAGTCTGTGCTCTTAGTCACCACACATTAGGGCCTCCCTGGGCACATACCAGGTGCTCAGTAGGATTCTTTGTGCCAGCCCTCCTCTGTCATGGCTGCTGTAAAAACAGGCCCCAGGTGAGAACACTGGCAGAGGGCTGAGGAAGATGAGATAGAGTGTGGGTTCCAGGTGGTGGCAGGAAGCAGTGAGGGTGTGGAGAAAGGGTGGGGAGATGTGACTACCTCATCAAGAAAGACCATCCTGTACTGATCTGTAAAGGAAAACCAGACAGTAGAGTACTGTGAAGGGATTCAGAGCTACTGAACTCAGGAAGCTGAGGTGAGGTGAGGGCCTGGAAATGCCTTCCCTGGAGGAGGCACACAGACCAGGAGGGACAGATAAGGGAGATATGAATACACATATGGATACTGAGAAGGAAAGGATTAGCCATGGGGGTGATGGCTTCAAGAGCATCCCACCCCATCCATTCTGGGAGACCCTCCCTCTGCAAATCCTTTCCAGATTGAAAGACTGAGAGGTACTGAGCTGGACAGGAGGGTGACAGCTGAACTACAGCACCATTGATTGAGCCGAGGGCAAACATGCCCTACCTTTGTTCTCCTTAATCTAAATTGAATCTGGGTGGGGGAAAGATTACAGGATGGAAGTGAAAACTCAACTGCATTTCAAATTACACTGATTGGAATGGAAATACTCTTGGAGGCTTCGAGGAGAAATGGCCAGTCCTGGTACAAGCCTTACTTCACTTTGATTCACACTTTTGTGTAGTAAAGGGCAGAAATACTAAAAACTAAACTAAAATGATAATAATACTAAAAACTAACAGTCTGGCAACTGGCAACTGTGCTGAGGCCAGGGAGACTCTGAATCTGGTGTCCACACTCTCCCACCTAGAGGCCAGGCTTCGCAGGGTCCATAGGCTCCCCTGCAGAGAGAGGAGCCACACACCCACCACCTGTGTCTCCAGCCAGGAGAGCCAGTGCTGTGACCTCTGAGAAATGGAGACAATCTCCCCACCCCTGATCACCTAGCTTCTCTGCTCCCAGGACCCAACCATACATGCCTGGTTGTAGAAGCAGAGAGTGCTGGAGAAGGGTAGTAGCTCGGAAGTTGCCAGCCCGGCCCCAAGTCTGTCCTCTGTGGGGCCCCCAGAGTCATCCACCCTTAAAGAGAGAGGACGTTCTCCTCTGTCCATAATGACCTAGTCTCCCTGGCCCAGCCTGTAGTACCCTCAGAAACCCTATTTGGTAAGTCCAGCAGGGGTGGAGGGCAGAGCCCCAGGATACCAGCAATCATCCTAGGAGCTCATCAGCTTCCCCGCTTTCCTTAGGCCATACCCCATCTTATCTCTCCCTGAAATTAAGCAGCATTCAGTAGCCTCAGAAAAGCAGTCCATTATTTTCTTTTATGTTAATCTAAATTAAATCTGCAAATGTAAAGAAGTACTAGTGTAAGAGCAGGCCAACCTCACCAGCCACTGGCAGAGTGTGAAAGGATGTGGATGTGGATGTGGACGTGCTGGAGGGTGAGCCTTACTGGAGTGAGGGTACATGTATTAGTGGGAAGGGAAGGGAACATGGGCCATGATGCCTGACCTACTTCTGGTGAGGTCCCTCGAATTCTAGATGGCATATATTTAAAAGCAGTCTGTCCAGTGGTTTTGAAACCACATACAAGCCCCTGTGTCCCTGTCCTTTGAAATAAAAGGCTTTTGCTTTAGTCTCTCAGGCCTCTTTTGAGTCTCAAAAGGCTGGTTCAAGAGTTAATGATTAGGAAATGTGAAAACATAGAAACAAAGAATAGTTGTTGGGTCAGGAAACTGGTAACAATTTAGACTGTAAACCAGGTAACAATTTAGACTATAAACCAACCATGTAGCAGTCACCAAACTCCTAGTTTCCTGAAAGATACAGATAAAAATCTGACACACATTCCTAAGTTGTTTTTACAAGAATCAGACCCACCAGATGAAAAGTGCTGACAACAAGCACATAGACCCCAGACCAGTTGAAACCAGAAGGTTTATGGTGCTCGAAACTTCACCTTGATACTAACCAATTCAAGAATTTGGCATGAGCTCATCATACACCCTGCGGCTCCCTCCTTCACAATGTCTTTAAAAACCCTTCCCTGAAAGCCATCAGGGAGTTCAGGTCTCTTGAGCATGAGCTGCCTATTTTCCTTGCTTGCTCTCAGTAAATACTGTACTTTCCTTGGCCACAAGCCAGTGTCAGTAGATTGGCTTTATTGAGGGAGGGCGAGTGAACCCAAGTCCAGTAACAGTTTCAGGAGTGAGAGAAAGAAAAGTTGAGAGATGTGTGGCCCTGCCCCTGCCAAAACCTTTTGCCTAGCCAATCCAGGATCTACTTGGCAGAAGCCAGCAGGGTCATTACTATTCCTCTCATGAGAATTTGGGATCCCTGGAACCCACATGGCTGGAGAGAACTCAGCTTGAAATCTCACAGTGGGTCTCACTCCTTTCAGCTAAGCCGTCTTGTCCTTAGAGGGCTCTTGTCAAAGAGGGATACTCTGCCTGGTCCTGGTGAGGAAGATCCAGAATGTGGAGCACTAGATTGGGATAGTAGGTGGTTGGGAAAACAAAGTTCTTCAGGTGACTTAACCTGCTGATAGGGTTACCAGATAAAGTACAAGATGCCTAGTTAAATTTGACTTTCATACAAACAACACAGTTTTTTATAAGTATGCCCCATTCAATACATGGGGTATGCTTACACGAAAATATTATTCATTATTTATCTGAAATGTAAATGTAACTGGGCATTTTGTATTTTTATTTGCTCAGTCTGGGAACCCTAACTGCTGAGGGCCAGTAACATCTTGTAAATAAGACCCAGGGAGCTACAATCTCTGTGTGTCCTCCCAACAAGCCAGCTTTCAGAGAAAGGAGCAGGCAATGCCAACCAGGAATTTCTTCATCACTGTACCAAAGCCACCACAGATGAGTTTACAAATTGAATTCTGTCTTTATCAATGTCTGTTTAGTGAGGTCTTCCCTGAGACTGCTGCTTGAAGACAGACATGTTCTGTGTCCCAGTCATATCTGTGTACCCCGCAGGGCTCAGTTCAAGCCCTGGTGTTCTGGGAATCAGGGATTTTGGGGTTTACTTCCACCTCTTCTGGACACAACCGTTCTAAGGCTCAAGTGTCCTCATCTGTAAAATGGGATCAATAATCTCTTCTCACTATTAATTGTCAAGAACAAATGAGAAATTCTAGGAAAATATTTGAAGCATTTTAAATCGAACACTATACAGGATTTGTGTTGCTCTTGAAACATGATTATTGAATTCCATTGAAAAGAAATTCTTCATTTGGTCCCTTCCACCTCTTCAGGAACAGCCCACCATGCAAAGAAATTTCCTCCCATAGTGCCACTGCTGTTAATACCTGGGCTTCTGGTGCGGGATGTGAGTGGGGGCATGCTGCCTGTCAGCGAGCATGGTGGCCCCACCACAGACATTTACAGTGAAGCCTCCCACCTGCACTCCCGCATCTGCAGACAAATACTGCAGGCATTGCATCATCATTTCCCAGCTTGGGGAACCACTGGTATGTTTTTTTTTAAAGGGAAATAAAGGCTGCAGGGGATGAGAAATGTCAGGAGTGAGTGTAATTTAAGCTACCTGAAATATCAAGATGGACAGATAGCAAGGACACATCCATGGACACAGGTTGGCTCCCACACTTCTGACAATATACTCAGCAACTGTTTCCCATGCCTACTATGTGCCAGCTCTTCCCTTTGGGAAGCAAAGGCAGGGATACTGCCAGCACTCAGTGCAAGGCAGGGTGCCCATTAGATGCTTCCCCTGCCCAAGCCTTACAGTGCTGCATCCCAACCTTGGACGGGACCCTCCTCCTCCACACATCCTCCACAACACCTCTCCTGAGAGGGCACTTGGAGCTGCGCTGGACTTGGTGATGCCCAGTGAGTCTCAAAACCTCCCAGAGTTCGAGCTGACGCCCACCCTTACACACTCTGAGGCTGGGGTGGAGGTTCCCTTTCATGGTTAAACCTGACGAACCTCAGCTTTCATGGAAAGCCAGCTTGTTGAGTCTCATCACAGAAAGTAGTCAGAGCTTTGTGGCAGCTCACCACTCTCAGGGAGCCTTCCCAGGTTGCTTCAGCTCACACCCTTCCCTGCTTCCTTTCTGTTTCTTGGTGGACACTGATCATCTGTCTCATCCTGCCAAGGATATCTCCAGCTCCTGGGCCAGGCCAGTGGCTGCTCTCAGTAACTACCTCAGGGCTGGGGACACAGAGGTGTATAGATTGAGACTCAATTAGAGTTTTTAGAAATCTATACCCAAGTGTTTTCCAGACAGGTTTCAAAAAAATCCATAAAAATTAATGGAACACACAGCATGACAAGCAGCATACAGTGCTAATGGGCATCTTCCCAGCAGGAAAATCAGCCCTGGGGTAAGCAGTGTGAGTCCCTGCAGGAGGAAATGACAAAGAACCCTTTTCACTCCCAAGTGCAGCTGTCCAGGAAGGCCAGGAGGGCTCCTTCTTGCAGATCACTCATGCCTGCCAAACTGGGCTAAGGTAGAAAGGGACAGCAGGTGAGGAGCAGATGCAGAGTGATGGGAATATGCAGGCATCCACAGGCAGCTGAGCTGAGAAGTATGCAGTGATGGCTTCCTTGAGAAGCCATTGAAGTTCCTTGAGAACTTCTTCAAGTTCTAACCTCAGGGGTTATAAGCCTAATGAGGGCTCCGGGGTCTCAGCACCCTGGTCAACACTACCCTTTAATAATCATCTCTAGGCCTCCTGGTTTTTGTTTCATTCTGCTTCCTCTACAGACTTCTCATCAAGGACATAACGATCATCATGGCAATGCATTATCCTTGAAAACCGTACTAAAATGATGTCATTTGGTGGGAATGTGCTCAGAAGAAGCCTCCTGCCCCCATTTCCCATACTGCAGCTAGGGGGTTATTTGTCTTCAGGGCACAGACAGCACCTCCTCACTCCTTAGATCACCCAGAGGTGTGCGGTGCTGGGGCCTGATCACCACTGATGATGGCGAGGAACGTGCAAGCATTTTCCAGGAAGGAAGACAAGGCTGGATTCTAATGAGAAGCTGGAGAATCCACCAGGTTGGAGGATCAGGTGCCAGGACAGGTGCCAGATCAGGTGCTAGTCTTGTCTCCAGCTGCATGTCATTCGGCATTACATCATTTCTCTAACTCTCAGTGTCCTCATTTGTATAATTAGGGGATAGAATATTTTACCAAAATTTCTTTACTCCTTTAAGAACCTGCATTAAGTATCTACTGTATGCCAGGCACTGGTCCAGGCACTTGGGCTACATTAATGACCCAGACAGAAATCCCTAATGCAGGAGTGAGGAGTGCTCAGGACACAACTCTGAATATGGTTGTCAGAGGAGGCCCCATTGAAAAGGTGCTACTCTGTGGCTCTTTTCCTTCCACCTCACACGGCAAGGCCCATGAACAATGAGTTGTTCATTTATAAATAGACCAGGCCAAGAAAATCTTAACTTTTCATAAGTGAAGATTAAGAACTCATGAGTTTGAAAACTAGGCTTATGAATGATTCTACTTATATTAATTTAATTATAACAGTCTGTTTAATAACATCTTATTAATCCAATAGAAAACTTCCTTTAAAAATAATAGAAAACACAATTGAATTATTCTTTCAAACTGTGCCCTGACCTTGGGCTCCTTGACAATTCATAAATGAGGTCCTTTTGGTGGATGCATCACATCTCCTCTCTCACATTGCTATTTTGTCTCCTGTTCCACACTTGCTTCCGGCTTCTGACACCTCATCTTGCTTCCCTTTCACAGAGCCAGCTATTGTTCTCCCATGCTTCTGTCTAATGCAAAGGCAGAGAAAGAGATCCAGAGGGAAAATGTGGAGGGTGGAAGATGGTTTGGGATTTGTGGGATTTAAGGAAGTGAATAGCAGTCTCTCCTTCCCAGGGTCTCTTCAACAGTCAGCGGCCTCATCGGCTGTGGGGAAGAAGGGCTGCTTACATCCACCTGTGAGAACTAGATGGAAGAAAGGATTTGTAGAGGCTCTTTAGCAACACTGGAGCAAAATTAAGCCACCCGACACAACCCTGTGATCCTGTGTCCTCACTCCCAGAGACTGATCAAAACATTCCCCCACTCCATTCACTAGGTCTCCAAGCCCTAGGGGGTGGGGGAAAAAGGAAAATTCCTTTGTTCAGGATAATCACAGCTGTTCTGTGGAGTCTGTTCCGTTCAGGGCAGCTCAGCCAGGAACCCCAGCTTTGTCTCTCTGGCAGATCAGTCAGTAGATGAGGTGTGCTACTCTTAAGCTATGTCACGTGGGCACAGTAGACAAATGCCAAGCATTTGAAGAAATTCCTTGGGAGTCTCTTTACACCAAGGGTCATAGGAGAGGCCAGGAAATTAGTCCCCTTAGGGCATGGCCTGATCTTTCCTCTAAGCCAAGCAAGGATTGTAAACTGAGTACTAAAAACTCCTTCTACAGCCCAAAAAGGGAAAGGCAGGAGCCTTGGAGATCTGCTCTTAAGAGAGACCTGCCAGGTGAGAGGAAAGACCAAGATCCTAGCTAACCACTGATACTGGCTGCTGAGTCAAGAGCTATTTTTTGGGGGGGTGGGGAGGGGAGCTGAGAAGTAGATCAATGAGGAATATGTTGTTGAGAATCCCTTTTGCATGCCCAGCTCATTGAGCCCATTAGTCAGTCAATGGCTGAGAATGACCCATCAAAGAATCAACACAAGGAAGAAGTAAAACTGTCACTGTTTGCAGATGATGTGATGCTATACACAGAAAATCCTAAAGATCCACCAAAAAACTACTAGAGCTCATCAATGAATTCAGTAAAGTTGCAGAATACAAAATAAATATACAGAAACCTGTTGCATTTCTATATACTAACAACAAACTTTTGGAAAGAAAAATTAAGAAAACAATCCCATTTATAATCACATCAAAAAGAATAAAATACCTAGGGCTAAACCTACTTAAGGAGGTAAAAGACCTGTACTCAGGAAACTGTAAGACACTGATGAAAGAAATTGAAGATGACACAAACAGATGGAAAGATATACCATGTTCATGGATTGTAAGAATTAATAGTGTTAAAATGACTACACTATCCAAGGCAAACTGCATATTCAATGCAATCCCTATCAAAACACCAATGGCATTTTTCACAGAACTAGAACAAATAATTTTAAAATTTGTATGGAAACACAAAAGACCTTGAATAATTAAAAAAATCCTGAGAAAGAAAAACAGAAGTGGAGGAATCATGCTCCCTTACTTCAGACTATACTACAAAACTACAGTCATCAAAACAGTATGGTACTGGCACAAAACCAAACACATAGATTAATGGAACAGAATAGAGAGCTCAGAAATAAACCCACAGACTTACGGTCAATCATTCTGTAAGAGAGGAGGCAAGAATATACATTGGAGAAAAGACTGTCTCTTTAATAAGTGGTGCTGGGAAAACTGGACAGCTACATGTAAAAGAATGAAATTAGAACACTGTCTAATACCATATACAGAAATAAACTCAAAATGCTCAAAAACTAAATGTAAGACAGGAAGCCATAAAACTCCTAGAAGAAAACACGGGTGGACTACTCTTTGACATAAATGGTAGCAATATGATTCCCCAAAAGGCAAGACTCCCCAAAAGGCAAGAAACTACCCCATACCTGGGTAGGGCAAAAGGAAAAAAAGGAAAAACAGAGACAAAAGAACAGGGACAGGACCTGTACCTTTGGGAAGGAGCTGTGAAGGGGGAAAAGTTTCCACACACTAGGAAGCCCCTTCACTGGCAGAGAGAGGGGGTGGGTGGGGGAGAAGCTTCGGAGCCATGGAGGAGAGCACAGCAACAGGGGTGCAGAGGGCAAAGCATAGAGAGCCCCACACAGAGGCTCAGTGCTGACAAGCACTCACCAGCCTGAGAGGCTTGTCTGCTCACCTGCTGGGGTGGGTGGGGGCTGGGAGCTAAGGCTCAGGCTTTGGAGGTCAGATCCCAGGGAGAGGACTGGGGTTGGCTGCGTGAACACATCCTGAAAGGGGCTAGTGCACCACAGCTAGCCAGGAGGGAGTCCGGAAAAAAGTCTGGAACTGCCTAACAGTCAATAGACCATTGTTTCGGGGAACGCAAGGAGAGGCGATTCAGAGCACTGCCTAAAAGAGCTTCCGAGATGGGCATGAGCCGTGGCTATCAGCACGGACACCAGAGGCAGGCATGAAATACAAATGCTGCTGCTGCAGCCACCAAGAATTCTGTGTGCAAGTGCAAGTCACTATCCACACCCCTCCCCCCAGGAGCCTTTGCAGCCTGCCACTGCCAGGGTCCTATGATCCAGGGACAACTTCCCTGGGAGAACACATGGCAGAGCTCAGGCTGTTGCAATGTCACACTGGCCTCTGCTGCCACAGGGTCACCCCACATTCCATCCCCCTCCCTCTTCCAAGCCTGAGTGAACCAGAGCCCCTAATCAGCCACTCCTTTAACCCCCTCCTATCTATGTGAAAAACAGATGCCAGACAGTGACCTACATGCAGAGGTGGGGCCAAATCCAAACTGAACCCCTGGAGCTGTGGGAACAAAGAAGAGAAAGGGAAATTTCTCCATGCAGCCTCAGGAGCAGTAGATTAAATCTCCACAGTCAACTTGATGTACCTGCACATGTGGAATAACTGAATAGACAACAAATCATCCCAAAATTGAGGCAGTAGACTTTGGGAGCAACTGTAGACTTGGGGTTTGCTGTATGCAACTGACTAGTTTCTGATCTTTATGTTTATCTTAGTTTAGTTTTTAGCACTTGTTATCATTGGTGGATTTGTTTATTGGTTTGGTTGCTCTCTTTCCTTTTTTTTTAAATTACTTTTTATGTATTTTTTAAAGTATTTTTTTAATAACTTTATTTTATTTTTTCTTTCTTTCTCCCTTTTCTTCTGAGCCATGTGGCTCACAGGGTCTTCGTGCTCTGGCCAGGTGTCAGGCCTGAGCCTCTGAGGTGGGAAAGCTGAGTTCAGGACATTGGACTACCAGAGACCTCCTGGCTCCACATAATATCAATCAGCGAGAGCTCTCCCAGAGATATCTGTTTCAATGCTAAGACCCACCTACACTCAATGACAAGTAATCTACAGTGCTGGACACCCCATGCCGAACAGGGACACAACCCCACCCATTAGCAGAGAGGCTGCCTAAAATAATAATAATAAGGTCACAGACCCCCCAAAACACACCACCAGACGCGGTCATGCCCATCAGAAAGAAAAGATCCAGCCTCTGCCACCAGAACACAGAAACCAGTTCCCTCCATCAACAGGCCTACATAATCCACTGAACCAACCTTACCCACTTGGGGCAGACAACAAAAACAAGAAGTACGAACCTGCAGCCTGTGGAAAGGAGACCCAAACACAGTAACTTAAGCAAAATGAGACACAGAGAAATAGTCAGCAGTTGAAGGAGCAAGGTAAAAACCCACCAGACCAAACAAATGAAGAGGAAATTAGTCTACTGGAAAAGGATTCCAAGTAATGACAGTAAAGATGAACCAAAATCTTGGAAATGGAATGGAGAAAATACAATAAACGTTGAACAAGGACCTAGAAGAACTAAAGATGAAACAAGCAATGATGAACAACACAATAAATGAAATGAAAAATACTCTAGATGGGATCAATAGCAGAATAACTGAGGCAGAAGAACGGATAAGTGACCTGAAAGAGAAAGTAGTGGAAATAATGACTGCAGAGCAGAATAAAGATAAAAGAATGAAAATAATTGAGGACAGTCTCAGAGATCACTGGAACAATGTTAAATGTGCCAACATTCGAATTATAGGGGTACCAGAAGAAGAAGAAGAGAAAAAGAAAGGGACTGAGAAAATATTTCAAGAGTTTATAGATGAAAACTTCCCTAATATGGGAAAGGAAATTGTCAGTCAAGCCCAGGAAGTGCAGAGAGTTCCATACAGGACAAATCCAAGGAGAAACACTCCAAGACACATATTATCAAATGATCAAAAATTAAATACAAAGAATAAATATTAAAGCAGCAAGGGAAAAGCAACAAATAACATACAAGGGAATCCACATAAGGTTACCAGCTGATCTTTCAGCAGAAATTCTGCAAGCCAGAAAGGAGTGGCAGGCATACTTAAAGTAATGAAAGGGAAAAACCTATAACCAAGTTTACTCTACCCAGCGAGGATCTCATTCAGATTTGACAGAGAAATTAAAACTTTTACAAACAAGCCAAAGCTAAAAGAATTCAGCACCACCAAACGAGCTTTACAACAAATGCTAAAGGAACTTCTCTAGGCAGCAAACACAAGAGAAGGAAAAGACCTACAATAACAAACCCAAAACAATTAAGAAAATGGTAATAGGAACAATACTTATCGATAATTACCTTAAATGTACATGGATCAAATATTCCAACCAAAAAACGTAGACAGGCAGAATGGATACAAAAACAAGACCTGTACATATGCTGTCTACAAGAGACCCACTTCAGACCTAGGGGCACAGACAGACTGAAAGTGAGGGGATGGAAAAAGATATTCCATGCAAATGGAAACCAAAAGAAAGCTGGAGTAGCAATTCTCATATCAGACAAAATAGACTTTAAAATAAAGACTATTACAAGAGACAAAGAAGGACACTACATAATGATCAAGGGATCGATCCAAGAAGAAGATATAACAATTGTAAATATTTATGCACCCAACATAGAAGCACCTCAATACATAAGACAAATGCTAACATCCATAAATGGGGAAATCAACAGTAACACAAGAATAGTAGGGGACTTCAACACCCCACTTTCACCAATGGACAGATCATCCAAAATGAAAATAAATAAGGAAACACAAGCTTTAAATAATACATTAAACAAGATAGACTTAATTGATATTTATAGGACATTCCATCCAAAAACAACAGAATACAATTTCTTCTCAAGTGCTCATGGAACATTCTCCAGGATAGATCATATTGTGGGTCACAAATCAAGCCTTGGTAAATTTAAGAACACTGAAGTCGTATCAAGTATCTTTTCCAACCATAACGCTGTGAGACTACATATCAATTACAGGAAGAACACTGTAAAAAATACAAACACATAGAGGCTAACAATATGCTACTAAATAACCAAGGGAACATTGAAGAAATCAAGGAGTAAATCAAAAATTACCTAGAAAAAAATGCCAATGAAAACACAACCACCCAAAAACTGTGGGAGGCAGCAAAAGCAGTTCTAAGAGGGAAATTTATAGCAATACAGTCCTACCTCAAGAAACAAGAAACAAGAAACATCTCAAATAAACAACCTAACCTTACACCTAAAGCAATTAGAGAAAGAAAAACAACAACAAAAACCCCAAAGTTAGCAAAAGGAGAAATCATAAAGATCAGATCAGAAATAAATGAAAAAGAAATGAAGGAAACAACAGCATAGATCAATAAAACTAAAATCTGCTTCTTTGAGAAGATAAATGAAATTGATAAACCATTAGCCAGACCCATCAAGAAAAAAAGGAAGAAAACTAAAATCAATAGAATTAGAGATGAAAAAGGAGAAGTAACAACTGACACTGCAGAAATACAAAAGATCATGAGAGATTACTACAAGAAAGTATATGCTAATAAATGGACAACCTGGAGGAAATGGATGAATTCTTAGAAGAGCACAACCCTCTGAGATGGAACCAGGAAGAAATAGAATATAAAAAGAGACCAATCAGAAGCACTGAAATTGAAACTGTGATTAAAAATCTTCCAACAAACAAAAGCCAAGGACTAGATGGCTTCACAGGCAAATTCTATCAAACATTTAGAGAAGAGCTAACACCTATCCATCTAAAACTCTTCCAAAATATAGCAGAGGGAGGAACACTCCTAAACTCTTGCTACGAGGCCACCATCATCACGCTGATACCCAAACCAAAGATGTAACAAAAAAAGAAAACTACAGGGCAATATCACTGATGAACATAGATGCAAAAATCCTCAACAAAATACTAGCAAACAGAATCCAACAGCATATTAAAAGGATCATACACTATGATCAAGTGGGGTTTATCCCAGGAATGCAAGGATTCTTCAACATATGCAAATCAATCAATGTGATACACCATATTAACAAATTGAAGGAGAAAAACCATATGAACATCTCAATAGATGCAGATAAAGCTTTTGACAAAATTCAGCACCCATTTATGAGAAAAACCTTCCAGAAGTAGGCATAGAGGGAAATTACCTCAACATAATACAGGCCATATATGACAAACACACAGCCAACATCATTCTCAATGGTGAAAAACTGAAAGCATTTCCTCTAGGATCAGGAATAAGACAAGGTTGTCCACCCTCCCCACTCTATTTCAAAACAGTTTTGGAAGTTTTAGCCACAGCAATCAGAGAAGAAAAGGAAATAAAAGGAATCCAAATCTGAAAAGAAGTAAAACTGTCACTGTTTGCAGATGACATGATACTCTACATAGAGAATCCTAAAGATGCTACCAGAAAACTACTAGAGCTAATCAACTAATTTGGTAAAGTAGCAGGATACAAAATTAATGCACAGAAATCTTTTGCATTCCTATATACTAATGATGAAAAATCTGAAAGATAAAATAAGGAAACACTCCCATTTACCACTGCAACGTAAAGAATAAAATACCCAGGAATGAAGTTACCACAGGAGACAAAAGACCTGTATGCAGAAAACTATAAGACACTGATGAAAGAAATCAAAGATGATACAAACAAATGGAGAGATATACCATGTTCTTGGACTGGAAGAATCAACATTGTGAAAATGACTATACTACCCAAAGCAATCTACAGATTCAATGCAATTCCTAGCGAACTATCAATGGCAGTTTTCAGAGGTAAAACAAAAAATCTTAAGAATTGTATGGAAACACAAAAGACCCTGAATAGCCAAAGCAATCCTGAGAAAAAAAATGAAGCGAGAGGACTCAGGTTCCTTGACTTCAGAGTATACTATAAAGCTACAGTAATCAAGACAGTATGGTACTGGCAGAAAAACAGACATATAGATCTATGGAATAGGATAGAAAGCCCAGAGACAAACCCATGCACATATGGTTACCTTATCTTTGATAAAAGAGGCAAGAATATATGATGGAGAAAAGACAGCCTTTTCAATAAGTAGTGCTGGGAAAACTGGACAGCTACATGTAAAAGAATGAAATTAGAACACTCCCTAACACCATACATGAAAATAAACTCAAAATGGATTAAAGACCTAAATGTAAGGTCAGACACTTTTATTAAACCTTTAGTGGAAAACATAGGCAGAACACTCTATGACATAAATCACAGCAAGATTCTTTTTGACCCACCTCCTAGAGAAATGGAAATAAATCAGAAATAAACAAGTGGGACTTAATGAAATGAAAAGCTTTTGCACAGCAAAGGTACCATAAACAAGATGAAAAGACAACCGTCAGAATGGGAGAAGATATTTGCAAATGAAGCAACTGACAAAAGATTAATCTCCAAAATACACAAGCAGCTCATGTAGCTCAATATCAAAACAACAAAAAACCAATCCCAAAATGGGCAGAAGACCTAAATAGACATTTCTCCAAAGAAGATATAGATTGCCAACAAACACATGAAAGGATGCTCAACATCACTAATCATTAGAGAAATGCAAATCAAAATTACAATGAGGTATCAACTCATACCTGTCAGAATGGCCATCATCAAAATATCTACAAACAATAAATGCTGGAGAGGATGTGGAGAAAAGGGAACCCTCTTGCACTGTTGGTGGGAATGTAAATTGATACGGTCACTATGGAGAACAGTATGGAGGTTCCTTAGAAAACTAAAAATAGAACTACCATATGACCCAGCAATCCCACTACTGGGCATATACTGTGAGAAAACCATAATTCAAAAAGAGTCATGTATCACAATGTTCACTGTAGCACTATTTACAATAGCCAGGATGTGGATGCAACCTAAGTGTCCATCGACAAATGAATGGATAAAGAAGATGTGGCAACTATATACAATGGAATATTACTCAGCCATGAAATGAAACGAAATTGAGTTATTTGTAGTGAGGTGTGTGGACCTAGCGTCTGTCATACAGAGTGAAGTAAGTCAGAAAGAGAAAAACAAATACTGTATGCTAACATATATATATGGAATCTAAAAAAAAAAATGGTGCTGAAGAACCTAGGGGCAGGACAGAATATAGTCACAGACATAGAGAATGGACTTGAGGACACATGGAGGGAGAAGGGTATGCTGGGATGAGGTGAGAGAGTGGCATTGACATATATACACTTCCAGATGTGAAGTAGATAGCTAGTAGGAAGCAGCTACATAGCACAGGGAGATCAGCTCAGTGCTTTGTGACCACTTAGAGGGGTGGTATAGGGAGGGTGGGAGAGAGATCCAAGAGGGAGGTGATATGGGGATATATGTATACGTATAGCTGATTCACTTTGTTATACAGCAGAAACTAACACAATATTGGAAACCAATTATACTCCAATAAAGATGTTTAAAAAATAAAAATGAAAAATAAAATAAAATAAATAAAAACAGAACTTTTTCATTACATTTCAGTAGAGAATCATGTACGGAAATATGGTCAAGAAGGTTTTTTTCCCCTTAACTTATGTGCAACCCAAACGTCAAAGTGATTAACATAACTAGGCTGGTTCAAATGATTTTTGACACTTGATTTGGATATTTTGAGTATGTTGGCTATCTCCAGTGTGGTATAACATTGATTGTTCTCAGTTAAGGTCTCAATTTGTTTGCTATCAACTTCAGCTGGTCTACCTGACCATGGAGCATCACCCAGCAAGAAATCTCCAGCATGGAACTTCACAAACCACTCATGAGACGTTCTATCCAGCAGAGCACCTTCTCCATACACTGCACAAATCTTTTTTGCATTTCAGTTGCATTTTCACTTGTCTTGAAATAATAAAGCATAATATGTTGAAAATGTTGCTTTTTTTCTTCCATCTTCAATATTAAAATGGCTACACAAAAATCAAAAAAAAAAAAAAAAAAAAAAAAAAAAAAACAAACCTGATTGAAAAATGGGCAAGAGACCTGAATAGCCATTTTTCCAAAAAAAACATACAGATGGCTAACAGGCACTTGAAAAGATGTTCAGTCATCAGAGAAAAGCATTATCAAAATCACAATGAGATAGCACCTCACACCTGTCAGAATGGCTATCATAAAAAAGACCACAAATAACAAATATTTCTGAGGATGTGGAAAAAAGGGAACCCTTCCTCATACATTGTTGGTGAGAATGTAAACTGGTGCAGCCACTGTGGAAAACAGTACGGTGGTTTCTCAAAAAAACTAAAAATAGAACCATCATATGACTCAGCAATTCCACTCCTGGGTATATATCTGAAGAAAATGAAAACACTAATTTGAAAAGATACATGTACCTCAACGTTCATTGTTCATAGCAGCATTATTTGCAATTTCCAAGGTATGGAAGCAACCTAAGTGTTCAATAGTTGAATGGATAAAGAAGATGTGATCATATAAACATACACACACACACACATACCCCTACACACACACACAATAGAATACTACTCAGCCATAAAGAAGAATGGATTTTGCCTTTTGCAATAACATGGACGAACTTGGAGGGTATTATGCTTTGAGAAATGAGTCATACAGAGAAAGGTAAATATTGTATGATATCACTTATATGTGGAATCTAAAAAATAAAACAAACTAGTGAATATTAGAAAAAAAAGAAACAGTCTCACAGGTATAGAGAATAAATTTGTAGTTACCAGTGGGGAGAAGGAAGGGGGGAGGGGCCAATAGGGGCATGGGATTAAGAGATACAAACTATTATATATAAAATAAAGAAGCTACAAGGATATATTGTACGATACAGGGACTATAGCCAATATTTTATAATAACTATAAATGGAGTATAACCTTTAAAATTTGTGAATTACTATGTTGTACATCTGGAACTTATATAATATTGTTCATCAGCTATACCTCAATTAAAAAAGAAAAAAGAGATACTCCTGCTAGTTCTCCAGCTAATCTTTCTTCAGAGTGTGTCCCAACTAACATCTGCTCCTTGGCTACAACTAACATTTTACCTGAGGGCTCATCTTCTGTCGATGATAGAACACGTGCCAATATCATGTGATTTGTGAGGAAGAGATTTGATATTTTCTTTGAATTGGGAATCGGGAAGATGGCGGAAGAGTAAGACGCAGAGATCACCTTCTCCCCACAGATACACCAGAAATACATCTACACGTGGAAAAACTCCTACAAAACACATACTGAATGCTGGAAGAAGACCTCAGACCTCCCAAAAGGCAAGAAACTCCCCAAGTACTTGGGTAGGGCAAAAGAAAAAAGAAACAGAGACAAAAGAATAGGGACGGGACCTGCACCAGTGGGAGGGAGCCGTGAAGGAGGAAAGGTTTCCACACACTAGGAAGGCCCTTCACGGGTGGAGATTGCGGGTGGCGGAGAGGGGAAGCTTCGGCGCCGCGGAGGAGAGCACAGCAACAGGTGTGCGGAAGGCAAAGTGGAGAGATTCCCACACAGAGGATCAGAGCCGACAGGCACTCACCAGCCCGAGAGGCTTGTCTGCTCACCCGCTGGGGAGGGCGGGCCTGGGAGCTGAGGCTACGGCTTCCTTTGGAGCGCAGGGAGAGGTCTGGGGTTGGCGGCGTGAACACAGCCTGCAGGGGGTTAGTGCACCATGGCTAGCCGGGAGGGATTCCGGGGAAAAGTCTGGACCTGCCAAAGAGGCAAGAGACTTTTTCTTCCCTCTTTGTTTCCTGCTGCATGAGGAGAAGGGATTAAGAGCGCCGCTTAAAGGAGCTCCAGAGATAGGCGCGAGTCACGGCTAACAGCGCGGACCCAAGACATGGGCATGAGACGCTAAGGCTGCTGCTGCTGCCACCAAGAAGCCTGTGTGCGAGCACAGGTCACTATCCTCACCTCCCTTCCGGGGAGCCTGTGCAGCCCGCCATTGCCAGGGTCCAGGGATCCAGGGACAACTTCCCCAGGAGAATGCACGGCGCGCCTCAGGCTGGTGCAACGTCATGCTGGCCTCTGCCGCCGCAGGCTCGCCCCGCACTCTGTGCCCCTCCCTCCCCCCGGCCTGAGTGAGCCAGAGTCCCTGAAGCAGCTGCTCCTTTAACCCTGTCCTGTCTGAGCGAAGAACAGATGCCCTCCAGCAACCTACACGCAGAGGCAGGGCCAAATCCAAAGCTGAGCCCCAGAAGCTGTGAGAACAAAGAAGAGAAAGGGAAATCTCTCCCAGCAGCCTCAGAAGCTTGATGTACCCTGCACCTGTGGAAGACTCGAATAGACAACGAATCATCCCAAATTGAGGAGGCGGACTTTGAGAGCAAGATTTATGATCTTTTCCCCTTTTCCTCTTTTTGTGAGTGTGTATATGTATGCTTCTGTGTGAGATTTTGTCTGTATAGCTTTGCTTTCACCATTTGTCCTAGGGTTCTATCCATCCGTTTTTTTTAAAAAAATTTTTCTTAATAATTATTTTTTATTTTAATAACTTTATTTTATTTTACCTACTTCCTTCCTTCCTTTCTTTCTTTTTCTTTCCTTCTCTCTCTCTCCCTCCATCCCTCTCTCTCTCTCTCTCTCTCTCTCTTTCTTTCTTTCTTTCTTCCTACTTTTCCTCCCTTTTATTCTGAGCCATGTGGATGAAAGCCTCTTGGTGCTGCAGCCAAGAGTAAGTGCTGTGCCTCTGAGGTGGGAGAGCCGACTTCAGGACACTGGTTCACAAGAGACCTCCCAGCTCCACATAACATCAAACGGTGAAAATCTCCCAGAGATCTCCATCTCAACACCAGCAGCCAGTTTCACTCAACGACCAGCAAGGTACAGTGCTGGACATCCTATGCCAAACAACTAGCAAGACAGGAACACAACCTCACCCATTAGCACAGAGGCTGCCTAAAATCATAATAAGTGCACAGACACCCCAAAACACACCACCAGACGTGGACCTGCCCACCAGGAAGACAAGATCCAGCCTCATCCACCAGAACGCAGGCACTAGTCCCCTCCACCAGGAAGCCTACACAACCCACTGAACTAACCTTAGCCACTGGGGACAGACACCAGAAACAACGGGAACTACAAACCTGCAGCCTGCAAAAAGGAGCCCCCAAACACAGTAAGATAAGCAAAATGAGAAGACAGAAAAACACACAGCAGATGAAGGAGCAAGATAAAAACCCACCAGACCTAACAAATGAAGAGGAGATAGGCAGTCTACCTGAAAAATAATTCAGAATAATGATAGTAAAGATGATCCAAAATCTTGGAAATAGAATAGACAAAATGCAAGAAACAATTTACAAGGACCTAGAAGAACTAAAGATGAAACAAGCAATGATGAACAACACAATAAATGAAATTAAAAATACTCTAGATGGGATCAATAGTAGAATAACTGAGGCAGAAGAACGGATAAGTGACCAGGAAGATAAAATAGTGGAAATAACTACTGCAGAGCAGAATAAAGAAAAAAGAATGAAAAGAACTGAGGACAGTCTCAGAAACCTCTGGGACAACATTAAACACACCAACATTCGAATTATAGGGGTCCCATAAGAAGAAAAGAAAAAAGAAAGGTACTGAGAAAATATTTGAAGAGATTATAGTTGAAAACCTCCCTAATATGGGGAAGGAAATAGTTAATCAAGTCCAGGAAGCACAGAGAGTCCCATACAGGATAAATCCAAGGAGAAACACTCCAAGACACATATTAATCAAATTGTCAAAAATTAAATACAAAGAAAACATATTAAAAGCAGCAAGGGAAAAACAACAAATAACATACAAGGGAATCCCCATAAGGTTAACAGGTTATCTTTCAGCAGAAACTCTGCAAGCCAGAAGGGACTGGCCGGACATATTTCAAGTGATGAAGGAGAAAAACCTACAACCAAGATTACTCTTCCCAGCAAGGATCTCATTCAGATTTGATGGAGAAATTAAACCTTTTACAGACAAGCAAAAGCTGAGAGAGTTCAGCACTACTAAACCAGCTTTACAACAGATGCTAAAGGATCTTCTCTAGACAAGAAACACAATAGATGGAAAAGGCATATAATAACAAACCCAAAACAATGAAGAAAATGGGAATAGGAGCATACATATCGATAATTACTTTATATGTAAATGGATTAAATGCTCCCACCAAAAGACACAGACTGGCTGAATGGATACAAAAACAAGACCCATATATATGCTCTCTACAAGAGACCCACTTCAGACCTAGGGGCACATACAGACTGAAAGTAACGGGATGGAAAAATATATTCCATGCAAATGGAAACCAAAAGAAAGCTGGAGTAGCAATTCTCATATCAGACAAAATAGACTTTAAAATAAAGACTATTACAAGAGATAAAGAAGGACACTAAATAATGATCAAGGGATCGATCCAAGAAGAAGATATAACAATTGTAAATATTTATGCACCCAACATAGGAGCACCTCAATACATAAGGCAAATATTAACAGCCATAAAAGGAGAAACCGACAGTAGCACATTCATAGTAGGGGACTTTAACACCGCACTTTCACCAATGGACAGATCATCCAAAATGAAAATAAATAAGGAAACACAAGCTTTAAATGATACATTAAACAAGATGGACTTAATTGATATTTATAGGACATTCCATCCAAAAACAACAGAATACACATTTTTCTCAAGTGCTCATGGAACATTCTCCAGGATAGATCATATCATGGGTCACAAAGCAAGCCTTGGTAAATTTAAGAAAATTGAAATTGTATCAAGTATGTTTTCCTAGCACAATGCTATGAGACTAGATATCAATTACAGGAAGAACACTGTAAAAAATACAAACACATGGAGGCTAAACAATACACTACTTAATAACGAAGTGATCACTGAAGATATCAAAGAGGAAATCAAGAAATACCTAGAAACAAATGACAATGGAGACACGACGACCCAAAACCTATGGGATGCAGCAAAAGCAGTTCTAAGAAGGGAGTTTATAGCAATAAAATCCTACCTTAAGAAACAGGAAACGTCTCGAATAAACAACCTAACCTTGCCTCTAAAGCAATTAGAGAAAGAACAAAAAAACCCCAAAGTTAGCAGAAGGAAAGAAATCATAAAAATCAGATCAGAAATAAATGAAAAAGAAATGAAGGAAATGATAGCAAAGATCAATAACACTAAAAGCTGGTTCTTGAGAAAATAAACAAAATTGATAAACCATTAGCCAGACTCATCAAGACAAAAAGGGAGAAGACTCAAATCAATAGAATTAGACATGAAAAAAAGAGAAGTAACAAATGACACTGCAGAAATACAAAAGATCATGAGAGATTACTGTAAGCAACCCTATGCCAGTAAAATGGACAACCTGGAAGAAATGGACAAATTCTTAGAAATACACAACCTGCCAAGACTGAATCAGGAAGAAATAGAAAATATGAAAAGACCAATCAGAAACACTGAAATTGAAACTATGATTAAAAATCTTTCAACAAACAAAAGCCCAGGACCAGATGGCTTCACAGGTGAATTCTGTCAAATATTTAGAGAAC
This sequence comes from Stenella coeruleoalba, assembly GCF_951394435.1. Taxonomy (NCBI): domain Eukaryota; kingdom Metazoa; phylum Chordata; class Mammalia; order Artiodactyla; family Delphinidae; genus Stenella; species Stenella coeruleoalba. The sequence goes on from NC_137166.1 coordinate 37,882,018, forward strand.
AGCTAACACCTTTCCTTCTCAAACTCTTCCAAAATATTGCAGAGGGAGGAACACTCCCAAACTCATTCTACGAAGCCAGCATCACCCTGATACCAAAACCAGACAAGGATGTCACAAAGAATGAAAACTATAGGCCAATATCACTGATGAACATAGATGCAAAAATCCTCAACAAAATACTAGCAAACAGAATCCAACAGCACATTAAAAGGATCATACACTGTGATCAAGTGGGGTTTATTCCAGGAATGCAAGGATTTTTCAATATACGCAAATCAACCAACGTGATACACCATATTAACAAATTGAAGGAAGAAAACCATGTGATCATCTCAATAGATGCAGAGAAAGCTTTCAACAAAATTTAACACTGATTTATGACAAAAACCCTGCAGAAAGTAGGCATAGAGGGAACTTTCTCAACATAATAAAGGCCATACATGAAAAACCCACAGCCAAGATCATCCTCAATGGTGAAGAACTGAAAGCATTTCCACTAAGATCAGGAACAAGACAAGGTTGCCTACTCTCACCACTCTTATTCAACATAGTTTTGGAAGTTTTAGCCACAGCAATCAGAGAAGAAAGTGAAATAAAAGGAATCCAAACTGGAAAAGAAGTAAAGCTGTCACTGTTTGCAGATGACATGATACTATACATAGAGAATCCTAAAGATGCTACCAGAAAACTACCAGAGCTAATCAATGAATTAGGTAAAGTAGCAGGATACAAAATTAATGCACAGAAATCTCTGGCATTCCTATACACTAATGATGAAAAATCTGAAAGTGAAATCAAGAAAACACTCTCATTTACCATTGCAACAAAAAGAATAAAACATCTAGGAATAAACCTACCTAAGGAGACAAAAGACCTGTATGCAGAAAATTATAAGACACTGATGAAAGAAATTAAAGATGATACAAATAGATGGAGAGATATACCATGTTCTTGGGTTGGAAGAATCAACATTGTGAAAATGACTCTACTACCCAAAGCAATCTACAGATTCAATGTCATCCCTATCAAACTACCACTGGCATTTTCCACAGAACTAGAAGAAAAAATTTCACAATTTGTATGGAAACACAAAAGACCCCGAATAGCCAAAGCAATCTTGAGAACGAAAATTGGAGCCGGAGAAATCAGTCTCCCTGTCTTCAGACTATAGTACAAAGTTACAGTAATCAAGACAGTATGGTACTGGCACAAAAACAGAAAGATAGATCAATGGAACAGAATAGAACGCCCAGAGATAAACCCATGCACATATGGTCACCTTATCTTGGATAAAGGAGGCAGGAATGTACAGTGGAGAAAGGACAGCCTCTTCAATAAGTGGTGCTGGGAAAACTGGACAGGTACATGTAGAAGTATGAGATTAGATCACACCCTAACAGCATACACAAAAATAAGCTCAAAATGGATTAAAGACCTAAATGTAAGGCCAGAAACTATCAAACTCTTAGAGGAAAAAATAGGCAGAACACTCCATGACAGGATCACAGCAAGATCCTTTTTGACCCACCTCCTAGAGAAATGGAAATAAAAAAAAAATAAACAAATGGGACCTAATGAAACTTCAAAGCTTTTGCACAGCAAAGGAAACCATAAACAAGACCAAAAGACAACTCTCAGAATGGGAGAAAATATTTGCAAATGAAGCAGCTGACAAAGGATTAATCTCCAAAATTTACAAGCAGCTCCTGCAGCTCAATAACAAAAAAACAAACAACCCAATCCAAAAATGGGCAGAAGACCTAAATAGACATTTCTCCAAAGAAGATATACAGACTGCTAGCAAACACATGAAAGAATGTTCAACATCATTAATCATTAGAGAAATGTAAATCAAAACTACAATGAGATATCATCTCATACTGGTCAGAGTGGCCATCATCAAAAAATCTAGAAACAATAAATGCTGGAGAGGCTGTGCAGAAAAGGGAACACTCTTGCACTGCTGGTGGGAATGTGAATTGGTACAGCTACTATGGAGAACAGTATGGAGGTTCCTTAGAAAACTACAAATAGAACTACCATATGACCCAGCAATCCCACTATTGGGCATATACCCTGAGAAAACCATAATTCAAAAAGAGTCATGTACCAAAATGTTCATTGCTACTCTATTTACAATAGCCAGGAGATGGAAACAACCTAAGTGTCCATCATCAGATGAATGGATAAAGAAGATGTGGCACATATATATAATGGAATATTACTCAGGCATAAAAGGAAACGAAATTGAGCTATTTGTAATGAGGTGGATGGACCTAGAATCTGTCATACAGAGTGAAGTAAGTCAGAAAGAGAAAGACAAATACCGTATGCTAACACATATATATGGAATTTAAGAAAAGAAAATGTCATGAAGAATCTAAGGGTAAGACAGGAATAAAGATACAGACCCACTAGAGAATGGACTTGAGGATATGGGGAGGGGGAAGGGTAAGCTGTGATAAAGCGAGAGAGTGACACGGACATATATACACTACCAAACCTAAAATAGATAGCTAGTGGGAAGCAGCCACATAGCACAGGGAGATCAGCTAGGTGCTTTGTGACTTCCTGGAGGGGTGGTATAGGGAGGGTGGGAGGGAGGGAGATGCAAGAGGGAAGAGATATGAGAACATATGTATATGTATAACTGATTCACTTTTTTATAAAGCAGAAACTAACACACCATTGTAAAGCAATTATACTCCAATAAAGATGTAAAAAAAAAAAAAGAAAGAAGAAAGAATTAAGGCTATGAAGAAGAGTAATAATAGTGGTGGAGGTGATGAAGATGGTGGTGATAACAGTCTTGGTGGTGAGGATCTTGAGGACACCATCATGAGGACACTCAATGCCTTGCCACATGGGCCCCTTCAACATGACAAATTTTTTTTTCAGCAAGGGCTCTGTCCCTTGAGTCAATAAAATCAGCTAGCAAGATGGAAATTATAATCTGCTGTAACCTAATCATGACAGTGATACCCCATCACCTTTGCCATGTTTTATGGATTAGGAGCAAGTTACAAATTGTTAGGGCAACCCACAATCCAGGAGAAAATATTACACAAAGGTATGACTAGTAGAAAATGGGACTCATTGGGGGACAACTTAGAGTCTGCCTACTGCACTAACCCTTCAGCTAAAGTTGGTGACATGAGGGATCCCAGGTAAAATCAGCAAAGGAACAGCCCAAACAACTCACAGAATTGTGAGGAAAAAAAATTATTTTAAGCCACTAAATTTTGTGGTGGTTTGTTATACAATAAAAGCTAACCAAAGCAAATCAATTTCATATCAGAAATGGCATCCTGCTTTAATAAAAACCTAAAACATGTGACATTAACTTTGAGACTGAGGACCAGACAGAGGCTGTAAAAGTGGCTTCCAGAAAGCTGCTGGCGGAGGCTGAAAATTCCTGGAGAAGCTGGAGGGGGACTACATTTTTTACGTATCAGTGGAGTAATTGCAAAAACTTGCCTATGGTAAGTTGGTATATAGAAAGTGTACCTAATGAACTTGTGGATGGGGATAAGGAGATCTCCAGGCAGTATGTAGAGTATATTAATTGGCTTTTTATTTCTAATCTGTATATGGGGAAGTATAGAAAGAGAGGGATAAACTGAAGAAGGAACTGCTCAGTTTGCAAGCAGAATTTAGAGGAAATATAAAGGAACCAAAATTTTCTGGAGTGGAAAACAAACTTGTTTCTCATTTTCAGTTTCTTCAACCAGACAAATTCCTGCCAAATAAACTAAAACCTGGGTGAAAATTAAACACAGGGTGCTACAAGATCTTATGGTCAAGATCATTTAATGTTATGATATGGAAGTCCAAGTGCAAACTCCTGCCTGACACTGCCCCTTAGGCCAAGATAGTGAATTGGAAGCAATACGACATTCCAAGTGCAATGGCAGGGATCAGTGCTGCCCTCGAAGACTAAAGGATGCAGTGAGAGTAGTTCCTATTATATCCCTGATTTTTAATTTACCTGGAATTTACCCTGATTTTTAATAAGGACCTGGAAAAAACAGTGAAAGCTGATCATGGCAGATGAGAAAAGACTGTGCTGGCTGAAAGTGACCCTCAAAATTATCAAGGTCCTAATCTCTGGAACCTGTGAGTGTTAATTTATATTGCAATGGTGGTTTTCAGATTAATTGAATATGTGATTAAGTTAAGGCTCTTGAGATGGTGAGATTATCCTGGATTATCTGGGTGAGCCTTGAATGTAATCATAAGTGTTCTAACAATAGGGAGGGTGAGGGAGATTAGACTACAGAAGGTAATGTGATCCTTGAAGCAAGATGCTATGCTGCCAGATTTGAAAAGGGAAGAAGGGACCGTGAGCCAAGGAATGCAGCTCTAGAAGCTGGAAAAGACAAGGAAATCTACTTACCCTTAGCACTCCTGGAGGGAGCACCACCCTATTGTCACTATGATTTCAGGCCAGTGAAACTAATTTTAGACTTCTTGACCAACCTCCTTAAGTGTGAGGGAATACATGTGTGTTGTTTTAAATCACTAAATTTGAAGTAATTTGCATCCATAGGAAATTAACATTACCAAAAATTGTAAAAAAATCAAATTGTAACCCCAACTGTAGCAGATATAGCAGATATTGTATTTTTACTAGAATAGATCAACCCAATCTCTGTCATAAGTAACAACTATTGATCTGGTGCATGCATTCCTTTCCATTCCTATCACAAAGAATAATGAAAAGACATTTGCATTCATTTGGAAAGGACAGCAGTATACATTCACAGTCTTGGAAGAATTCTGGGTTAACTCTTCTTGCTCTCTGTCACAATACAGTCTAGTTAGACCTTTGCTGTCTTGATATTCCATAGTCACTATGTCAGTGACATAATGTGAATTGAACCTGGGGTGTATGAAGTGGCAAGTACAATGGATGTACCCAGAGGTTAGGAGATAAACCCTACATAGATTCGAGGTTATCTGAGGAATGCTAGGACGTTTTTACACTTTGTAGCTCCTACCATTGAGAAAAAGTCACAACAATTAGCAAGCCTCTTTGGAAGTAGCACATACCACACTTGGAAAACCTGCAACAACCCATTTATTAAATGACTCAGAAAGATGCCAGTTTTTAGTGGAACCAAGAGCAAGAGATAGCTCTAGAGCATATTCAGACTGCAGTACAATCAGTTCTGCCAAATGAGCCATATGATAGTGTGTTAGAGGTACCCACAGTGACTAAAGAAAGGATATCTCAGGCAAGTCCTAATGGAAGAGTCTCAGTGCAGACCCCTAGGGTTTTGCAGCAAGTCAATGCCATCACGTGTTAGTTTATCAGGGCTGCTACAACAAAATTCCACAGATTGGGTCACTTAAATGACAGAAGTTTATTTTCTCACAGTTCTAAAGGCCAGAAGTCCAAGATCAAGGTACTGTCAGGGATAGTTTCTGGTGAGAGCTCTCTTCCTGGCTTTCAAACAGCCACATTCTCATTGTGTCCTCAGTCACTCTGCTATGCATGTGTGGGGAGGGAGAGAGGGAGGGAGAGGGAGAGAGGGAGAGAAAGGGAGATTTCTGGTTTCTCTGTCACTCCTTATAAGCACACCAGCCTTATTGGATTAGGGCCCCACCTTTATGACCTTATTTAACATTGTTTACCTCCTTAAAGGTCCCACCTCCAAATGCAGTTACACTGGGGGTTAGGGCTACAACACATGAATTTTGAAGGGACACAATTCAATCCATAGTGCATCTGCAACAGAAAATTACCTATCGTTTGAAGAGCAGCTCCTGGCATGCTACAGGGCCCTGATAGAGACTAGATACCTGATCATAAGACATCAAGTTGCTTCCCAACGTTGATCTGAGCTTTACCTCCTGAGCTGAACAAAGACCACCAATTCACAAGGCTGAGCAAACACAGCATAATTTCATCATATTATGGCAATGATACATTTGAAATCAGGCTGAGTAGATCCAGTGTACACATATAAACTAACACTCGGTCCAGACACTCATATCACCTCTCTTGCACAGATGAGAATCCTTCATACTTAGGGCCTTATGAATTCTTATTTTGACCAGCTGAAAAAAGAAAAAAAAATCTTTGGTTCATCAATAGATAGCACAACATATTGGTGCAAACCAACAATGGACTGCTACTATTCTGTACTATCATTTTAGAGGTGGCAAACAGAAAACTCAGTGGCTAGAGCTTTAAGCAGTACAGCTGGTTATTAACTTGGACTGGAGCAAAAAGTGGCCTGAGACAGGAATATTCAGGACTTTCAGCTGTTGCTAATGGCTTAGCTGTTTGTTCAGGAACTTTGGGTGGGGCTGAGAAATTGGAAGAGAGGAGACCAAGAGGTCTCAGGAAGAAGCATACAGATGGATTTATGAGAGTGGCCTCAAAGTGTGAGGATCTTTGCACCCACTAGAGAGCACAGATTACAGAAGAGGCACTGCTCAAATAGGTAGACGAGATTGATAGGGACATAGTAAAGGGACAAAGTAGGTGAGTAGTTAATCCCACAGGGGATTGTAAGTAAAGAAAAAAGTATGGGAGACCCCGGTAAGTTAATGATTACTCAAGAAAGCAGGTTTGCTTAACCACAGAACCAAGCAGGCTTGCTTAGCAACAAAACCATGCAACAGAAGCATGAGACATGCCCTAAAACAGTAAAATAATGGTGACATGAGACTCACATCCTACCCAGTGAGCTCAGTAAGTTAATGACCCCTAGGACATGCTCTCTACACACAAAAAAACCCAATAATTTATGGAAAGATAACATTTCAAATTGAAAGACCCTTATTGTACTGAGACCTGAAATAATTTTTCCATAATGCCATGAGAATCCTGGCTTGACAATGTAGGGACAAGAAAACTCCCCTGCCCTACCTGGAGGACGAGCTGATGATGGAAGCTTGACATCTACTAAAGAATGAGGAAGAAGGTGGTCTTTTTCCCCTTCCCACTTTTCCTTTGATTATAAAACTGTAGCCCACTAAGTTCTTGGGGTGCGGCACCCTCTCACCTGCCCACTTGTAAGACTCACAAGCATCCTATTTTAATAAATCACTTCTTATCTATCACTTTGTGTCTTGCTGAGTTCTTTCTGCACTGAGACATAAAGAACCAGAGCTCCTCAGAGCCCCCCTCCCCGCAAAAAAGCACGCCACCTAGCGGTTTCAAGATGACTCATCTTTGGCCACTTCAAGTGCCCGCACAATGGGTCTGTAAACAGAATAGCCATGGTGGAAGTGGAGAAGGTTATGCAGTTACAATAGCTTGAGTTTTTTCTCATTAGGACTTATCTGGCCACTGCCATTATTGAACGTCTGACTGATAAAAGCAAATATGTACCAAGGCTGTATCATCCCTCAAGGACATTGTGTTGGTAGGTTCTCCAGGAAGCAGATGTCCAGATAGTTAGAAATACAACAGAATTATTGGAGATAATGCCTGTGAAAGATAAAGGGAAGAGAGAGCAGAGTAGGCAGGAAGAACCTGCCTGCTGTGATGCAAGTCTGACACCAGTGAAAGGGGAGGGAGAAAGAGGGAGTGGGTAGGAAGAGACCGCAGACTGAGGTGAACTACAAGGAAGACTCTACCAGCCCAAGGGGTGTCTCTTGGGCAGAAAACACTGCTGGTCAGGAATTGTGAGCCCTTGTGCCCCTGCCCAAGAAATCTGTGCCCTCAGCTTGAAGCCAGAGAATCTGAAGGCACCCACAAGATGGAGGCTATTGTCTGTTTACCACAGGCTATCTCTTAAAGAGAGATCTGAGCAGAACTCCTCCAAAACAACCAGTTACCAACTAGCCACGTAAGGCAAGCTAATTACAACAGGCACATCGCACCACGGAGGGAGCAGTGTCTCACCCTCGGGCAAAACATTAGTGTTACAGATTCCTGGTAAGGATTTGCCTTATCTGCCTATAGTCTCACAATGTCTGATTGTCAGGAGAGTCCCACATAACATTGTCTCTGACCAAGGGGACAAAATTTATAGTGAAAGAGGTTCAACAATTGCAGATGACCAAGGGCTCCAGTCAGTGTTATGTTTGTTAGAGCCAGCTAGTACTGAGTTGGGAGAGCTGATTGTCGAGTGCTCAGAATTTTTGAGAAGTGATTTTAAAACATTGATAGATTGATATTGGCCATTGTGAAATTATTTACATAATAAAACTCAGGCAAACTCTACAAGTCAGAGATCACACCCCCCCCACACACACACACACACGAAGTTACAGACAAATCACTGGCAGCCTCAGAGATGCTGGAATGACCGCTTTCAGGAATAGGTAAGGCACCAAATTGGGTGTTGCCCTTTGGGAGCTTAGGGGTGGTATTTTCAAGATGCAATACATATTTTAAACCAAAGCAATATATGGTGTCCAAAAATGTAGGGTACACTTGTCTGGGAACCAGGAAAGGAAATAAGAGGCAACCCTTTTCTCTATTATACCTAATGGACCACTTGGGGAATTCATGCTTCCTGTTTCCAAAACTGCAGGCTCTGCTAGACTAGAAGTCTTAGAGGGAACACTCCTACCAGGGGACACAGTATGGTTCTACTAAAATTAAACCTATAGCTGCTGCCTTGTCATGTGGGGGTCCTTACACCAGTACACCTACAAGCAAAGAAAGCATGAATGATAGAGTTGCTGCCATATAAAGGAGGCCATGAGGAGTTTGTCTGGATCTCTGGGAGTTTACATGGGTTGCAACTCTTGATGATTTCTTGTTTGTTAATAATTGCAAATGAGTAACTTCAGAACCATAATTTAACAAAGGTATGATACCCAGATGCTCAGATCCATCATCCATGAAAGTCTAGGTTACCAGAAAAACAGCCTATACCCATTGAAATGATGGCAGAGGGTGAAGGGAATCTAGAAGTGGTGGTGGAGGAATGAAATGAGAGTAAGACCCAACCTCAGGACCAACTGACCAACTGCAACTTGTTCCATGAAGTTTCTTATTATGTTACTTGTTTATTTGTTTATTGACTGTGACTGGCAACAATCCTGAAGAGCAGTTTTTATAAGGGTAAACTCTATGTGGGTCACAAGTGGACCTGAGACCATAGCAGATGCTGTTGGTGCCCTACCCATATCCCTCCTTCTGGTTGGATCATTTCAATGAGGCAGCTGACTTCAAATTGCCAATATCTGTGTCTTTTTTCTGAAAGACTTTCTCCAAAGCCATGTCAAGTCACTCTGCCTGCTTGCAGCACAGCCTTAAAGTCCAAAAAATTAGTATCTCCCAGGAGCTGCTCTCCATTGATGATACACCACCCCTGACTCCAGGGTAATAATACTAAGGCATATGTTTTACATTGTTTCCCAGAGGTTCCCTACAGGGTTAAGTTTTAGTTAACTGCAGCATTATTTGTCTCTCAATAATGACCTCCTCTTTTTTTTGACCTTATATTCCCTGTCTCATTTTCCCACTTCTCCATCAATATTTCAGGTACCTCCCAGAAAAGTGATTTGCGTTTTAATCTCTGTATCAGGGTCTACTTCTGTGGGAAACCTAAACTAAGACAAGTGAATACAGTGGCTATGGGGAGAGGTAGGCAGTCTAAAACTATATTGAAGGTTGAATCAATGAGTCTTGTAGATGGGTTGAATATGGCAACTGAAAGAAAGAGAGAAATCAGGAATGATGCTTAGATTTCTGACTTAAGCAACTGAGTAGAAAGTGGTGTCATTTATGGACATGGAGGTTAATTAGAGGTGTTGAAAATCAAGATTTCAAGATGATTTCAAGAAGATGGATGCTCCTATGTGACTTTCTATGACCTTGAAATTTAAGAGCAATGCCAGAGCGATATTTGTCACTTCCCTCTGCGACAGCATCCAGCATTATTCCAAAGAGCTGCTGCTCCATTAGCCTAGGTCCCAGAATTAAGACACAAGGAGCGTGCCCCACAAGTGAGAAACATCTTTATTGCTAATAGCCTCTAAGAATTTAGAATGGTGTTATCACAGCAGAAACTGGTTATCCTGACTGGTACAGAAATCCTTCCTTAATTAAAACAACAGGAAAGAAGGTTGTGAGAGACATAACTTAAGGTAGTTTTGGACTCTGGTGTTGAGAAAATAAATAAGTTCACATGTAGCTATATTTCAGAAGGAAAAACAGTATAGACACAATTTCCTTTCCCCAAAACCAACTGCTGGAAAAGAAAGCAGTCTAGTCCTGTTTCTCCAGCTAGCTTAACAGGAGCATGACCTTTACCTGGATTGACATCCAGGGTGTATGCAGTCAAATGTGAAAAAGCCATTATTGTGTCAACTCTCAATCAGTTTTGTAACAGAGAGTGCAGGTCACACAAACCACTGAACCACTGTGCTGTGATTTCCTTAAACACTGGCTGTTTTGCTGCTAGTTTACTTTCTGTTTTGGCTTTGTTTCTGCTCACATTAAAAAGTCTTCATTCCTGCTGACAGGCAGGTGGAAACAGTTAGGAATTAAGGTCTCAATGAAGATTCTCCAGGCATATCCACTCACAACTAATTGAGAACTGGATGCATTTCCTCAGGTTCTTGAATGGATGACTGCCTGGTGGGTATGGGGTACCCACAGTCACCCTTCCCTTCAGAGTAGACTTCTGCAGCTGCTCACTGAAGTTTGAAATTTATTTACACAGACACAACTTTTTATTCCCAGTTTAGAGAAAAGGTTTCAACTGCAAATGTCCATTGGAGGGGGAGGAGGAGTGTGTGTGAAGAAGGGAGGTACATAAATCAAATCTAAACAGGAAAACAACTCCCTTTATGCTTTTACAACAGGAGAAATTTAATGCAGCCAAGTGGCTACATAAATGACATAAACCCAGAGATTAGCAAGAGTAGAAAGTCAGTACTTCCCCTAGGCTGATGGTACTAATGGAAGAGGCAGAGCTCGTGAAGCCCAGGGACCAAGATCACATCTGTGAAACTCAATCTATATGAGCCACATTGCCAGAGCTGGAGCCACAGAGGAAATTAACTGTTGCCATATAATTACTCAGGGCAGAGAGGAAGAAGAAACACCCCACTTCTCCCATCCTCCAATCTGCACCATTGGCTGAACATCTTAGAAGCTAAGACGGAAATCTGGAGAAAGCAGCCTGTAGGAGTCAGAACCCTTGTAATACAGAACAGAGAAGAGAAAGGTCAAAATATCAATCAATGGGGAAACATACACAGGACTGATGCAGAAAGGTATGGCACATAGGACTTGGGGCTTTCTGCCTAACCAAACAAAATTCCTTCCATAGCTATGCCTGTGTTATTCCCTCATTCTTTGGGATCCCTTAATCATAGCCCCTCCTGATTTCTCTTTCCCAACCCTGACCAAGCCATGGGATCTGAAGAGATGTGATAGATCCCATTACATAAACTTCATTCCCTGCCCATCATTACTGGGCAAAGGAAGGACATCTGACCAAGCTGGGCCAATCAGTCTTCCCCAAGATTTTTCATACCAAAACTGGTGGGGAATTGTCCTTTCTGCTCTTGTTGTAGAGCTGTAAGCATCTGAGTCTATATGTACCTCTTGTTCTCTGATGTGTGAAGAAAATGATTTTAGCAGGATGGAATATAGCCAAAGTCAGCATGGAGAGGGAAGCAGAAAGAAAGAGAGAGAGAGAGAGAGAGAGAGAGAGAGAGAGAGAGAGAGAGAGAGAGAGAGTCACTAGATAGGTTCCGAGTTCATGGTTCTAGGAATTACTAAGGAGAATTCCACCTCTGCTTTTCCACAATATGGTTGCTTGAGCCAACAGATTTCCTTTCTGGCTTAAAGTATTATGTTAAGTTTCTGTCTCTTACAACTACAACACAGAAATGTTCTGAGCAAGCAGGGGAAAGAACAAAGGGTCTGACATCATACTAAAACTTTTGTTAAGAAAAAATAGAGGCTTAGAGAGGAGAGAAGTTCAGGTGGCCCAATTAAATATGGGTACCAGCAAGCAAGTGGCTGGGATACTGATGTGCAGAATCATGATTTTACCAAGAGTGTCCAGTTTCCTTACAGATATGGATGGCCAGTGAGATATAAGCTGAAGTCATGAAGTGGAGCTTCTGGGAAGTTCTTTAAAGGAGAGCAGGGGCTGATTGAGGTGACAGGTTCTTTTGCCCCGTACCCACCCACCACCCAGACACACTCACACTCTCTTCCTTCTGCCTGCCACACAGACAGGTGACTGCCATCTTGAAGTCATGAACTTGAGGACCCATCCCTAGAGATCAGCAGAGCTGTGAGGTGGAAGGAGACTAAGTCCTTAACGACAGTGTGGGGCCACCTTACAGTCCTGGGCTACTTACACCTTTCATTACCTGAAAGAAAATTACTGTGTTCTTTTTCCTTTGGTGTTTTTGTTCTTTTGTGTTATTTAAACTACTATTTTATCTAGTCTTAGCTATTCAGAGCTGATTAGAATTCCTAACTGATGAACAAATAATTCATCTGCCTTCTTATTAGATGTGTTTTTCCCAAATGAAAACCTTGACCTTCAACTTCTCTGTAAGACCCTTCAGGGCAAACCCAGCAAATGTGAAAATCCTAAAGTGGCCAGGAGCTGGCAAGGGACACTTGGCCAGAGAAGCTGGGGGCCCTGAAGGGCCTGAAGGTAGACTCAAGCATGGGAAAGTGATACACATGGATGGTCCTCCAGTTCTCTAAAGACTGAAAGCACCAAGAGGCACCCACCTCACTCTCACTTGTTCACTTACAGCCCCAAGGCTTGCCACTTCCTCACACAAGGACCTTTTTTCTTCTCTAGTCCCAATCCAGCCAAGGGACTTGCAGATGTGGAGGGTTTCTTTGAATCATCCATCCTACGATCAGCTCTTTCTTCCTGTGATGGTTAATTCCATGTATCAACTTGACTGGGCATGGCATGCCTAGATATGTGTTTAAACATTATTCTGGGTATGTCTGTGAGGGTGTTTCTGGATAAGTCTAACATCTGAATCGGTAAACTGAGTAAAGAAGATTGCTCTCCCCAGTGTGGGTGGGCCTAATCCAATCTGTTGAAGGCCTGTGTAGAATAAAAGACTGAGTAAGAAAGAATTCTTATTTTCTACATGACTGTCTTCAAGCTGGGACATAAGTCCTGCCTTCGGGCTTGGACTCCAGCTGGAATTTATACCATCATCTTTCCTGGTTCTTAGGCCTTCAGACTCAGGCTGGAAATATCCCACTGGCTCTCTGGGGTGTCCGGCTGGCCTTGGACTTCTCAGCCTCCATGACTGCATGAGCAAATTTCTTCTAGTAATTTGTATATATTGATTCTGTCACTGTGGAGAACCCAAATGAATATACTCCCCAAGACAAAGGCCAAGGTCAGAAGGAAAATGGTGGCTGTACTCCCAAGGCCAGCAGCAGAATGGAGGGTGCACTTTTCACCAAGACCCCAGGCTTTTAAGAATCCAGTCTTCAAATCTCAACGAGGACTCTGGGTCTCAGAACTATAGGTGCATATCTTTCTAGTCTCATAAAGGTTCAGACCTTTTGTTTGGGGAAGTATTAAGATGAAAATCCTTAGAAAACCACAGTCAGTTAAGATTCATTTCCAGTGTAATATACCTTGATGGCCCCACTAGGCACAAAATAGAGGGAAAGGATGCTGCAGGAAGAAGTGGGGAACCAAAGACTATTGTTTAAAGACCAAGATCTGCTGGGAGCAGTTTTAATGTTTCTGTCTATAATAAAGGAATAAAGTTCCGGAAAGTTGCTTCTCTGTGCAAAAAGATGAATGGCGGTTGGCGGTGAGCTTGGGAGTGACAGAGGGGAGGGCAAAATGGTTTATTGGTGTCACATAAAAATAACAGAGACACTCGGTGGCCCTTATCTTGATTTTGCAAATCAGGCAGCATGAATGAAGATTTCTTCCTGGGCCTTTATCATGTCTTTTTTTCTTTTCTTTTTTGGAGGGAGTTGGGGAGAGCATTGGACAGGTTTGAAGAACCTTAATTCTCTGTGATCAACAGAATGGAAGGACAGGATTCTCCCACCAAAACAACACTCACTCCTGGGGTCCTTCAGGAGTCACACTTCTAGTGCTTTCAATATGGGGTTTTCTACTTGCCCACCTCAAGAGGCTGGATATACAGAAGGCCAAAATTTTGGCCAGGGGTGGCCAAGGCCAACATGAAGCAGACCATTTTGGCTAAGGCCAACATGAAGCAGACAGACCTTTCCTCCACTGGAATTTTCCTTGGACATTCACGGTGTTGAACAGCATAACACAAATGTGTTTCTCCCTAAGATCACACACCTACATCCCTGCCAGCAGGACGTGGGCAGCCAAGACTTCTGGCAGCACCTTGCCTGACCACTCTTTCTGAGAGCTTCCTGGAAGGGGCTAGAGAGAAAGAAAGCCTTGGGGGCAAGGCCTACTGTCCAGCAGCAGTCCCTATCCCTGTCCTTCAGCTCAGACATTTCTGTACTGACGCTGGGCTGGTGTGAGCCTGTGTTTGACTTCATGGTACGAAGACTGACTGTAAACCCAAAGGAACTCCACCACAGATTGGTTTCCCCATGGAACAGACCCTGAGGTGGAGAAGAGCAGGCAGGGTGTTTATTAGGGGGAACTATTGGGAATAACATCTATTGGAAGGGGGAAGAAAGAGTAGAGTTAGGCAGAGGGAAACACTGGGCCAGGATGCAGGACCAACAGAGGCCTCAGCCAATCCTGAAGGGAGCTCTATACCTGCAGGCCTGCAGAGATGTTCCTGGTTGGGATGAGGGCTGATAAGTCATTGAATGTGGGCTACATTGGGAAAGGTACATGACCTTGGACAAGGCTGTTTTCTTCAGTCAATATAATTCCCCTAGAAGGACAGCTGAGGACCATCCAATTGCCTCCCAATCCTCTGTTGCTGGAAAGGGTGCTGGGTTGCCCATCTTCCCTAGACCCTAGCTCCCAGAATTCCACAATATTCTCTAGGGCTCCAGCAATATGTCTAGGATTGCTCTGTACCAATGACACACCCTAAACTTAGGCTAAAACATGTAAAATAAACTATACTTTGCAGTAGAGTGGAATTTTGAGGAAAAACGGTGAGACGAGCTCACTAGCTGGGAAAGCCATGATGAATGCTCTAAGGTCATCACTGACTTGTCCAGGTACCATTAGCATTAAAAAAAAATGTACTTTACTTTTAATATACCTGAGTGAGACAGATAAATCTAGTGAGTGAGACTTGCCCATCCTCTGGACATTTCACCTTCTTTCTGGGCAATGCTTGGTGGACAAACCTTGTATTGGACATATGTCAGGACATCAACCTTAAGCACAGCCCATTTTCACAAAATCTGCCCCCACCCAGTGGTCCTGCTAGAAACATGACCTCCTGGCACTGAGCAGCTGGGATGGGCCATGATCCTGGCCTCACAGGCATGGGAGCTGGTCGGTCTAATCCTCCACTGCAGTCTGCATGGGCCAGCAAGGGCCGAGTCGGCTGGCAGCAGGATATGCTGCAGAACCCTATGACAGAGAAAGGACCCCGTGCTGGCCTCCACTTTGGGACAGGAGCAGGTGGTAAGTAAGCAGAGAAATCTCTTCAGAGAGAGGAGAATGAAGCTCAAGTTTAAAGAAGAGAGCCCAAGTGGCCTGTGAGAGAGTAGGAGATGCACAGCTGCTGACCAGGCAGCCTCCTGGACACAGGTGCTGTGGACCTGAGCACTCAAGGAGACTCGCCCTTCCCTGAGGCAGCAGGATGGGCATCAGCCTCTTCTAACCAGCAGAGCCCTGTTCCTCAGGGCCACAGACCCCAGAGGAGGTGCAGCATGGCCTCAGGAAACCACCTCTGTATTGCCCACCTGCCAGTAACCCCTGTCTCATGCTCAGAACCAGGAAAGCTCTTCTTGCAGTACTAGGAAGTTCACTGCTATTCTTTTTCACACTCAGCACCACAGCTACTGAATTACACCTCTTATTCACAGGCGTGGGAACAAATGCAGGGAGGAGAGGAGAGGGAAGGCCACATGTCCCGCTTCCCTCACCAGCATTCTTCTCCTGGTTTGTTGTGCTCAGGCCCCAGCATAGCTAGAGAGCAGCCTTCCTCCTCCCTGACATCACTCCTTACAGGAGAGCCAAGGCCTGTGGGCCTGGTTGCTTTACTATCACTGCCCAGCCACTGGGCACTGAGCCCCAGTGGCCTTCTGCCATGGGTATCTCTCTGCTGAGGGTGAGGAGTCAAATCGATGAGAAGTTTTCATTGTGAAGACTAGAGGAAAGGAGCCTAGGATCCCACAAGTGAGGAGTGCTATAAAACAAGGTCCCCAGGTGGGCCTTAGCAGAGAGGCAGGCCAGATTGAGTGTCTCTGTACAGACCACAATAAATCCCCAGGGTTTCAGCAGTGCAAATGATGTCTGAATGGAAGCTGCTGAAAATCCACTAGGAGGCCCTGCCTTGTAGTTACTGTCATGATAGAAAAGTAAATTCTTGTTTAAGCTACTGCTATCTCAAGAAACCTTCTTGCAATGAAATACTTCCTAACAGAGCAGAGACGTTGGGCTGCTGCAGAGGATGGCAATGACAGTGGCATCAGAAGCCTCTGAGGGATCTGTGGAAGGAGAGGGTTGATGCAGGGCTGGTGCCTAAAGACATGTCCTAGTTTACTAGGGCTGCCATGACAAACCACCAGAAACTGAGCGGCTTATAAAAATACAAATTTATTCTCTCACAGTTCTGGAAGCCAGAAGTCCAAAATCCAGGGATGTCGGCAGGGCCATGCTTCCTCCAAAAGCTCTAAGGAAGAATCTTTCCTGCCTCTTCCAGCTTCTGGTGGCCCCAGATATTCCTTGGCTTGTGGCAGCATCACTACAATCTCTGTCTCCATCTTTACATCTTCTTCTTCTGTGTATGTCTCTCTGTGGGTCTGTCCTCTTCTTATGAGGAGACCAGTCACTGGACTTAGGGCTCATGCTAATCCAGTAGGACATTATCTTAATTGCAACTGCAAAAGCCCTATTTCCAAGTAAGGTCACATTCTGAGGATTGGGTGGACATGAGTTTGGGGGACACTATTCAAATTTACCAACATGGGAGACTGTTTCCCGGCCACTGTGAGGCATGCTGCAGGTATTTTTCAAACTGCTCAGATAGGAAGGTTTTCAGAGGGCTAAGGTCCTTCACAGGGCCAGTGAATTCTGAGTTATTATTGTCTTACAACACCGCTCTAACCAGTGAGCCGTGAGGCTTGGAGAAACTCAAGCTCCTGCTGCATTTAGTCACAAGGCAGGCATGTTTTCAGGACTAATGAAGACCTGGAAGCACAGAGTCATGATTCCTGCTCAGTTACACAGAAGTCAGCCAAACAGCAAAGGAACAGGGCCTCCAGGCGTTAGCGGAGTTAACGGCACAAGGCAATCTAAAGGGTTGCTATTGAATATCATTCTCAAACAAGCCAGCATGACTTCACATGTACGAAGAACTGCATGGAACAGCACTAGGTTCACCTTCTCTCCTCCCTAGCCCTGGCAGAACCAGAACAGGGCCTTACAGGAAACAGAGATGCCTTGAGTCCATTGACAGAAAAGAAGTGTCTTAGCAGGGAGTTTGTGTCTCAGCAGAAAAAAAGCCATTGTGCCTTAATATTGTGAATGAAAAGCCTTCAGCCTTCACCTACACAGTCCAGCAGTGGGTTGGGGGGAATTCTAAAGACCCAGAACTTCCTGGACTGTTGTGGAAATGGTCAGCAGACATTGGAGAATGAGAGTAGACTAAGGGATTTCGGAAGATATCTAACCCAACATAAGCATGCTCATTTTACAAAAGGAAAACCCACAGCCAGGAGAGAGGAGGTAACAGGCCAGAGTCATAAAGTTGGTCATGGGCAGAACCAAGGATGGGGCCCACGTCCTCCATGGAGCCTGATCCACTCAGGCTGCTGTTTCTTCTTTGAAAGAACTTGTGACCTGCCAAGCTCTGTGAAGTACCTAGACTGGGTAACAGTCCTCAGAATTCACCGTCTGTCTTGCAGAAATTTCCCCCCAGATACACTCATGAGCTTTCTGGAGGTACCAGCCAAGTATCACTCTTGTCACTGATAGGTGAGAAACTGAGAACCAGAAAGTGCAGGGACTTTTCCAAGGACTCACTCTCACTGTCACTGACAAAATGCAAACTCAGCCAAGAAAATAGTAACAGAAAGTCCTCATCAGTGATATTCCTGAGTAAATGACCCAGCTCCACAGAGAGGCATGAGGCTCAGCTCTGTCCAGACCCCTGGGAAAGGCTGGGTCTTGAGGGGCAGTACCTCTGAGCAGGAGAGTTTCATCCAGCTTTCTCATCTCAGATGGGTAATTCTGACCTCAAGAGAATCTGAAATTCAAGACAAAGCTTCCCAAAGTAATGAACTTTTTCATTCTCTTTACTATTTATTCTTGATGTGATTCACTGCCCAGAGTGTTAGAAATAGAAACTCAAAGACAGAGGTGTGAATCCTTACTCTCCTACCTGTGATCAAGCATGTGCACCTGGACCCCTGGCTGGATTCCTGTCCTGCTGCCACCACTGCTGGCTCCCACCTCGGAAGCCTAAATATCCCCAAGGGAGGATGGAGATAGCTAGGGCCAGAGGGCTGTGCTAGATGCCTTATATAGGTTTTCTCATTTACTACTGCCCTCTTAAGGATATGGTAAGAATAAATTCTCCCTGTCTTAAAGTGAGGGAACTAGGAAATCATACTCATTCATCATTAATTCAACATGTCTTAATTAAGGAGCAGGGCAGTGGGTATAAAAGAGTAAGCAAAGAGCCAACTGGCCCTTGCCTTCACAGAGATTTCGATTAGGGGAGAAATGATATAATCACAGTAGCAAGTGGAAAACTGTGATTGTGGTACGGGCATGAAAGAGAGACATATCAGCCCCTTTCGCTGTTGGAGCTCCACATGATCCGGCAGCAAGGGGTGTGACCCAGGCAAGGATGTTGAAGTGACTCTCACCTTGAGACCAGAATGATGAACAAGAGGTGACTTGGAACAGAAAGGAGCAAGGGACACTCCATGCAGGGGAACAGCACGTGCGAAAGCCTGGGAGCTTGAGGAAGAATGGTGAACACAAAGACCAGTGTACCTGGAGGACAGGGCAGAGGGAGGTAGCCTTCTTGGTCAGTGTAAGGAGTTCTGTCCATATATGGCTTCTATGTAGGAAGCCATGGGAAGCTTATTCAGTAGGTCACACAGCCTCATGCTTCGAAACAATCATCCAGACTATAAAGTGAGGGAAACATTGGAGGCGGGACAGCATGGGTGCAAGGGACCTGTGAAGAGGCCATGTCAATAGCCCATGTGACAGGGGATTTGCACCAGAGTATAACATAGGTAGCAAGTGGCAAAGCCTGGACTCCATCCCAAGCCTGAGCTGGATGCACTGCACCGAGCCTCATGAGTATCATGTCTTAACCATTCCAGGAACTGCCAAGTCCATTCCCTGAGGTTTGTTGAGAAAGACTCTCCAGTGCTGTGTTGAGGAAGGTCTGTCCAAAGAATGGCAAGTTTGGGCCTTACCAGAGTGGAGCTCGGAAAGAAAGGACTCTATACCCACAGTTTGACATTTCCCACCCTACGGCCTCCAGACCAGGACTTGTGGGGTTAGCTCTCCCCGACTGTCCTGGGAACATTATGCTAAAGTGGGCCTCAGTGAGCCTCAGCTCCCTCAGTCCCTGAGGAGAAGACACAGTTTCGACATACAATATTGTCTGGGCAGACAAAGAGTTTTAGGCAAATTTGGAAATCAACACCTACCCAGGATTTTGGCATCAAATGGGTTCAGAGATGTAGATGATGGAGCTGCTGTAAAAACTCTATGCTGTAAAATACTGCACGAATTTAAAAATATTAATTGGTTAGAGTGTCATAGTTTTTACCCACATATAAATAAGGTTAATGAATTTTATTCCACAGATAATTTAAATTATAAAATAATCAAATTACTTTGCAGGTAACACTTTGGGGCCCAAATCAAATAAAATTTCAAGTCATTATAACTCTAGAAAAAGAAACTAATTCGAATATGTGATTTAGATCCATTAAAAGTCTTCTCAACTTTAAATAGTGATAATAGAAATCAGAAAAGCTCGAGAGTGGTTAAGATTAATTAAGAGTGAATGTATTTGGCAAAAGAAAATTATAGTGCTGTAATTTTAGAATGCAAATGAGGTCAAAAAGTTTAAACTAATGTGTATCTGTATAAACATTGCCTCAATAAAGGAAAAATATTTCATTACGAGGATTTATAAGTACTGTATTCTGTACTTCTTGTTACATGAGTAGCAACAAATTGGTAAACTGCAACTTGTCAGCTCCTCAGAATACCCTGACTGCTGATAGTTCAGCTGGTACCAATTTAGAATTCCTATTCCTCAAAGTTCGCTGCAGCCTGATTTCTTTGCCCTATGAGGTGAACAGTGTATGTAACCCTCTCAAGCCCCTTAAATACCTTTTTTTACTGGCTTTGTACACCCATCTTCTATTTTGTGGACTTTGCTACTAAAGGTTCCCACCTGCAGTGGTCTGCAGGCACCTTGCCTGGGGGTTCTCGAGCTACCTCAGCCACCCGGCCAGCCTAGGGGGCCTGGGAGGTTATATTCCCCACCCCATCCCCACCCCCAGTGATCTTAGCCAATGACTGGTGTGAATGTTCTTTGCCTTGAGGTGGGACAAACTCTGAGGTATAATTTATGCTCCAGAGCCCCCCACAGGATGGAGCTAGGACAAGGACTCATATGAGATTGCAGCTGTGCTTGGCTTCTGTACTAGGTCCAGTTCCCTTGAAGTAAAGCCTGGAAGAAAGAGTCTTATGCAAATCTTTTATAGAGGAAGTGATCTCAGGTGAAATTTATAGGGAAGTGGGGCATTAAAGAAAAAGTTATTCTAACACATGTTAAAACAGTAAGACTACTCAGGACTATAGTGACAGGTGTTAAGAGTAGGGCAAAAGGGGAGAGAGGTTGGTTTCGACTCTGAATACAGCAAGCAAAGTGAGGGGGTCCATGGGTGGAAAATTGCAAAGAGTAGATATCAAGGGTAGGTGGTGATTCTTGCTAAACTGACTTGGATTTTACTAAAGTCAGGATAGGTATCAGATATCAAGTGTGGAGGGATTCTTGCCAAACTGACTCAGCAGGATTCTTGCTACAAGTAGACTAGTCAGGCCAAAGACAAGGCCCAAGGATGAGGCCTAATTGAGAAGAGGGCTCAGAGGAGCCTCACTGAGGTTTGGTCAAGGAGAGAGCCTTTGTCAGAGGGAAGCAGGGAGGAGCAGGGGAAGAAGCAGGCAAAGATGTGGGTTCAGTTAAAGTTTGGCCTCTGCCTGATCATAAAGGGTCCTACCGTGAGGCAAGGGAAATGGACTCTTTTTTAATATCCTCATATCAATTAGTCTTTGCTATGGACCAGATCCCAGGAGTTGTAAAATATGCCAACCCCAGGCAATTCTCCAGAGACCTAGGAGTCATTAGAGTCCACACTCAGGGCAGCTGAGACATCTGTAGCCCGGCTCATTAAAGGGAAGCTGAGCAGAGCGTCAGCACCCTCTACCGCAGTGTTTCCCCTTTCCCTACTCTGCCTCCTCCCCATCTTTCTCTTTCCCTATTCTGCCCCCGGGCCTGCATAAGAATCTTCATCACAGGCACTGCTTCCAAAAACCCCAGCTGGGGACACCCTACAGCCCTAGGCTCAAGAGTTCCTCTTGCTCTAGTGACCACAGGGTGGCCTGAGTCCTGAAAGTCTCTCTGTTCCAAGCTATGGAACAGTGCCTGCAGCAGTGGGCTCCCTGCCATTCCCCCAAGCACAGAATCCATGTTCCCTTTTTTAGTAACAGTACCTTGATTTTCCTCTGTGGAATCAAACTACCCCTTGTCAATCTATAACATTTGGACATAGGGTACGTGCATGCATGCACACACACACACACACACACACACACACACACACACACACACTCACGTAACTAGGCCTGGACAATCAGTCAAGGGATGGGCATGTGATCCCAGCTGAGCCAGTAACCCTCAGCCCTGAGAGTTTTGCTGGAGGCGCCTGAGGATCGTCTGCCCACAAATAGGAAGATTCTGCCCAAGACTGAGGCAATCACAGAAGCAAATGAAATCAGGTCAGAGAGTGTGAAAGACATCTGACAACAGCATTTGAACCCCAGGTCAGTCTCTGGATTCTTCAGTTGTGTGAACCAATTCAGTCCCCTCAGTGGGTGGGAACTGCTCCAGCCAACTCACCTGGAGATGAGTTTCAGTCACAGCAAAGCAATCCTCCCCTGACTCATATCACAGATGAGGGTCTGATGAAAAGCAGCTTTCAGGAAATTGTCTATTTTGAGATGTGTGATATGGTGTAAGGGGTAAGTACCCGCTAACTGGAGTCCTTTCTGTACCTTTGTTTCCTTATTTGGACTATGTGGTGGTGGAGCTCTCAGTCCTGGCCTTTGTGGACGATTCCTTTAAGAGTGCTCCCTGGGTGCTAGGCTCTCCCATCCAACCCTCAGTCTCCTAAGACTCTGAGCTCTGGTGCCTTGTGAGAGGCTTTCTTCACAAGGGCCAGATCCTCCCCCTGCTCCTAGCCCCACCTCCAGGGACAGTGCAGGAAGAGCAATGGAACCCAACCTCAGTTTACATATCCGAGAGCTGGGCATGTCCAGGGATCCTCTGGCTACTGGAGCAGCCCTCCTGATTTTTGTGAGAACACGACTCTTGTTCATCATTTCACTCTCCATTCAGACATCTCATGCCCCAGCCTGGGTACTGGGTGTGTGAGGGGGCTGGAGGGACCCTTTACACGAAGACGCATGGGGAAGTGGTTCTGACTGTAAAGCTGGCCAGATGAAAGCCTGGAGCTGCTGAGAACTGCTGTATCAAGAAAGCCTACTCGAGAGTTACACCAACTGAGAGGAAGGAAAGCTGAGAAGCAGCAATGATATGTGCGAGAGAGTTTACCTCATCAGTGAAGCATCTCAATTCAGTCATATCTGAAACCTGGAACCTCTGTTGCTGAGCCAATTCATTCCCTTTTTAGCTTCAGCCAGTTTAAGCGGATCTTGTCACTTTAAACAGTGACTATGGGGGCCTCCCTGGTGGCTCAGTGGTTAAGAATCTGCCTGCCAATTCAGGGGACACAGGTTAGAGCCCTGGTCTGGGAAGATCCCACATGCCATGGAGCAACTAAGCCTGTGTGCCACAACTACTGAGCCTGCGCTCTAGAGCCTATGAGCCACAGCTACTGAGCCCGGGCGCCTAGAGCCTGTGCGTCTCAACAAGAGAAGCCACCGCAATGAGAAGCCTGCGCACCGCAACAGAGTAGCCCCCGCTTGCTACAATTAAAGAAAGCCCAGACGCAGCAGCAAAGACCCAACACAGCCAAAAATAAACAAATAAATAAACAGCGACTATGGGTAGATGAGATAGTAACTAGTGGCAAAGAGCTTTGTGTGGACCCAAGTGGAGACCTAGGCCCCAACTCACTAAACTCAGGGCTTGCTCTTTTTTGCCTTTAGCTCATAACTGATACCTGTACTGTGAAAGATTCCTGAATGTATATCACTTCCTCCTAAAACTTTATCTACCCACGCCGTGCTGTCCAAATCTTACCATTTAGGTAAAGGCACCCTTGCTTGAGGAGTGCATCCTGAGAGGAAACATTCTAAGCTCAGCTCCGAAGTCTGTCACATGAGTGCAGGTTTTGCAATAGAGGTAAGAGGTGACCTATTTAGCTCTGACTGAGATAAGCTGGGAGAGCAAATAATCCAATATGTCATTGGATTAAAACACATGTATTTCTCACCCCTGAAAAGTTCACTGTGAATCCAGGAGACTCTCTGGGGCAGTCGGCCTCTGTGAGGTGACTCAGTGATCCAGGTGGCCCTGATCTTGTGAATCTGCTGTCTCAGCACAAGACTTCCTAGCACCACAGTAGGGGAAACACTCACACAGCTCTCTTGTGTCCCTCATCCAAACTTCAGCCCAGACGTGGCCTTGGCTGATTAGCCAAAAGTCATCCCAAGGCCCTATTCAACTGCAAGGGAGCCTAGAAAGTGTGACTTTAATGTGCCTAGGAAGAGAAGAGACCACTTGTGTGTGAGCACTGGTGATGTCCACCAACCATGGTAGGCACAGGAATAAAGTGTGATTGCTCTAGGGCAAGGCCGACCACTGAAAGGGTCAGTGAGGATACATGGGCCAAAAGGGAGGAGATGCATGTAAATGACTCTTGCTCAGAGCCCCTCAGTGCAGGCAGAGAGCTGAGTGGTCCCAGCCTAGATTGTGGGAGAGAAGGCAGAACTCCTCCCTGCCTTGGTTTTGTTTGCTCCCTGGATTTTAAAATTGTTTCCACTGGCTGCTGTATTCATTTGAGATTGCTGCTGCATGTGTCAGAAACATAACCAACACAGCTTACCCCATGGGGTTTATTTTTCTAGTGTGACAGAAAATGCAGGGCAGACCATTCAGGACTGGAATTGTGACTCCAAGCTGTAGCCCAAACCCGGGGATCCTTGTCTTTCTGTCCCACCAACCGCAGCTTATGCTTTCATTCTCAAGACCACCTCATTATCACAGGCATTCCTTGGCTGCTCCATCTCAGTCAAAAAAAACAGAAGGAAAGAGAAACATCTAGAAGGAAGAGATGACAAGTACGTCAAGAAAGCAAAACTTTCTCACAAATCCCCGGCAGACCTCTGCTTATGTCTCATTGGCCAAGACCATGTCACGTCACCACTCTCACCACAACAAAGTCTGGGAAATACAGTTTTTAGCTGAGCATATTTCTGCCTTGAAGAAATTGTGATTCTATTATCAAGTAAGAAGGGGAGAATGGGTATTAGGTAGGAAAATTAATAGTTAAATATTAGGCAACTTTCCACAAAAACTCAAATTTCTATTGGGTTCTTTTGAAAATTGAGAAGATCTGATAATACAAGGTCTGTATTTCTCAATGTCAAAGTCTGCTGGAGGCAAGTTTTAGCTTCTCCCCTTAGAAAGTGTACCCCTCAGTATTTTGTTTGGCTGTTTGTGTGTATGTATATCACACCCAGTCTGCCTCACCCAGGCCTGGGCACATGACCAGTGTCACAGGGCCCCATACTTGGTTTAATGCTCCGCTCTCACTGTCTAAATTTTTAAACAAAGAGCCCTGCATTTACATTTTGCACTGGGCTCCACAAATTATGTAGCCAGCCCTGGCCTCCCTTTTGTGTACATTTGTGCCTATGGCTCCTGGTGAACTGGAAAATATATGGGATCAGGAGCCAGAGGGACCGGAGTGCAAAATCAGCTCAGAGTTGTTGGGCAAGTTATTTAGCAACATCTAATCTCAGTTTTCACATTTGTTAAAAGAAATAAAATCACTTTCCTGGTGATGGATTTGATGTGAGGATGTGAGGATTTGATGTGGTGATGGATATGGTGAGGATTTGATGTGATCCAGGATATAAAGGGCATGGCCCACCACTGTGTACCCCATGTTCCCACAACAGTCATAGTCATTTAAATATGGTTTCCATTTCTGTTGAGAAGCCCACTCCTAGCACACCTGCTCGAAGACAGAGCCTGACACGCAAAGCCAGGGGAATAAGATGTCTGTGGCTGCTAGATATGTGGCTGGTGTTCTCAGCCCCCTATCCTCATTTGAACAAGGAAGCCCCCATGCTCACTGGATGCCAGCGCAGAGAGGGAAGTAAGGCTCAGGGGAGCTGATGTGAGAGGGGCCCGTTGGCCTGGTCAGGCTAAGAGACCTGTTGGTTCATCCCTGAGAGCTGGGGAGACACACTGCCTACTTGGTTACCTTGAATGAAAGAACAGAATCCAATTCTGCTCCATGGGAGTGCAGAGGAGAGGGAAGCAGCCGAGTGACAATAGAAGCCTTCAGCACCTACTTAAACAAAGCCAACTCTCAGTGAGCAGCTCAGAGAGGCCAATGTGTAGCAGAGGAAATTCAGAAGACAGTTCCAAAGCATCATTAATACACTGTAAGCAGTCACCAGGTGAAAATTTGGCCTCTGCCACCACTGGCGACTTCACAGGGGAAAAAGGCATTTGCATCTTTTCTCACCACAGAGGGTGACAATTCCCTTCAGGATTAGAGAAAAGTTGTAACCCTTAGTAGCTCTTCACTGATGAGCTTGAATCCCTTGCCAGGCCTCTCTTCCTCTGTGTATTAGAACAAAAGCCTCTGAGACCTATGGGAAAAAAATGAACAGGAAGCCAGTTTACCTATGGGCTGAGAAGCTGCAAAAATTTCACCTCGTTTGTGCAACCCCTCCCCAGGGCTGAACCAGAACTTCAGCTAATACAGCCTGGCACACAGCCTGGCAGGCTGGGCTCTGCCAATGAAAATTCAAACAAAATAAATATAACACATGTGATTTTGTCCGTTGACATGCAGTGCAAGAAACAGAAGCATTGCATGTCTGTTCTATACTAAATACATGAATCTGGCTCATTCATTTCCCTCCTACTCACTCCTTCACCAGCTGTTGTTGGTGGGCTATAGCACCTCCGTAGTGCCTTGGGGGAGGCTCTCCCTGCCCTCAGGGTCTGCAGGAACCTAAGGTACCTACACAGTCCACACCCTCAAATGTCCTCAGCCACTGGGGGTGGTCACTTCCCAGCTTCCCTGCCTGCCCCACGTCCCATGAGGTTGACTCCAAGGCTGCGCTTCCGGTCTTTCCACACCAAGCCTGGTTTGGGCCATTAGACCTTGCAGACTCAGGATACCTGACATCTGGAAAACTTCTCTAGGGAGGCCACGGAACTATCCCCTATTCAACATCTCAGGGTATGTGCAAGGAGGCACACGTCTCCATTCACTGTCTCAAACCCCCAAACCCTCTCCCCTTCTTACCCTCAGGGAATCTCACTGCCTCTCACCTCAATTAGGCTATGTTCTCCCTTTAAGATCCCCTCAATGGGGGAATGAGTATTGGCAGGGAGAACGAACTTTTTGGCCAACACAATATATGTATCCTGGCTCCTCCCTTACCTCTTGGGAGCAGTTCCGCAGAACTATCTGAGAGGCTCTCTCCTGAGCTATAGTACTCAGTAAGGTCACCGAATAAAACTTAACTCACGACTTTTATGTTGGGCATTTTATTTCAGTCGACAGTGTTATAGCTCAGTTTTTAAAACGCGCCCTCCGCCTCCCACTCCAATTTATTAGCTTAGACTGAAGGTGGCAAACAGCCAACATATGGCCCCGCAAAGTGGCAACTTCATAGGTTCACCCTAATATTTTTGTCTGGCTCAGCATAGTGTGTGCTTTTAACAAAAATTTGCTTCCAACCTTTAAAATGGAAGATTTTACATAAAATTCCAGATTTCTGGCTCCAATCAGAAGCCTGGGAACACTTAATCTCCAGTTGTAGGCAAAAAAGCAGAGGTCCCAACAAGCTCCTGGAGAGGTGTTGGGGCTAGTTTCCAGAAGTTCATGGGCTGGGGGGAGGGGGGCGCTGTAGTGAAGCAGGGGTTCCTCTCATTCCTTTCTGAAATAAATCACCACAGCAGAAAACAAAACCATTTTTCTATCAGGTTCTCCTGCTATATCAAATAAACAAAACCATTAAAGTAAAAAATACATATGCATACACAGATACCTATCTATCTAGCTGTTTGTTTAAACATACGTACTTTTTTCTCCCTTTCACTTAAATCTTCACTCAGTAGTTCCTGTTCAATTATTTTTTCTCTCTTTCATGGGTTGCTATTAATTTCTGTCAGCAATTTACAAATGCCCCCCTACTCTAAGAAACATTGAAATCACAGTTGGAAACCTTGATAATTTCACCGAAGCAGAAGCTATTAAATACAAATATCGGCAAAAGTTTTTAATACTGCAGAAAGTCATGAAAAATGCCAGGGTAAGCTCATTGCTGCTGCAGATTTACTTCATCCTCTTTTTTAAAAGCTAGAGATCCCCTCAGGATCTACAGATCCCCAGCAGGACCCAAACAAACTTTAAATGGGGGTCATGCGAGGCCACATCAGGCTGATTTCCCCCTCCCCAAAACCCAGCATGACAGAAAAGTGGGCAGCCCTGAGAAAGCAGGAGATGGAAAGCCCCCTAAAAGTTCTCATCATATTCCAAGCTCAGGACTGAAATGGACAGAAGAACAGTTAACCCCACAGCCTGCAGCCTCCACTACTGTTAACCACGAAAACAAATCTACCTTATATACTTGTTCTGCTTTGTGCTTTTCAAAATTCTTTCTTTATTAGAAACTCATTGAAAGACCAAGAGAGTTGGAAAGCTGCCCTTGAAACTTGAGTGCTGAGGGGAAATGAAGAACTAAAGGTTACTCTGCAATTTGTTCTGCAGTCAGGGTTAGGACAAGAACCAAGGTCTCCAGACCTCTAGTCTAACCTCACTTTCTAGGTCCAGGTCACATCCCAGTGTTGCTGAGCCAACACTTCATCTTACTGCTGGCTGAATGAGAAAATGAGACACTGTCTCTGCCCTGTCTTTGCTTGTTCACCCAAACCATCCCTTAGGGACAGCATGGCTCAACTACAATTAGATTTAGTTAACTAATTCTGTACACTGCTTATCATATCAGTTAGGAATCTGTCTCTCAGATTGTGCAGCTCAGATGGTGCAACTCATTAGACTTTGATGCAGTGATTGTTCATAGAGGTGAGAGACTCAGATGGGGTTAAGGAAGCTAACAAGTGATTGTCACCTCCTTGGTGGAGGCAGCCAGGACCTGATAACAACAGGAAAACATTATCCAACCATAGGTCAGAGGGACAAGGGGAGGAAAGAGTGTTACCAGGGCCCAGTGAGGGTTGGGAACATGAGCTAGCCACTGTTAGAGACAGGGTTCAGAAGCAGAAGGAAACAGTAAAGAAACAGCCCACCCTCCCTCCCTTCCCACACTCCAGTGCCATGACAGTGGCTCCCATTAGCCATTGCAGTTCACAAGAGTCAGCCTCCTGGGGTCAAAAAGCAGAGTGGAGAATCAATGTATGTCAGGAAGGGGTGAAGAAAGAAAATAAGCAGCACATTTTACTCTCAGAACTTCAGTTTCCTCATCTGTAAAACTGGATAATATCTACCTCACAGCACTGTTCTGAGATAAAAACTAATGTATATGTGAGGTTTATAGCACATAAAAATTATGCAAAAATGTAAACATCCACCTCAAAATCATGATCTATGCTTCCCTTAAACACCATTGTTTTGCTCCCAGTATCATATATTCCCCTGGTTGGAAGTGTCTACAGAGGTTATCTCATCGTCCCAGGCCCATTCCCCCACAAAAGGATGGTATGCATTCTGGAATACATCGTTCTTGCAAGTGTCCTCTGTACTGTTTGATTACTTCCTGTGATGACAGATTCACCACATACTCCTGTCTCTTCTACTGTCCAACCATATAAAACTCAAAAAATTTTTCTTTAGTATGGGACAAAGGGTCTTCCTATATGTATTCCTCAAGAGTTGTGCATTTTGGAGTCACAAAGAAAAGACCTGTTCCCTTCTTCTCAGTAGCCTAATTGGAATTTAATTCAGAAATTCAAGGTTGTTTTAACATCAAAAAGTCAATGTTATTAGCTATATTAACATACTAAAAAAAGGAAAAACATATTATTATTTAAATAGATGTGGAAAAATTCAGCAACCATTCATGATGAAAAAAAATCTCAGCTAACTATAAATAGAAGGAAACTTCCTCAACTTGGGAAAATGGCAAGGATGTTTGTGTTCAAATCATTTAGTCAATATTATACAGGAAATCCTAGCCAATGGAATAAGGCAAGAAAAAGAAACTAAAAGCATTTGGTTTGCAAAAGAAGAAATAAAATTATACTGATTGGAAGATGGCAGGGTCATCTAAGTAGAAAATTCTTAGAAATCTGCAAACACGCAGAAAGAACTAGAACTAATAAGCAAGTTTTGCCAGGTTAAAGGATACAAGGTCTACAATTTTTTAAATTCATGTATATATACTAGAAGCAAATACCTGGAAATTAAATTTTGAAAAGCAACAGCACCTCATGTTTACTATCAATCAATTATTGACAAAGATGTCAAGACTATTTAATGGTGAGAGAATAACCTCTTAAACAAATGGTACTGGGACAGCTGGTTATCTAGATATAAAACAAAGAACTTGGATCCCTACCTCATACCATATACAGACATTAATTCAAACAGGATCAAACACTTAAATGTAAGAGTTAAAACTATAAAACTCTTAGGAGAAAATACAAGTATAAATCTTCATGACCTTGAATTAATCAATGGCTTCTTATATATGACACCAAAGCACAAGCAAAAAAAGAGAAAACCAATAAACTGAACTTCATTAAAATTAAAAAGTCTTGTGCCTCAGAAGACCCCATCAAGAAAGTGAAAAGGCAGGGACTTCCCTGGTGGCACAGTGGTTAAGAATCTGCCTGCCAATGCAGGGGACATGGGTTTGCACTCTGGTCCTGGAAGATCCCACATGCCACAGAGCAACTAAGCCCAGTGCACCACAACTACTGAGCCTATGCTCTAGAGCCTGTGAGCCACAACTACTGAGCCCATGCGCTGCAACTACTGAAGTCTGTACACCTAGAGCCTGTGCTCTGCAACAAGAGAAGCCACTGCAATGAGAAGCCCACACACCGCCACGAAGAGTAGCCTCCGCTCTCCTCAACTAGAGAAAGCCCGCATGCAGCAATGAAGACCCAATGCAGCCAAAATCAAAATAAATAAATACATATAATGAAAATAATAAAAAATAAAGTTAAAAACAGAAAAAAAAGAAAGTGAAAAGGAAATCCACAGAATGGGAGAAAATACTTACAAATCATTTATGTGATGTGACTTATATCTAGAACATAAAAATAACTCTTAAAATTCATTAATTAAAAAGTCAAATAACTCAGGTAAAAAATGAAGTATCTTTTTAAAGTACAAACAGAAAAATATAAAAGCATTTTCAATAGCATTCAAAAATATGAAATATTTAGGGCTAAATGTATTAAAATATGTGTAAGAGTTTTACATTAAAACTTTAAAATATTAAGAAAAATTAAGGAAGGCCTAAATAGAGAAATATAATGATATACCATGTTCACAGAAAGCAAGAGTCAACATTGTTGAGATATCAATTCTTGTCTGAAAGATATAGATGCAGTATAATCTTAGTGAAAATCTTATTAGGATTTTTCAATAGAAATTAGGAGCTCATTAAAAAATTTTAATGGAAATGCAAAAGACTCAGAATGTCAAAAAATATTTGGGGGGAAAAAAAACAAAGTTGGAAGACCCTTACTACTTGATTTCAAAACTTATATTAATCAAGTGGATAGTTGTGTTGGCCAGAGGGTTGACTTCATAAAGGACCAGGGGAATTTTTTAGAGTGATGACAATGTTTTCTCTAGACTTGAGTAGTGGTTACACAGAACTCATCAAATGAGATTCTTAAAATTGAAGCATTTTACTGAATGTAAATTACAGCCCAATAATGTTGGCTTAAGAGTTGAACAAATTTACTCAACAGACTTATAAGCATGTTAGACACAGCAGAAGACAGTATTGCTGCACCTACAGCAGATCAACAGAAATAATCCAAACAGAGACATAGAAAAAAATAAAGAGGGAAAAAAGGTAAGTAGAACATCTGTAACCAGTACAAAAAAATCAAATGATATAAAATACATACAATTGAGGTTCCAGAAGAAAATGAGAGAATGGGAAAATATATATATATATTTGAAGAAATAATGGCCAGTTACCTCAAATTTGGTTAAATACCTTAACCCACAGACCCAAGAAATTCAACAAAACCCAAGAAAAGTAAAGGCAAAGAGAATAACACCCAGGCTCATCATTTTCAAACTCCTGACTACCAAATATTAACTATCCAGTGAAAATAGTCACATTACCAATAGGGAGGAAATGATAAAAACTCTGGCTCAACAGAAATAATGAAAGTCAGACAACATCTTCAAATTCTGAAGGAAAACAACACCAAACTTTCAACTAAGAACTCTACACCCATCAAAAATGTCCTTTAAAAGTAAACACAAAATAGAC
This sequence comes from Stenella coeruleoalba, assembly GCF_951394435.1. Lineage (NCBI taxonomy): Eukaryota > Metazoa > Chordata > Mammalia > Artiodactyla > Delphinidae > Stenella > Stenella coeruleoalba. The sequence goes on from NC_137166.1 coordinate 37,914,030, forward strand.
ATTTTCAGATATCAAAAGCTAAGAGTTCATTGCCAGCAAACCTGAACTACAAAAATGTGAAAGGAATTCTTCAGGCTCAAGGGAATGATATCAGATGGAAGCTCTGATCTACATGAAAGAATATTTATGCCAGTAAAAGTAGATGAGTGCAGGTTTGATTTGAGGAGAAATATGTGGGGTGTTCTTGTGGTACAGTGTGGCTTAGCAGGGCAATGCACAAGAAACCTCTTTGTGGTGGACCCTGGAACTCTAAATGGACTGTGACTGGCTCAGTGTTTTTGTTTGGGCTCCTCTTAGAGAAGCTCTTCCAGATTGTATTAGCAGTCCCTGAAAATAGAGATGAAGGCATGGGAAGAAAAAGTTGTCACACTTACCTGGTTTTTGAGAACTTTACACTCTGTTAAAAGAAACACACACACAACTAACAGCTATATAGAAGGATAAGTAACTTGCTTTTCAACTCATCGAACTAATTGAAAGAGATATGATAGCCTAGAGTCATCATCAAAAGATGCCAGTCATCATAAAAAGCCATAATAAACAGAAAGTACAGAGGCATCTGTGAAAAACTAAATAAGCGCAACTCTAAGCCTGAGTAAAATAGATTCTGTAGAAAAAGAACTTAAAATAGCAAAGTAAAAACATAAAACTGGATGAATTGCTGATATTCAAGAAGCAAAAGCTACTAGAACATAAATCATAATTCATCAAATAATCAGTGGTTTTTCAAATAGATCATGTGACAGAGTCTTTTCCACATGGTCCTTCATCAAAGGATTCATTTTCCAAGAGATATTTTCACTCCTCTAATCATATTATAGCCTTTGCTCCCAGAATTTATTCATCTAACTTCTCCTATAATTCAATATGTGTTTTTCTGGGGAATCACAAGATAAGGGCATCTGTGTTTCCTGAGCTTCCGGAAAGCATGCATGGACCCCCCACCCCAAGAATACCTTTTGCCAAGGGATTATTCTCGCCTTCCATATCCTTCATTGACAATAAGAAAAGCAACCTCCAAGGGATTTTGGTTATTTCTTCTCCCATGTGCTAAATTTCACCCCACCACCCTGCCTTCCTAAAAATAACACTGAGTTACTTCAGAGTTGAATTTTGGTCTTTAAATGATCACCTAGTGAATATCTAGAACCATAGGAGTAAATTTAAGATGTTTCATCTTTTTTCAAAATAAATTTTGTATTATCTCTCATTTTAATTCTGGAAACTACTATTACTTAAATTAAAAAGTGATTTACTTCATCCCAGATGAAAGATTTATATTTTATAATTATTTATTTATTTATTATTTATTTATTATTTATTTATTTATTTTATAATTCTTCTTTATTTATATTTTATAATTCTTAGGATTAAAGTTTTATAAATAAAGTTGTTTAAAATAATTTTTAAATTCATGTTCTGATTTGCAGTTTCTGGTCTGGCATGAAAAGAAGTTGGAAACCATCACTCCATCCCAACAACGAGTAAAAGCTGAAAGGGCTGAAAGATCAACAATTCTTCTTAGATCCATCAGAGAAGTGAGCATATGTGTGATTGGAATACCAGAAGGGAAAGAAAAAGAAAAGTGAACAGAAGAAATATTTGAAGCAATAATGACTGAGAATTTCTCCAAATTAGTATTAGATGCCAAACCACAGATCCAGGAAACTCTGAGAGCACACACAGATGCCAAAACAAATAAACAAACAACAACAACAAATGACACCTAGGCATATCATATTTAAACTGTAGGAAATTAAAGAAAAAAATGTTGAAAGAAACCAGGGGGGAAATATCTTACCTATAGTGGAGAAACGATACGGATCACATCTGACTTCTCTTCAGGAACCATGCAAGTAAGAAGAGAGTAAATTATTTAAAGTGTTGAGAGAAAAAAAAACCCCAACAAACTAGAATTCTGTATGCTGTGAAATTATCCTTCAAAAGTGAAGAAGTAAGGACTTTCTCAGACAAACAAAAATTAAGGGAACTTGTTGACAGTAATCCTGCTTTGTAAGAAATGTTAGAAAAGGTTCTTAAGAGAAAAGAAAAATGATACGAGTCATAAACTCAGATCTATATAAAGAAAGGAAAAGGATCAGAAAGGAATAAGTAAGTAACATTTATTTTCCTTATTCCTAATAGATCTAACAGATAACAGTTTATTCAAATTAATAATAGCAACAATATATTCACAATATAATGCATTATGTATGCTTACTTATCTGCCTATGTGCTCATATATGTCTATGAAAGAAAGCAATGCTATAAGGAATAGGAGGGAGGTATTAGAAATATTTTATTATTATAGGATACTTGCACTTCCTATGAGTTGGTATAATGTTATTTGAAAGTGGACTTGGATTAGCTGTAAATGTAAGTGATTAGTTGCAAAATCTAGGGCAAACACTAGAAAAGTTTTGAAAAAGTATAACTATATGCTAAGAAAGGAAAAAGAATGGAATCATATAAAATGCTCAATCAAAACCACAAAAGGCAGAATGGAAGACAAAAAGAAGGGAAAAAATAGAAAACAGTAACAAATATGGTAGCTATTAATCCAATTATATCAGTTGGATAATTGGATACAATCCAGTTATATCCTTAATCACTTTAAAAGTCAATAGTCCAAATACACCAATCAAAAGACAGAGATTGTCAGAGGGGATCACAAACAGGACTCAACTATATGTTTTGTATAAGAAACCCACTTTAAATATAAAGACATATAGACATAGTGCCTATAGTTAACAAAATTGTATCATAAACTTAAAAATTTGCTGAGAGTAAGTATAGGCTGTGTTCCTCTCACAAAATATAAATAAATAAAAGGGGCAAGAGAAAATTTTGAGGGAGATGGATAAGTTTATGGCATAGATTTTGGTGATGATTTCACGGTGTATACTTGTCTCCAAACTCATCAAGTTGCATACGTTAAATATATACAGGTTTTTGTATGTCAATTATACCTCTATAAAGTGATTTTTTTTTTTTTTTGTGGTACATGGGCCTCTCACTGCTGTGGCCTCTCCCGCCGCGGAGCACAGGCTCCAGACGCGCAGGCCCAGCAGCCACGGCCCACGGGCCCAGCCGCTCTGCGGCACGCGGGATCCCCCCGGACCAGGGCACGAACCCACGCCCCCCGCATCGGCAGGCGGACCCCAACCACTGCGCCACCAGGGAAGCCCCTAAAGTGATTTTTTTAAAACCTGTTTTTCAATCATTCCTCTGGAAAATTTACTAGAATGGCTACAAACAAAATAATACAATCCTTTATTTATAGATACACTGTATTATCTAGTGATTGCTTAAAATCAAAATTATATTTTATCAATTGATACATTAAAATTGAATAAGGAGCTTCTTTGCCATAAACTTTCTTTGATAAAACATGTCAAAATATGCAAAGTGTTGATCAATAAAATAAAATTGATTAAAACATCAAAAAAAGTAAAGGAATGAATAAAAAGAAAACCATGCTAATACCAATCAAAAGAAAGTGGGAGTAGTTATGTTAATTTAGAAAGAGCACACTTCAGATCAAGGAAAGTTATCAGGGATAAAGAGGGGCATTACACAATGATAAAGGGGTCAATTTGCCAAGAAGACTTAACAATCCTTAATGTGTATGTGCCTAACAATACAGTGTCAAAATATGTGAGGCATAAACTGATAGAGATAAAAGGAGAAACAGATGAGTCCACTATTACACTTGGAGATTTCAACACCCCTCTATCAGAAACAGACAAATCACACAGGCAGAAAATCCAGCAAGGACACAATCAAATTCAACAACATCATTAATCAACTGGACATAATTTACATTGATAGACTACTTTATCCAACAACTACAGAATACACATTATTCTCACACTCATATGGAACATTAATCAAGATAGGCCATTTCTGGGCATAAAACATACCTTAACACAGTTAAAAGAATAGAAATCATTCAATGTCTTCTCTCAGAACACAATGGAATTAAACTAGAAATCAATAACAGAAATATAGCCGGAAAACCCCAAAATATATTAAATTAAACAACATACTTCAAAGAAGAAATATCAAGATAAATTTTAAAATATTTTGAACTAAATAAAAATGGAAGCACAACTTATTAAAATTGGGGGATGAAATGATAGCAGTGTTAGAGCAAAATTTCTAGTATTGAATACATATATTAGAAAAGAAGAATGATCTAAGATCAATCATCTAAGTATCTATGTTAGGAAACTAGAAAAAAAAAAAAGAACAAAGTAAGAGGAAGAAAAAATGTTAGAAATTAGAGCAGAAATCAATGATATTGAAAAGAGGAAATTGATAGAGAAAAACAATAAAATGAAAAGTTAGTGGGGAGGAGTCCAGATGATGGAATAGAAGGACATGGAATTCATCACTTCTCACAAGTACATCAAGAATTCATCTACAAATGGAACAATTCCCACAGAGCACCTGCTGAACATTAGTGGAAGACTTCAGACACCTAAAAGAATAAAAGAAAAAAGAAAAGAGGAATCATAGAAGGACGAGCAACCCTGGCAGGAAGCTGAAAATGAGGGGAGGTCCCCAAACTCAGAAAAACTCTCTCACGGTGGGGAAATCAGCTGGGACAGAAAAAGACCTTCAGGGGATCAAAGGAGAATGCAGCAGATGGTCTGTGGTAGGCAGGACAAAGTAAGAACTGCAGGCATGGTCTAAACTGTAGCTCTGCGCATTCCAGCCTGAATCGTGAGTTACCTGTTGTGAAACGGGGCTGGGTTCTGGAAAGTGGGGTTTGGAGCATGGACCCAGGAAGGGGACAGCTGTTGGCTGTGGAAAGACAGCCTGAAGGGACAAGAGTAAGGAGCTTCACAACCGGGAAAGTCTGTGGAAAAAGGCTGAGATACCATAAAAGCAAGGCATCATTGTTCAGTGGCGTGCAAGGGGCAGAGCTGCTTTCCCCAACCTCCAGCTTTCTTCTTCGGCCTTCATGGGCACTGGGAGGGGCTCACATCTGAGCGGGCTCACTCTCCCCTCAGTCTGGGGTCTCCTCCGCCTGCACGGGCTCCAGGGGCCTGAGCACCACCCATCCCAAAGTCTGCTTGGGAATCAGCCCTGAACACCACTGCCTGACACAAGACTCCACTGATGCTGGGGGGCAGGTGTGTGGCTGAGTGCTGAAGTGTAGGGTTGGGAGAATGGAACCGGGGAAAGGAACACTGTTGGCTGTGCGGATACAGCAGAGGGGACAGGAGTGAGGGGATGTGTGGCTGGGAATGTCCCTAGAGGAATCTTGGTCTTCCTGGAAAGCAAGGCACCATTGTTGAGAGGTTTGGGGGGGGCGGGGCCACCGCTGCTCCCATATGCCAGCTCCTGTCTCTATGGGCACAGGGAGTGCACCACAGTCTGTTTCAACTGCCTGCTGGTCCACTGCCACAGGCAACTTGCAGACACTCCAATTGTGGCTGCAGTACCACTGCCCCAACATAAGTGAGTAAGTGTGTCCCAGGCAGCTGCTGTTTTCACTCCCTCTCACCTGGACAAGGAACAGATGTCTGAGGGTGGTGTACATGCAGAGGTGGGGTCAAAACCAAAGCTAAGCCCCAAGGGCGATGTGACTAAGGAAGAGGAATGGAAATCTTTCTGTGCAGCTGTGCAAGCTCTGGATTAAATCCTTGAGATAGGCTGAGTAAATCTGGTGTCTGTGGAATACCTGAATAGACAACAAGTGTTCCCACAATTGAGACCAGTCTAGCTTTCCCAGCACTGGACTTTGGGGACAAGAACACGTGGGAATCAGGCGAGGTCAGAGTCTGAGCTGGCTCCACACTGCTCACAGCAGGTCCAGAGACCTATCTAGAGGTATTGGGAGACCTCTTGGGGAGGCGGGGATTGGCTCTGGCTCACTGTGGGAGCAAGGACACTGACAGAGGAGGCCCCAGGAAAATATTCTTATTACTATTATTCTTTGTTTCATTTTCCTCAGTTTTTGGTGTTGTTTCATTTATTATTTTTTGTCTTTTATTTTTAGTTTTAATTTTTTAATCTTTTTAAATATATATAATTTTGTGTTTTTAAAATTTTAACTTTACTTTTTGTTGCTTTGTGGGGCTTTTTTCTTGTTTTTGTTTTTTAGTTTTTTTCATTGTTTTTATGTGTATATTTTATGTTTTCTTCCCTTTTTATTGTTTCTTGGCTTTCTGTTTTTGTTTTATTTTTCATTCTTTGTTTTTGTTAATTTAGTCCTTATTGACTCTTCTCATATTAGAATTCTTTTGTTTGTCTCTCCCATTGTTTTTGTTTGGTTGGTTTTTTTGTCTGTTTTTTTTTCTTTTTTCTGTGTGTGTTTGTGTTGTGTTGTTACTGCTGTTTGTTTGCTTTTGTTTGTGCTATTTGTCTTGGGTTTTCTTTTCATGTTTTTCTTTTCTTTTCTTTCTTTTTCTCAGACTGCACTGTGAGGCTTGTGGGCTCTTGGTTCTCTGGCCAGGGGTCAGACCTGGACCTCTGGAGTGGTTACACAGAGTCCAGGATGCTGGACTGCCAGAGAACCCCCGGGTCAGGGAATATTAATTGGCAAGTGTGCTCTGGAAGTATCCATACCAACACCAAGACCCAGCCCCACACAACTGCCTGTAGGCTCCAGTGTTGGACATCCCATGCCAAACAACCAGCAAGACAGGAACACAGCACCACCCATCAGTAGACAGGCTGCCTAAAGTCATACTAAGCCCACAGACACCCCCAAACACACCACCTGATGAGGCCCTGTCCTTCAGAGGGTAAAGACTCAACTCCACCCACCAGAGTACAGGCACTAGGTCCTCCCACCAGGAAGCCTACACAAGCCCCTGGACCAACTTCACTCACCAGGGGGCAGACAACATAAGGAAGAGGAACTATGACCCTGCAGCCTGCAGAAAGGAGACCATAAAAACAGTAGGTTGGACAAAATGAGATGACAGAGAAATACGTTGCAGATGAAGGGGCAAGGTAAAATCCCACAAGACCAAATAAATGAAGAGGAAATAGGTAACCTATCTGAAAAAGAATTCAGAGTAATGATAGTAAAGATGATCCACGATCTTGGAAATAGAATGGAGGCATGGATGGAGAAGATTCAAGAAGTGTTTAACAAAGACCTAGAAGAACTAAAGAGCAAACAATCAGTGATGAACAACACAATAACTGAAGTGAAAAATACACTAGAAGGAATCAACAGCAGAATAACTGAGGCAGAAGAACGAACAAGTGAGCTGAAAGACAGAATGGTGGAAATAACTGCTGAGGAGAAGAATAAAGAAAAAAGAATGAAAAGAATTGAGGACAGTCTCGGAGACCTCTGGGACAACATTAAATGTACCAACATTTGAATTATAGGGGTCCCAGAAGATGAGAAAGGGAAAGGGCCTGAAAATATCTGAAGAGATTATAGTTGAAAACTTCCTTAACATGGGAAAGGAAACAGTCAATAAAGTCCAGGAAGCACAGAGAGTTCCATACAGAATAAACCCAAGGAGAAACACACCAAGACACATATTAATCAATTAATTGATACAGCCAATATGGAAAGCTGTATGGAGGTTCCTTAAAAAACTAAATATAGAACTACCATATGACACAGCACTCCCACTACTGGGCATGTACCCAGAGAAAACCATAATTCAAAAAGACACATGTACCCCACGTTCATAGCAGTATTTACAATAGCCAGGACATGGAAACAACCTAACTGTCCATCAACAGAGGAATGGACAAAGAAGATGTGGTACATATATACAATGGAATATTACTCAGCCATAAAAAAGAATGAAATTGGGTCATTTGTAGAGCTGTGGATGGACCTAGAGAGTGTCATACAGAGTGAAGTAAGTCAGACAGAGAAAGACAAATATCATATATTATATGGAATATATTGGAATATATATTCCAATATATTGGAATCATATATGTGGAATCTAGAAAAATGGTGTAGATGACCTTATTTGCAAAGCAGAAATAGAGACACAGACATAGAGAACAAATGCATGGATACCAAGGGGGTAACGGGTGGGGTGGGAGGAACTGGGAGATTGGTATTGACATATATACACTACTGATAGTATGTATAAAATAGACAACTGATGGGAACATACTGTACAGCACAGGGAACCCTACTTAATGCACTGTGGTGTCATAGATGGGAAGGAAATCCAAAAGGGAGGGGGATATATGTATATGTATGGCTGATTCATTTTGCTGTGCAGTAGAAGCTAACACAACATTAGAAAGCAACTATATTCCAAAAAAATTAATTAAAAATAAAAGTAAAAGCTAGTGCCTGAAAAGATCAATCAAATCAATAAGCCTCAAACCAGGCTAAGAAAAAAAGAAGACACAATTTCTAATATCAGAAATGAAAGAAAGAGGAATTCCCTGGTGGTCCAGTGGTTAGGATTCTGGGCTTCCACTGCAGGGAGCCTGGGTTCAATCCCTGGTCAAGGAAGTAAGATCCCACAAGCTGCATGGTGCAGCAAAATTAAATTAAATTAAATTAAATTTAAAAAATAAAAAAGAAATGAAAGAAGGGATATTACTACAGATCCAATGGACATTAAATGGATAATAAGAAATATTATGAACAACTTATGCTCACAAATTTGGTAACCAAGATGAAATGGATCAATTCCTTGAAAGAAACAATCTGTCAAAATTCACATAAAAAGAAATAGACAATTTTAATAGGTCTATATCTATTAAAGAAATTGAATTAATCAACAACAAGCTTCCCAAAAGAGAAAACACCAGGCCTAGATGAGTTCACTAGTGAATTCTACCAAACATTTAAAGATATAGGAGCAGAGATTGTACTTTCTAAGGCATTCAATGAAGTCAGCATTACCCTAATACCAAAACCAGACAAGACATCACAAGAAAAGAAAACTGCAACCAATATCTCTCTTAAACATAGACATAGATGTAAAAATCCTCAGCAAAATATCAGCAAATCAAATCCAACAATGTATAAAAATGTTTATACATCCCATACAAATGGGATTTATCCCAGGTATGCAAAGATGGTTTAATATTTGAAAATCAATATAATCCACATCAATAGGCTAAAGAAGAAAAATCACATGATCATATTATTAGATGCAGAAAAAGCATTGAGCAAAATCCAACATCCATGATTTAAAAAAAAAAAACAAAAACACTCAGCAAACTAGAAACAGAAAGGAACTTTCTCAGTTTGATAAAGACAAGTACAAAAACCCTACAGCTATTATACTTAATTGTGAGAAACTAGAAGTTTTCCTGCTAAATCAGGAACACTATAAGAATGTCCCCTCTCACCACTCCTTTTCAACATTATACTGAAAGTCCTAGCTAATACAATAAGATAAGAAAAAAAAGTATATAGATTAGTAAGTAACAAATAAAACTGCCTTTGTTTACAGATGACATGATTATCTATGTAGGAAATCTGAAAGAAGCAACAACAACAAAATCTTCTAGAACTAATAAGCAATCATAGCAAGGTTGCAGAATATAAGCCAATATATACAAAAGCCATTTGCTTCTCTATATACTGTTAATGAACACATGGAATTTGAAGTTAAAAACACAATAACATTATATTAGCACTCCCAAAAGAAATACTTAGGTGTAAATCTAACAAAACATATCCAAGATCTACATGAGGAAAACTATAAAACACTGATGAAAAAACTCAAAGAAGAATTAAATAAATGGAGAGTCATCCCATGTTCACGGATAAGAAGTCTTAATATTGTCAAAATATTCATTCTTCCCAATTTGATCTATGAATTTAATGAAATTTTAATCAAAATCCCAGCAAGTTATTCTGTAGATATCAACAAACTGATTTTAAAGTTTACATGGCGAGGCAAAGACACAGAAGAGCCAACACAACTGAAGGAAAAAAACAAAGTTGAAGGACTGACATTTCCATACTTCAAGACTTACTATAAAGCTACAGTAATCAAAACAGTGTGGTATTGGCAAAAGTATACATCAATGGAACAGAATAGAGAGCCCAGAAATAGATCCACATAATATAGTCAACTGATCTTTGACAAAGGCATAAAGGCAATACAATGGAGCAAAAATAGTTTTTCAACAAATGGTTCTGGAACAACTGGACATACACAGATAAAAAGTGAATCTAGAAAAAGAATTACATCCTTCAAAAAATTGGATCATAGACTTACATGTAAAATACAAAGCTATAAAACTACTAGAAGACTAGAAGGCAACATAGGAGAACGTCTAGATGACCTTGGATATGACAATGACTTTTTAGATACAATACCAAGAGCACAATCCATGAAAGAAATAATTGATAAGCTAGACTTCATTAAAATTAGAAACTTCTGCTCTGCAAAAGACAGTGTCAAGTGCATAAGAAGACAAGCTACAGACTGGGAGAAAATATTTTCAAAATACATATCTGATAAAAGACTTATCCAAAATATACAAAGTACTCTTAAAGTTCAACAAAAAGAAAACAAACAACCCAATTACTAAACAGGCAAAAGACCTGGACACTTCACCAAAGAATATATATGGATGTCAAATAAGCATGTGAAAAGATGTTCCACATCATATGTTCTCAGGAAATTACAAATTAAACAGCAATGAGATACCTCTACACACCTATTAGAAATGGCTAAAATCCAAAACACTAAGACAAATTCTCATGAGAATGTGAAACAACACTCATTCATTGCTGATGGGAATGCAAATTGGTAGAGCCAGTTTGATGACAGTTTGGTGGTTTCTTACAAAACTAAACATACTCTTAATATATGATCCAGCAATCATGCTACTTGGTATTTACCCAATGAGTTGAAAACATATCCACACAAAAAATCTGCACGTGGATGTTTATGTGCTTCATTTATAATTGCCTAAACTTGGAAGCAACCCAGATGTCCTTCAGCGAGTGAATGGACAAACTCTGGTACATCCAGACAGTCGAATATTATTCAGTGCTAAAAAAGAAATGAGCTATCAAGCCATGAAAAAACACAGAGGAATCTTAAGTGCATATTACTAAGTGAAAGAAGCCAATCTAAAAAGGCAGCATACTGTATGATTCCAACTATACGACATTCTAGAAAATGCAAAACTACGCAGACAGTTAAAGAGCAGTGGTTGCCAGGGGTTCATGGGAAAGGAGGGATAAATAGAGCAGAGAGGATGTGGGGCAGTGAATCTCTTCTGTATGAGATTATAATGGTAGACACATGGCATTATGCATTTGTCCAAACCCATAGAATGTATAACACCAAGAGTGAAACAATGTAAACCAGGAAGTTTGGGTGATAATGTAGGTTCATTAATTGTAACAAATGTACCTCTCTTGTGCAAGATGTTGATGGTGGGGGAGGCTAAGTGTATGTAGGGGGCAGAGGGTATATAGGAAATCTCTGTGCCTTCTGCTCAATTTTGCTATGAAGCCGAAAGTTCATGGTCTAAAAACCATAATGAAACACCACTACAAGTCTGTTAGAATGACCAAAATTAAATAGTTATTCAAGAGAATGTGGATCAATCAGACCCAATATACTGCTGGAAAGTGTATAACCATTTAGAAAACTGTTCAGCAGTTTCTTAAAATCTATACTATGACCAAGCAAATCTATTCCCATGTATTTATCCAAAATAAATGAAACTAGGTATCTACAAAAAGCCTTTCACAAGAGTGTTCATAGCAGCTTTATTCACAATAACACCAAATTTGAAAAATCTAGATGTCCATTAACAGATGAATAAATTGTAATTGCTTCAGCAATTACAAGGAATAAACTACTTATACATGCAAACTGAACCTCAAAAATATGCTGAGCGAAAGAAGCCAGACACACACAGATTTATGCTGTATGATTTCATTTATATGAAATCAGAGTATAGGCAAAATGGAGGAGGGAATAATTGGGAAGGTGTGTATGGACACATTCTGGGATGATGTAAATATTCTGTCTTGATGTGCATATGTCAAAACTGAATAGTACATTTGACAAGTACATAAATTATACCTCAGTTTCAAAGGGGCACGTTCTCTGGTATTTATCCTTTCCCACCACCACAGATTGACTTCTGAGACCAGCTACCTTCAGGCATAAGGAATAAGAAAGGGAACTTCTGTGTTTGGATTCTGGACAGCAACAGGCTCTGCGGAACTCTTGTTAAGAATACTGAGATCCTGACACTGCTCAAAACCAAGAGCGAGGGAAGGGGGCCTGTGTTCTGCCTGAATTCACCTGTCCTCCTAGTGCACAGCAGCCTGCCTGGACCCCACAGTGGGGCAGCAAAGGCCAGAGAGGAAAGTCGGGTTTCACAGGGCAGCACCTACATGAAGGAGGGCTGCAGGCAGAATTTTTCCACAATATTTTGCTATTGTAGACAGTGAAGCATGCTACTCTACTTTCACTCTGAGACTCCGAGTTCTTCAGAATGATTGAAAGTTCTGCTTTCAAAATCAATGGGAAAAGTGTCATCCTTGATGACTTAAGACTATGATGTAGAGAGAATATGGAGTCATCCATCTTCTCTTTGCGGGGAAAGCTGTGTGCACCATAGAGACAGCTGGAGACCTCAGTGACAGCTACTCACCTCCTAAAACTCACCCAAGTGACATGCTGCTTGCCAGCCTGCCACACTTTCAAGCCAGACATGGCAGATTGGCAGGGTTCTGCTGATATGAATCGCTTGGCCCACTGAGTTGCCAACACTGGAAAACTGAGAGTTTTACATAATATTCTAGATTCCCAGATTCTCTAGAAAAATTAGAGCTACAGTGAAATATGGAACTATTATAATATGGGTAACTCTGTCCCTGAATCCCCTCATGGCAAACCCCACTGGCACTAAGTGGAAGCTGGTCTTTGGAACAGGGCTATGCCACCTCCACTTGCCCACAGCCCTTCCCTGGCCCACTTGCCACCTTTATGAGTTGTCCAACTCCTGGATTAAGGTTTCCTTCAAATTGTAACCATTTGACCTTCTTCATTTCCAAGAGCCGGGGAGGAAATTTCCCGTTGGCAATAGAGTAACTTTTCATATAGAATTGCAAAAATTAAACCACAGACCCAATTATTGCCTGAATAATTGTGAATAACATTGTGAGAAACATAATGTTTCTGAGTGAATGGGTTGTACCCTTGAGAAATAGCCTGCCCCTCCCTGGGTCTTAATTTTCTGACCTGTAAGATAAGGAAATGAGCTTCACCATCTTATTGGCTTGTCCCTCTAGGGTTATATATCTAACCTTAACTGCCTTGGCAGAGACAGCCAGCTCCTCAGCACCTGTGAGGCTGTTGTACAGGCCTGATCTGCTTTTCATCCAATTCAATAAGAAAAGTGCATGTTCCTAAAACCTTCCATCATGGCCACGTTGGCACGTATATGATCACGCAGAGCAGCCAGCACTTAAGAATATAGAGCTCCCAACCCTGCTCAAAACTAAGAGTGGAGAGAGGGGCCTGTGTTCTACCTGAGTATCTACTATTCCGCTTGGAGCCCCTCAGCCTGCCTGGGTCCCACAAGGACAGCGGCAGTGACCCCCAACAACAAGGGCAGATTTAAATATTAAAAACCCACATAGATTGATTACAGGATCGGGACTCAGAGACACGAGGGCTTGCACTTTGGGTCTGAAGGGTAGAACACAGAACTGGGTGGGAGAACGCTGCTGTTAAATACAGTGAGGTTGACTTCAGTTTTAGTCAGAAACTGTGTGAGGTAGAATCCAGGGCCTAAGCATTTTAAAGCCTAGTTATTCAGAAGAGGGGGGCTTCTGGGAAGATGGTGGAAGAGTAAGACGCGGAGATCACCTTCCTCCCCACAGATACACCAGAAATACATCTACACGTTGAACAACTCCTACAGAACACCCACTGAACGCTGGCAGAAGACCTCAGACCTCCCAAAAGGCAAGAAACCCCCCACGTACCTGGGTAGAGCAAAGGAATAAAGAATAAACAGAGAAAAAAGAATAGGGATGGGACCTGCACCAGTGGGAGGGAGCTGTGAAGGAGGAAAGGTTTCCACACACTAGGAAGCCCCTTAGTGGGCGGAGACTGTGGGTGGCGGAGGGGGAAAGCTTCAGAGCCGCGGAGGAGAGCACAGCAACAGGGGTGCGGAAGGCAAAGCGGAGAGATTCCCGCACAGAGGATCAGGGCCGACCGGCACTCACCAGCCCAAGAGGCTTGTCTGCTCACCCGCCTGGGTGGGCGGGCCTGGGAATTGAGGCTCGGGCTTCGGTCGGAGCGCCAGGAGAGGACTGGGGATGGCGGCGTGAACACAGCCTGCAGGGGGTTAGTGCACCACGGCTAGCCAGGAGGGAGTGCGGGGAAAAGTTCGGACCTGCCGAAGAGGCAAGAGACTTTTTCTTCCCTCTTTGTTTCCTGGTGTGCAAGGAGAGGGGATTAAGAGCGCTGCTTAAAGGAGCTCCAGAGACGGGCGCGAGCCGCGGCTAAAAGCGCGGACCCCAGAGACGGGCATGAGTCGCTAAGGCTGCTGCTGCAGGCACCAAGAAGTCTGTGTTTGAGCACAGGTCACTATCCACACCTCCCCTCCTGGGGAGCCTGTGCAGCCCACCACTGCCAGGGTCCCGTGATCCAGGGACAACTTCCCCGGGAGAACGCACGGCGTGCCTCAGGCTGGTGCAACGTTACGCTGGCCTCTGCCGCCGCAGGCTTGCCCCGCACTCCGTGCCCCTCCCTCCCCCTAGCCTGAGTGCGCCAGAGCCCCCGAATCAGCGGCTCCTTTAACCCCGTCCTGTCTGAGCGAACAACAGATGCCCTCCGGCGACCTACATGCAGAGGCGGGGCCAAATCCAAAGCTGAGCCCCCTGGGAGATGTGAGAACAAAGAAGAGAAAGGGATATCTCTCGCAGCAGCCTCAGAAGCAGCGGATTAAAGCTCCGCAATCAACTTGATGTACCGTGCATCTGTGGAATACATGAATAGACAACGAATCATCCCAAATTAAGGAGGTGGACTTTGAGAGCAAGACTTATTATTTTTCCCCCTTTTCCTCTTTTTGTGAGTGTGTATGTATATGCTTCTGTGTGAGATTTTGTCTGTATAGCTTTGCTTCCACCATTTGTCCTAGGGTTCTATCCGTCCTTTTTTTTTTTTTTTTTTTTTCTGCGGTACGCGGGCCTTTCACTGCTGTGGCCTCTCCCTTTGCGGAGCATAGGGTCCGGACGCACAGGCTCAGTGGCCATGGCCCATGGGCCAGGCCGCTCCGCGGTACGTGGGATCCTCCCAGACAGGAGCATGAACCTGTGTCCCCTGCATCGGCAGGCGGACCCTCAACCACTGCGCCACCAGGAAAGCCAGTCCATTTAAAAAAAATTATTTTTCTTAATAATTATTTTTTATTTTAATAACTTTATTTTACTTTATCTTCTTTCTTTCCTGCCTTCTTTCCTTCCTTCCTTCCTTCCTTCCCTCCTTTAGGCAACGAATCATCCCAAATTGAGGAGGTGGACTTGAGAGCAAGATTTATGATTTTTTCCCCTTTTCCTCTTTTTGTGAGTGTGTATGTGTATGCTTCTGTGTGAGATGATGTCTGTATAGCTTCACTTCCACCATTTGTCCTAGGGTTCTATTCGTCCGTTTTTTTTTTTCTCAATAATTATTTTTTTAATTTAATAACTTTATAATATTTTATCTTACTTTATTTTATTTTACATTATCTTCTTTCTTTCTTTTTATCCTTCCTTCCCTCCTCCCTCCCTCCCTTCTTTCTTTCTTTCTTTCTTTCTACTTCTACTAATTCTTTCTTTCTACTTTTTCTCCCTTTTATTTTGAGCCGTGTGGATGAAAGGCTCTTGGTACTGCAGTGAGGAGTCAGTGCTGTGCCTCTGAGGAGGGAGAGCCAACTTCAGGACACTGGTCCACAAGAGACCTCCTAGCGCCACATAATATCAAACGGCAAAAGTATCCCAGAGATCTCCATCTCAACACCAGCACCCAGCTTCACTCAACGACCAGCAAGCTACAGTGCTGGACACCCTATGCCAAACAAATAGCAGGAAAGGAACACAACCCCACCCATTAGCAGAGAGGCTGCCTATAATCATAATAAGTCCACAGACACCCCCAAAAACAGCACCAGACGTGGACCTGCTGAACAGAAAGACAAGATCCAGCCTCATCCACCAGAACACAGGCACTAGTCCCCTCCACCAGGAAGCCTACACAACCCACTGAACCAACCTTACCACTGGGGACAGACACCAAAGACAACAGGAACTACGAACCGACAGACTGCAAAAAGGAGACCCCAAACACAGCAAGATAAGAAAAACAAGAAGACAGAAAAACACACAGCAGATGAAGGAGCAAGATAAAAACCCACCAGACCTAACAAATGAAGAGGAAATAGGCAGTCTACCTGAAAAAGAATTCAGAATAATGATAGTAAAGATGATCCAAAATCTTGGAAATAGAATGGACAAAATGCAAGAAACATTTAACAAGGACCTAGAAAAACTAAAGATGAAACAAGCAACGATGAACAACACAAAAAATGAAATGAAAAATACTCTAGATGGGATCAATAGCAGAATAACTGAGGCAGAAGAACAGATAAGTGACCTGGAAGATAAAATAGTGGAAATAACTACTGCAGAGCAGAATAAAGAAAAAAGAATGAAAAGAACTGAGGACAGTCTCAGAGACCTCTGGGACAACATTAAACGCACCAACATTCGAATTATAGGGGTTCCAGAAGAAGAAGAGAAAAAGAAAGGAACTGAGAAAGTATTTGAAGAGATTACAGTTGGAAACTTCCCTAATATGGGAAAGTAAATAGTTAATCAAGTCCAGAAAGCACAGAGAGTCTCATACAGGGTAAATCCAAGGAGAAATACGCCAAGACACATATTAATCAAACCATCAAACTTTAAATACAAAGAAAACATATTAAAAGCAGCAAGGGAAAGACAACAAATAACACACAAGGGAATCCCCGTAAGGTTAACAGCTGATCTTTCAGCAGAAACACTGCAAGCCAGAATGGACTGGCAGGACATATTTAAAGTGATGAAGGAGAAAAATTTGCAACCAAGATTACTCTACCCAGCAAGGATCTCATTCAAATTAAATGGAGAAATTAAAACCTTTACAGACAAGCAAAAGCTGAGAGAGTTCAGCAGCACCAAACCAGCTTTACAACAACTGCTAAAGCAACTTCTCTAGACAAGAAACACAAGAGAAGGAAAAGACCTACAATAACAAACCCAAAACAATTAAGAAAATGGGAATAGGAACATACATATCAATAATTACCTTAAAAGTAAATGGACTAAATGCTCCCACCAAAAGACACAGATTGGCTGAATGGATACAAAAACAAGACCCATATATTTGCTGTCTACAAGAGACCCACTTCACACCTAGAGACACATACAGACTAAAAGTAAGGGGATGGAAAAAGATATTCCATGCAAATGGAAACCAAAAGAAAGCTGGAGTAGCAATTCTCATATCAGACAAAATAGGCTTTAAAATAAAGACTATTAGAAGAGACAAAGAAGGATACTACATAATGATCAAGGGATCGATCCAAGAAGAAGATATAACAATTGTAAAAATTTATTCACCCAACATAGGAGCACCTCAATACATAAGGCAAATACTAACAGCCATGAAAGGGGAAATCGACAGTAACACATTCATAGTAGGGGACTTTAACACCCCACTTTCACCAATGGACAGATCATCCAAAATGAAAATAAATAAGGAAACACAAGCTTTAAATGATACATTAAACAAGATGGACTTAACCGATATTTATAGGACATTCCATCCAAAAACAACAGAATACACATTTTTCTCAAGTGCTCATGGAACATTCTCCAGGATAGATCATATCTTGGGTCACAAGTCAAGCCTTGGTAAATTTAAGAAAATTAAAATTGTTTCAAGTATCTTTTCCGACCACAACACTATGAGACTAGATATCAATTACAGGAAAAGATCTGTAAAAAATACAAACACATGGAGGCTAAACAATACACTACTTAATAACGAAGTAATCACTGAAGAAATCAAAGAGGAAATTTACAAATACCTAAAAACAAATGACAGTGGAGACACAATGACCAAAAACCTATGGGATACAGCAAAAGCAGTTCTAAGAGGGAAGTTTACAGCAACACCATCCTACCTTAAAAAACAGGAAACATCTCGAATAAACAACCTAACCTTGCACCTAAAGCAATTAGAGAAAGAAAAACAAAAAAAAACCCAAAGTTAGCAGAAGGAAAGAAATCATAAAGATCAGATCAGAAATAAATGAAAAAGAAATGAAGGAAACGATAGCAAAGATCAATAAAACTAAAAGCTGTTTCTTTGAGAAGATAAAATTGATAAACCATTAGACAGACTCATTAAGAAAAAAAGGAAGAAGACTCAAATCAAGAATTAGAAATGAAAAAGTAGAAGTAACAACTGACACTGCAGAAATACAAAAGATCATTAAGAGATGACTACAAGCAACTCTATGCCAATAAAATGGACAACCTGGAAGAAATGGACAAATTCTCAGAAATGCACAACCTGCCAAGACTGAATCAGGAAATAATAGAAAATATGAACAGACCAAACACAAGCACTGAAATTGAAACTGTGATTAAAAATCCTCCAACAGACAAAAGCCCAGGACCAGATGGCTTCACAGGCAAATTCTATCAATCATTTAGAGAAGAGCTAACACCTATCCTTCTCAAACTCTTCCAAAGTATTGCAGAGGGAGGAACACTCCCAAACTCATTCTACAAGACCACCATCACCTTGATACCAAAACCAGACAAGGATGTCACAAAGAAAGAAATCTACAGGCCAATATCACTGATGAACATAGATGCAAAAATCCTCAAAAAAAATACTAGCAAACAGAATCCAACAGCACATTAAAAGGATCATACACCATGATCAAGTGGGGTTTATTCCAGGAATGCAAGGATTCTTCAATATACGCAAAACAATTAATGTAATACACCATATTAACAAATTGAAGGAGAAAAACCATATGATCATCTCAATAAATGCAGAGAAACCTCTCGACAAAATTCAACACCCATTTATGATAAAAAACTCTGCAGAAAGTAGGCATAGAGGGAACTTTCCTCAACATAATAAAGGCCATATATGACAAACCCACAGCCAACATCACCCTCAATGGTGAAAAACTGAAGGCATTTCCACTAAGATCAGGAACAAGACAAGGTTGCCCACTCTCACCACTCTTATTCAACAAAGTTTTGGAAGTTTTAGCCACAGCAATCAGAGAAGAAAAGGAAATAAAAGGAATCCAAATCAGAGAAGAAGAAGTAAAGCTGTCACTGTTTTCAGATTACATGATACTATACATAGAGAATCCTAAAGATGCTACCAGAAAAGTACTAGAGCTAATCAGTGAATTTGGTAAAATTGCAGGATACAAAATTAATGCACAGAAATCTCTGGCATTCCTATACTCTAATGATGAAAAATCTGAAAGTGAAATCAAGAAAATACTCCCATTTACCATTGCAACAAAAAGAATAAAATATCTAGGAATAAACTGACCTAAGGAGACAAAAGACCTGTATGCAGAAAATTATAAGACACTGATGAAAGAAATTAAAGATGATACAAATAGTTGGAGAGATATACCATGTTCTTGGATTGGAAGAATCAACATTGTGAAAATGACTCTACTACCCAAAGCAATCTATAGATTCAATGCAATCCGTATCAAACTACCACTGGTATTTTCCACAGAACTAGAACAAAAAATTTCACAATTTGTCTGGAAACACAAAATACCCCTAATAGCCAAAGCAATCTTGAGAAAGTAAAACAGAGCTGGAGGAATCAGGCTCCCTGACTTCAGATTATACTACAAAGCTACATCAAGACAATATGGTACTGGCACAAAAACAGAAAGATAGATCAATGGAACAGGATAGGAAGCCCAGAGATAAACCCCCGCACATATGGTCACCTTATCTTTGATAAAGGAGGCAGGAATGTACAGTGGAGAAAGGACAGCCTCTTCAATAAGTGGTGCTGGGAAAACTGGACAGGTACATGTAAAAGTATGAGATTAGATCACTCCCTAACACCGTACACAAAAATAAGCACAAAATGGATTAAAGACCTAAACGTAAGGCCAGAAACTATCAAACTCTTAGAGGAAAACATAGGCAGAACTCTCTATGACATAAATCACAGCAGGATCCTTTCTGACCCACCTCCCAGAGAAATGGAAATAAAAACAAAAATAAACAAATGGGACCTAATGAAACTTAAAAGCTTTGCACAGCAAAGGAAACCATAAACAATACTAAAAGACAACCCTCAGAATGGGAGAAAATATTTGCAAATGAAGTAACTGACAAAGGATTAAACTCCAAAATTTATAAGTAGCTCATGCAGCTCAATAAACAAAACACAAACAGCCCAATCCAAAAATGGGCAGAAGACCTAAATAGACATTTCTCCAAAGAAGATATACAGACTGCCAGCAAACACATGAAAGAATGCTGAACTTCATTAATCATTAGAGAAATGCAAATCAAAACTACAATGAGATATCATCTCATACCAGTCAGAATGGCCATCATCAAAAAATCTAGAAACAATAAATGTTGGAGAAGGTTTGGAGAAAAGGGAACCCTCTTGCACTGTTG
Source organism: Stenella coeruleoalba (assembly GCF_951394435.1). Taxonomy (NCBI): domain Eukaryota; kingdom Metazoa; phylum Chordata; class Mammalia; order Artiodactyla; family Delphinidae; genus Stenella; species Stenella coeruleoalba. The sequence goes on from NC_137166.1 coordinate 37,934,701, forward strand.
GTGGAATGTAAATTGATACAGCCACTGTGGAGAACAGTATGGAAGTTCCTTAAAAAACTACAAATAGAACTGCCATATGACCCAGCAATCCCAGTACTCGGCATATACCCTGAGAAAACCATAATTCAAAAAGAGTCATGTACCAAAATGTTCATTGCAGCTCTATTTACAATAGCCTGGAGATGGAAACGACCTTAGTGTCCATCATCAGATGAATGGATAAAGAAGATATGGCACATATATACAATGGAATATTACTCAGGCATAAAAAGAAATGGAATTGAGCTATTTGTAATGAGGTGGATAGTCTGTCATACAGACTATCCTGTCATACAGAGTGAAGTAAGTCAGAAAAAGAAAGACAAATACCGTATGCTAACACATATACATGGAATTTAAGAAAAAAAAATGTCATGAAGAACCTAGGGATAATACAGGAATAAAGATACAGATCTACCAGAGAATGGACTTGAGGATATGAGGAGGGGGAAGGGTAAGCTGTGACAAAGTGAGAGAGAGGCGTGGACATATATACACTACCAAATGTAAGGTAGATAGCTAGTGGGAAGCAGCCGCATAGCACAGGGAGATCAGCTCGGCGCTTTGTGACCGCCTGGAGTTGTGGGATAGGGAGGGTGGGAGGGAGGGAGACGTAAGAGGGAAGAGACATGTGTAACTGATTCACTTTGTTATAAAGCAGAAACTAATACACCATTGTAAAGCAATTATACTGCAATAAAGATGTAAAAAAAAAACCAAAACCCATATTGAGTGTGTGTTTGTGTGTAGGTGGTGGTAGGTAGGAGCTCTGTACTTTCTGCTCAATTTTGCTTGGAACCTAAAATTACTGTAAAAAGTAAAGTGTATTTTATAAAATAAAATCACTTAAAAAAACAGAGAAAAAAATCCTATTGAACCTCAACATGAAATTTCCCCAAACTTACTCATTCACATTCACATTGCAACTGAAGTAGAAAAGAGTTAACAAATATGTAAAACCTCTTGATGAAAACATCAGAGAAATATTTGTGGATGAGCCAGGGCAGTCTTGAAGGTTGATCCTTCCTTCAAATATCATAATATAGAGTTGGCTCACCAAGCAACCTTAACACTTTAAGATGGTCCCATTTGTTGCTAAATTTTGGTTCATATCAATATGAGATCAAATACGTGACTTTAAATATATAACATTGTGGAAGCAATGTATACAACTGACACTTAATTAACAGATTTTGTGTGCCAGCCACTTTATAAATTCACACTATCTTCTTTAAACTTTTTAAGGCCTCATTTTACACATGAAGAAAACTGAGGCACAGGAAGGTGAAGCAACCTGTTCAAGATCACTTGGCTAGGCTGGGTAAAATCTTAGTAGTGCTGGTTTTCTAACTCAGAAAGCCCATCTCCAAATCTTATGCTTTGTAGTGCTTTGTGATGTTACATCCTCCTTCCTCTCACATTGTACAATAATTCAGAGATTCCTTGAACCTTATTAAATCAACAGACAACATTTCTGTCCACATGCAGAGGATGACAGCATTCACATGCTCCCCTTCTGTGACTCAAGGCATTCACACACATCCGCGTCGTTGATAAGAGTCAGAAACAATTAGAGGGAAGCTAAGAAACTGTGTTTTTAGAACGAGGTGATACCTCCACCAATTGCCTTCAGGGCTCATGTGTCATGGTTTCCATGAACTCCCTGGACACTTAAAGACTTACATGCACAGAATGCTTTTTTCTGTCTTTTGGAGAGCTCTTGATAAAATAACAATGATGATAACAAGACAAACGCTGAGCATCTACTATGCATGGAGCGCTGTGCTATGTCCTTCTCATATGTCAATTCTCTTGGTTGCCCTCCCAGGTCAGAACTTGTCCCTGCTTGACCTGGGTTGCAAATGACAAATTCATAGCCAAGAACCCATGGGTCTGATTGAGAGTCCTGGTCCTGGGGCAGGACACCAGAGGACTGGTGTAAGTTCCCCTCACTCTCTAGAAGAAAACCAACAACACCATTCTGGGCATTTGAAACCAGAGGTGTGACCCCTGAAAGCATTAGTCCACTTGCATCCTCGGTGGTACCCTCTGCTCACAGTGCCCTCCTTCCCCACAACCTCACCTCTCCCCTGCCTGTGAAACTGTCTAGTCTCCAAAGACCAGCTCCAACTCCCCCTCCTCAGTGATGCGCTATAACCTCCTCTAACAAATGAGGGTCTCCTCTCTGGGCCCCACTGCTCCTTAGAGGTGTGTCCCACCCAGCAAGAACCACAGGCTGTCCAGCATCTGTTGATGGTTCTATCTCCCCTAAATCTGGGAACTCATTCCGTGTGAGCTCATGCCTGCCTCAGGCATCGACAACTCACACCAAGGGACCTGTCCTCCATCTCTCTCTTGGCAGCAGCCAACCTTACCCCCCTCTGGCTCTCCTCCCATGGATCCAACTATTTTCTTGCTCCAGAGGCTCCAGGAGCCTCTGGTCTGCATCTTTCTCTGCCCCAATGCCCTCACCTGAACTTGCAATAGGCTTTTGTGCATGCACCCCCACTTCTGCCCTCATCTCTGCTCCCATAGTTCAGGCCTTGTTTCCTCCCACCAGGCCATGGAAATGGATTTTTGACCAGTCTTCCTTTCCTGCACCATCTTAGAGAGCCTGATCTCAGCAGGGCTCCGGTCTGGTTCCATGCCATCTGCTTAGAGGCTGACAGTGCCTCTTCGGTGGTACTGACAAAGTGCAATCTGGTGATCCAGGCATCTGAGGACAGGGCAAGACCTGAGCTCTGGTGTCCTAGCAGCCTGTTTCCCACTAGTCTCAGAGAACATTCTCCAAACCAGGGACTGTTTCTTACCATGCCCATACTCCTCATCTCCCAGTCCCTGCTTACACAGAGCTTCGACCTGCCTACGTAACTCAGCCCCTCGCTACCCATGCTTGTCTTTGCAGCTGAGGCATCCCCACCCGGAGCAGGGTCCTCACCACCTCTTCAGACCACAGGCAGCAACTACCCCTCTAAAGGCCATGCCAGCCTCTGCCTCGCACTGGCAGGTGTGGGGAACAAGGGAAATGACTGATTTCCATTCAAGGAGGGTGACGGGTTGGGTAAATACAAGTCCCAGAAAGCAAGCTCAGTAATCCAGCCAGAACCCAGAACACATAGAGATGAGTAGGAAAAATGCAGGTCAACTTTCCCCCAAGACTCCATGGGACCTACTGTTCATGGGATAGGTACTTAAATCAAATTTTACTTAAATCATGTTTTTTTTCCAGAAATAGATGTATACTCCACATTCAGTTCTGCAACTTGAGTTTCCACAAAGTATTTCTTAGAAAGGTTTCCATGTCAATCCGTACTGACCCATATTAGAACTATTTTCAAGCATTACAGAGAGGGAGTTGTATAGGTGGGGAGAGCCATAACAGAGCTAAAATATCTGATAGAAGCAATCAGTATATACCAGAATAGATGCACAGAATATAGCACCTTGGAGAAAGACATCTTTGTTGATTTCATCTCCATATGTGCTCCCATGGGCATTACAAGGTGGGAAAAGCAGTGCTGCAACTCACACAGAGGCTCATAAAGTTTCTTCCTGGAAGTGACATGTGTCATTTCCACTCATTTCGCTGGCCAAAGCGAGTCACATGCTACACTTGTCCATCCCATTCTCCAAGGTTCAAACCTGGTTGGGAGGTCCAGATGAGCCCATCCAAGGCTCAGTGTTCAGGATAACAGGATCTTGAAGTTAAATTATGTGAAGGAGAGGAGGCATGAATGAGGGAGCTATTTTCAGTACAGCTCATGGCTAATGCTGAAAGCTCCTCCAGATGCCATCCCTCAACCAGGAGCTGTGTTTAATAAGTATGATGGTAAAATACATCATCGTTTCATGTTTTATTTTCTAAGCACTGTTTTAAGAAGATGACTGCCGCAAAAAGCTTCATTTACTTTTCCCAGGGGCCTCTCTTTATTCTTTAGTTTTCAAATTATTTCTTTAAGTATTATCATCCTGTTAGTGTTCCCTTCCATCATTACCTAGTCTACTTCAGCCAGATCCTCAGTTGTCATGGGGGCTGCATGGGATTTGAACAGTTTTCCCACATCCCTTTCATTAACTTCACCAAATTTTCCTCCAGTCCCAAGATCTGTAATTTTACCTTGAACCATTTGCATTTTTTAATCAGAGGTTTACAACAGCCAGCAAGGAGCAGGAAAGTTAGTGGAGAAAAGCAATGACAAAATAGAATAGAGACAGACCAGTGTTAAATTAAGGGGGATATTCAGTGGTGACTAATTTTATAAGGGCCAGAGTATTGTCATATTATGGCTTTTCAAGTGATAAATTATCAAATAACAATGACTCTTTTCCTTACACCAAAGAGAACATGTAGAGTTTTAGCTAAATTATTTTTCCACGTACTGTCCCTGAAGTTGATAAAGCTGGTCATACCAGTGACGTTTATGAAGTACTCACATAATGCTTGGCATACTTAAACGTTCAAACTTGTCATAGTCATCATGTATTATTTGTCTGAACTTGGGAATGCAAAATTGGTCTGCAGGGAGCCTGGTAAGAAACTGTGGCAGCTGTAGTGACCCAGCCCCAGCCCCACAAATTAACCCTGCTCAGATCGAAGCCTGCTTCTTGTTTCCAGGTTAAAAGTGACAGACCTGGTCCTCTGCTCACCCAAGGCTCCCAGAAGGGCCCTTGCTGAGGAGTTTGCTATCTCATTTGTTTCTCTAATGTATGCCCCATCAAATGCAAGTGTCATTCTGCAGCATAAGGATGTGTCCGTGCTGCATGCCTCCTGTTTTTTCTTTAGCTAGTAATTAAATATGCACAGCTACAGATGTGTTGCGGGAAGATATCATCCAAGTCCTGACAAAGAACTAAAATTATTCATATAATTTATCATCCCAGCCATCTTGAATGCTAACGAGAACACTCCTTGATTAGAATTGTAAGGAAGCATTTGCACCCATGTCCTATCAGGGAGCATTTCCTCTGCCAGATGCTGTCTTTCATTCTAACCACAAAGACGCTCAGGCTTTCTTCTTTGACAATCTCCCCGGCCCGCAGAAACAAAATGCAATAAAACAAGCATTTCTCCCCTCCACCTGTTCTCTGATGAGCAGCTTTGCAAAGGGCTTTCAAGTTTTCTGTGGGGCTTTTTGAGGGGATGGGTCGGGTGGGTCGGTTTCTGTCAGCTTGTATTTTAAAGCCTTTTAGAGAACAGTAACACAGGTCTGCGGGACCATCCTTCTAGCATCAGAGCCCAAGGATAGGTGCTCAGATTTAAGGGTCTTTTCTGCTCAGAAATAAATGTAGGAGTGTGGAAACCACTGGCCATTTGGGTCAGGCCCACTAGGAAGGGGCCTTGCTTTAGAGAACTGGCTCACTTGGAAACTGGAATTCAGCTCTGACGTTAAGACATATTCTCAGATCTCATTATTGAGTGGTGGGATTGGAGGGGGCAGGCATTAGGAGACCAAAGAGTCTGTGTCCTGTCACTGGAACAGAAAGGAAGAGGCAATGCCTTGGTATATACAGGAGGGAATGCTATTACCTCCTCCCTGGGAAGAGCCTTCAGTTCCCCAGCCCTCCTCCTACCTTCATGAACATTCTCAGTGCACAAGGAAAGAGGAAAGAGAATTCTTCCACTTTATTATCTTGTGGGCTCCTCAAGCCAGCTGCAAATCCACCCCCAACACTAACTTTAACCTATAAGGATAAGCAAGGTTTTAATGCAGCATTTTGTCACCATATTCAATTTCCACAAATTAGCCCTCAAGTTGTTGCATTGACTGGAAAATGTATTAAGCACAAACCCATCTAATTATCTCTGATCTAAAGGCTTGGTCAGACCCTCACCTAGAGTCGGGGGTCAGAGAGATCTGATGCTGACACATACTGCAGCCAGCTCTGGTGGGCCCCAGCCCTCAACTCCAGAGGTAAGATGGGCCTTTGGGTGGCCAAGGTTGGGAAAAGTCACCTTGTAAAGTATTCCAGTACCTCTGGAAGAGACTAAAACTGACTGCTTACACAGGAAGCAGTTGTCTCCCTCTAGTTCTGTATCATTGTAACTGGCCAACTTTCTTTACATTTTTACCCACCAGGAGATAAAACTTTAGAGGGAAAAACAGGTGGGACCTACCTTCACACCAACTTCAACAGACTTTTGCTTTACACCAACTCATCCATCTACCCAGCTCTCTTGGGGGTAATTTCACTGCAGAGATGGGAAGGCTGGGGCTGGAAGGTGAGGCCAAGATGCAAAGGTCTCTCTCAGTTTATTAACTTTCCCTGTTACATATCTGGAGACTGTGACGTTACAGCCTAATAGCCTCCTTCAGAATCTATGTCAGACTGGATGGATGATTCTGAGGGATCAGTAAACTCTGGAATTCCCAGAAAGACCCCTGCTTCCCCACAGGGCATCTGGAGTCAGAAGCAGCTCTGCTTTTAAGCACTTCTATTCCATATTCATCAAGGGCCAGCTGTTAAATCAACACTGAGGCCAATAGACAGAGCAGGATCCCACCATGTCAATAGCTATTTTAAGGATGTCAAGGAAATCTGCCTCATAGATGTAAAAACTGCAAAGTGCATATGTGTGGGGGAGGTGGAGGAGAGGAGTGATAGATTTCACTAAGACAGAGAAACACAGACAAATAGGGATCTTTCTGAGCCCACTGGATGATCCCTTCCCAAGAGAACGTTATAAGGCTAAATAACTTCATATATGTTTATGTATGAAATTAAAATTACAAATATCTCATCAAGAGATACCATAAAACAAGTAAAAACACAAAGCCACCAGTTGGGAGAATATATTTGCATACACGTAATTAGTATCCAATACAAATAAAAACCCCTTACAAATAAATAAGAAAACAGGGGCATATGACATGAAAGGTCAATTTCATAGAAGAAAAAACATGAATGGTCTATAAACATATAAACAGTGCTTAACCACGTGAGAAGCTAAGAACTACAATGAAAAATAATTTTGCGCCCATCAGACAGGCAAAACGGTAGAAGTCTGGCAACTTCAAGTGTAGGTAAGGAAACAAAACAACAGAAATTCTCATGCACTGATACCAGAACAGTGTATTGATTTAACCATCCTGGAAAATGATTTGTGATTCCCTAAGTTAAATATGTATTTACTTTCTAATCCACACTCTCACTCTTAAATAAACAACCTAGAAAAGTGGTTCCCAACAGGGTCATTGCCACACCCTAGGGGGAGTTTTGGAAACCTGTGGATGTCACAAAGAGTGAGGGACTCTACTGGCATTTAGTAGGTAGGGCAAGGAATGCTAGGTGTTGTACAATTCCTGGGATAGTCCCACACACAGATGAAGCAACCTGCATCCCATGTGACCACATAATTAATGCAGATGAGCATGTGTTCGTACTTATCTGATCCTGAAATCTAACTCTAACTTTGTTTTACATATATATATGTATAAAACTAGTTGTTTTCATGGCTTTTAACATATTGAATTTTCTAGGAATGCAACTACCTTCTAAATTGAAGGAAGAGCTTGTTTTATGTTGTTACTGCTTGCAACTTTGCCAAGAATTGGTCAACAGTTCAGAAAATCATCTCTCTATTGGGAACCTTGCACATGGTATTTGGGTCACCAATTCAAAGCACCTCTGTCTGTTTGCACTTGTAGCTGGAAAAATCATGGTGATTCTACATACAGGTACAAGAATATGACATCATTATTCTGGCTCCTGGTGTAATTGTTCCCCTAAATTTACATTTTGGTACAGCCATCTTTTATTATTAATTGCTTTGTTTTATTTCTCTTTTATATTACAGCTAGAGCATTAGGTTGATTTCCTGAAGTTCAAAGGTAGGTACACTATAGTACAGGACCTAAGAAATTCATTTCAAGATAGTAAAAAGAACATCACAAAATATTTGTCATAAAAGGGGGTACTGGTGTTGAGAACCACTGCCCTAAGAAGAGCACTTGCATATGTACCCCAGAAGCCATGTACAAATGGGTTCTTGGCAGCATGGCTTTCAAAAACAAAAAAAGTGAGAACAACCCAAATCTCCATTGACAGCAAACTGGATAAATGCATACTTAAATGTATGTTGTGGAATACTATGTAACAGTGGAAATAAATGAACTACAGCCATATTCATCAGTGTGGGCAAATTTTTTAAAAATATGGAACAAAACCAATAAGTTACAAAACACATATACTGTAGGAACATTTTAATTTTAAAAATGGGCATAACTAAATTCTACTTAGGAATGCATGTAATGTGATAAAACTATAAAGAAAAGTACGGAACAGTAAACACAAACTTCAGGGTAACTATCACCTCAGGGCGGAGGGGGAAGAGAATGCAGCTGGGAGGGACACAGAGGGTGATGTTCTATTTCTTCAACTGGATGGGTGGTATATGGCTCCTCATTTTATGACTTTAACTTTTAAATACATTGTATATACTTTAAGATAGAATGTATTTCACAATTTAAAACTTTAAAAAATCAGATTCTCCCAGCTCATTAGCCAGAGCCTTTAGTTGACCGACTCCTTTAAAGTTCATCTTAGCTTGCACTGAGGATTGGCAGAAAGACAAAACTACCAGGTTTCCTCTGGATTCAGAACACATTCCTTGTAGTTGCTAAGTAAGCACTTGTCTTGGGACATCTGACCAGGGGACAATGATGTTGATGATGGAATGAGGCTCAGCATCCCTGCAGCCTCCCAGAGGGCCTGTGCAGTGCCAGGACTCCAAAGAAGCCGGCATGGGAGGGTTCTCAGCAGCCAGATGAAGGAAGGGTTTGCCGACAGCCCGGAGAATGCAGTTACCCCTCAGGGAGGGTTTGATGGAGCTGCCTGGTGCTGAATTATCACCTGTCCCGCTGGTGGGTCACCTGTCCGTCTCCATTGCAGTCTCTACGACAGGGCCAATGGCAACCACTCGGGTGCCCAGGCTGCTAGAGGATTTTCATAGTAGGACCTGGAAACTCCAACAATCCCTAAGACCATGGGACTGAGGCAAGGTTTGGCAAAGTGCCATTTCATTTGAGGAATTTAGACTAAATGGGAAAAGGGAGAAGCTACACACTCAGAGTGAAACAGCAGCACATCCAGTGGGCCAGCACCGTGCTGAGTTCTAGACACCACAGGATAACAAGACAATTCTTGCAATAAAGAACTCAGGCTCTACCTGCACTTAGATGCCCAGTGTACTGTCAGCTCCTGGGGGGCAGATGCCTATCTCCATGCCCCTCTCCCTGGCATCATGTCTGGTAAATTGAAGGTAGGTAATATTGAAGGAATTTAATTGAAAAAAAGAAGTGAACAAGAAATGTAGAAGATACATTTAATACATGACAAATTGGCAGTTTAGACCCTGAGGGCAGAGCCAAGAGTTCACACTGGGTTAGAGAGGCTCCCAAAGCTTTCTTGGTAGAGGTGCGGTTTAAAAGATGTACAGGCATTAGATGGATGCAGAGAGAGGGCAGTGGAGGATGGGACATCCCAGCATGAGGACATGGTGAAGCCAAGGCTGAGATGGTTGAGCACGAGAGCTATGAGGACCAAGGGATCAGGCCACCTTGGCTGCAACCAGGGAGCAGTAGCAACTAGGGGTCAACTGGCCCATGTTGTGGGGCCTTGAATGCAACACTGACGGTGTGGATGTTGTTCTGCAGGCAACAGTGAGTTGTACCAGGTGTTGGCCCTGCCTGAGTCCAGCTCAGATTTCAAGCTGCATCTGGGGAGCAGCTCTCCTGAGTTTCTGGACTTTTTTGCCTTCAGCCTTTCCCCAAATTTGTGGTGCTCCCTAAGCTGCTCCCAGGGAAACCCAGAGTACAGCAAAGTTCCCAACCCCAGGAGGCAGGTATGTGCAGGCCCCATCCTTCACAGAGGGTGAGTCCCAGGCACAGGGCACATGTGTTCTCAGGGACACTTCTACAAGGTTGAGCCCCATTGCCCACCAGAATTCACTTTTGGTTGAATGTTCTTTCTTCCCTTTCCTACTGGCCTGCTACCTTGTTCCTACTTCCCAGCTCCACCTCCCAAGGCCTTGTCTCCGGCTATGCTTTCAGGAAAACCTACACTTTTTGGGGGACACATCCAGTGGAAGGAGGCTCCATTAGACCTGAGCCAATAATGATGAATCTGGCCACCTGTGAGGGCCACAGTCTCCAAAGTGGTATGAGATGAACAGAATGGTCAAGGGCCACAGAGAAACAGACAGACAGAGAGACAGACAGACAGAGACATGCACAAAGAGATGGAGACAGTTACAGGCAGGAAAAAAACAGAGACAGAAATAGAGAGACATTGAGAAAAACAGACAGTGACAGAGATAGAAAGAGATAGAGACAAATAGTGATAGAGACAGAGATGTAAAGAGGTGGAGAGGCAGAGAGCCATCACTGCAAGCTGCAGTCCGGGAGCTTCCCGGAGGACTGGGCAGAAGAGGTCCAGCCTTCCTGGAGAGGGGGTGGGGATGGGGCAGTGCACCGCAGGGTGGAGGTACTGTTTCTGCCTGTGTGCCACTCAAGCCCCAGGGCTCACTCCTTCTGCCTCTGCCTGTCCCCCTGCCTCCCATTCATCTTTGTTCCTTGGCAGCAGGTGGCAGGGAGGCCAAGGCAGCCATTTCTCAGTTCGGAACATGTTGGGGCTGCTTGTCCATACTGACGCAGCAAGGAGATGAGCAGCGTTCTGTCCCCAACATCTATGGTGTGACACCTTCACAGCCACGTAAATTATTCACATCTCAACCAACACAAGCACATTTGCATAAGACAAATATTATTAATGCTTAATCTAGAAAGATTCAGCCTAGGACACAGCACCAGGTACAAATGATCCAGCAAAGGTCCTGGTGCAGCGTCGGCTCACTAGGAACCTTGAGCAAATCTAAATCGAGTCACGAAGAGTGATGGCTGTGATCCACCCTGTCTCTCTGTCCCTGACTCCACACCCTGGCTCTGCACAGAGCCTTCGTTTCCTCTTCTGTAAACTGAGGATGGTCCAGAAAGTTGCTGTGGGCATTTAGTGAGGTGAGGCACGTGACACACACAGCCCAGGGCCTGGCACAGAGATGTGCCTCACGGACAGTGGCTTTCATGGCAGCCCTTGTGCCAGCCACGCCACCGCAGGCTATTTCTGCTTTGCTCAGCTGTCAACACTTGACACCACTTAACTCAGTCTCTGTTTCTGTGAAACTTTTCCTGACCCCAAATAGGTCTGGCCTCTCCTCCTCCTCCTGAGTCCCCACACGGCCTCTACTGATACTGACACTCTGTTACATGGGATTGCAAATTTGTAAATGTCACTTAGTCTCGCAGGCCTTCTCTGACCCACACAGCTCAATGCAATACTCTTTTCCTACCCCAATGTGTTTTCCTGACTCTTTGTTACCACTTGTAATGATGCACTTTTCCTGCCTCTGGCACTAGACTGTGACAGGAGCGCAGCAACCACTGAGTTTTGGTCATGGGTCCCCAGAAACAGACCTGAGACAAAAAGCCTGAGAGCAGATCTCTTGTGTGGAAGGTAAGGACCAGAAACCCGAGAGGGAGTGGGGACACCAGGCAGGTTTACCCCCAGGGCCTGGGTCCCGCCTGCTCAGAAGGAGGCTGGTAGAACATGTCTTGGAGTTGTCCCACTCAGGGGGTGAGGAAGCCAGGTTTACCAGCTCCACCTCCAATGTCATGGAAGACCTCTTAGAGGAGGGGGCACCTGACCTTGGGTCTGAAATCCTACAGAGACAGAAGAAGAGGGAGGGGAAGGGAGACCAGGCCAGAGGAGCAGCACAGTGAGGGCTCAAGGCAGGAGGACAGAGCCCACTTAGGTGCAGCAAGAGGCCTGGTGTTGTCCAGGCATGCTGGGGATAGGGCCAGGAGGGAGGCAGCCAGGTCTGTGGAAGCCTCAGCCCACAACTGGGTACTTGGGACCGACACTGTAGTTGCCTGCAAGCTGCTGAAGGACTTTAGCCAGCAGGTGACATAATCAGACACATGTTTTAAGAAGTTAATCTCTTTAGCATCCTTGTGGAGGGAGAGTAGGAGGGCATGGCCCCAGCCAGGAGGAGCTAGGTGCGCCCAGGTGAGGAGTGGATCCCAGGTGTAGCAGCAGCCTTGGGGGTGAGTGGAGGAGGCAGATGTGGACACTCAGGGGCACAGTTCTGGGCTGAGAGGACATTCATGGGCATTCATTTGGTGTGGGGAAGGACAGGATGAGGAAGGATAATTCCCAGCAGGGGGAACAGCCCAGCAAGAACACGAAGTGGGACAGCCCGGAGGTGGGTGAGCCTTGTGGTTTGCTCCTGCCCGAGTGTGACTGTGATGAAATACTGAAGTTGGAGAGTTTAGAAACCTCAATATCAACTTGACAGAGTAACAGAGTACGACTATTCAGTCTACTAATAAAAAATTGGGGGCTTGTATTTTGCATGGCTTTAAAAAAAATCTCATTTTTCTCATAACTCAATTTTTATTTTATTTTGCAAAAGTATTTGTCTGCAACTGATGTGAAATAAAAACCTGATCTTTCATTGCCACTGACTTGGGAAGCATGGTCATGGGGTCTCTCCATCAGCTTCTATTGCCAAAACCAAACTCTTCTTTGTCCCAGAGTTTGGTTTCCATTCATTTTTTTCTTTTTATGCCAGAAAAGTCCATCACCCCACCTGAGGTCAGCAAGCAAAGAATGGCCCCACCACTCTGATCCCCAGAATTTCTCTTGCCCACATTAGCTCAAATATTCTGAGAGAGGTTTCCCGAGCCTGGCTGAAAGTCAGTGCTGCCTACTCTTTGAAATGACAGTGACATGGATGGTTGTACATGGTCCTGAGGCCAAGCCAGCACAGAGGGACTGTGCAGTGATGGCATCTGGCGGCTCCCAACTTCCAACGCCTGCTGTTGGCAGCCAAGCTCATTAGAGGTCATTAATGTGGATCAGCCGCTAATGGACTTGCTGTGCTGGCTGTTTTGTCCCCAGCACTATTTTTAACTCATTTTGGATTTTGAATTATTCAAATGCATTTTGACTTGTTTGTGAGTGTGGACCTAAATAAACCTGTTAGTGCTGTTTCTGTGCAGCTTCTCAGAGATTCAGAAACTGACTTCTTAATCCTTCATTCACTTTGCTGAAAGCTGAGCAGTTCTACAATTTACCAAGATGGTGCTGAGGACCAGCGAATCACAACCACTCCCAAAGGGGCGCTCTCGCGGGGGCACTCCAAAGGACAGCAACAAAAGCAGTGGCTGCTTTTCTGGCAGAGTTTCAGAGTGGGTACCCCCCATCCCCACCCAAAGAGCATGTGAGCCCAGTGGCCATTTGTGGAGAACCATTTGCTGAGCAGTTCAGGAACACTCGCTGTGGCAGCCACTGTGGTCCAGTTGCAAAGATCCAAGAGTAAAGTGCAGTCATTGTGTAAACACACAATATAACCAAAGCCAAATACAGCCAGCAGATGTGTTTGTTTTACTTGCACACATTTTAAAAAATGGGAAAAGTGTACATAAAAGTACAGATTTCCAAGTTTCCTTGAAAATTCAGAACACTGGGAAGTACCACTGTAGCAATAGTATGAAAACATACATTGTCTGGGGCTGAGGGGCTGGGACATCGTGCTGTGGGTATTCACATTTTTGTGGGGAGCAGGGGAGGGGGGAGTGGTAGGCATTTAAGAAGAGGGAACCTCCTTGCTTCTGATTCTAAGCTGGTAAGCAAAGCCTGAAAACACTGTCAGTATCAGGGCAGGGAAACCTGAGTGAGTGGTTTAGAAAAGATTAGAGGCTGGAGTTAGTTAGGCTAATAGAACCAGGTTTCCTGGAGAGATGGGCTTTGCAGAAGCATCTAAAGAAACAGCACACCCCAGAGTACAGCCCTGCATAGTCTGTCCTCAGTACCATCAACTCCTGCTCTGGCTGAGCTGGGCATGCAGGCAGGGGCCATGGCTCTGCTCTGATCTCAGCTCCCCACATAGTCATCCACCAAGTGTGTATTTAGTACCTGAGAGTCAGTAGGCCCTACCCTAGGGACACTCACATAGGATGAGAGATACAAAGGCCTTTCCCTTAAAGAGCTCCTGAACTAGCAGGGGGAGCAGGCAAGTTAAATTTCTGGGGGCTAGGAGAGCACATGATGAAGCATCAGACTCCAGGGGGCAGAATTGTTCAGCTGAATCCATGAGAGCATTACCAGCCACCTGCTTTGTGACAGACAGGCTCTAAGATGACCAACAGTGATACCCACCTCCTGGTGTTCAGACCTTTGTGTCATCCCCTCTCCTTGGGCTAGGTGGGACCTGTGACTTGCTTCTAATGCAAAGAATACAGCAGAGGTAAAGATGGTGGGATGTCACTTTTGAAATTAGGTTACAAAGACTGATTTCTATCTTTCTGGTAGACTCTATTTCCTTCTTGGCTTGCATGCTTCGATGAAATGAGCTGCCATGTGGGAGAGGTCCATGCCACAAGGAAATGAGGATGGCCCCTGACCAACAGTCAGCTAGTACTGAGGCTTTTAGTCCAACAGCCCTCGAGAAACTAAATTCTGCCGACAACATTCCCCAGTCAAGCCTTCACACGAGACTCCAGCTGACACCTTGATTGCAGCTTTGTTAGAGACCTTGCCGCTGAGGATTCACATAAGGTTTGCTTGTCTCCTGACCCACAGAATCTGGGAGATAATAAATGTGTGGTGTTTTCAGCTTCCAAGTTTGTGGCAGTTTGTTATGTAGCCCTAGAAAACTAATACACATCTGCATTTATGTCCCCTGGTTTGGGGATAGCTAGTCATATATAAGCACATTCACCAAGCAGCATATGGCCTGAATACATGTGTTGTTGAGTCCCTGACTATTGGCTGAATGGTGCTGAGAAGGTAATAGAGACAGGAGAAATGGCAAGTGGCTGTGCTCACCCCGTATGCCTAAAGCCACAGCTGTCTTCCTGCCAGTGGCTGGCACTTCCTTACATGAACAGTTGTCTGATCTCTCAAGTCTGGAGGGAGGTCAGGGATTCTGGCCCCACTTCTCACCTTGGCCAGGTCCCCAGCACGGAGTGGGCCCGAGTGTATCATAAATTCCTTCGCATACCTCGTAAGCACTTAGTTTGTTCAGGACTTGAGCCAGGCCTGGGGACATGGAGGGAGTGGAATCTAGCCTGTGTGTGGGTCTCTCAGCTGGCAGAGGAGAAGCTCATGGGTGGGGGGAATCAGGCACAGAGCCATGGTGTGGCCTTGCTGCTGCCAAAGACCCTAGCTAGGTGACTCAGAGCTGGATGCTGTCTCAAAGAAAGAAAATGAGGGAACAGAGCCAGCCTGGACTGTAAATGAAGCAAGTGATTCAGTCTGAGGAAACCAGGAGGATCCTTATCTCAAAAATCTTTACACACCAAATGCCAAGATTAGCCCAATAGCTCATCATTCTTCAGGTTAAGCATGGTTTGAGTCCTCTTTTAAGTTGTAAATCCCTAGGAGAGCAAATCCTCTATGTCCTCATCACATTGGTTTGAAAGTTTTTATCAGGCTGATTTATCTCTGACAAGATGGCTTACGGTTTAGGAATCTCTTAAAGAAACCCATTGACACAAGCCAGTGGATTGGGCTTGGGTGGTATCAGATGAAATGAAAGCATGTGGACAGATTCAAGACCCTTATGGGAAAGAATTCCCAGAACTTGGTGATTTATGGGATGTGAGAGCAAGGGAGGGGGAGACACTAAAGTGACTCTAAGATTTCTGTCTTGACCACCTGGCAAACAGCGATTCCACACTCTGGAAAGAGGAGTTATTCAGGACGAGGGTTGGAAGGGTTTTGAGTTCCATTTTCAGCATGTCCACACTAAAGTGGCTGCGACATGATGTCTGATGGAGATTATTGGCCCCCTAGAGTGCCCTGAAGCTACAGGTCATTTGGCATAGCAAGGACATTTGAAGCAGTGGCAATAGAGGAGACAGTCTGGAGAAAGTGGACAGAGCAGTGACCAATGTAAATGGAACTGCATTCCTTTTTCCCCAGCAATTCCACTCCTAGAAATTTATCCCAAGGAAATCATCAGAAATATACAAAGAGGGAAGCTTAAGGATAATCATGGCAGAGTCATTTATGCTTGTGAAAAGGAACCGAAATGTCCAACAAGAAGGGTGAAGTTCAATTTTGTTCCAAAGCATGAAATTCTCTATAGTCATAATTCCATAAATACAGTAATGGGGTGGAATGTTTGCTATAGACATATGTCAATGCTAAATTGCTGAGTGGAGTAAGCCAGCTGCAGAAATATATAGGAGAATACAATTTTTGTGGATGCATGCACACACACTCACACAGAAAACATACTGAAAGCTCCCACTCTGAAACGTTATGATAAGGACTCTCTCTTTGACCAAATTCTTGCCAGGCTCCTCTGGACCCTCTTATTCACTAGCCTTAACCTTGGCCTATAAGGACTTGAATGAACAATAACATAGTTTCTAACAGCTTAAGGCCTCATCCCTAGGATGATCCTAGTCCCCTTTAAAAAGCCTGCCTGACTGGTGTGAGGTGATACCTCATTACAGTTTTGTTATAAAGCAGAAACTAATAAAAAAAAAAAAAAACCCAAAACCCACATGTACATTAAAAAAAAAAAAAAAGATCCTGCCTGAGAAAACTCAAGGTTCCCAAAAGTATACACTGTTAAAGCCAACACCTGAAGATAGGGTCCGTCTTTCCCAACCTCTGTGGGAGGGTAGGAACCTAACTTCTGTAAGTGCCGGTTAGCAAACCCAGAGGATCTAATCACATTGACCGACCCCCATTTTCTGCTTTTTGTAATTTTTCATTTCCCTGGCTGTACTGAGCCTTGCTCACATCCCTCCTTAGTCCCTCATTCTGCCTTTAAAATATCTAGTTACATCTGTGCAAATTAAACTTGAGTTCAATTAATGTTGGACTTCTCCCCTATTGCAATAGTATATTACTGCTTAAAACCTATCCTAATCACTTTACCTGGTGTCCAGCTTTGTCTGTCTTTGACAGTGAATGGTGATGAATTTAAAGATGATTTGGGTTTTTTCCCATGTTTTTCCTCCCCATAATTTTCTCTACATTGACTCTGAGCTGCTTTTGCAACTGGGAAAAAAATGTTCTATTTAAAGCATCCCTTTTGGTTCACTGGAGACTTCACAAGACCAGAGCTTGGGAATGATTCTTTTAATATCTCCCTCCCTGTCTTTACCTTGGGGGTAAGTGGGTCTCCACAGCAATTCCACAGAGAGGCTCCCTGCCCTTACATTACATTGCCAATTTTGCCCTCCACACTCTATATAACCACAGTTCCACAGCACTAGGTTCACAGCCATTATCAGGGCAAATATGTGCTGGCTTCTCTCAGTTTACAGCCCTTACCATATGTAACTCTGCTTTAAGACCTCAAAATTCTTGTCTGTTCATAGCCCACATAAAAGTTCAAGAAAGTCTTACCATTTGGAGAGCTGTGAAATGTGCCTAAGAGTGTGACAAACTCTTCCTAAGGGACACGTTAACCAATGGGCAGCCCTCCCTCCCAGGGGTCGAGAGCTTCAGGGAGCAATGCCACGTTAGCACAATACTCAGGCCAGCACAGGCATTCAGCCTGGTGTTCTTGTGAGGAAAAACCAGGGCCTTTTCTGAACTCCAAGAGTAGCGAATTGTAACTCAGAAATTGCTCAAAGTATTCTATGGCTAATGGTTCCAGTATCTAGACTGAAGGTTTCTAAACTTCCAGGCCAAAGACCCTATGGCTCAATTACCTTACCCATTGCCACTTGCCATCATCACCACTGGTAAAATGTCTCTGACATTGGAATGGATAATGTTTAGCATAAAAACAATGAAATTCTTGTTTGCCTTCAAAGCATCTTATCAAAGCTCATACATCTTGAACTCACACCACAGATCCAATTCTACTGACAATGAAGGTAATATAAAGAACAGCCACTGAGCCTGATGCGCTAGCCAGGATCATACAAATGCACGGCTCATGGTGCAAATCCAGCTTGCAGTGGCACAAGAGTGTGTTTAAAAGTTGAAATTTTCACCTCACACCTATTGGCTATTATCAAAAAGACAAAAATAGCAGATGTTGGAGAGGATATAGAGAAAAGCAAACCCTCCTATGCTGTTGGTGGGACTGTAAATTGGTGCAGCCACTGTGGAGGTTCTTCAAGAAATTAAGAACTACCATGTGGCCCAGCTAGTCCATTTCTGAACACAAAAACACTAATTCAACAAGATATATATACCCCTATGTACATTCAGCACTATTTACAATAGCCAAGATATGGAAATAAGCTAAATGTCCATTGATGGATGAATGGATAAAGAAGATGTGGTATATATTTACAATAGAATACTACCCAGCCATAAAAAAGTATGAAATCCTGCCATTTGCAATAACATAGATGGATCGTGAAGGCATTATGCTAAGTGAAATAAATCAAAGACAAATACCATATTATCTCACTCATAGGTGAAAGCTAAAAAGAAACCAAATAAACAAACAAAATAGAAACAAACTCATAGATATAAGAACAGATTAGTGGTTACCAAGAGGGGAAGGGGTTGGAAGGTGGACGAAATGGGTGAAGGGGGTCACCTGTTTGGTGAGGCATGGTAACTAGACTTGTGGTGGTGATCACATTGTAATGTATACAGATTATAATTATAATGCTGTATACCTGAAACTTATATAATAAAAAAATAGTTTTTTAACCTTGAGTTTTTGAAAGCAGCTCTTTTGCCCCTTTCCTGTTTGCCCGATTCTGTTCCCCTCTAACCTTGAAAGAACCTAATTATAGGAATGAGATCACTAGGCAATTTAAACTAACTCTTGACTTACGCTCTCCTGAATGCACACCATGCCTTGCCTAACCTATTGATTCTTTTCCTAGATTAAAAGAAGTAAAAATGAAGAATTAAGTAGTTAAAGAATGACTAGCTCTCTACCCACAACAGTCCCCTTAGCAATCCTTCAGGCTGATCACACGGGCAAAATAATATCTGAAGAGAGAGTCAGCCAGCCTGCATGCAATGGAGAATGAGGCAGATGGAATCACCACACAGTTGACGCCCTTCTGCCTTGATGATTCACTGAGATTCTTCCCCTCTTTTTTTTTTTAAATTATTAAATCATACTTTATTTTATATATCAAGTTGGATATCACAATAATATCCTCCATTATTAACTACAAAGAAACAGTTGGCTATTTGTGCTGCATCAGAATGAAAACTTTTATTCTTTTGACTTTTTTCAAACACATGCTAGTTCATTATTTTACTAAAAGGCACTAACAGATGTTAGGCAGAATGTGGCCACATCTGGGACATATAAAATACCATTCCAAGTCTCCATAGAAGGGAAATAGCAATATTGTTTAGTTCTCCCCAAAAGCTCTATCAGCCCATCTCATTTAATCTGTTTAAGGTGAACAGTTAAGAGTAGCACCAATTATTTTGGTTGTCTTAGGAATATAAAAAGGAACAATGAACTAAAACACCAAAAGGGAAGTGTCACAAAAAGAAATGCACTATGTTGAAATACAAATTTAAAAAACTTCACTAAAGCTTGTGGCTAGAGCTATATTTTTGCAGCTGAAGAGGTAGTAAATCTTGAGTTGCCTGCTTCCTGAAGCCACCTTGAATTATAGGTCTCTTTAGGCCTTTCTACAATGTTGCTACTTAATTTGACCTTTCAAAGAAAGCACAACACATCTAAAAGATGGCAAATAAAGATTCTGGTAGAAGATACATTTTGACAGTTTATATATATATATATATGTATATATACACACATACATATATATATATATTTATATATACATATATATAGTGATTAAATCCCAAGATATTCCAGTCTTTTAACCTACCTTTTAGTTTTAATTTTGTTTTGTTTTCTTAAAGTAACTTTTCTAAGAAAACAAAAACAAAACCTGATTTTTTTTGTCAACAGATCAGGTTCATATACTATTATATCTAGCATTATCTCTAGCTTCTTGAAAATAGACCACATTGAGGACTGGAATAAATACGAGTGTTGAGAGGAAGCTCTGGAGATGTTTTCCTCAGACTGCTTACCCATTAAAAGAAGAAAAATGCTAGAGCTGTGTATGCAGCACAGAGTGGGAAGGCAATGTGGCCTAATGGAATGTATCCTGGACTTGGAATCAGATTACCTAGGTTTGAGCCTCAGCTCTGCCACTTATGAACTCAATGTTTGGGAGAGATAGTTAACCACAGAGATCACATTTCCCTCCTCTGTGAACTAGGAATAATACCTTGGAGAACTGTTCTGAAGAGTCAGTGAAATAATGGATATAAAAGAGTTCTGTAAACTGTGATATATACATAGCTTGTTATTAACAAACTATTGGTGGCCTGCAATTTTCATCTCAGATAAGCAGATAACAATTAGATATTTGGAGCACAGCTGAAAAGAAATCCATGGAGTGGATATAGAATAGGCAGGCGTGAATTTCCATTTGAGACACACTGCCTAAACAGAGAAAGCCTCTGGGGACTAAATGCAATCTTGACAGGAATGTCTGCTTTTAAGTGGTAAAGTGAGGCAAACCAAGCTCATATGAACTATTCTATTTCATATACACACTGGGATCAAAGATTCTCAGTCTTTCATTCTCTTAACGCCTATTTAAGGAGCATCTATTACATGCCAAGCATTGTGCTAGGTATACGCTGGTGAACAAGACTTCTGCTCTCAAGGAATTTGTGTCCTAGTTACATTAATATCTTTATTCCAAGCACTCGGCAAAGTGTTAGCACATAGTAGATGCTCAATAAAAGTCGACTGAGCTGAACTAATCTAATTTTGTAGCATTACCATAGCAGAAAGCCAGTAAAGAGATGATTTTTGTGATCAGAGATGTCTACCCAATTCACCATGTGATTAACAGAGTACTACTTCTGAAGTTTTGAGGGAAAATAAACTTTCTAACTAGAGTTCATCTAGTATTATATAGTATTAATTTAATGTCTTCCTGCTTAAAATACAGTTATCACTTCCAATTAGTACATTTAACAAAGGAGCAGGGTGTTAGTAGAAAATGTTTTTCAGGGTGGTATCCCTCATGTCAGGTCGAAAAATTAGCAAAAAGAATATAGGCTGGATATGTCAAATCACTATTGACAGGCTGACTATGGACTTGACATTGATTTAATACACAATTAAAACAAAGGGGAAGAAAAATGGAAAGACCATTCTATTTATATAATAATCAACTCTTAACAAGTACAGAGAGTTTATGTTTTGAAAGCATACCTTTCTTGAAGCCACTCAAGAGAGCTAGTGTTATGAAATAAAACTTCTTAGAGTTTTTTCATAATATCTAGAAGCTGACTGGTGGGGTCAGGGTGATTGACGTCAGTATTGGCCACCAATATCACCACTTCTGAACTCGGTTCAGCCTCAGCTCAAGGACTCAGTCCCCTTGCAGATGGAGGAGGCTATATAACTAGTTTTGGCCAATGACATGTGATCAGTGATCTGTTTCCTTCCCAAGCTAAGGCTGTGAAAAGTTCATAGGGATTCTTTGCTCACTTTCTTCCTCTGCCACAGAGACTCAGTTGCTGTGTTCTGGGTGATACAGCTACAAGATGGTGAGCCCTCTGTCAATCTGGAGCCCTCTGTCAGTCCTGGAGTGACTGAAATAGAATGAGTCTGATTCACATGAAGCATGAGCAAGCAATAAACTTCTGCTGTGTTAAGGCATGGAGATTTGTTACTATACCATAACACAGCCTTTCCTGATTAAGGTAGTCAGGGAAGGCCCATAAGACTCTGAGTCCAAGTTTCTGAGTAAGAGATAAAATAGATAATGAGTTCCATTAATTTGTCAGTAGTGTCTTTCATATTAAGGATGCTAACCTGAGGTCTAGCTTTTTAATCACATTTAATCCAGATATCCCATAAGTTTTCCATCAATTGTCCTGTGAAGTTTTTTAAAGTACCGTATTTAACTTTTATCCATAAAGTTCCTGTGCTTTTTACAAATGATCACTTTCCTCAACATCAATTGAATTTCTTAAACTAACCACACATTATTTTCATAAGCATTTTCACTAGAGCAAAACGTTCTGAATTATGAGCAGCATTAATTGAACGACATGTGCAGTTGTGAACAAAGAAGGGAGATGCTTCTGCAACTGCCCTGTCTCTAGAAAGTGGACCTTGTAGAAGCAGAAGCATTCCTAATTATTTTGATTTTTTTTTCCACATTGGAAAAAGACCTTAACCTTGAAGGGCTGGTAGAATATGAGAATTGTCATTTCTTATTTAAAGCTTTAGATAGTTAGTGACAGTTTTGAAGTCACTGTCTTTGCTCTTGTTTACCTTAATGGATTGTTAGGTAGGGCACACAGTGTGTTGTGTTTAATATTTTAATGCCTGTCTTCTTTCTTTCTACCTATCCAAAGCTAACACTCACAGTCCTACTCGACTCCGAGCTCCTCAGGAAATCTCCCCTGAACACACCAGCTGGAACGGTTCCTTTGCTTTTTCAAAATCTTATGTAAATTCATACCATTTATTTGGCATTGCTTGTAGAGAGCTTTACAGAATTCAAAAGCTGGAAAGGACCTAAGAATCATTCAACACAATCCTCTCATTTTGCAAATGAGGAAAGTAAAGTCCAGAGCAATTATATAATTTAGTTAAGTCACATAGTTAGAGACACATTGGAAGCTATAAACCCAGTTCGCCCAATTCCCAGTGCAGTCCATTCCTTCGTGCCACAAGTGCCTTCACATTAACTATCTGGTAGCGTTGGTTACCTTTTCCAGAGAACAGATCATCTCACCAATACTATATCTTGAGTTCAGGGAACTCTTTCACTTTGTTACTTCAGTTTGTAGCTTAATTTATACACATTTTATATACTCTTTGGTAGACTAACTGGTTGCGTTTTAGGGAGTCACAGGCAAGACCAGGAGTCCGAACCCGATCCCCAGCAGCCGGCCAGGGAGGCTTAATAGGGGTCGCAGGTACAGTCAGGAGACCTCAAGGAGAGAGAACGCCGAAAACGAAGTGGCGCAGTCGTCATTCGGAGATTGGCCGGCGGCTCCGTCGCTCCGCGGAGGGCGCCGGGGGGCGGGGCCGGGGGGCGGGGCCGGGCGGCCCTGGGCGGGGCGGTGGCTCTGGCCCTCCTGGCAGCACGTGGCAGTGCCCCCTCCTCTCGCGCCACGGGCCTCCCGGCGCAGTGCAAGTCCCAGTCCCGCGCCTCCGCCCCCTCGCCCCCTCGCTCCTTCCCGCCCTCTCCGCTGCGCCGGCCGAGTCGGCTTCCCCTCGGTCTCTCATGAATATTGAGCGGCCCCTGTTGTATTTCCCGAGCTTCATTGCGGAAGCCGAGGCTCGCCATATTGTGCGGCGGCGCCGGCAGCTGCGGCGACTTGTACCAGAGTCTCGCTCCGGCCGCGGCTAGCGGAGCCGGGGACTGGGGCAGGAGCCGGTGAGCGGGGCGGGCGGGGTGGCGAGGGGCGCGGAAGCGGCGGGCTTGGCCGCGAGTTAGCGCGGCGTGGTTGCGGGAGGCTGACGGCCGCCCCGGGGCCGGGGGCGGGGTGTGTTCGCGGGGGTGTGAGGGGAGATGGCGCCGCCACCCCCGTCCGCTCTCGGGGCGGGGATGGCGGGGGAGGCGGCTTCTCATTGTTCCCGTTTCTTCGAGGGTCTTGGCGGGGGTGGGGAGTCCGGCTTGGGTAGGACCCCGTGGGCGAATCTCGGGGATTCCTTCCTTCGTGCGAACCTCTCGCTCCTCTGCGAGGAGGCCGGGGCTTCGGTGCGGCCCCCTCGCCTCCCGGGGCGGGAGCCCCAGCCTCTCCACGTCCGCTCTCCGGGGGCGAACCGCGTGGAATGCAGGGTTTTCCTCCCCGGGCTTCCCCCTCGCAGCCGGGTGTGTGTGTCCGCACTGTGGAGGGTGAGGTAGGGGCGCTTTGTGCAAACAGCCCGCTTTCCCCCGGGGTGCTGGAGTCCCTTCCCCTCTTTTTACCTTTAAAAGCTATCATGGCTGAGTAGAATCTCAGTTGGTCTTGGGACATGAATCCGCCTTCTCTCCAGATTGCCACCTTTCCTGATTAAAGCATCTTTCCTGTTTACTGATGCTTGCTTCTCAGTTTTTGGCTTTGAGTGGCTAACACCCAAACCTGAGCTGGGTAACAATTTTACCAACATTTTTTAAACTTAGAGATTCCACAGAAAAATCAAGGTATCAGTTTTCTTGAAAAAACTCAGAGGATTTGACATTGGGTTCTTTAGTACTTGCTGTCTCTTTTAAACAAAGTGTGTACTCCCCGACTTACCTCTGCCTGCCCTGGCCTCTTTTAGTCCTGAATGATGCCTGTCTGACTTTGGGAAGCATGGTAGTAACACCTTCCTCACTCCTACACACACCTAAGTTGGGGAGCAGGAAAAAAAAAATGCTCCTTCCCTTTGCTGTTCTCCACTGGAGTCTTAGCAACTTGGTGGAAGTTTCAGGACAGGCTCTGGAAGCATGGTGGTTGCCTCCCTTAACTGAGCAGTTAGGTAGAAGAAGGAACACACTGACTACTCAGTGTGCTGTCACCAGGAAAATCCCATCTACTACCCTCAGCCTTAGATCACCAGCCCTGTGGTTTAAGTGGAAGAAAGTGTCAGTGGCAGGGAGGGTAAGGAGAGCCCAGTCTGTGCCTAATAACAATGTCTTCTTCAAATAGTCAAGAATTTGAATGTGAATGCAAACGTTATTCAAATGAAAAGACTCCTAAAGCAATTTTCATAGACTATTAGATCAGAACCTCTTACTTAATATAGTCTGCCCAGAATAATTGGGACTATTTGGATCTTTTGGGAGTGGATGATGACACACCACTGATGCCTCTGGAGTTAACAAAGTGAGTGTCGTCTTTGGGGGTACAGGCCAGCTCTGAGGTAACAAACAAGATCATCTGGCAGGCTTTTGTTTGCAGGAGAGAAATGTGTCTTGCCCCATGACAGAGAGCACCCCCAGTCTCACATGAGGAGCTAGAATTGCTGGTGTCCTTTAACTGATCACTGCCCCTGATAGGCTGGCCCAAGCCAAGAATATGCTTTGTGAAAGGCAGGTCCAAAACAAAGCAGTGAAGTCATTGATGTGTTTGTATTCTCACCCTCCCTCCCAGGGCCCAGTAACTACCAGTGTCCCAGTCTTATGGGGCCTGGCTCTCATCCAACTGTTAGCTAATCAGAGCTACCATAATGCCAAAATTTTAGATAAGTGGAGACCCAGACTTTTAAATGAAATGCCAATTTGTAACTGGGCTACAAATGCAATTAGTTAGAAGGTAGGAGAAAGAGGGGACAGTTCTCCCCCTAACAAGCATGTGTCAACGCATCCTCCCAAATATTTCTAAGAAAATCTGGTGAGTAAAATGTTCCCTCCTCAGTTTACTAGAAGGGTGCCTTGCCTCCAAATAAGTTCTATCCCCAACTGTCCGAGGTCTTGAAATTCTAGCAGTGGGTTCAGGGCATCCCACAAGAGGAACAATGACTCTCCACTGTGGCATGGACCTCATGGTCCCTCCTGTGTTACATTTGACCTATTTCACTCTGTATACTACCACATGCACTTGGCTTCTGTCAAAATTTGAGTTTGTAACTCTGAACTTGGCCTTGGATAACTGAGTGTGTTCATCCACAAGTGAAGAAGCCCCAAAGGACATTCTGCAGGACCACAGCTCCATCATAGGATAGACCTATTTCACAGATGGTTCTTCAGTTCAGAGGTACCCCACCTCTGTGTTTCATCCCATCCTGGGCACTGTTCCTGCTCATTCTCCAATGGCAGGCCTTTGGCCCTCTGAAGCCTGTTCTCCAGACATTCTATTGAGAAGTCATTTCTCCCCATTGGAGATTTCTTGATTCAAATGAACCACTGATTTCAGAAGGAAGACAAATACTCCTTTCAAAGGGGGTTTGGAATCATGGAGGTAGGTCTCTTTCCCAATTTTCTAGGCCCATCTCTTGCCATTAGTGGAGATGATTTTCAAGTTGCTTTTACCCCAAGTGTGGTACTTGGCCATGCAGGAATTCCTCCAGACAAGACTATGGAGGGCAAGGTAGAGACCTCACACAGGGTTTCACTGGCATCACAAACAGGGCTTTGAAGAGTCATTTGACCTGGGCTGCTTATGACTCTATATACCCTGGTATAAGATAAGGATAATAATATCTACTTTAGAGTGTCATAGTGAGCAATAAATGGGGTAACATCTGTAAAGCTGTTAGTGCTTAATAAGGAACATCTGTATCTGTGGTTGTTGCAGTTGTTATTTTTATGTCAGTCAAGGTTCTTCAGTTGTAAGCAACAGAATTCAACCCTGGTTAACCTAAGCAAAAGTGAAATATAACAGAAGGAGCTCACCAAATCAAAGGGCCATCCAGACAAACAGGCACAAAGGAGACAGAAATGGTGGCCACTCCAAAGACCTAGGCAGACAGAGATAATTGGCAGCTTTCAAGCCTAACCACTCCATCCATTCTTGCCTCACTCCACTAGAGAGTCAAAGTCCCAAGAGAAAAACCAATTGGGCTAGCTTTGGTCACATGGAGTGAGGGTGGCAGGGTGCTTTGATTGACAGTCCCAGTGAGACTTAATACAGTGGATCAGAGGTAATTTCCCAAAGGACAAAAATAATATTTTTAACTAGGAGAAGAGGATGTGGATACCATACTGAAATCAACAGATGTCTGATACAAACCACACTTGACCTTTGCAGAAGTTCATTGTCTTTCGCTTTTCCTATAACCAGATGATGCAGGCAGGGAGCCCAGGGCCATGATCATCAGCTTCCGTTCCTTGAGAAGCAATCCTTCCTGCCCACTGCTCTGTGGTTCTCAATCACCTTAGCCCCAGAGCCTGCCCAGCTGGATTGAGCAGGATCAGGTCACCCAGTTCTCTGTGGCAGGGATGTCACAATCATTCAGAGCATTGGGCCCAGATGACAGCACACATTCTGGAGTAATTTAACACCTGCTTGGCTTTCATGCTCTTATTAAGGAGCTTTATCTTAAATATTTGAGGCGTGATTCTGCTTCCTCATGAATATGCTGATGAAGAATTTCACACCTGTTGGAACCTTGGCTCATTTGTTGGTGGAATCTGAAATAGCACCTTTATGGAAAATGGTAAAATTCTTATTATGGCCTAATGAATAAAGTCTATATGATCCAGCTGTAGCAATTCTCCTTACCTTTCCAGGGAAACTCATCCCAATGGTATTTGGGGGATCAGGGATGCTGCTTCATGGCTTAATTTTAAGATATTTTGAAAGACAATATCTGCATCAATAAAATGCTCAAAGACATCTGAGATGTGTTTTGTCTCCTGCCCTAATTATACTACTAAGTAAATAGTATTTGTTTCTCTGCACTGTAAAATTAAATATCTTTCTGAATACCCCTCTCCTGCCTTGATGAGGGGGGAGATACTCCCTTGATGAGGACAGCACTTCTGATGAGAAAAAGGGGAAAACAGAGAAGAGCATTAACTATCCGCACACAATAATGTGAGAAGAATTGCTTCCTACTTTCCAAACATGGTCTCTATGTGTGGTATTCCCTTTCTCATTGCCTGTCTCAATCCCCTTTGTCTGGGGAAACTGCCTCTCACATTTGTGCTGTTTAGGGTCTCTGTAAATTTTAGGTGTCAAGGGAATCACTGTGCACTCATCCACAGAGGGTGCCTTGGGGATTATCCTCATAAACAATGCTAAGTCTTGGCACCCAGGAACTGAATCATCCTGTAATTTCTAGAGAAATTGTGAGAACAAGGATGTTTCTATCACACTTCCCACCACATCCCCAGTGCCCAAAGCAGTGCCCAGCCCATAGTAGGTGTGCAGGTATGTTCATATTAATCTCAAAAGGCACTGATCCTGAAAACCAGGTGAGAATCAACTTTTACATCTTGATGGTTGAGTTCCAGGTCTGCCCCAACTTACCAGCTGGTTTGGAGCAAATTGCATTCCCCATCCATTCAATGGGGATAGTCTCAAAGGAAGGAGGCTGTGAGTTATTTTTGTTAAATTATCTGTCTGGACCTCAGTTTCTCCATCCCCAAGAGAGGGATGTATTACAAGATAACCCTAAAAGCCCATCCACCTCAGACACTGTGAACTAAATAAAAGGTCCTTTGTACATGGACCTAGAAAACCCTCAAGATGAAAAGATAATCAAGTTCAACAGCCCCAACCCTCCCTCACTGCTGTCTGGCTGCAGGCTCTTCTATGTCCAACTGGCAGCAGAGCACATGCCCTGCATGCCACCAGCCCTGCCCACCAATCTCCTCTGTGCTCACGCCACAGCACAGCTGAGAGCAAAATCCAGCTGCAAAGTGCCAGACATGAGGAACTTATTTCTCATTAGCAACATTTGGCCCATAGGTAAGGTGATTTTGTGTGTTCTTCCATTCACCATGCCCTCAGTGCCCTGGTAGCCGGGAGGTAGCAAAGCTGCCATGCTCGGAAGCAGCTTCCCTGTGTCCACTTCAGAGCTCACTTGGCAGTACTTGAAATGTCTTGGCATTTGCCCTTAAAGATTCCCAGGAAGCAGCGTGACGCACATGCAGCTCTGTTGGGCATGCTACATTGCTTATGACAGAACAGGAATGCACGCCGCTGACCACAAAAGGGAGCTCTCCACCCAGCTCCAGGTTGACTGGGATAAAAGCCCCCTTGCCTTTCTGATGCCAAGTGGGTGCACTGCTTCTGTGTCATCCTTCTGAGCTGGGGCCAAAGGCCCTTGGTAAGTATCACTCAATGTCTCCCACGGAAGAATGTGCCCACCCCCTAGGGCAGGAACCATAAGGGGCAAGCCTGGGGCAGAGAGGTGGGCTCAGTAAATACTTTCTGAGAAAAATGGACCACAGAGGCAATCAAGTTTGGAATTTGGGGCGGACATCTCCAAGTGTTCCTCTTCCTTCCCACAGGCTCAATTCTGGCCTTAATGACTCCCAGGGAAGAAGAAGTTCTGGTCGTGGCTACCTCAGAATTGTCACATGGAGAAGTAATTTTTGTAACACTTACACCCACTCTGAAGCTTTGCCAAGCCCTGCCCTGGTGTTTGATTCAGACGTTCCTGTCCTCACATACGATCATCGTAACAGTCACCTTCAGCCCAGGTGCTGCTTGAGCAGCCCTTTCTCTTTTGGGGTACATCCTTCTCTCCTTTGAGAGGGAAGAGGAATAAATGCTGAGAGAATCACTATCCCCCTCTCCAGGGGTTTTCCACCCACTGCCCACACAGAAGTTGTCTGTGGCTGGCCCTCGATGGAGTGTCAGGAGAGGCAATCTCTTCCCTCCCCATACAATCCCTAATTCTCAGAATCCTGGAGCAGATTCAATCAACTAAGTTCTCAGTGACAAAATTCAAAATGAACAGAATTAAGTGAAAAATTCCCATTGACCCCAGTCAAAACACTGCATCTCCTTTCATTCCTCCTCCCTCAAGGCCATTTTCCCTCAACTTCTCTCTACATGAATCCCCCACCTTCATCCTTTCCCAGGTCCTCTACCCTCTGTTCTAGACTTGAGCTTCTCCCTGTATGGTACCGGCATGGCACCAGGCGTGGCTTATTTCCCCTGGCATTTTCCACTGCTGGCTAGAGAAGGCACAGGATGACCTGCTAGTCTGGGTTGCTCTCTGCCTTGTTTTGTTTTGGTCTGTTTCTCTTTGGTTGTTCTTGAGTATCTACAATAAATGCGTCACATCTTATATTGCAAAGACAATCTGCAAATGCCTTCAGTGGATTGACATAAGATATTCTTATCCTCATTGGGTTTCACATTTTTCTACATGTCTTATGAGCAGAGTCAAGAACCACTGACTGGGTTCTGAATAATCTTAAAAAGAGTGACTAAAGTGAACAGCCTTGGAAGACATAATATCTCCCTCTGGAACAAAGATTAGGTTTGCTTACTGCCCATTATGAAAGATCCAGTTTCTCTAAGCTCAGGGTTCTCCCATAACTCACCTCCGAGTATGCAGATGTCACCTGGCTTTCTTTACATCACCCTGTGGGAACTGGGGCTCAGAAAAATGGCACAAGAAAATGCTGATACCTGGGTCACTGCTGTTGCTGTAATAAAGTTCTTGGTCTCTGATCCAGGACCTCTCCCTACAGTGACATTCCTTACTTTGCTCCGAATCTCTCTCTAGTCCTCACACCCTCTACCAGGATTAGCCCACCCAGGATATGCTTTTAAGGCCTTTTCCAGTGTATGCCTTTAAGGAAGAGTGGCCACAGCCCCTCTGTCTTAGTCAGTTTGGGCTTCTGTAACAACATCCCACAGACCAGATAGCTTATAAACAACAAAAACTTATTTCTTACAATACTGGTGGCTGGGAAGTCCAAGATCAAGGTGCTAGCAGATTTGGTATCTGGTGAGGGCCTGCTTCCATGTTAATAGAGGGTGTCTTCTCCTTGTGTCTTCACCTGGTAATGGGGGACAAAGAAACTCTGGGGGGTATTTTTATAGAGGCACTAATCCCATTCATGAGGGCTCCACCTCATGACCGAAGCACCTCCCAAAGGTCCCATCTACTGTACCATCACCTTTGGGGTTAGGATTACAACATATAGTTTTGGGGGGAGACACAAACATTCAGTCTATAGCATTCTTCTACCACCAGGCTGGTTGTCTCCCCAGAGCTATTAGCATTTTGCCTGGGGCTCTCTGACAATTGCAGTTCTGTGGTTCAACTGCAAAAGAGTAGGACATGGGACAGCAAAGTTTTGATTGAAGGAAGGGTCTCGAGTAAAAGCAATGTCCCACCTGGAGAAAGCAGGCCTGGTACAGCACCTGGCGGTCAGGAGTAGGGCTGAGCTGGAATAGAGGTGAACTCCCAGAAGGTGAAATGGGAGAACTCTGAGATTTGCAGGTTCAAAAATATCCGTATGCCTATGCCTTTAGGACATTTATTGCTCCTAAAGACACACAGGAGCAATATCTAATTGAGGCACTCACTTACTGTCACCCCCAAATGGAGAAGGGGCTCTCCCAGGCCCTCTCACAGCTGTCTCCAGCACTCAACGCTCCAGACCCATCCAGAGCACCTGGTACTGGTCTGGGCTGAGTCTGAGAGATGGGAGAAAGGCAGTAAAGCTGAGTTTAACACACAGGTGCACAGTACAGTGCAAGAACTTCACAGTGCAGTAGAGCAAGAGGCTGTCAGAGAAGAGAATGGATCCTAGGAGGGAGGAAGAGAAATCAGGGAAGGCTGCATGACAGAGGCAACATCTGATCCTGAAATAGAAGGAGGAGGCCCTGCAAGGGGACTAGCATCCATCCAAACAAGTGTAGGAGCCAAATATCCACCTTCAGAAGAAGCACTTTCTACCTTGGCTCAGGGACTCCCCCTGAGCCCACAGACCCCCTCCTAGCAGCTGTGCATATCTCCATTCAGCAGCTACCTGTGGAATGTCCACTAAGCTTCAGGCACTGAGCTAGGCACTGGGGTTTTTACATGTTATCAAGCATATGGGGTCCCTGCTGCCATGGAGAAGACAAACAAGCAAAAAGTCAATTAGAATTTTGGGTTGGAAGAGGTTATATAGGAAATAATAAAGCAAGGGGTGTGTTTGAGAGCTGGTGGTCAGGAAGGCCTCACTGGGGACGGGGTGTTGGAATGTAACCTGATCCATGAGAGGAAACCACCTCGGTGTGAGGATCTGGGGAAGGATGAGTCTGGGCCAAGGCAGAGCGTCAAGTACAACAGTCCCAGGTATGGCACAAATGGAAACAGTAAAGACATGTGTGCACACACACATATCCGTCGCCCCACCCAACCTGTCGTGAGGCTGGAGTGGATGGGGGAGTGGCAAGTTTAATGTCAGAGGTGTGGAGAGCACCTTGAAAACAGACAGGATGGGTTGTGCGTGACGCCGGGTGTGCCTTGCCCACAGTGGACTCTTCCCTTCCCTTCCCTTTCCTTCCCTTCCCTTCCCTTCCCTTCCCTCCCCTTCAAGTCCAGTCTGGAGCTAGAATGGCTGGCCCAGAGCTCTCAGCATGGAACAGGATCTTTGCTCTCTGGGGAAGGCTGGGAGCCAAAGGAGTTCTGATCCCTTTCAGGGAAGCATTTTCCGAACTCTTCTATCCCCTTGTGGCCAAGACCCGCCCCCCACTTCATCCCCCAGATCCCCCCCCCTTCCAACCCTTCAAGGCATTGATGTTGAGGGTTATCTCTCCATCCAACCTTCAGTGATCTGCAGAGCTTGCTAAGTGGTCCTGATGCAGACCTGACCCACAAAGATGAAAGCCAAAGTGATCCGTGAAACAGCGTTATTGTGCCTCCAGGTGGGGTTCATAGTACCTCTCTGTGTGCAGGCATCTCTGGATGAACCTATCCTCAGCAATGTCAATCACATCCCATTCCTCTGTAAACGGGGCCAATGGGATATGTAGAAAATTTGTGTGGTTTAACTAGGATTACCTTAAGTAAACCATTTTCCACGTCTTGGTTTACCATTGAGAGGTTGAGCCCTGATGAGGATATGTGATCATGATGGAAGTTCTTGCCCCATTCGGGATTTGAATTAATTAATGAGGCCAGACGCTAATGGTCACTTGGGGCCCAGCAGGCAGAGGTGCTGCCAGGTGCAGGATTGGCTAAATGAGGCTTTCAGGAGCTGCTGTGCTGGGCTCACAACCAGGGCTTGCCCGCCTCATTAAGGTAGTGGGAATGGAGCCCAGCAGAGACTCTGAGCCCCAGTTCAACAGTTCTCCTGATGCACAGAGGACAGGGATTCCCCAAGATTCCTTTCTTTCCAGCTTTTCCCCACCAGAAGAAGTGCTTCTAAATACAGAATTAATCTTTGGAGCAGAGGAGTGACACAGAGAGAACCACCATGTGGAGACCAGGAGGGGGCACTGCCAAGTCTGCCCAGAACCATGGAACCTGCACTTCTCCAGGGGGGTTCACCCTCCACCTCCAGACTTTCCCTGAGCCTTACTGCTGGCTTTGGGTCTGCTTGAGTCTCTTAGAAAAAGGACTCTGGGAACACTGAGAGGACCTGGGGGTAGGGGAAGTGAGGTCATGGACACTAAGAGTCTAAGTGAAAGGCTGGTCACCAGCTTTGTATGCTTTACCCAGACTGCAGTATTTTAAAATTTGGGCAGCACACACACACACACACACACACACAATCAGAAGAGTTTACATAAAAACCCAGGTTTCTGGCTTCATTTAGAAGATCAAAAAATGTGGCCACCTTGAGCCCATATTCTCTCATGGTGACAAGGA
Source organism: Stenella coeruleoalba (assembly GCF_951394435.1). Lineage (NCBI taxonomy): Eukaryota > Metazoa > Chordata > Mammalia > Artiodactyla > Delphinidae > Stenella > Stenella coeruleoalba. Next base: position 37,967,981 of record NC_137166.1, read on the forward strand.
ATTCATCTAGCCACCTGTGGGCCAGCTTCCCTTATTTATCTCACCAACCCGGTCCCTGTGAACACCTGAGTCAGTGGACCTCATCTTCTAGACAGTGAGGTTATGTCAAAGAGGACTGGACTCAGAGCACCCAGGACCCCAGGGCAGAGCATGTGACCTGCTCAGATAGCCGAGAAGGGGCTATGCCAATGGGGAGGAGTCTCTTCCAAACAGCTAGGGGAGTGGCATTTGTGCTGGATTTCTCAGATGGGCTAAAAGGGCTAGAGGAGGCATTCCAGCAGGGGAATGGCAGACATGGGGATGGGGAAAGCTGGGGACTTTCATGAGAGCTGACCACAGTGATGTCAAATCCCAGGGACATAGCGAGGTTCCCAAACCTCTTTCCTGCGCACAATTCAACACACCACAGACATCCCCCAGCTGACATAGTTCAAGTAGCCTCTGGTCTCAAGTGGGGTCTGGACCAGAAACAGTATCCCATCACCACACAAGGATGCTCTCTTCTGCCCTGAGAGCCTCAGCAACCTCTCACCCTCTCAAGAAAGGAAGGAACGCCTACCAGCCCTTGACAATGCTGGGGTGTGCTAGGGCATGTGGACAGTAGGCAGGGTTAACACTCCAGAGAGACTCAAGTTCATATTTTGTTAATAATGCAGATGTCATGGAGGAAATAAAGACAGGCAGGTTCGTGCCTCCACAGCCAAACCACGCTCAGAAGCCATTGAGATCTTGGCTCCCCTCCTGCTCTTCCTAACTCTCATGTCCACATTCTACCTCTTCCAGGAAGTCCCAGCCATTGATAGACCAGCAGGCCTGGGGTGCGTGCGCGCGTGTGGGTGCGAGTGCGCGCACGCATATACACACACACACTTATACCCCTGCAATCCTCAGAAGCCTTGTGCATTATTCAGTGCAGTCCCCACAGCCACGTTTTAGGCCCATATGGTCTCCAGAGTGTTTCCAAAGCAACATATTTTGGAGCGGAATGACAAGACCAGAAGAGTTGGGGAAATTGGTGCTTTAAAACAACCCTGTTGAGATAAAATTTAAGGATGGAAGAAATACAGTATTTTGAAAACATGAAAATAAACATTCTGCAGAGCCTGGGTATATGTGAAGCTGTGCAGTGTGGTTTGTGAAAGCTGCTCTGTTGCAGAAGAAGTCTAATAATTTTTAATAGTCTTGTAAATCTCCCTTATAAGATGCAGTTACTGTAAACATTTCTTTATATTTTTTTCCTGTATTTATGTAGTGCTGTTAGAAGTTATTAAATGGGAATGATTTTCACCGATAACTCTCTCATTCTGAAGGAGTTGCCAAATGACTCAGACTGGAGATGGTAAGAAGCAAAAAGTCCCCGACAGGGTCAGATGGATGAGGCTGCTCCGGAAATCTTCCTTCTGAACTGAAGGCAAATTTCTTGACTCCCCAGGCCTCTGTCTCCCCAATTATAAAATAAAAAGTGATCATTCCTGCAGTTCATTTACTTTGTAGCATATATTAGCACCTACTACATGGTTCCAGGCATTGTACTACGCCCCAGGAATACAATGACAAAGAAGGAGAACCACCACCCCTGCTTTCACAGGGCTTCTGGTCCAAAGGCAGACAGAGGTATTAATCGAAGGATCGATTTACATTTTTTACAGAAACTGTAAAATTATAAATGTGAAACTGCCTTAAAGGAAAGATATACAGTTTACTGGGGGTTTCTCAGAGGGAGATCTGGCTTGGCCCAGTCTGCAAGGGTGTAGGAAGCTTCTCCTAGGAAGAAACCCTTCAGCTGACATCTATGAGATGTATAAAAGTAGAGTCAAATAGGCTAAGGGGGAGGGAAAAGTATTTTGAGAGCAGGAAGAGCATATGCAAGGTCCATGTGTGGGAGGAAGAGTAGGATGTAACCCCACAGGTGGTGAATGTAGCAGGAGTGGAGGCTGGAGACAAAGGCAAAAGCCCAGTCATGAAAGGCCTTGGAGGCCAGGGTAACAGATGTGTCTTTATCCCAATGTCAGGGGAGAAAGCTTGGAGGGTTTGTAAGCAGGGTGAGGAGGGATGCTATACACATATGTGCTTTGGAAGTAATCACTCCAGCTGCAGTATGGTATAGAGACTGAAGGGAGTGCAGAGCACAAGCAGGTGGACAAGCAAGGAAGTTACTACATGGCTGGGACATAGGGTGGATTAAGGAGGGGAGAGGAAGTATCAAGGAGGGCCCTTCTGCTTATGAGCTGTACAGTTGGATGGAGGGTGGTGCCATTCATCAAAATGGAAACAATGGGAAAGTACCAGGTTTGAGGGGTGAAGGTCATGAGTTTGGTTTTGGACCATTAAATATGGGGTGTTTGTGAAAGAGATTTTAAATTGGCTCTGTACTCAGGTGTGGAGCACAGAGGAAAGATCTAGGATGGAGATATGAATGTGTAAGGAGGGTAATTGAAGCCATGAGCTTGCATGCAATTGTTAAGAGATGATATAATAGTAAGATAATAGAAATGGATCAATCTCTATAAAGTCCACGTTAATGAAGTGGTTCTCCACTTTGGTTGCAAGTAGTCATGTAAAGAGCTTCAGAAATGCTGGTGCCTGGGTTCCACCTACAGAGATTATGAATTTAATTATGAATTTATGATTGAATTGGTCTGGGGTGTGACCTGAGCCTCTGAATTTTTAAAAGCTTCCCAGGTAGTTCTACTGTGTGGCCAAACTACTGACTTAACAGCTGGGAAGAGGAAAATAAGCTGCAAAGGAAACAGAAAGTATCAATATCATCCAGAGAAATAGGAAAATCAAGCAAGAAGGAGGAGGGTCAGCTGTGCCAAGTGCTGCCGCTTGTCAGTAGGATCAGAACTGAAAGTGCCCTCTGGATTTAGCAACATGAAGGTCACTGGAAACATTGGTGAGAATCATTCACCATCTTCTTCCATGGCCTCTCAGGAGCTGACATGATATGGCCGCCACACTGCTCAGGCTTTATAAAGATAAAGCAGGTGGCATCCAGCATCCAGGATTTGCAATGAGTCGAGTCAAGGGTGGTGGGGACTACTTGCTACCCTGCATATGTATTGTTACAACCTCTGTGGAGGGCAGTTTGTTGATGTCTATCAAAATTATAAGTGCATATACCAGGAATTCCACTTGTAGGAATCACAGCACAATGACAAAGGCACAAGGTTTTCATTGAAACAGTGCTTATGACAGCAACAGATTGGAAATCATGTAAATTCCCATCAACAGGGTCTACTATAACTGTAGTAGGAATACAGCCACCCATGTGTACTGCCAAGGAACAATCTCCAAAATGCAGGGAGTGAAGACAAGCACAAGAACAGTGTGTACAGCAGTGAGCTAACGCTTGTCATACAAAAGGGGGTTATAGATACTATTCGTTTGTATCTACTTTCTCTGCAAGGACACTTGGAACAGGTGACATTACTGGGTGCTAGGTGACTAGAGGATGGAATGAGAGAGAGAATTTTCACTGTGTTTGTTACCTTTTAACCTTTTGAATTTTAAACCATTGAAACTTGTTGAAAATAAAACTGTGATGGGAATGGCATTTCCCTGAGAAGAACAGGGTAGGGTGAGGCTGTATTCTGAGGTGTAATCGGAGTGGACTCTTTCAGGTACCACACTGGTCACTACGTGGCTTCTAAAATGCATATAAGGGTGTCGAAGCTTTTGGTGGTTTTGTTTCATTGTTTGTTTTAGGTCAATAAGATTTGAAGAACTGAGATATATTTTTTAGCGTTTATCCTGTGTGATTGTTCATCAATGTCAAAGATATACTTTAGATAATATCTCATTCCTGAAATTCTAATTCCTAGTAACTGAACTAATTTCTGAGGTTGGTATAGAATTCACTGGTGTAGGAGCTAGGGATCTGGATTTGAGTCCTGGTTTTGTCAGGGATTTACTGAGTGGACTTGGGTGAGTTACTTCATCTCTCTTCACCTCAGTTTCTTCGTCTATGAAGTGAGCTTGGTAATCCCTGTCTTTGGCTGCTTACCCTAAACTATAAGGAACAAACGACATCATGGCTATGTGTATGCTAGGTGAGCTATAAAGTTGGTTACAAACGTGGTGTCAGCACACACACACCGCTGCTTGAAATTTGAAGATCTCTTAGAATAAACATACACCTCCAAGAGAACTGACAACATCCAGATTTAATTACAGGTCAAATAACTCAGTGATTTTTCCAAACTTTAAACCTTGTCACATGCCCAAGAGAAAACAGATGACTATCTGAGCTAAGCCAGAGTTTCTCAGTCTTTGGAAAGGGCTTCTGTCTGCAAGATGAGTACAGTACACAAAGAGGGGCTGTGTCGGCCACATGCACAGTTAGGAGGATTGGCTAACTTCCTAAGGGGCCCATCAAGAAAGAGTCTTGAGGGGTAGCCATTGACACACAAGCCAGCCAAGAGGATCAATCCACAGCCTCCCTTGGCAGGGCTGGCAAGACAGAAGAGTGACTGCCAAACTCTCCCAGAGGTCTTCAGAGCTTTAGGCATGTGATGAGGTCTGTAAAGTATGACCTCTGTAGTATGGTAAAGGTAGTCTTTGTTCATTTACTTCATCTCTAAAGGTACCATTAACAATATATTGATTTTTCTTTTCACAGAAAATTGTGAAATTTCTTTGTAAGACAGCGATTTGAGACTGTACATCTCACCGACTCCCACTTTCCTGCTGGTATATATAAATGGGGAAAGCATGTATTAGTGCTGGAAACTCAGGAAATGGAAGAGCCCCAGGGCAGAAACACTGCAGAATTCTGCCAGCCAGAGAGTAGTGGGAAGGCGGCTGCAGCAAGAATCTACCTGATGCAAGAGAGGGCATTTGCCTGGGTGGTGACCAGAAGAGAACTCAGGGCCTCCACCAGCACCTTGAACTTGCAGAATGAGCAGGGGTGCAAGTGATGAGGGGCAAGGGAGCCACCAGGATACACTGGAATCTTACCAGTATTCGTTTAGGTGAAGTGGTCCCAAACTGCACCCAATCAAGGTCCAATTGCAGCTATTCTATCCCGACAACTGTCAAGGTCCCCAGTGGCATCCCAGCATCCTGAGAGGGAGAGGCAGGGAAAGGGAGAGAAAAGGTAGGAGAGAGACCCAGAGTTTTCTGCCCCACCCCATGTATTTTTGTCCCTCCAGTGGAACAAAAGGGGTACTAGGTCTCTTTCACCCCCAATGTCTCGCTTCATCCCACCCTTAATAGGAGGAGTCCTCGGGAGAAAAAAATATGAATTAGCAAGAGAAATCTGTGTCAGTCTTACAGATGTTTCACTCTGATGAAGGTGGAGATACAGGGAGGCCAAGATTTGACATGAGAACTGAAGAAGGTGGAAGAAAACCCAGGAGGAAGGCAGATGAAGAGAGAAGGCTGTTCAGGGCATGCGTAGGAGGGGAAGCTAGCACTGACTCAAAGGGGAGCTTGAAAAATGTCTTGACTTCAAGTGCATTTTACTCCCTGACAAGCGGGATGGGATCCTTCATGGTGAAAAACCAAGCCTGCACCCCTCCCTAGTCATTGATGGAATAAACACAAAATTCTGGAAATAAATCCTCTAAAATTCTGGTCAATTGTGGGACCCTTCACTATTTGCTTTTCACTTTTGCTTTCATTTTTAATTTCCCAAAGTGTTTCACTGTAACTTTTATATCAACAAAAAAAAGATGTTTTAAAATTAAAACAAACAAACAAAACTGTTGAATCTCATCTCCTGCAGACCAGTATCTAGGGTCATTCTCTGGACACAGACACCCACTGATGTAGCAGGCTGCGCATCACTTCCCCCCAACACCACACCCACACCTTTCTCCATCCAGCTCTCTTTTTCTCCCTCACGCCCCGTGGCCCAACCCTTCTGACAAACCCAGCTCAGATAGCGTATCCTTGTGGGTGCAGTTCGTCTGCCTCGCTGCACAGCATGCACCATTTGATTTGTGACCGGAGCCCTACTAGACTGTGGGCAGAGTCTGTATCTAGCTCAGAATCTGACAGCGAGTTTGTTGTCAGAGGCTGCCGGTGTAAGTGTCTCCAGGTCAGTTGAGTCCCCCTAACATGGCAGCCAGGGAAAGGACATGCCAGGAACAGGCTAAATGCCTCGTATGTGTCAACTCATTTGATCATGGAAACTACTCTGCAAGTGAGGTTCTGCCACCATCTCCCTCTTACATGGCATGCAAAGTCACAGGACTCAGTCCAGGAGGCAGTGGAGTGGGGGTGTGAACCTCTGTGGCCTGCCTTCAGAGCTGGGTATGTAACCAACATTAGGAAAGCTCTTCTATACTTTGTTTTCCCTTTAGAGAAATGGTGCCCATGTCACAGCTTCTTCAAGGGTCGACGGAAAAGCCTTCTGTGCCACTTGCTGTAAGATTAGGACTTGGGAGGAGAGCAAGTCACCTCTTCCCGTTAAAGACAGCCGTGGAGCCTTGGGCCCAGACATTGAAAGGGGAGGGAACATCATGAGCAGAGAGTTCTCTTTGGGTCGGATTTCCTTTCAACTAGTATCTCCCAACCCAGCAGTGTGACATTTTTTGACTACCTTCACCCTGCATGCTGCAGAAAATAAGTGCATTAAACACCAGCATATAGAAACTCCTTTTATCACTCAAAGATTTCTGTGATCCCCAAATGAATGGCACTCTAAGCAGGTTTACAAGGGAAAGGGAAGAGTGCTTTGCTTTGTCAAAAGTCCTAGGCTTGACGTAGGATTGACTCCAGGATTGCTTTGGATATAGAGTTCTAATGCCTTTTTCACGGGATTATTTTACATATGGTGTTTCCAGGACTCTCTCTCCCTCTCTGCTCCAGAACCATTCTGCCCTCACTGCTCCCTGCTGTCTGGAAAATGGGCCCATGTCAGGGCTTCAGGATGATTCCTGGCTGTCTCCCAACCCTGCAGTGATGGTCTCAGACTGGGCCCTCCACCCACTCTGTGACACTGTCCCCTCCCCACTGCAAGATTCCCTCTCCACCTCTACTATAAGAAGAGGGAGTAGGTGGGAGGGGAGTCAGATTCCCACAAACTCATAGAAAGGGGGAAGTAAGACGGAGAAAGACAGCTCAGTCCAAGGGACCCAGGACATAGGATGCGTGGATTCCTCAGAGCAGCAGGACAGTGCTGGAAGGCTGGGAGAAGCAGGCGTGAGGATGGTGCTGGGAGTGTGGGGAATTGGCAGTGGTGCAGGGTTGTGTGTTCATAGGGTAAAGCTAGAAGTGGAGGATGGTGAGGCCATGGGAGGCCAGCCAAGTGGAGGATGGCATTTGCGGGAAGAAGATCTAGGGGAGCAGAAGAAGGGAGTGGGCAGGTCAGCCTCTGATGCTCTGTCTCCCCTGGGGCTGGTGAGCCACAGCTACAGCTGCTCTGCTTTCCTGGGTCCCCATGGTCCCACAGAGCAGCAAGACAAAGACCCCAATCATTTGGTGACTGATGGTGAGTTCCTGAACAGAAGAGCATCCACACATTTCTGTCCAACCTGAGGAAGATAAAGAAGCCCAGGTAAAGGACCGGAAGTGTCCAGGCTGTCACACTGACTACAAAAGAGAACTCCAAGATAGGGACGCCCTCCCAGAGACCATGGGAAAAATGGCAGCCAGGCTCTGAGACCATGGGGCAGGATCATTGCCTGCTGTGGCCCTGAGCTGGGGTGCTGGCACAGCCAACCCTGTAACCTGCCAGGACCTACCACAGGCTCTGCTACCCCACTGTGGGCGAGTGGTGCAGATAAAAGCGAGGCTCCAGGTGAGCCAGCTGTAGGAGCTGGCATCTCTCCTGCAACAGCCGGCCACCTGGCCTTCTGTGTCACTGCTTGTGATGCCACCCCTTGCCTTCTAGGGGCTCCCTTAGGGAGGATGGGGGTGTGTGGTCATTGGCAGCCCCACTCTTGTCCTCCTGTCTTGGGGGACAAAGGAAAACAGATGTGTGTGAAGTGTTTGTGGTTGTCCCAGCTACTGTTGGGGTGGGAAGGAGCCATCACTGACATTAGAGTGGACGGGGTCCAGGGATGCTAAGTGCCCAAGCATGTACAGGAATGTCCCTCATAGAAAGGACCTCCCACTCCAAATTCCAGAGGAAATGGTGAAGAGAACAGTCAGCGGCACGTATGTCAGCTTTGCCCTGACCTCCCTCTGCTGAGTAGGGATTAGCACTGAAATTCCAAGGGCCTCTGGGCCCTGTCTCCCTATCCCAGATCAACCACATGGCTGTTCAGAGGAGTTCCTTCTGCTTTGCCAGATCCTCCATTTAAGGGGGATATTGCGTCTCCCTGCTGGAAATTTGCCCCACATCTTAGCTCACCCAGACTTGCCCTGTCTACAGGACAGCTGAGTCCCAGCCCCTCAGACCAGAAGAGCAGTTGAGGCATAGGCCTGGCCCCTCATGAGGAGGTTTGTGCATCAGGAGTGGGGGTGGCCTGAGGCAGCCACTCCCAATACCATGGCCCTGGATTCCACCCTGAACCAGGGGAGGCCCTGTCCCATGGACTCCCCAGATCCTGCCGTCCTGCCCAGGCTCCTCACCTGCTCCCATATCTCCTGTAGAGCCCAGAGTCATTGTCCCCAGCCACCTGTGCCCCCTCTTCCCTGGAGTGATCTTGGAGAAGTGCTTGGAAAGGTGGAAAACATCACCTCACCCCTCTAGAAGTGTCCTCATTGGTTTCTGAGTGCAGGTGAACAAATTCCTCCACAGGATGTGGATATTGGAGGCTCTGGAATCGGGTCTCCCTCCCTCTGAATGGAATCATGGGCACCCTCTGCAAAGCTGGCTAGTTGGCCTTGTGTGGTGGCAGGTGCTGAGGGTCCCCACAGGGGAAGGGGTAATGAGAGATGAACTTCACAAGCCCTGGGGGCCTTGAAGGCCACATCATATACTTTGGTGACCTTGTCCTAAAGGTGATGAGGGTCCCCAGCAGAACCCCAGGTGCTTGGGCAAGATTTCTTGACCAGACTTGAAGCAGCTTTCAGCGCCCACACTGGCAGAAGCCCAGATCCTGGGCAGTTCCTCCTGGTACCTCATGTGATCTCCACACACTGAGCCTGAAATGAAGACAAGGCACCACAAACTAATCTCAGGCACAGCTCTCCTGAACACCGAGCCTGGACCCCTCTCTGCACTTCCAACCAAACTCTCCCAATCCCTGCTGCACACAGCTCCATCCTAGGGCCCAGAGAGGCAGAGAGCCCGCTGTCAAGGAGACTTGGCCATTCAAGGTGCTCTCAGTCTTCTGGAAAGAGGGATAGGACACAAAAAACACCTTATTCAAATAATATAATATGGCAAATGCTTAAATAGCACTAATATGCCAGGAATAGATATAAGCATATTACATATATTGATATTAACACATTTAGCCCTCTGAGAACCCCTGTGGGGTAAGGCCTGCTGCCATCTCCATTGCAAAGATGAGGAAACAGACAGGCAGAGGTTAAGGAACTCACACAGCTGGTGAGTAGTGTAGCCTAGCTTTGAACTGAGACAAACCGGCTTCAGAATGTGTTTAATCATTGCAAAGCCCTGTCACTCAAATGTGGTGCCATGCACAGGCTTGTATGGAGTCCTGTGGGAATGAGAACAGCTTTCAGAAAGGAGGTGACATCCAGCCTGGCCTCGAAGAGGCCTAGATGTCCTCCTGAAGACCAAAGGAAGGGTGCTCTGAGCAGAGGGAACAGCATGGAGAGATGCAGGCCACAGAAGGGCAAGCCACGTGGAGGATAGTGAGCAGGCAGCCCTGTGAGGTTTCCAAATTGCTCAGGTAGGAAAATCTCTCTGACATCAAAAACGTTGCAGATTTTTGCTTCCAAAGTACATAGATTTCATTTAGTTTGTTCACTCAGTGACACTTAAGTGAATGTGTGTTTTACTCATCACGCAGCATCTACCTCCGATAGCCAAGAGCCAAGACGTTGACTCAAAGCCACAGATGACACTGCGGCAAACGTGAGTCACCACAGCCCCAGGAGCCCAGCACCCTGGGAGGCTCTTTGAGGCAGGGCAGTATGCACACTGGGAGCTGGAGAGAGGTGCAGGCACCGGAATACAGGGTTTGGGTTTTGTCCTGCAGGCAGAGGGAGCCAGCGGCTGGTTTCGAGTGGTGGGAAGACAGGCTCTCTGGAAGCGGCAAGGAAGCTGTCCAGGTGAAGGGGATGGACGTGACATGGGAGGTGATCTGTTGGGAGGCTCTGAGATAGTCCAGGCAAAGGAGAGGAGCCTGAGTGAGGGCAGGGGCAGCGGAGATAGAAACAGAGGGCACGTGATAGTGCCAGCAAACACGTGCAACACCCATGCTTGCCAGGCTCTGCCTCACCTCATCCAGACTCACAACCTCTCGAATTACCCTATTTTCCAGATGTGTAAACAGAGGCACAGGGAGGTTAACAGAACCTGCCCAAGCACACACAGCTGGTGGCTGTCGGGCTGGGATGTGGTACCAAGGATCAGGTTCCATGGCTTGTGCTAGCAGCCAGTGGCCTTCTGCCTCCACAGACAGCAAGATGGGTGGGATGTAGGACTGACAGGCCTGGGAATTGGTTCAAACATGAGGGAGGAGCGAGGAGGATGGTGGCATCCAACAGTGAGGGATGGGAGGACGATGCGGAAGGCTCGGGGAGCAACTGGTCAGTCAGAAGGCAGGGAAGGAGTGGGATGCTCCAGGTGGGGTGAGACTGGGAGACAGGGCTTACTTCTTCCTGCCTCTGCCCTCTTCCCTCCCAAACAGTTTCTAAATGAAACTAGAAGGGAGCAGATGCTTATCTTTCTAACAAATAAATTGAGATTTTGAACTGACATGACAGGACTACTATGCAAAGATAAACAAGGAAGCTGATTGAAAGCAAGATGCAGGCCCAGGCAAGAGGCAGTCGGGGGGAGGGGGGCGGGGCGGGGAAGATGGCGGAAGAGTAAGACACGGAGATCACCTTCCTCCCCACAGATACACCAGAAATACATCTACACGTGGAACAACTCCTACAGAACACCTACTGAAGGCTGGCAGAAGACCTCAGACCTCCCAAAAGGCAAGAAACTCCCCAAGTACCTGGGTAAGGCAAAAGAAAAAAGAATAAACAGAGACAAAAGAATAGGAACGGGACCTGCACCAGTGGGAGGGAGCTGTGAGGGAGGAAAGGTTTCCACACACTAAGAAGCCCCTTCGCGGGCAGAGACTGCGGGTGGCGGAGCGGGGGAGCTTCGGAGCCGCAGAGGAGAGCACAGCAACAGGGGTGCGGAGGGCAAAGCAGAGAGATTCCTGCACAGAGGATCGGTGCTGACCGGCACTCACCAGCCTGAGAGGCTTGTCTGCTCACCCGCCGGGGCGGGAGGGGCTGGGAGCTGAGGCTCGGGCTTAGGTCGGAGCGCCGGGAGAGGACTGGGGTGGGCGGCATGAACACAGCCTGCAGGGGGTTAGTGCACCACGGCTAGCCGGGAGGGAGTCCGGAAAAAGTCTGGACCTGCCGAAGAGGCAAGAGACTTTTTCTTACCTCTTTGTTTCCTGGTGCGCAAGGAGAGGGGATTAAGAGCGCTGCTTAAAGGAGCTCCAGAGACGGGCATGAGACGCTAAGGCTGCTGCTGCAGCCACCAAGAAGCCTGTGTGTGAGCACAGGTCACTATCCACACCTCCCCTCCCGGGAGCCTGTGCAGCCCGCCACTGCCAGGGTCCCGGGATCCAGGGACAACTTCCCCGGGAGAACGCACGGTGCGCCTCAGGCTGGTGCAACGTCACGTCGGCCTCTGCCGCCGCAGGCTCGCCCCACACTCCAGGCCCATCCCTCTCCCCTGGCCTGAGTGTGCCAGAGTCCCCGAATCAGCTGCTCCTTCCTGTCTGAGCGAAGAACAGACGCCCTCAGGCGACCTACATGCAGAGGCGGGGCCAAATCCAAAGCTGAATCCCCCGAGCTGCGCGAACAAAAGGAAATTTCTCCCAGCAGCCACAGGAACAGCGAATTAAATCACCACAATCAACTTGATGCACGCTGCATCTGTGGAATACCTGAATAGACAACGAATCATCCCATATTGAGGAGGTGGACTTTGAGAGCAAGATATATTATTTTTTCCCCTTTTCCTCTTTTTGTGAGTGTGTATGTGTATGCTTCTGTGTGAGATTTTGTCTGTATAGCTTTGCTTTCACCATTGGTCCTAGGGTTCTGTCCGTCCGTTTTTTTTTTACTTAAAAAATTTTTTTTTCTTAATAATTATTTTTTATTTTAATAACTTTATTTTATTTTATCTTACTCTTTTAATCCTTTCTTTCTTCCTTCCTTTCTTCCTTTCTTTCTTTCTTTCCTTTCTTTCTTTCTTCCTTCCTTCCTTCCTCCCCCTTCCTTTCTTTCTTTCTTTCTTTCTTTCTTTCTTTCTTTCTTTCTTTCTTTCTTTCTTTCTTTCTTTCTTTCTTTCTTTCTTTCTTTCTTTCTTTCTTTCTTATTTTTCTCCCTTTTATTCTGAGCCGTGTGGATGAACAGCTGTTGGTGCTCCAGCCAGCAGTCACTGCTGTGCCTCTGAGGTGGGAGAGCCGACTTCAGGACACTGGTCCACAAGACACCTCCCAGCTCCACATAATATCAAACTGCGAAAATCTCCCAGAGATCTCCATCTCAACACCAACACCCAGCTTCACTCAACGACCAGCAAGCTACAGTGCTGGACATCCTATGCCAAACAACTAGCAAGACAGGAACACAATCCCACCCATTAGCAGAGAGGCTGCCTAAAATCATAGTAAGGCCACAGACACCCCAAAACACACCACCAGACATGGACCTGCCCACCAGAAAGACAAGATCCCGCCTCATCCACCAGAACACAGGCACTAGTCCCCTCCACCAGGAAGCCTACACAACCCACTGAACCAACATTAGCCACTGGGGACAGACACCAAAATCAACGGTAACTACGAACCAGCAGCCTGCAAAAAGGAGACCCCAAACACAGTAATATAAGCAAGAAGAGAAAACAGAAAAACACACAGCAGATGAAGGAGCAAGATAAAAACCCACCAGACCTAATAAATGAAGAAGAAATAGGCAGTCTATCTGAAAAAGAATTCAGAATAATGATAGTAAAGATGATCCAAAATCTTGGAAATAGAAAAGAGAAAATGCAAGAAACATTTAACAAGGACCTAGAAGAACTAAAGAGGAAACACGCAATGATGAAGAACACAATAAATGAAATGAAAAATACTCTAGATGGGATCAATAGCAGAATAACTGAGGAAGAAGAATGGAAAAGTGACCTGGAAGATAAAATAGTTCAAGTAGGGCTTCCCTGGTGGCGCAGTGGTTGGCAATCTGCCTGCCAATGCAGGGGACACGGGTTCATGCCCCGGTCGGGGAAGACCCCACATGCCACAGAGTGGCTGGAACTATGAGCCATGGCCACTGAGCCTGCACATCCAGAGCTTGTGCTCTGCAGCGGGAGAGGCCACAACACTGAGACGCCTGCATACTGCAAAAAAAAAAAAAAAAAAAATAGTGCAAATAACTACTGCAGAGCAGAATAAAGAAAACACAATGAAAAGAACTGAGGACAGGCTCAGAGACCTCTGGGACAACATTAAACGTACTACCATTAGAATTATAGGGGTCCCAGAAGAAGAAGAGAAAAAGAAAGGGACTGAGAAAATACTTGGAGAGATTATAATTGAAAACTTCCCTAATATGGGAAAGGAAATAGTTTATCAAGTCCAGGAAGCACAGACAGTCCCATACAGGAAAAATCCAAGGAGAAACATGCCAAGACACATATTAATCAAACTATCAAAAATTAAATACAAAGAAAACATATTAAAAGCAGCAAGGGGAAAACAACAAATAACACACAAGGGACCCCCAAAAGGTTAACAGCTGAACTTTCAGCAGAAACTCTGCAAGCCAGAAGGGAGTGGCAAGACATATTTGAAATGATGAAGGAGAAAAACCTACAAACAAGATTACTCTACCCAGCAAGGATCTCATTCAGATTTGATGGGGAAATTAAAACCCTTACAGACAAGCAAAAGCTGAGAGTGTTCAGCACCACCAAACCAGCTTTACAACAAATACTAAAGAACCTTCTCTATGCAGGAAACACAAGAGAAGGAAAAGACCTACAATAACAAACCCAAAACAATTAAGAAAATGGGAATAGGAACATGCATATTGATAATTACCTTAAATGTAAATGGATTAAATGCTCCAACCAAAAGACACAGACTGGCTGAATGGGTACAAAAACAAGACCCATATATATGCTGTCTACAAAAGACCCACTTCAAACCTAGGGACACATACAGACTGAAAGTGAGGGGATGGAAAAAGATATTCCATGCAAATGGAAACCAAAAGAAAGCTGGAGTAGCATTTCTCATATCAGACAAAATAGACTTTAAAATAAAGACTATTACAAGAGACAAAGAAGGACACTAAATAATGATCAAGGGATCAATCCAAGAAGAAGATATAACAATTGTAAATATTTATGCACCCAACATAGGAACACCTCAATACATAAGGCAAATACTACCAGCCATAAAAGGGGAAATTGACAGTAACACATTCATAGTAGGGGACTTTAACACCCCACTTTCACCAATGGACAGATCATCCAAAATGAAAATAAATAAGGAAACACAAGCTTTAAATGATACATTAAACAAGATGGACTTAATTGATATTTATAGGACATTCCATCCAAAAACAACAGAATACACATTTTCCTCAAGTGCTCATGGAACATTCTCCAGGATAGATCATATCTTGAGTAACAAATCAAGCCTTGGTAAATTTAAGAAAATTGAAATTGTATCAAGTATGTTTTCCGCACACAACACTATGAGACTAGATATCAATTACAGGAAAAGATCTGTAAAAAATACAAACACATGGAAGCTAAACAATACAATACTTAATAACGAAGTGATCACTGAAGAAATCAAGGAGGAAGTCAAACAATACGTAGAAACAAATGACAATGGAGACACGACGACCCAAAACCTATGGGATGCAGCAAAAGCAGTTCTAAGAGGGAAATTTATAGCAATAAAATCCTACCTTAAGAAACAGGAAACATCTCAAATAAACAACCTAACCTTGCACCTAAAGCAATTAGAGAAAGAAGAACTAAAAAAAAAAAAAAAAAAAAAAAAAAAAAAAAAAAAAACCAAAGTAAGCAGAAGGAAAGAAATCATAAAAATCAGATCAGAAATAAAAGAAAAAGAAATGAAGGAAATGATAACAAATATGAATAAAACTAAAAGCTGTTTCTTTGAGAAGATAAAAAAAATTGATAAACAATTAGCCAGACTCATTACGAAAAAAAGGGAAGACTCAAATCAATAGAATTAGAAATGAAAAAGAAGTAACAACTGACACTGCAGAAATACAAAAGATCATGAGAGATTGCTACTACAAACAGGTCTATGCCAATAAAATGGACAACCTGGAAGAAATGGACAAATTCTTAGAAATGCACAACCTGTCAACACTGAACCACGAAGAAATAGAAAATATGAACAGACCAATCACAAGCACTGAAAATGAGACTGTGATTAAAAATCCTCCAACAAACAAAAGCCCAGGACCAGATGGCTTCACAGGTGAATACTATCAAACATTTAGAGAAGAGCTAACACCTATCCTTCTCAAACTCTTCCAAAATATAGCAGAGGGAAGAACACTCCCAAACTCATTCTATGAGGCCACCATCACCCTGATACCAAAACCAGACAAAGACGTTACAAAGAAAGAAAACTACAGGCCAATATCACTGATGAACATAGATGCAACAATTCTCAACAAAATACTAGCAAAAAGAATCCAACAGCACATTAAAAGGATCATACACCATGATCAAGTGGGGTTTATTCCAGGAATGCAAGGATTCTTCAATATATGCAAATCAATCAACATGATACACCATATTAACAAATCGAAGGAGAAAAACCATATGATCATCTCAATAGATGCAGAGAAACTTTCAACAAAATTCACACCCATTTATGATTAAAAGAACCCTGCAGAGAGTAGGCATAGAGGGAAATTTCCTCAACATAATAAAGGCCATATATGACAAACCCACAACCAACATCATCCTCAAGGGTGAAAAATTTAAACCATTTCTACTAAGATCAGGAACAAGACAAGGTTGCCCACTCTCAACACTCTTATTCAACAGAGTTTTGGAAGTTTTAGCCACAGCAATCAGAGAAGAAAATGAAATAAAAGGAATCCAAATCAGAAAATAAGAAGTAAAGCTGTCACTGTTTGCAGATGATGTGATACTATACATAGAGAATCCTAAAGATGCTACCAGAAAACTACTAGAACTAATCAATGAATTAGGTAAAGTAGCAGGATACAAAATTAATGCACAGAAATCTCTGGCATTCCTATACATTAATGATGAAAAATCTGAAAGTGAAATTAAGAAAACACTCCCATTTACCACTGCAAAAAAAATAAAATATCTAGGAATAAACCTACCTAAGGAGACAAAAGACTTGTAGGCAGAAAATTATAAGACACTGATGAAAGAAATTAAAGATGATACAAATAGAGGGAGAGATATACCATATTCTTGGATTGGAAGAATCAACATTGTGAAAATAACTCTACTGACCAAAGCAATCGACAGATTCATTGCAAACCCTATTAAACTACCAATGGCATTTTTCACAGAATTAGAATAAAAAATTTCACAATTTGTATGGAAACACAAAAGACCCCAAATAGCCAAAGCAATCATGAGAAAGAAAAACGGAGCTGGAGGAATCAGGCTCCCTGACTTCAGACTATACTACAAAGCTACAGTAATCAAGACAGTATGGTACTGGCACAAAAACAGAAAGATAGATTAATGGAACAGGATAGAAAGCCCAGAGATAAACCCACGCACATATGGTCACCTTATCTTTGATAAAGGAGGCAGGAATGTACAGTGGAGAAAGGACAGCCTCTTCAATAAGTGGTGCTGGGAAAACTGGACAGGTACATATAAAAGTATGAGATTAGATCACTCCCTAACACTGTACACAAAAATAGGCTCAGAATGGATTAAAGACCTAAATGTAAGGCCAGAAACTATCAAACTCTTAGAGGAAAACATAGGCAGAACACTCTGTGATATAAATCACAGCAAGATCCTTTTTGACCCACCTCCTAGAGAAATGGAAATAAAAACAAAAATAAACAAACAGGACCTAATGAAACTTAAAAGCTTTTGCACAGCAAAGGAAACCATAAACAAGACCAAAAGTCAACCCTCAGAATGGGAGAAAATATTTGCAAATGAAGCAACTGGCAAAGGATTAATCTCCAAAATTTACAAACAGCTCATGCAGCTCAATAACAAAAAAAAACAAACAACCCAATCCAAAAGTGGGCTGAAGACCTAAATAGACATTTCTCCGAAGAAGATATACAGATTGCCAACAAACACATGAAAGAATGCTCAACATCATTAATCATTAGAGAAATGTAAATCAAAACTACAATGAGATATCATCTCATACTGGTCAGAGTGGCCATCATCAAAAAAATCTAGAAACAATAAATGCTGGAGAGGGTGTGGAGAAAAGGGAACGCTCTTGCACTGCTGGTGGGAATGTGAATTGATACAGCCACTATGGAGAACAGTATGGAGGTTCCTTAAAAAACTACAAATAGAACTACCATATGACCCAGCAATCCCACTACTGAGCATATACCCTGAGAAAACCATAATTCAAAAAGAGTCATGTACCAAAATGTTCATTGCAGCTCTATTTACAATAGCCAGGAGATGGAAACAACCTAAGTGTCCATCATCGGATGAATGGATAAAGAAGATTGGCACATATATACAGTGGAATATTACTCAGCCATAAAAAGAAACAAAATTGAGCTATATGTAGCGAGGTGGATGGACCTAGAGTCTGTCATACAGAGTGAAGTAGGTCAGAAAGAGAAAAACAAATACCATATGCTAACACATGTATATGGAATCTAAGGGAAAAAAAATGGTCATGAAGAACCTAGGGTTAAGATGGGAATAAAGACACAGACCTACTAGGGAATGGACTTGAGGATATGGGGAGGGGGAAGGGTAAGCTGTGACAAAGTGCAAGAGTGACATGGACATATATACACTACCAAACGTAAAATAGATAGCTAGTGGCAAGCAGCCACATAGCACAGGGAGATCAGCTCGTTGCTTTGTGACCGCCTAGAGGGGTGGGATAGGGAGGGTGGGAGGGAGGGAGATGGAAGAGGGAAGAGATATAGGAACATATGTATGTGTATAACTGATTCATTTTGTTATAAAGCAGAAACTAACACACCATTGTAAAGCAATTATACTCCAATAAAGATGTTAAAATAAAAAAAAGAGGCAGTCGAGGGGCAGCCACCTCTCCCTCACTCCCCAGGAAACCGGCAGAGGACCCCTGCCCCACACTTGTTGCCCTGAATTTGAGATCCACCTTGTGACCTTGGCAGACATTCATTCCAGGAGAAGGAAAAGGAAGGCAGGAGAGAAAGGTGCAAAGAAGTCAGCTGCTAACAGGTCCTGCCAGAGCAACCAGGGCCCTAGCTGGTAGGTTGAGAAGACAGTGCAGACAGCCGTCCTGTCCCATTGTGTGAGAATGCAAGCAGGTGGGAGGGTTTGAGCAAGCACCAGCTCACAGCCCCTGGGAAGGGGCAAGGACAGCTATTCATCTTGGCGGGTGGCGTTGTGCAGAGACAAGTGTTTCAGCCCCCAGGCTCTCTTTGCACCAGCACCAGAGTCCCTTCCTCTCTCTTCACGTTTTCACTTACTGGGCACTCCTTGGGTGCTAAGGACAGGCAGAGGCTCCCGGCACAGACCCTGTTCCCAAGGATCACCCGTATCCACTGCAAAAGCAAGTCGAGTACATGCAGATTGAGAGAGGGAATGAGAGCGTCCTGTGCCTGATTAGCTAAGGAAGGGGACCTCCGCCGGGCTGACTCCTTGTTCTTCCCTGTAGAGAGCAAACTGCAGAATCCCAGCCTGTGCCAGTGTCTGCAGCAGGACCTCAAGGAGGGCAGCACTGTGGGTAGAAGCCTGAGAGTATCCCTCTTCACGATGCCCAAAGATGTGAGTTTAGGGGAGCCCCGTCTTCCAGGCCCTTGCCACAATCCCCTGTTTAGTTGTTTTCCAGCCCTGGGGCGATTGACTCTGTCAATCTTACCTGTAGTTATTTCCCCAGAACCTGCCAGAGTATTCCAGTAATTAAAATTTGTTTAATGGTGCAGAGTGATACAGAATGGCTAGTGGGTGTGCTGTAGACTCAGGGACTGTCACCTGCCTGCCAGTGTTAAGGAAGAGCAGGTGTATTGGCTCTAGAACAAACAAACTCCAGGGTATAAGCTGGGCTCAGTCCACACCCTGCCTGTCCCTGTCCTTCCTGGGGTCTAAGCAGCTCATGCAGCTGCCCTGTGGCCCCACCCAACTAGATCCATGGTAGCCCCCTGACTCCATCCACTCCTGGTGGGCAGGGAAGGAGCCCCAGACATCGGAGGCATGAGAAGTGTGACTCTTCTCATATCCCTGGAGCTGCTGCATATGACCGACCACCACACAGTTCCTCCCAATACCCGCTCCCACTCTGAGAGCCTCAGTCCAGGGTCCTATACCCAGAACCAGCACCCTGGCAAGCTGCAAAGCAGGGTCTGTCAGACATACATCCTGGCATTTGCACTCCTCGGGAGCCATTAAACTCTTCACTTGTCTCCAAGCTCTTATTGGGAAGTGAGCTTCCCAGACCTGTCCTGATAATGAGAGTCTGTTCTGTTTTTGCCCACAGAACGTGGTTCCTCTCTGCCCCAATTTGGTTGTCTCAAGTGTTGACCCAATGTGACCCTTCTCTGGCCAGCCCATCAGTGACCAGGTACAGATTCTTGGTCTGTCCTACTGGCTTCTCGAACCTCACTGGCTCATGGGCCTGCCCAGGGCTCCCTTGCAGCTGCCACTCACAGAGCTTAGTATCTTAGTTTTGAGGGGGCCTGAGCATCATCCCCAGCCCGGACCATTGCTTGGGCCAGCAGAGAGGCAATTAAAGAGCTGTTTGCTAGTTGTGTGGCTTTGCATCCCTCTTCTCCTTCAAGACGAAACAAATATCCTGAAGAGGTGAATCCACAGGGAAGCCACATTACTCAGGGGTCTGTTTTCCAGAGCTCCCAAGGTGAAGGCAGGGAGCAGGGGAAAGGCCAGCACTGGCACATTAATAATGCATCTGCCGTGCTGCCAAGAAGCCTGCTGTCGTCTGCACGTGTGCTTTGCAGAAGTCCAATTAGGGATGAATTATAGTAATCAATAGAGCAGCAGGATTTAGAGTGAAAAAAAAAAAAAAAAAGGCCCTGTTCCTCTGAGGGGAATTTATGAGAGAGAGACGTGTTGGCATAACTGAGGATAAGCTTGCAGGCTGCAGGCTCTCCCAGGTCTAGGATGGCTTTGAGGGAAAATCCAACTGACTGTATGTAAACCAGAGCACAAGGGCCTTTCCTCCAAGGAGGGATGGAGAAGGTAGTATCCCAGCCAAAGCTGGCAGGTGCAGTGTGGGGAGGGCCCTTTGGAATCAGACAGGGTCTGGTGGGGCAACCGTGGCAACAGGTTTACCTCTCTGAGCTTCTCTCTGCATAGGTCCTCACGTGCAAAATATGACAGTTAATAATGATGTACTGTATACTCGAAATCTGCTGAGAGTGGACCATAAGTCTTCTCACCACACACACACACACACAAAGGTAACTATGTGAGTTGATGGATATATTAATTAGCTTGATTGTGGTGATCATTTCACTATGTATATCAGAACATCACTTACACCTGAAATATCTTTGTCAATCATACCTCAATTAGGCTGGAAAAAAGTACCTGCTCCCCAGAACTATTGTGAGATCTCTGCAAGCTGCCTGAACCAATGCCTGGTCCCTGGGGTCACAGAGATGTACTTTTCCCTCCACCTCTCCTTCCCCACAATAGGATCTCACAGGTCCACCTCCACACCTTTGGTCCTGCTGCCCTCCCTCTCCTCCATGCTGCATTCTTGGGTTATCCCAGCCTTGCTCCTCAGCGGTCCCTGGGTGCATGTACAGTGCTCCTTAATCCTCCCTTTATAATAGAGCCCTTTTCTTGTGCTTGAACCTGACCTCTGATGGAGCACGTGCCACCCCAGACAGCCCAGTCCAGCGGCCAGCTGGAGGGAAGGAGAAGGCTTCCTGAGGCCCCAGCTCCAGGCCTTGGGCCCAGCCTGGCCCTGAGTGATCCGCCCATCCCCTCTAAACACCCATGTCTTGCCAGCTCACGCAGGGCAACCAGCGACAGCATGTCTCAGAGCAGTCGCTCCAATGCTGGGAATCACACATCACCTTTGCCAGGGGCTGGAAAGGTCCTTGCTCTGAGGGGTGCTGCTTATATCTGTGTGGCCTGATTCATGATATTTCTGAAGCACCAGGGAAGACAAAACAGAGAAAAAGGGGATTAGGAGGAAAGGACGTAAGAACAGGAGTGGGGCTGACTTCTGAATGGCTATTTGGTATGTAGGAGTAGCAAATGTATTGGGAAATGAGCACAACAGAGCAGGAGTCTTGGTCCAAATGGGCACAAAGATTGTTTTTCACTCAAGTGGCCCTTTATTTTCCTGCCTAGGAACAAAGTGGGGTTCTACCTCAGCAACTGGAGCACAAGCCGTAGTTGGGAAAACAGATGTTAGAATTCTCGGAAATGGAAAAGGAAACCCAGTGCCACGGCCTGCGTGCTTCTAGATGCCGGGGCGTTCCTGAGCACATTGCCTCACTTGGCTTCTTGTAGCTGCCCCATAAAAGAGGTACTCCTTCCCTCCCACTTTACAGATAAGAAAGGGGAGGCCCAGAGCCGCACAGATACTCTCTAGATGCCCTCTCAGTGGCAGCAACAGCCGAGCCATCAATTTCAGAAAATGCCTATGTGTGGCCCTGGCTCATGATCTCAGCTTCTGTTGCTTTGCCTTGGAAGCTACTGTCATTTAAACATCATTTTAGAGAGCTAAATCACAAAACTCCCCTTCAGTTCAAGTCAGCAAGTGTTCACTGAGCGCCTGTGCCCTGAAGACTGTAACTGCCACTGCCTGGGGCCTGTCATGCCTGGGACACCCAGGAGTCTGGATTCCCCTGCAAAACACTGCCAGCCTCTGCACTCAGACCTATTCAGACACCTATTGCTTTTCTAACCATCAGCGTGGAACCATCTATTTTCACATCTAGGGGATAGAATGCCAACTGACCCCTGGCTTGGACCGCAGAGTTGGCATTATCCATCAGAAGAGGCCCCTCATTCCATTAGCATAATCACTCCAGGAGAGCACAGAGCATCATCCTCAAAAGCAGAAAATACTTGCTGCCTGACAGCACAATTTCCAGAAATGACTGATATCCCCTTACACCTGGAGCCGAGGTGGCCCTCAAAGCATGGCACAGTACACACTCAGGGTAGATCCTGACCTCTGATGGTCAGGGAAACAGCCAAGAGCCAAGAGAAAACCTTAGCCCGCCTAAAGCTCCTAAAGATGACCCCCTCGAGCCAGAGCAAACCCTCAGGCACTCTGTTCACCTCTCACTCCCACCGAAGCCCCAGGCAGCTTAGCTTGGCCTACTGGCCCCACATGTGGGTCTTCTAACTATATCTCCAAGAGCATCCCCCTTGCAATGTTCTCCATGGCTTGCTGGCAGAATGCTCACACTAACTTACTGAGGCTATAAAACTGGATGGCTGACTGGATGGATGGATGAATGGAGAAATGGATAAATAGATCATCAGACCCTTATGTCTTCCTGACCCTGTGGTCCAGTCTTTTATAGACACACACAGTCTGGGTTAAAAATGACTATTACTACTAACAAAGTCTTTAACTTCCTTCCCCCAAAATCATTTGAAAGGAATTTCAACCCATAACACACACACACACACACACACACACACACACACACACACACATACACACACACATATACACACACATACCCTGACATGACCCATCTCTTTCCCCATCTCCCACAGCCCTGATACCCCCTAAAAAAAACCTCTCTCCCCTGCCCCAGCTCGCTCCCTCTGAGCTTCTGTGATATGCTCACCTGCTCTCCTGTCCCTAGGCCCCACTGCTGTGGACCTGTCCTCTCCCATCAAGTCCCAGGTCCCAGTGGTTGAGAGCAGGGAGAGGGATGGAGAAGCCGAGGGCTCAGGCAGCTGGCCATCCATCTGTATGGGAAGGGAAAGGGGACAAAGAAAACACAGTGCACGCCAGGCCCCAAATTGGCAGTTAAGAGCTTAGACCCACCCAGTCTGGATCCATGCATCACTGTGCACAAGCTATGCATCCTCAAGCAAGTTGTTAAACCTCAGCAAGGAGAGGAAGGCAACTGCTGTCCCTCAGGGATGTTGGGTTAAAGACAAATAGATGGAAGTGTTTAGAACAGTACCTGCACAGGGGAAATGTCAACTTTCATCGTTTAGGGTTGTTAATTGTCATCTCATCTGATATGTAAGTGGGTTCACATATAGATATTGATAAAAGTCTTAGATTGAGTGGGAAAAAAAATCTAGAGATCATTTAATTAAACCCCCTTTCCCCAGCTGAGTTTAACCCCTACACTGTTTCCCTAACCCCTGGGAACTCACTGCCCGCCAGCAAGTGCTGCAGAAAGAGAGAGAAAAGAATAAGAGAGTCTGAGGTACACACTCCAGATGAGATGAGGGGTAAATGCTGTGCTGTTGTTTCCCCAAAGGAGGACAAATTAATCACAACTCTTGTGGTAGAACAATCAACTCAAAATGCTTTAAACTAAAAAGGACACAGTTCCTCTTAACTAAAAAGTCCAGGACCAGGGCTTTCAGGCAAACTGGATCCAGGGTCTCCAATGATGTGGTCATGACTCAGTTTCACTTTCACCATCTCTTGATTCTATTTTTCTACATGTTGACTTATTTCTAAGCACAATTTCCTCTTGTGGTGACTGCCAGCAGCCCCAGGTTTATATCCCATGAGCTCAGTGGTCCCATTGAACACAGGTAACCTTGCCCAGTAGGCCTACATACGTACCAGGATTCGTTCTGGTTGGATGGCCTTGAGTTACGTGCTACCTCTGAAGGAGTGAAATGCACTGGTTGGCCAGGTCTTTATTCCACACCCTCTCACGAATCCAGAAGTGTTGGCAGCCTCTCTCACTCTGCACAGAGTGAAATATAAAAATGGAATCTGATTTCTAAGACAGGGGAAATGGATGCTGGGCAGGCAGAAGCAGCAGGGATCCGCTCAGACAAAAAAGGGTTTGGGGGATGAGAGAAAGCTGTTTGGACTGCATGGGA
Organism: Stenella coeruleoalba; assembly: GCF_951394435.1. Classification (NCBI taxonomy): domain Eukaryota; kingdom Metazoa; phylum Chordata; class Mammalia; order Artiodactyla; family Delphinidae; genus Stenella; species Stenella coeruleoalba. Next base: position 37,992,291 of record NC_137166.1, read on the forward strand.
AGCCCTTCCCCATCCTCCCTCAGGAACCCTGTCCTGGAACACAAGAACAGCCATGGGAGAGCAGCACTCACTATTGTGCCCTGCCGACAGATTGGCAAGGAGCCAGCAGTGAGTGGAGTTGGGGTTATGAGGAGGGACCTGTGGAAACCCCCTCCTTGGCACTATGTCTCCTTCCTTCTTCTCACCCAACAGGCTGGCTATCATCCTGGGTCCCAGGTCATTTTCTCTCCACACTGCACACCAGTCTCACCCTACTGCCCTGGGGCCTCTGTGATCTGCTCAAGAGCCCACAGGCTCCTCGGCTGGGCTCAGGATTCTTATGGGCAGGGACTCCATCAGCCCACCCTCGTGGTCTGGCATAAACTAGGTCCTGGGTGAGTACTGATCTAAGAGACTGAACATACAAATGGACGATGGCCACGCAACGCATGAAAATAGAATTCTGACCCTCAATCTGCAGCAACCAGCCCAGAAAACAAACCCATGGTCTACAGTAACCCATCCAGGAAGCCAGCCCATTACCTACAAGTCAGACTTGCAGTCAGGCCACTATTTCTAGCAATGAGTCCAGGAAGCCAAACAGTCACCTCTGTAACAATTGGGCCAAACTGGCCAGAACTTGATTCATAACTGATAGCTTCTCTAATTTTTGTCTTGGCTTCCAATTTAAGGCTAAATAGACAAAGTCAAACATGCACTGCTAACCAATCACATATGATGCCCTGCCTCTAGTTAGGCGACCTGCAGCCTCCCTGTGCCAACAGGGCCTTCCCTTCTTTCTACTATAAAGCTTTCCGACTCCTCTGCCCCCCCTTCAAATCCCTGCCAGAACACTCGTACGACGGCTGCCTCCCTATATAGCGAGCTCTATAAAGCACTTTTGCCTCCTCTCATGGTCTCTGTTTACTGCCACAGAACTGCCTCGAACCCAGGTGAGCCCTAGAGCAATGCCTGTTCTCCTCTACCTCCCGGGTGATTGGCATTTCATCCCAGTAGGTTGTGTTGGGATGCCAAGACTCCTGGGTGAGCTGGAGCTGGGTTTTCTGCCTTCCCTGAAACACAGTAAGACTCACCGCTGAGTGATCCACACCCACAAATCCACGTGGAGCCTGGAGCCTGCAGGGTGAGCTCCAGAGCGACAGTGGGCAGGGAGGGAGGAGGGCACAGGAGGCCGGGCCAGGGTGGAGTTTGATCTTGAAAGCCCCAGGAGGACACAGGAGTGGCATCTAACCTGGGCTTTGAAGGATGAATTAGGAAGAGCACAAAGGAGGGCTTGGGGCAAATTGGGAGCCAAGTGGAAGCAAAGCCTGGAGGTGGGGGAATCTGAAGGAAACATGCCATTCGTGGCTCAGAGCTGGTACTACTGCTTCCCTTCAGGGCCCTGAATGCTTGTAGTTCAAAAGCTCTTTCCAATAAACACAGATTAAAAAAGCTTAAATCTCTGTTTCCCTTTTCTCCACACCCATAAAATGATAAACAGCCCTGGGATGGCTGGGATTTATGAGGCAGATGTTTTGCAAATTTGTCTTATATATCTGGACAGTGGTGTATAAATCAAATTTGGTTCTCTTTGCTAGAGAGTAAATTTTTTATGCAAGGCAGAGCACCAGGCTATAGAAGGAGAGGCACAGAGAAGGTGCTTTTTCTTGGATGTCATTTATATCCTCCAGATGAGGTGGTATTGAGTGGAAATTTCCACCATACCAACGTTAGTGTTCCTTCTGGAGTCCCTGTGCTCTCTTCTGGGAGCCATGGACTCTGAGATTGGCTTTCTATTGAGATCATCACTCATGGAATTCAAATCCTGGTCTCACATTTGGGTCCAGCACTCTCTGCCCATATTTAGGGGGAAACAAACATGTCCAGCTGGAAGTTAGGAGCCAGCAGGATGGGTTGGGCCTCCATGGGATTTGGGGTACCCACCTAACCTCTCTGGCCCTCAGTTTCCTCACAGCTAGAATGGGGCAGTAATGTCTTTCCCATAGAGTCCTTGCAGGATTGAACATGACTGCATCTGGCACATGGTGAGTGGTAATAAGTGGGTCAGCCCTCCATATCCTAGTTAAGAGTCACCCCAATGTGAATCATCTGAACGTGGCCTAGGTCTCTTCCCTACAGCCAGAACCCTGCAAGCGGTCTCTGAGGAAGTGGGAAATAGCTACACTTTTAGTCAAATCTCTTAAACTCACTGGTTTTATTTTTTTCTCTGTGGGAACAGGGCCTGGGGTTACAGCAGTGTTGGGCTGAACCAAGCCAGCCTCTCCCTTTGTCACCCCGAGCACTGCAGACAGCACAGGAACAAGCCTCCACCAGGGAGGGTGACTGATTAGATTTGCTTAAAAATTCAGCAAAGAATTATAAAGTTTGCGATCCCAAATAGAACTATCTGCTCTCCATGTTTACTATGGGATGATAAGACTGTCTCTGTATGCCTAGTCCCTCAAGGTCCCATGACCTTCAAGTCACCAGAATTATTTTTCTCAGAATTTGGCATTGAGGAGAAAGTAACAGCTGACAGAAAATGATGCAGTGATACAGGCCTGCAACACCACTCTTGGAGTCTGCTCCAGTCCCCACAGACACCTCCCAGTCAGCCACCCATTCCACACCTGTTGCCTGAGTAGTGAGAGCTGTGCTCAGAGCTGTAATCCGCAGGTGCTGCTAGTGTTCAAATTTAGATTTCCTGAGGCAGAAAAGCAGACTTGTATCTTTCAGAAAGAATTCCAATAGTGTTGAAATAAAATAGTTGTCTGAGCTCAAGTTGATTTCAAAATTAATCTAAAATAATCCATTTCCTGAGCCTTTTACTTTAATGAGCATCCTTCCCACCATCATGCAACAAGTATTTCCAGACTTCCTCTGAGCCTCCTGTCAGCATGGTAGGCCCAGGATCTCAGCCTGGGACCCCCGTGTAGGACTCAGAGGCACCACAACACCAGGCAGGCAGGGATAGAGTCCATCAAGAGGAGCTCCCAAAGTGCAATGGGTGTGCAGGAGAGCTGGGTGCTGAGGGTGTGTCAGTCTCACAGTCGGAATTGAGGGGATAATGGTTTTACCCTGGAATGAGGAAGCAGAAGAAACAAACATTAGCCTCAGAAGAGCAAGGAGGAGAAGGGGGGCTGAACTGTCTCCTAGAAATATCTGCTGAAACCCTAACCCCAGTAGCACAGAACATGATCTGTCCAGAAATACAGCCTTTACAGAGGTAATTAAGTGAAAATGAGGTCACTGGGGGGCCCTCATCCAAAAAAGACTGGTTTCCTTATTAAAAGGGGGGCATTTGGGCAGAGATAGACACACACAGAAGGAAGACACTGTGAAGACACAGGGAGAAGATGTCGTGTGACCAGAGTGATGTGTCTACAGACCAAGGAACACTGAGGATTGACAGCAGACACTGGAAACTAGAAGGGCAGGGAAGGGGTTTCCTGTGAGCCATCAGAGAATGTGGCCTGCCAGTACCTTAATTCTGGACTTCTAGCCTCCAGAATTGTGGAGAACAAACTTCTGTTGTTTTACATTGCTCAGTATGTGGTCCTTTGTTACAATTACCCTAGGAAACAAACACAGGCGGCATTTTAGCTCTGGTTCCTCCAGAAGCCAACTCTGAGACAAGGATGCAGCGCAAGTAGGTTTGGGGGTAAGATTTAGGGAAGCACTGATGTAGGACTGGGGAAGTGAGGCAGGGATGGGAAGGCAGCCGACACAGGGCGTGGTGTCAACCCAGGGACCTCTGAGGCAGTTGGAGCTGAAGCCACTGGGAATTGTGGAAGCCAACATAGGACATGCCCCACAGAGCTATCCAACTGCAAGGTGAGGGAGCTGGTTATTTATATTCCACCTCCCCTGCACTGAGGGCTGCTGCTGGGGGGCAGGGAGGAGCAGGGAATTGTTAATTCTCTGGTACTTGGTGCGGGCAATAAAGTGGGCTCCAGAGACCAGAGAAAGCCCTTGGGCAGGAAAGCCCAGAACTGGCAGTAAGTCCTTAGTCTAGTGCTCACTGAGGGGATAAGGATGAGAGGATATGCAAAGCTCACCGATAGTGTCTGCTTCAGGGAACATTTTGAGAAGAGGGAGAGAAAAAGGCAGGAAAGTTACGGTGAAGCTCAACTGGGAAACTTGAACATCAGGCCAAAAAGTCTGGACTTTGCTCCATAAGCAGTACGGAAGTAGCGAAGGTTTTTGAGCAGAGAAGTGACCAGATTAGAACTTGGCTTTTAAAAAAAATCAATGTGGTTGGGTATATCGGAGAAGAAAAAACAGAAGAGAGACAGCTAATTAGGGGTAACAGCGCTAGGGAGGGTGTAAGGCTAAAATGACATGGAGCACAGGAGGGGACGAGTAGGAGATGTTGGTTCTCTGCCCCATAAGCCACATGGTCCTGACTCTGGAAGCCTCAAGGAAGCCAGAGCCAGGGTGTGGAGAGGCCTGGCTCCCAGGCACCTGGGATGAGCAGGTTTAGGAGAACTGTCCAGCATGCCTCTCACTTCCCTTCCCAAGTCCAAATTTCGGAACAAAATAGAAGCATAAGCCACTGAGAGTTGAGCAGATGGCTTTTCCAAAGCTTTCCCAGTTCTCATTCTATTCAAAGCAAACATGGATTGGAAGCCATAGGTTTGCAAATGCCACCGTGCCTTTTGGAGCTATTATCTCATTTGCCAGTTTTTCACCTGTACCTCTGACTTTGCTGCAAAAGAAGGGTTATCCACACTGACCTATATATAAAGAAAGAATCTAAATATGAATTCTAGCCTAATATGGCTCTGATTTCCTTGACAGTGATATAAAAATCACTGACATAAATTGCCCAAGAGATAGAAGACCCTCAAAAGGAAACAAGGGAGAACACATCCCCCACTAATTCCATATAAGTCATGGAGATACCACTTTTCCTCGCTCCTGCCTGGAGGAGCCCTCCAGGCTGGGCTGCACAGGGAACGGGCTGCTCCCTTCTCCTCCCTCCTGGAGGTTAGGTCATCTCCTGGCTTCTCTCTCCAAAGGGCTTACAACAACCAGTCTCGGTTTAGGGCTGGATCTGTCAGTTCCTGTGTGACCAACAAGCCTGGTGCTCACGGAGAGCTGGGGATGGAAGCATTTCTGGGAGACCCAGGCATGGACTCAGCCAGCTGAGGCAGAAGAAAAGATTAACCCTGCTCAGGCCAAACCACGGTGTGCCTCCAGCCGATGAGCTAATGGCCACCTTCCTCATGAGGTGGCAAAGGTGCACCTGTCTTGAGTATAACCATTCTCCTAGCTGGAAGCCAGCTTTACATTGCAGCCCCACTCTAAACGCACCACAATAATGTGCTCTTTAGGTAAATACTGTGGTGCAGTCTTTAATGAAGTGAGGACTCTCCTCGGAAGCGAATGGCCCGCCTTTCGTTTACCATGCTGCATCTTCAGAGAGCAAAGGAAGCGTGTGGTTTGTGCGTATGTGGATAGGTCTGTACCTACAGACCTATCCACATATGCATGTGCATGACAACTGACAGCACACAGTGCTAATATTTGCTGAGAACTTACAAAGTGCAGGGCCTGTCCTAATCACGTCACAGCATTCTGTCATTTAGTTAGGACAACAACACTATGAGGTAAGTTCTGATTTTACCCTCACTTTACAGATTATATATCAATCCAGAAGGATCAAGGCAGTGATACAAAAAGGGTGGTACCAGATCAGCAGCAGCAGCATCACCTAGGAATGCATTAGAAATGCATAGCCTCACCCCACCCCCGCTCAGAACCTCTGGGAGGGGCCCAGAGGGAGAGCAATCTGTGTACTAATAAGCCCTCCAGGTGATTCTGACATATGTTAAAGCCAGCTAGGAAAAGCAGAGGACCCCAAACCCCAGTTTTGGCCAAAGGCCAAACCCACCCCACTGCCTATTTTCATAAATAAGGTCTTATTGAAACACAGCTGTGTCCAATCATTTAGATGTTGTCTGTGGCTGTTTTCCTGACATGGGGCAGAGCTGAGTAGTTGTGACAGAGGCCACATGGCCCACAAATTGCAAAATATTTCCCCTCTCACTCTTAACAGAAAGGCTGCCAAACCTTGCTTAGAGCAACTAAGGTTTGTGTCTCAGTCCCCTTGCAGTTCTGTAGAGGCAGCCATGACTGTGTAACTATCTTTCTCTGGCTTGGCTATGGGGCAGCCCCTAGCTGGGTCTTTTCCAGTTGTGCCGGTGCTTAAAGCTTTTGCTCTGAAATAAGAGGAGTCATTCATTCACATGTCACTGACCAAAGCCTAACATCCTTGGAGTGTGGAAGTATAATCCACCCCCAGTCCCAGGAGGGACAAAACAAATATTTGCCAATATTAATGTAATCCTCAAATCCAGCCCTCTCCTCTGCTCACAAATACAGTTTGCTCTCCCTCCACAAGGGGAATACACAGTCCTTACACAAGGGAGATGGCTGTCCCCTCACAGCCTCAGGCTGGGAGGCCAGCATCTCAGGACCATCTCTGCAAGCCAAAAGTGGCCTCTCTTACCCCCCACACTCAACATGAGGTGGTGGAGCAAGGCTACAAACACATAAACACCCAGTGAAGAGGTGGAATGGGAGTGAAGTCCGCCCCACTGACAGGGGGGCACTGAGGATGTTGATAACACTCCTCGGGAAGCCCTAGGACCCTATTTTCTGCCCGTATATTTGTGCCACGGGAGGACTTTCCATTCCACTCTTCTTGGCCACCTCTAAAGAGGACAATGGGGAACATGCTCTACTTGGGAGAATGGCTTCATTTTCTCAGCCAGTCTCCTGCCCAGATGAGGCTTAAGGGTTGTCTTAAGTCTCAAACAGCCTCAACCTCTATTTGTCCAGGGTGGTGATTCTTTTGGTGGCAGAAATGTATTTGCTTCTTATTTATATGACTTCAGGCAGATCCATGTAGTATTAGCTATACCCGTGGTCCATTTCTCTTGACAATTGTGGGTACCCTGATCCTATGGCATTTCTGTAGGAGAATTGAACCTCTAGTCTTCCATCCCTGAGCCATAATGGGGAATATAAGGCTCAGATGGGTGAAGTAAGTTTTCTCTGACCTCACCCCCTGGGTCTGGACCCAGCTCTCTAGGTGGCACAGTTGTCTATACCACCTCTACTCATCATTCAAAATCTCCAGGCCTATTCTTTCATTCTATAATAAACAATTCCAAAGACATTTTTGCAGGCTCAGAGGAGCTAAGTTAGATGTTCCCTTTAACCCAAAGACATTTTTCACAGCCATCCCCCTTTGCTTGCCTCTGAAGACTCAGATATCCTTCTCAAACTTCAATGACACTAGCGTCACCTGGATGTAGGGGATGTGCTTGTTAAAAACACAAGGTCCCAAGCCCCACTCGCTCAGGATATGATTTCATAGGAGTGGGGTGGAGCTGAGAACAGACATTTTAACAAAGAATCCCCGCAACCCTCCCCACCCCCTAAACACCCAATGCTTCTGGTGCCATTGGCTGGCTTACCGCTCTTTGAGAAACATGCCCTATTAGTTCTCTAATTTCCACCTGGTAGGGGGTGAATAACATTTTGTGAGAAAGTAGCAACTTCTTCTAAAAGTGCTTGAGAGCATGTGAGAAGCACTTTATTAATTTTCACCCCAGTCCTTGAAGGCGGCATCATGATGGTTATAATTGTCCCTTGATTACTTGGAGGAATTGAAGGGTTCTTAGAGAATAAACTTAGACACAGAAGCCAAGTGATGGCCTAATTCACCCAGCACGCCAGCGAGGGGTGAGGTTGTAAAGGAGCAGACCAGGATGCACAGGGCTCCTCAGAACCAGACCTCAGAAATGCCTCCCCACACCCCTGCAGAAAGAGGAAGGAAGCAGAGAAGGACAGGACAAAGGGGAGGAAAGGGGAGAAGGGGGAGCCTCCAAGTCTGCACTCAGTTTTATAAAATGTTGAATTCATTGCCAATATTTTCAACTCAGATAGCTGCATATAAAAGTTCAAATATGGCATCTCATGAAGACTCAAAATCTCTGGAAACACACAGAGCTGACTGCAGCATTCACTTCGGACAGGGCTTGCAGTCTCCTGCTGCCAATGACAGCTTCTCTCACCACCTTAACCTTAGGTGGTTGGACAGCAGCCCTGGCCAGGCTGGTCATACTTCCTATCACAGTTAAACCTTTGAGAAGAGGACTGACACTACTCTTCCTTCTCACTAAATGGTCAAAGATCTGACTTGCAGAGTCTGAGGAAGTGGGAGCCATGAGAAGGCAGATGCCTCTGAAGGAAAGTGCTCATCATCTTCAAGAGAGCTTGGCCTCTTGCAACCTCACCACACCTCCAATGGAGGAGACCATGGTTGGAACATTCTGTCACAACTTTGGACTTCACTAAAACCTGCTCCATCAACATCAGCCATTGTCAGGCCAAGGAAACAAAGGACAACATGTGGAAGCAAAACAGGCCCTGCCATGAGAAGAATCTTGCTTATGTTTTTCCGGTGGCAAATGTATTTGAATAAAGAACTTCTAAGAGAAAATGAACAGATTTAGAATGAGTTTATCACCCACAAAGCTATCATACGTTTTTTCATGATATTTGAGAATTAAGTTAAGATTAATTTAAAATTATGTCTCACATAATTAAACAGAGATTTAACAGAGTCTATAGAATAAATCTGGCCTTTGAATGAGGTATCTAAACTTGCATATTAATATGCAAAAAATGTAAAATAATTGCACTCAAGCAATAGTTCAAAAACATTTTATCATAATCATACATTCACAAAAAAATTAGGAAGGAAATATCTGGGAACCACTACAGCATTTTCAACATGAGGAAACTAAAAAAGTAATAGTCTTTAATGCAAAGCCAACCAATCTGACATGTAGATAATTACCCAATTACTGTGCAGTCTCTGGGAGTGAGTAGAACCAAAGCCACACACTGCAAAGCAGCCAAATGCACAGCCACCTCCCCCTCACTGGTTGTCATTAACCATCTTTGGAGATTCATATCCTTTCTAAGAAGCCAACCAGAATTCCAGAATCTCTACTATCTTGTCACAGCCTACCTATTCATAAAGGATGTTTATTGTTGATACTATTAGCTCCAGAAGATATCCAGAAACTCTTTTTCAAAAGTGGTTTTTAAAAATTGCACTAAATAAAATGAATATTTTCCTTCAAGTGTATCAAATTATAAACAAAGGGCATGGAATTACAGAGCAAAGTAACTATGTTTCATAGGATCAAATGGAAGCCCTTATTTAAAAATAAAGCATAAGTAATTTGAACCAGTAAATTTTTCTTTATTCATCCAGCCATCCATTTATCCATCCATCCATCCAGGTGTTAATTAAGCACTTCCTACCTAGATCACTGCAAGTGGTATTGGAGATGCAAAAATGACTCCAACAGGCTTCCATGGAAGTTGAGGGTGATGCGAGCATAAAAAACTAGTTTATACATGGCAAAACTACTAAATGCTGTCTCAGAACACTTTTGGTGGTAAGTGACATAACCCCACTCAACTCAACTTCATCAAAAAAGGGACCTTATTGATTATAAATATTCATAAAATATTCAAGTAAAATATTGATTATAAATATTGATTATTTATAGCTGAATCATTAGGTATGGGGTTCAAGGAAGCTGGACCCAGGAGATTAAACATTATCATCAGAAATCAGTCTACATCTCTCCACTCTGCTTTCCTGTGTTGGCTTCATCCGCAGATAGTCTGTCTCTACATGGTAGATTCCTACAGGTCAGGTCTACATTAGCCTTACTGAAATCTAAGAAGAAAAAGTTTCTCTTACCTTGTGCTTATAGCAGATATCCCAGAATTTGCTTGCTCTGACTGGATCATATTGAATTATGAAAATATCCCCAAACCCATGGCCATTTGGGGGGGATGCACTTTCTGATTGCCCAGGACTAGTCCATGGGTTCACTCAGGAGCCTGGGAGAAGAAGATCTCAGGTCCATCCAAATGTCATGGATTGAGCTTGAAGGAAGGGCAACCCCCTGAGAGAAAATAGTGGTGCTATTATCACCATAAAGAGAAATGAATAATAGACAGGTAAAAATAACTGTTGCCTCTTACAAATGTTCTAAGAAAAATACAATTAATGTGCAGTCAGTATCCAGAGGAGAGAGAATAGAAGTGTTATAACAAGTGTAGTGATGTGCACATACTGGGAAATGTACAAAGAAAAGGGAGAAACTGAGGAGGAAGCTGCTTGCCCCCTTGGTTTGAGTTCAGCTCCTTTGGATTCTCTATTTTCTGATAAACCATGGCATATTTGTCAATAAGAGTCACCTCTTTCAGTACCCAACCACCACCTAAGGATCCAGTTAGTTTACCAACCTGGACATCATTTGTTATTAACTCATAAATATGCCTTGAGTAATTTCTCTGTTCTGGGTGCTCATCTATGTTCTAAAGTTATGAATGAGTTATGAGTAATGAAAATAACACAAAAAAATCCTGGCCTTTATGAAACTTACATTTCAGTCAGTGAATACAGACAGTAAATAGAAAAGTAAAATGTAATACACAGGATGTTAGATGATGATAAGTGCTTTGGGAAAAACAAGGCAGGGGAGGGAAAGACATGACTAAAGTAAAGTAGACATGAGAAAGTCACAATCTTACAGTAAGAATTTTTAAAAAGATGTGAAGGTGAAGGAGTGAGTCACATGAATATTTAAAGGAAAAACAACCCAGGCATAGTAAACAGCCAATGCAAAGACCCTGAGGCAGGAGTGTGCCAAAAATCTTTAAGAGGACTGTTGTGTCATGGCAAGAGAGGAGAGAGAAGTAGGTAAGATGAGAATGGTAGCAAAGAGGCAGAACATGTAGGGCCTTAGATGTTGTAAGGACTTCGGCTTTTACACTGAATGGATGGGAAGCAATTGGGTATACTGAATAGAGGAGGTCATAGTATGACTTCCATTTAAAAATAATCACTCTGGAATTGACTACAGAGGGAAAGGGTGGAAACAGGGAGAGCAGAAACTTCTGCAATGATTTAAGTTAAAGATGTTGTGGTAGCTAGGAAAATTTGATTAAATGTTGAAGGTAAAGTGACCAGATTTGCTAAAAGGCTGTATTGGGGATACTCTCAAGAAGAGTAGTCAAGGATGACACTGAGAATTTTGACCTCAGGGAGTGGAAGGATGGAGTTGCTACCAACTGATATGGGGAAGACTGTAGAAGCAGGTTGGGGGTGGGTGGGTGGAAGGTAAGAGTTCTGTTTTGAACATGTTGAGTTTGAGATGACTGTTACACACCCACGTGAACATGGGGAGTATGTAGCTGGGTATAAAATTCTACAGTTCAGAGGAGAGGTCTGAGATGGAGAGGACAATTAGGAACTTACTGTGTAGATGACATTTAAATCCTGGAAAAAATACAATCACTAGGGGAAAAGGGTCAATAAAAGAAAGAATATGTATAAAGACTCCACCTGGGGACATTGCAATTTTAGTGATCAAGGAAACAAGGAGAAAATAACAAAGAGACCTGAGAAGTAAACACCAGTGAGGTAGAAGAAAAACTAGAAGAGTCTAGTTTTCCTGGAAGCTAAGCAAAAAGTGTTTATGGAGAAAAAAGTCTTCAAATATTGCAAGTATTCGAAAATATTAAAATATTGCAAACAGGCCAAGTGAGGTGGACATTGATCATTGACAATTTGGGTCATCATTATGTAAGTCATTAGCAGTTTTAGTGTAGCTATGGGACAAAAGAACTGAAAACAGAATACATCATTGACTCTTTTATAGAATTTTACTGTTACATCAGGTACCTAGAAACATAAAGTGCTAGTTCACCAACTCCCCATCCCCCCAGAAAACTTAATTTGTCATCTAATATGTCTAATATGATGAAACAGCCAGACTCTGTGTTTGAATCATCCTCTGCATAACATTTTTCAGAAAGGATAAAAATCACAAAGTTATATCTAAAGTAATTGAGACCAAAGTATTTGCAATTAATCTCAAATATGTTAAATACATTGTTTACATGCAATAAATCAGAAGTTCTCTATGTCACCTTTGATGTCAACACAAAAATTACACATTCATTTATTTATTCTTTCTTCTCTTTTCAATAATATTTATTGAGATTTCCAGTTCCAGGAATGGTGGAATCTTCCCACAGATAGCAACTGTAAACTCTGGAAAATATTATAAAGCATGGCTACTTCAGGGAACTAGAAAGCAACCAAAATCAGGCAGAACCTGGATGGGGCTTTTTCTTTGAAATAACAGCACACAGAGAGTGAGAGCCATAGTCATACCACTTTGCCAGGAAGTTACAAGCTAAAAACTGTGGTCATATTAACTTAACATGTCATAGAAGGGAGTTTGAAACTGCCAGAGTGGCTGGAAATTGATGGTGGAAAACCTTCAAAAGAAGAAGCTGGGAGAGAGGGGAAAGATGGCGGAAGAGAAAGACGGGGAGATCACCTTCCTCCCCACAGATACATCAGAAATAAATCTACACGTGGAACAACTCCTACAGAACACCTACTGAACGCTGGCAGAAGACCTCAGACCTCCCAAAAGGCAAGAAACTCCCCACGTACCTGGGTAGGGCAAAAGAAAAAAGAATAAACAGAGACAAAAGAATAGGGACCGGACCTGCACCAGCGGGAGGGAGCTGTGAAGGAGGAAAGGTTTCCACACACTAGGAAGTCCCTTCACGGGCAGAGACTGTGGGTGGCGGAGGGGGAAAGCTTCTCGAGCCATGGAGGAGAGCACAGCAACAGGAGTGCGGAGGGCAAATAGGAGAGATTCCCACACAGAGGATCGGTGCCAACCGGCACTCACCAGCCCGAGAGGCCAGTCTGCTCACCCGCCAGGGAGGGCAGGGGCTGGGAGCTGAGGCTCGGTCTTCAGTTGGAGCAAATATGATCCAACAGCACATTAAAAGGATGATACACCATCATCAAGAGGGATTTATTCCACGAATGCAAGTATGCTTCAATATATGCAAATCAATCAACGTGATACACCATATTAACAAATTGAAAGAGAACAACCATATGATCAACTCAATAGATGCAGAGAAAGCTTTCAACAAAATTCAACACCCATTTATGATAAAAACCCTGCAGAGAGTAGGCATAGAGGGAACTTTCCTCAACATAATAAAGACCATATATGACAAACCCACAGCCAACATCATCCTCAATGGTGAAAACCTGAAAGCATTTCCACTACGATCAGGAAAAAGACAAGGTTGCCCACTCTCACCACTCTTATTCAACATAGTTTTGGAAGTTTTAGCCACAGCAATCAGAGAAGAAAAGGAAATAAAAGGAATCCAAATCAGAGAAGAAGAAGTAAAGCTGTCACTGTTTTCAGATTACATGATACTATACATAGAGAATCCTAAAGATGGTACCAGAAAACTACTACACCTAATCAATGGATTTGGTAAAGAAGTAGGACACAAAATTCATGCACAGAAATCTGTGGCATTCCTATACACTAATGACGAAAAATCTGAAAGTGAAATCAAGAAAACACTCCAATTTACCATTGCAACAAAAAGAATAAAATAGCTAGGAATAAACCAACCTAAGGAGACAAAAGACCTGTATGCAGAAAATTATAAGACACTGATGAAAGAAATTAAAGATGATACAAATAGATGGAGAGATATACCATGTTCTTGGATTGGAAGAATCAACATTGTGAAAATGACTCTACTACCCAAAGCAATCTATACATTCAATGCAATCCCTATCAAACTACCACTGGCATTTTTCACAGAACTAAACAAAAAATTTCACAATTTGTATGGAAACACAAAGACCCCAAATAGCCAAAGCAATCTTGAGAATGAAAAACGGAGCTGGAGGAATCAGGCTCCCTGACTTCAGACTATACTACAAAGCTACAGTAATCAAGACAGCATGGTACTGGCACAAAAACAGAAAGATCAATGGAACAGGATAGAAAGCCCAGAGATAAACCCACGCACATATGGTCACTTTATCTTGGATAAAGGAGGCAGGAATGTTCAGTGGAGAAAGGACAGCCTCTTCAGTAAGTGGTGCTGGGAAAACTGGACAGGTACATGTAAAAGTATGAGATTAGATCACTCCCTAACACCATCCACAAAAATAAGCTCAAAATGGATTAAAGACCTAAATGTAAGGCCAGAAACTATCAAACTCTTAGAGGAAAACATAGGCAGAACACTCTATGACATAAATCACAGCAAGATCCTTTTTGACCCACCTCCTAGAGAAACGGAAATAAAAACAAAAATAAACAAATGGGACCTAATGAAACTTCAAATCTTTTGCACAGCAAAGGAAACCATAAACAAGACCAAAAGTCAACCCTCATAATGGGAGAAAATATTTGCAAATGAAGCAACTGACAAAGGATTAATTTCCAAAATTTACAAGCAGCTCATGCAGCTCAATAACAAAAAAAACAAACAACCCAATCCAAAAATGGGCAGAAGACCTAAATAGACATTTCTCCAAAGAAGATATACAGATTGCCAACAAACACATGAAAGAATGCTCAACATCATTAATCATTAGAGAAATGCAAATCAAAATTACAATGAGATATCATCTCACACCAGTCAGAATGGCCATCATCAAAAACTCTAGAAACAATAAATGCTGGAGAGGCTGTGGAGAAAAGGGAACACTCTTGCACTGTTGGTGGGAATGTGAATTGGTACAGCCACTATGGAGAACAGTATGGAGGTTCCTTAAAAAACTACAAATAGAACTACCATATGACCCAGCAATCCCACTACTGGACATATACCCTGAGAAAACCGTAATTGAAAAAGAGTCATGTACCAAAATGTTCATTTCAGCTCTATTTACAATAGCCAGGAGATGGAAACAACCTAAGTGTCCATCATCGGATGAATGAATAAAGAAGATGTGGCACATATATACAGTGGAATATTACTCAGCCATAAAAAGAAACAAAATTGAGCTATTTGTAATGAGGTGGATAGACCTAGAGTCTGCCATATAGAGTGAAGTAAGTCAGAAAGAGAAAGACAAATACCGTATGCTAACACATATAAATGGAATTTAAGAAAAAAAAATGGTCATGAAGAACCTAGGGGTAAGACAGGAATAAAGACACAGACCTACTGGAGAATGAACTTGAGGATATGGGGAGGGGGAAGTGTGAGCTGTGACAGGGTGAGAGAGAGGCACGGACATATATACACTAACAAACGTAAGGCAGATAGCTAGTGGGAAGCAGCCACATGGCACAGGGATATCGGCTCGGTGCTTTGTGACCACCTGGAGTGGTGGGATAGGGAGGGTGGGAGGGAGGGAGACGCAAGAGGGAAGAGATATGGGAACATATGTAGATGTATAACTGATTCACTTTGTTATAAAGCAGAAACAGACCATTGTAAAGCAATTATACTCCAATAAAGATGTAAAAAAAAAAAAAAGAAGAAGAAGCTACAGAGAAGGGGAGTCCCCACATCTGTCTATAAACTCCCCTCCAATTCTTGGCTTATCCCTAAACTGTATATGAATTGTGGAGACTTCAAGAAGAACGAGAAGAAAAGAACAGCTGGAGAGCTAAAAGACTGACCTGATATGTCAGCTCCTATCCAGTGCATGTGAGACAGAGATTTGACTTTGTATCCCAGAAAGCTAGAGGGGCTCAGGAAAAACCTCAGCAATTCCACTGAAACCCTAGAAGGACTATGCCTTAGGAGGTAAAATTCTTCCCGGGATTAAGGGTATGTCCTAGATCTAAGGGCAAAACAATAGACCTGCCTTAACAAAACATAAGACCAAGCTTCCAATAACTCAAGTGGGCCTGCCTACTATTTAACTGCCTGATAGAACAAAACTCAACACTCTTCAGAAAAAGATAACAATTCAGAGTCTCTACAACATATCATTTATAATGAGTGGCCACTAAGACCTCAGCTGGGTAAACTGGATTCCATGCTCCAATCCTCCCCAGCTCTCTATGGAAGGAAGTGCATGGAGCCCCTGGAAGGTGGCTTTCCTAGTAAAAATTAATCCTCCTGGCCAAACTTTACAAAGGAGGAAGCACAGGATCACATAGTCAAGCTATAAGACCCAATTCTGGGGGCTCCAAGAATGCTTCAGGAGGAAGTAATATCCAAGCTAGAATTGGGAGATCAAGCAACCCTGAGCCAGGAGGAGGGAAAAGCATATCAAATGTTTGGAGTTGAGAGAGACTATGGGTGCATCTGGAGCAAGATCCCAAGGAAATTAGGGGACGGACTGGTAGAATCAAGGGAACAAACAGGCAAATAATGAAAGGCCTTGTTCATTGTGTCAAACAAGTTGGACTTTCCCTGAGAATGATGGAATACCAACAGTTTCAAGAGGAGCAATATCATCAAAATTTTAGTGTCAAAATATTCTCCTGGATAATGCAATGAGTCAATCTGGAGAAAATTGTGTTTGAGGTACCCAGAGAATGTCCAGATTCCATAAGAAATTGAGTTTATTTGTCCGGAGCTTAGCAGAAATGTTAGATTGATATGGGTACGTTGATTCTTCAGCCTACTGAGAATTACTGAAGCCTTGGAAGTAAATGAGATACTCAGGGAGCAATCAAGGAAATAAAAAGACCCCAGGAAGAAACCTGAGAATCACCAGTGTTCAGGCTTAATTGGTTAATGCATTAACAGATAGTACTAGCAACAGAGTATTTTATGTTACTGATGGGGCCTCCCTGCAATCAGTCTAAATTAATGAATCTTCCAACATCAAATTCACTTCATTAATGTTTGTCTCTCTCTGTTTTAGATGATCTTCTAGAACAGCAGTTCTCAATCAGGGGACATTTGGCAATGTCTGGAGACATTTTGGTTGTCACAACTAGGGGATGCTACTGGCATCTAGTAGGTAGACGACAGAGATATTGTTAACTATCCTACAGTGCACAAGACAGACTCTTACAAAATGAATTATCCAGCCCCAAATGTCATTAGTGCCAAGATTAAGACCCTGTTCTAGAAGATCATTGGCAGTTGTAGACCTGCTGGTCTATGGATACTGGTAACTTTTGTGTTTTCTTCCCAAGCATTCCTATCAGGGAGTACCAGTTTCTAAGGCTAAAATGAAAGAACCCTGTTATTATCATATAACTGAATGAAATTAAAATCTGAAAATACTAAGTTGCTCGGATCTGGGGAGATACAGGAACTATAGCTTTCACCTGTGACTTATACGTGGGAAAACTAATCAGACAATCTCAGGGGCAGTAGTGCATGAGTTTCATGATGCCATGGAAACAAACCAATCAAATTATGTAAGAGACAAACAAGTACTTCCAGGAGTTGCTTAACATTTTATGAACAGAATGGTCTCTCAAGTCTCAGGAAATGGTCAATCAGTACTAGTGACTGCTGGTTTTGTTTCTGTTAATAAGATAAGTAAGTGGGGGATCATGTGATCTCATCCTCTGGCTGCACTGATATAGAGTGGTGCTGTGCTGTCCAAAGGAGAGAAGGAAGACATGAGATTTGCCTGGAGCTGAGTCCCATGTTGGCTTTGTCTTCCTAGAAATGAACCTCCCACGTCTTGAGCCTCTGCTCTGACCCAAAACCAGGGCTGAGTGATGGGAGCCAACAGGAGCAATGGACCAAGTTTGAGGCAAAGTTCCAGTTAGACTGGGGTTCTGATAGGTATGGGCACATGTAGCAAACTAGTGAGACAATGGGCCAAAACTCTATTTGGATGGAGAACCAAAGAGCCTCCCAAGAGAGTACTGAAAGCTAAAGCAAGAGCGAGAGCAAAAGATAGAGAGAGAAAACACTTACCCAAATGAGGCAGAGCCAGGCCACTTTTCTGCTCAAAGTGTGTTCTACCAACCAGCAGCATCAGCATCGCTTGGAAACTTAGAAATGCAGGTCAGATCCCATTCCTGACCTACTGATTTGGAGTCTGTGGTTTTTTGTTTGTTTGTTTGTTTGCAGTACGCGGGCCTCTCACTGTTGTGGCCTCTCCCGTTGCGGAGCACAGGCTCCGGACGTGCAGGCTCAGCGGCCATGGCTCACGGGCCCAGCCGCTCCGTGGCATGGAGGATCTTCCCGGACCGGGGCACGAACCCGTGTCCCCTGCATCGGCAGGCAGACTCCCAACCACTGCGCCACCAGGGAAGCCCTTTTTTTTTTTTTTTCTCTGAAATTATAAGCCAGCATTTATTAGGAAGAGAGGCAAGAAGGGCATCTCAAGTAGAAGGAGCAGCATGTACAAAGGGCCAGGGGTAGGAATGAACATGGAGGTTCAGGGGATGGCAGATAGGTGAGCTGAAAAGCAGTCAAGGGTAGGAGGAGCAGTTGAGTAGCAGGACGTAGAGCTGGAAATGGACACACGATACCTGTCACCATTATTTAGCCAAAGACAAATCCAAGAGTTTCTTTGGACAAAAGAAAGTAACCAGCAACCCAACCATCTTTTGAGATTTTCCAGTCAAAACAATTCCCTGATTAGGTGCTCACCTCCTGGTGGCAGTAACTTTCCAAGGTCTCCACAGCCCAGCCAAGTCCAAACACAACAGTTCTGGGCTCTGGAGAAGAAATCGAGTGTACGTTTTAACAAGATCTCCAGTTAAAGTCTAAGAAGCACTGATTGTGCTCTGGGTTGAGGGAAAAGGGGTGATGTACTCAGATACATGTGGATCCCAGCAGACTGCCTCTCCACCCAGACCCTCAGGTTCATACCTAAATGCTGTGGAACGCTTAGAAGAGCTATTTCACTGAAACTCTCTTAACTGGTTGAGGAAAGGAAAGACATGGCTTTGGTACACAGAGAGCACATTACACAAACTGAGGGAGGATGTTCCCTCCCACTTTGCCAAACACTGCTGTGGCACCTCTCAACTGGTATTCAAGGCCCTGTTCAGGCTCCTCAACATCTGTTCTTTCCCTCTCAGCAGATGACCTCACACAGAGTTGACCTAAGCAATCAGATAGGAGTACTCTTCTACCAAACTCAAAAACGCACCTGGTTTCCTCTCACTCACCTCTCACCAGGGGAGATGGACCCCTCCTCCCATGTGAGGCTGAATCCTGGGGCACTGCTTGCTCCTTAGGCCCATGCTGATCAACCGCGCTCTCTGCTGGCTCTGTCCTGGTAGCATTGAAGCATGGTGAATTCTCTCCCAGATTTACTTTAAAAGGAAGAATCGGGACTCCTTCCAGCCACCATATCCTCCAGTTAATACCCTGTAAACTTACCTTTCCAGTCATGTTGACTTCAAAATAATCTGCTTACTACAATATTTCAAATGTACAGAAATGTCTGTGTACCTACTACCCAGATTGGACAAATCTTAAATTTGTCTCTATTTGTTTCAGATATATTTGTATATCCAAAATAAATAATTATAGTGACAACTGAAATGTCCTCTGTCCCTCTCTCTGATCTCTCCTAATAGGTAACTACAACCCTTAAATTGGTGTGTATGCTATTCATAAATTCTTTGTACTTTTACTATATAAGTATGCAACCATCCAAAATGTGCAGTATTACTTAGCAAGCTCTTAAACTTTAATTATCAATAAAAGGTGTATTACCACATGGATTAGTCTGTAACTCTCTCTCACACAACCATTGTTTCTGAAATGCTAACCTCCTGCTCTCCTTATATCTATGCTATTGCTGGCATGTATGTTACCTCTTTTTTAAGCCCTGTGACGTATTCTAATCATTGTTTTATGCCACCAGAAATTGTTAAATCCCCTACATTTTTATGCCATCCTCTGGTCGTGATTTTCATTCATACTGGCCTTCTATTTGTGATCACAGTCCATTAGTCTGAAGTGCACCCTTTAGAATCCTCATTAATTAGAGTGTGTTGTGGGGAAACATGCTCAGTTTTTGTCTGAAAACATCTACATTTTACTCTCATTCTGGAAAGATATTTTTGCAGAGCACATAATTCCAAATCAACAGGTTTTTGTCCCAGTACAGGGAAATACTTCCCCATGGTCTTCCTGCTTCCATGAGAAATCTGGTTATCAGTTTAATTGCCATTCCTTTGGAGGATATCCCTTCCCTAACCTGGCTCTGTTTAAAATCCTGTCTTTGCCTTTAGTGTTTCTCTATGATGTACAGGATGTGGGTTCTGAATTAATCCTGCTTTTGTGTGAATTCACAAAGCTGTAGAATGGCTGCTTTTAACTCTTCTGGAAAATTCTCAACCATTGCCTATTCAAGTATTGCTTCTGCCCCACTCTCTCTCTTCTTCTGCAACTTCTCACTTGATGTGATCTCTTAACTTCTCTTACCTCTATCAGATTTTCCATTTCTTTGATTCTGGGTAAGTTTTTCAGATCTATCTGAAGTTCACTAATTCTCTCTTTTAACTGTGTCTAACCTACTATTAAACCCATTCATTGTACATTTTTATACCAATCATTGTAGTTTGATATCTAGAATCCTTTTGTTAATATAACCCATCTTATTTTATAGTCTCTTACTCTTTTTTTCTTTTTTTTTTGCTGTACGCGGGTCTCTCACTGTTGTGGCCTCTCCCGTTGCAGAGCACAGGCTCCGGACACGCAGGCTTAGCGGCCATGGCTCACGGGCCCAGCCAGTCCGCGGCATGTGGGATCTTCCCAGACTGGGGCACAAACCCGTGTCCCCTGCATCGGCAGGCGGACTCTCAACCATTGCGTCACCAGGGAAGCCCGAGTCTCTTACTCTTTATTTGCATTGAATTCTTTTCTATTTCTTGAAGCATATTAAATATACTTATTTTATGTTGGGTGTTTAATAATTCCATTATCTGAAATCTTTTCAGGTCAGATACTGATATTCCTGCTGGTTCTCATTCATTATGCCTCATTTCCTTATATGTGAGCATAGGTGTGTGTTATTTTTTTATTGTGAGCTCTTTTTCTAGAACTTTACCTCTAGAAATTATATGAGACCTGACTTGAAAACAAGATCTCCAAGAAGGATTTGAATTTGTTTCTGCAACATCTCTGGAGGAATCTACCAACTAGAATCAACTTGAACTAAATTCTTGGCTAAATGTTTCTTGGCCTATTTGGGTGGCTTGATTTTGGACCTCAAACCTACATGAAGGCTGGTTTACCCCTTTTACCCCTAGGTTTTTAAATGTTATTGCCACTCTTTCTTCTTTCCCTCTTTCCTTATTTCTTCTAGGTCCCAACTTTTCTTACCTAACCCCTCCTCATCTTCAGGTTTCAGTGTAAATGTTACTTTTCCTAGAAAGGAGTCTAGACTCAGGATCTTGGCTCTATGTTATCACTTTACCCAATGTGATGTAGTTGCATGCTTCCACGTCTGTGTTTCCTAAGATCCAAGATTGTGCTTTGCATCCCCAATGCTGGAACTTTCCAGTGCAGTGCCTGGCACCCAGTAGGTGTGCAATGCTGGGTCTTTGAACTGAACTGTTGCTAGAGGAGTTCTCTGGGGCTCTGGTTGTTGTCATCATGGTCAGGAGACAGTGGTGGTACAGAAATGGCTGTGAACCCTACCTGCTCTAGCTGTGGTCATCAGAAGCAGAGCTTGGGTGCCCGGTGGACAAAGTTTTCTGGGGCCTCAGTGGTCAAGTGCTGCAGACACATCAGACCTGGTAGGTATTGTGGATCCAGCCAAAGGAGCCTGGAGTAGAAATGGAAGCAAATGACAGATAGCTCTGAACAGCCGAACACTTTCATTTGTGAGCAAGGAGTAAGGGAGCAGAACTTGCCACCCAAAAATGTCTCTTACTATGCAGAGTATTTCCAGCTGAAAGCAGTCAAGACTCAGGAAGAAACTTTGACCATCTCCCTAATTACCTGAAAAATTTAGATAAAGAGCCTGTTACAGGGATAGGCTATCACCAGAGATATCTGCAAAGAATATGGCCTAGGTGTGGTGGGGGAAACTCTTAGAGATGAGTCCACTCTGTGTCCCATTGTCTCTGCATGGCCCAGCAAACATTTGCTTTTCCATCTCCATGTCAATTGCTCTCTTCCCCTTTGAAATCCCAAACCCTTACTCCCAACATCCTCTTTTGTCATTAGCTAGAGATGGTATTTAAGGTGAAGGTTTCTGCCACTTTGGAGAGTTAGTTTTCCTGGGTCTCTCCCATGTACCCATGTTATTAAACTTTGTTTGGTTTTCTCCTGTTAATCTATCACATGTCAATTTAATTCTGAGACTTGACAGAAGAACCTAGAAGGGTAGAGGAAATTTTCTTCCTCCCCAATAAAGGTGAGCCACCCCCTTGAACTGCCTAGAAATCCTGAATGACCTTTTGCAGAGGACTAGAGTCCTGAGTTAGCAGCAGAGCCAAATGTGTGTGATGGAGTATGCTGTTCCATTGTACCTACAGGTAGGTGAGGCCTGGGAAGACTCAGTTTATACCCAGATGGGTATGACAACAACCCTGCCCTTCAACGAGCTTACTAACTAGTGGAAGAAAGAGCAAGTTAAAGTATTAACTTCACAGGATGAGAAGTGTTAAAAAAACTAAACTGCCTGAGCCGTGATAATATGTTATAAGAACAGGGACTTATAACAGGGATAATATGTTATAAGAACAGGGACAGTAACATGATTGCTACTTCTCCCACTGTCCTTGTCTACAAAAAGCCCAAAGTGTGACAGAAAGTGGAGCTGCTGGCTTCCCATACTTTTAACTTCATTGTACATGCTTGTTTTATCACTCAGATTATTTATTTTATTTTCTAATCTTCAACTAGGTCATGTTTCTTCTCTGCTGAAGAAGTGCAAGGCTGGGGCTTTGGTGATGAGGAAGAGAGTGGTGAGAGCAGAGCCTGGGAACCAAGAGGCCAAACCAAAGGGCCCTGTGTGTCGATCCAGGAGTCTAGGCTCTTCTTGAGTGCAAAGCAGAAGTCTCTTATGATTAAGTTGCCTAGAGTCTTTGTCAAGTTCTAGAGTCAGTGGTCTCTGGTAGAGGACCCAGACTCAATATTTGAAGTCCAAGAAGGTGAAATAATTAGTGAACCAGGCCAGAGAGAGGAAGATAACCTGTGTCCTGTCTAAAAGAGACAGAGTGTCCTTCTCTATGTGATTCAGAGCCTAGTTTTATCAGATTTCTAGTGTTCTAAGAAAGACACCCCCCAAATTGTAGATTTTTAAACATTGACCCAAAACTCTTTTTAACCCTTTGAGAACAGATGGAACACTCTGAGTTTATCAGATTGTGACCTCTGGTCTATAAAACAAGACTTGAATACCCTGAGCCAACTCAGCTAGGACCCCCCTGTCTAGTGCCCTTTGGAGAGGAATCCTTTCATTACTAAATCCTTCCTTTCCTCTCATCAGCCTCCTGGTCAGCTGGTGAAGTCAGAAAGTGTGAACGGGCTCTGTTGAATTGTCTCCAAGTGGGCCCAGTGATCACAGCGTGACACTTACCACAGAGTCTCATAGGAGAGGCACAGGGAAGAAAGGCAGAATACAACAAAAAAATAAAGAAACCAGCTATTTCCAAGAATAGAGCCACCATATCCCAATTAGCCTGTACAAAATCTAGAGAAAGGACAATGTGGAGATAAGATAAAGCCGTCTGTGTAATCATGATTCTGCATTCATCCCAATCATGCCCTTGAACTAGAGGTGCTGAGCATAGCGTCTGTTTACAAATGAGGCAACTGGAGGTAGCTAAAAATATTCATCTCTTTTACTACTTCCTTCAGTGTGTATAATATTAGCCAAATGTCTCAATGGCTGATAAATCATCTTTAAGTCCTTTGGAACCCATCATAATAATGTTAACCATGATGGATTCTTGTGGTACTTAAAGAACTAGATTGTCAATTAGCTTTTATGAGATACATCACAGTCATCAGCCTTGTGTCATACCTCCTATTCACAGAAGCCAGTTATTAAAATGTACAATAATTTGCTTTTATTATAATCTATCTAAAAGCCAAAGATAGTCTCCAAAATAAAGTTTTAAGTTGCAATCTAAGAGACATTTTCTTCAAAATGACTGCAAAATATAGTGTCACCATTCTTGGTTAATTATTTTGCAGAGTGTGAATTTTAATTAATCATTTCTTGCAAGGACCAAATAACATAGGTGCTTCCTAACAGCATCTCTGGAAATAACTACAGTCCTTTCAGAAGCTAAATAATCAAGCCATGCTTGTAAAAACGTAAGTAACTACCCACCAGGGTGAGAGTCCCCAGAGGCCTCCCACTCCTGGAAATCACTTGCCCTCAGTGTTGACCTTGGCAAAGAGAAAGGGCGGTGAGTCAACTCTAACTTGGCACAGCATCCACCAGAGACTTTCAATGCCATCCAGTATGGTCATCTGCTCAGGATAACCTGGAACTTTAAAAACCTCATCATCACTGAAGGTGCCCTTTAGAACTTACCCCAGGAGCCTGTAAATTCCCTCAAGGCAGGAACCCTTCATCTCTATATCTGCAGCACCTTACACAGTGCTGGACTCATATTTGTTTAATGAACAAATGAATATAATAATAACAACAGTAATAAGTAACATTTAATGAGCATATACTATAAGCAGGTCCTAGATTGGGTACTTTACAAGTATCTCATGTAATTCCTCCAATAATCCTTCAAGGGAAGCTCAAGGAAAGTATTATACTTCACATTTAACTGATAAGAAAATTGAGGTCTGGAGAGACCAGAGTAATTTGCCCAAAGTTCCCTAGGTGTTAAGTGGCAGAACTAGCATTAGATCCTCGGTCTAACTCCTAGGTTCAAGTTCTTGACCATTATGTAATATTATTTTAATAAAAATTCTAGAAAAGCTTACAAAGTCACACACACACACACACACACACACACACACACACACACACACACCATGACAGCTGCAGGGAGGGGAAACAAGCTCAGTGGTTAACAGCCTCTGGCCAAGGAAGATAACATTCCAGGCCTGATTTAAACCACCTGTGTGTCAACAATTCTTGCTGATGGGCATCTAACAATGAATGTCCTAGGCTTGGCTTTATCAAGCCTCCTCCAGCCACAGCTTAGTCAATGTTGAGGGCAGGAGGAATGGGAGGGGAAGGGATTGTCAGGAAAGTTGTGTAAATGCGACAGGTTCAGGGGCCAGGGCACCTGCACATTATTTCTGTCAGTTTGTTTATGTAGCCACTATGCATTCTCTTGGATGCCCTAGAAAAACTCTGATAGAGGATTTAATTCAAAGTATATTATGTGAGCTAAACACAAATAAGTGCCTTGGTATGAGGGGGAAACCCCTTCTGACCCATCATTTTGCCAAAATGAACTCCTCACGGTTGAGTGACCCTCCTCCCCTTTCCTGAGATCAATTTGGTCTTGCTCTGGAATATTTATTGAGGAGACCTTTTATTATAAAGCAGCCAAGCACTCGTTACCTGAAATATACGCAAGTTTTTAAAGTCTGCATTCAAGGTTTAAAATCTTTTCAGTTATGAAAAATGTCCTACCTGGCCTCTCCCTGTCTCATTTGGGAGAGTAAACGGTGGCTATATAGTTGAACTGTAATTTGCTTGGCTCTGAAGAAGGCATTATCACTGAAATTCAAGACCCTTGATCTAAGGTGTCTTGGAGAACTATAGCATGTTATATACTACATATTAGAGTACAAAGTACAATGAAAAATTAGTCTTTATAAAGAGTTACAGGAGAAAGTTTGTATGAAACAAAATATAGTTGTCATAACAATTGATCTGCTGGGTTGTATGTCACCCAGGAAGTCTGAGGTGTGGGTTATCCCAATCAAGAGAACAGCTGGAGACAGTTGAGATTACAGCAGGTAGGGTATTTTCCTCTGCTCTGAAGGGGGATTTTTCCTCTTGAGTGAATAATGCAGGCATACAACTAAAGCAGAGGTAGTGTCAGTCTGGGAGGGACAAGGAGAGTAAAAGCTGAAGAAAGATTCCATTAGGGAAAGGATGAGGAAGGGAAGTGCCTGAGAGATAAGATTTTACCAAAGCAGAGAGCAGAATTCATAAGGTCATTTCACACCAAATAGTGTCAAGAAAGGTTCTAAGCAGAAGGAAAGACAGAAGAAAAAATAAAGATATAAAAAAGAGAACAGAGGCTTCATTGGAGATATTTGCCACTTGAAGTTATACTGATTTTAAAAGGTGTTCCAAGGTTCTTACTAAGGTTCTGCTCTCTTTTGTGTTCCTATGAAGCTGTTCAGATTTCTTCATTCACTAATATACTACTCTCTTAATCTAAGTGTGGGCCTAAAATTATGCTAGTCACCAGAGGATATTATCAGCAGACCACCTGCAATACAGTCACCAAAAGCACTTGTTAGAAATACAGAGTCCTGAATTCTTCCACAGATCTACTTAATCAAAATCCCTAGGGATGGGGCCTGTGAACATAAACTTTTAAAAGAATATCCCAAGTGATTCTTAATTATACTAAAGTCTGAGAAGAACGACGATATTGGGCAACAAAGCAAATATGGGGCGTGGTCCCTGTCATTGAGAAGCATGCAATCTAACTGAGGAATTTAGATAATGCTTAATAATCTTATGGGTGCTATAGAACCCTCAAGACAGTTACAACACAAAAAGTCCTCCAGGCAAACTTGCTTGGTTTCATCCTCCTCCCCCTACCAAGTGTGCCTTTCATTTTATTTGTAACCTTCAGATGACATTGTCTGTTTTCTACTTAGTATTCATTTATTTGTGTGCCTCCTCTCCTACAACTTAAGTGCTTTGAGAACAGGATCCATGTCTGATTCATCTCTCTAATTCATGAGTGCTTAAATAGATAATTCATGCATGGAGGGAGGAAGGGTGGGAAGAGCTATGAGGGTACAGTAATTAAGAATGTCTTCCTTAAGGAGGAAAGTCTTGATGTAAAAACAGAATTTTACTAAACACAGAGAAGAAGGAACGGCATAGGTAGATATGGGACAATTACATAAACAAAGTGACAGAGAAAAGAAAGAACGTTGCATATGCATAGCTCCAAATTTGTTAGCTACTCAGATTAATATTATAGTTTTAACAACATTCCAATTTAAAAATTCCACTAAAAATTTCCATTTCAAATTGCATTAAAAATATAAAGCACTTAGGAATAAATTTAACAAATATGTGTAAGACTTCTATACTGAAAACTAAAAAATATTGCTGAGAGAAATTAACAAAGTCCTAAATAAATGTAGAGATATACCATTTTCATGGACTGCAAAACTCAGTATTGTTAAGATGTCAATTCTCCCTAAACTGATATATAGATTCAATGCAATTCCAAAAAAAACTTCCAGTAGGCTTTTGGGGGGAAAAGAAAGCTAATTTTGAAATTTATTTGTAAATTCAAAGGACCAAGAATAACCCAAAATCTCAAAAAAGGAAAAAATTAGAGGACCTACTCAACCTGACTTCAAGACTCATAAAAGCTATCATAATCAAGAAAATGTGTTTTGGGTGAAAGAATAGATAGATCTATGGAGCATGTTTGAGAGTCCAAAATAAATCCATACATATAAAATCAAACAATATTTTACAAGGATGTCAAAGCAATTCAATGGGAAAAAGAAAATTACTTCAACAAGTTTTCTAGAAAAACTGTATACTCATTAAAAAAAAATCTGTGAGTGCTATCGTACACCATACACATTAATTAATTCAAAATAAATCTTAGACTAAAGGCAAAAACTATAACGTTTCTAAGAGAAAACAGAAGAATATCTCTATGACCTTGGTGTAGGAAAAGATTCTTAGCACACAAAAAGCACTAACCATAAAAGAAAAATTTGATAAATTGGACTTTATCAAAATAAAATTATCCTCTCATCTAAAGACACCATTAAGAAAATAAACAAACAAGCTATATAGACTGGGAGAAAGTATTCACAGCATATCTATCTGAACATATCTATCTGAATAAATCCATACATATAAAATCAAACAATATTTTACAAGGATGCCAAAGTAATTCAATGGGAAAAAGAAAATTACTTCAACAAGTTTTCTAGGACAACTGTATATCCATTAAAAAAAATATTCATGAGTGTTATCGTACACCATACACATGAATTAATTCAAAATAAGGCTTAGACTTAAGGCAAAGCCTAAGATTTTACCCTTGAATGACACAGGTTTAAACTGGGTGGGCCCACTTATATATGATTTCTTTCACTAAAATATGTATATACTATAATACTACATGATCTGCAATTAGTTGAACCTGTGGATGCAGAAGTTCAGATACGGAGGGCCAATAGTAAAGTTATACTCAGATTTTCAACTGGGTGGAGTGTAGGTGCCCCTAACCCCTACATTGTTTAAGGGTCAACTGTATATATAATATAGATATGTTTATAGATAGATAGATATAAAATATTTTACAACTCAATTATAAAAGAACAAATGATCCAGTTTTTTAAAAAGCAAAAAATGTGAACAGATGTGTCACGAATGAAAATGTGCAAAGGGCCAATAAACACATGAAAAATGCTAAATACTATTGGTTATCAGAGAAATTAAAATTAAAGATACTTTAATTTAAAACAATGAGGTACATACCCACTAGAATGGTTAAAATGAACGACATGGACATTCACAAATACTAGAGAGAATGTGGACCAAACAGAATTCTCATATGATGCTGATAGAGGTATAAATGATACAATTATTTTGAAAAACAGTTTGAGAGTTTCTTAACCTTTTAAGGAAGTTAAACATACATCCTACAACCCAGAAATTCCACACCAAGATGTTTATCTAAGAGAAATGAAAATATATTTCCACAGGAAAAGGGAACCCTCATCACTCTTGGGTGGGAATGTAAATTGGTGCAGCCACTATGGAAAACAGTATGCAGGCTCCTCAAGAAATTAAAAATAGGACTTCCATATGGTCCAACAACTCCACTTCTGGGTGTTTATCTAAAGAAAACAAAAACACTAATTTGAAAAGACATATCACCCCTTCGTCTGTTGCAGCATTATTTACAATAGCCAAGATATGGAAGCAACATACGTGTCCATCAATAGATGACTGGATAAGGAAGATGTGGTATATGTATAAAATAGGATGTTACTGAGCCATAAAAAGAATGAAATCTCGCCATTTGCAAGAACATGATGGACCTAAAGCGTATAATGCTAAATGAAATAAGTCAGACAGAGAAAGACAAATACCATATGATTTCACTTTTTTGTGGAATCTTAAAGAATAAGACAAACAAACAAAACAAAACAGAAACAGACTCACAGAGAACAAACTGGCGGTTGCCAGAGGGAAGGAGAATGGGGGAAGGCAAAATAGGTAAAGGGGAGTAAGAGGTACAAACTTCCGATTATAAAATACATAAGTCACAGGGATGTAATGTACAGCATAAGAATTATAGTCAATAATATTTTAATAATGTTGTATGGTGACAGATGGTAATTGGAATTGTGGTGACCATTTCATAATGTATACAAATATTGAATCATTATGTTGTACACCTGAAACTAATATAATATTGTAAGTCAATTGTAATTCAATAAAAAAGATAGAAAATTTGTGTCCACAAAAAGCCTTGTAAACAAGTGTTTATGGGAACTTCATTAACAATAACCACAAACTGGAAATAGTCCACCATAAGGAAAATGGATAAACTATGGAAAATTCATAAAATGAACCATTATACATCCAGAAAAGGAAAATTGCTAATGCATGCTGTCAAAATGAATAAATTTCAAAAAATATTACACTAAATGAAAGAAGCCAGACACACACAAAAATGTACATACTATATGATTCTACTTATGTGAAGGTCTAGAATTGTCAAAACTATAGTAAAAGACATCAGATGAGTGATTTTTCTGGAGGGAGGGGATTGGCTGGAAGGGACCACAAGAGAACTGTCTGGGCTGATAGTAATGTTCTGTGTCTTACAAATGGACATGGGCTACATTAGTATAGGCATTTGTCAAAGCAGTTCAGACAGTACACTCAAGATCTGAATATTTCACTGTTTGTGAATTATGCCTCCATTTTTTTTTAACTTAAAAAAATTTATTTATTTATTTTTGGCTGCATTGGATCTTCATTGCTACACATGGGTTTTCTTTAGTTGTGGCAATGGGGGCTACTCTTCATTGTGGTGTGCAGGCTTCTCATTGCAGTGGCTTCTCTTGTTGCAGAGCACAGGGTCTAGGTGTGCGGGCTCAGTCATCGTGGCACGTGGGCTCAGTAGTTGTGGCTCACAGGCTAAGTTGCTCCACAGTATGTGGGATCTTCACGGACCAGGGATCAAACCCGTGTCCCCTGCATTGGCAGGTGGATTCTTAACCACTGCAACACCAGGGATGTCCTGCCCCATCTTTTAAGTCCATAATTTCTACATTATGCAGGACGAGATAGGCTATGTTTTGGTAACATGCAACCCCTAAATCCTAATGGCTTAATACAATGAATGTCTATTTCTTGCTTAAAGTGCACTGCAGGACCAGGCAGCTCTCTTTCAATAATGTGTCTCTGCCCTCACATAGACCCTCCTCCAGTTCCCTTGACAGGAAGAGAGAAACTGGTGAATCATCAGGGCTTTAAACTGCCTCAGCCCAGACAGGACACAAGTCACTTCCTCTCCCATCCTATTGTCCAGGATCCGTCATATGGCCCTGACTAAAAGCAAAGGATTGGGGGTGTAGTTTTTCAAGTGCCCACGAAGGAAAAGATTACCACATACTGACGAACACTAGAAATGCCTGCAATAGTCTATGTCCTCAGCATTCTTCCATTTTAGCAAAGAAGAATAAAATCTAAAAGCTAATTTTCTATAAACTGATTACTACAATTTCATCTGTGTGCCTAGGCTGAACTAATACTTCTTGGTAGACAGAAGTAAAGAAGTACATTCTGGAAATGTACCTGGGGAAAATGCAGCAACAGCAACAAAAAATTTGTGAAATTAACTGCAGAAGTCAGAACAGATACACATCCAGGAGACAACTGGTTTACAACATTGCTGAGGTAACTCTGAGGGACACAGAGTGACAAATGACTGACAAACCAATCTAGTCCAAAATAAATTATATCTGGGGATAACGGCCAGCTGAGTTCCTGCTGCTGTGGAGAAACCAGGCATTTCAAATGAAAAAGGGGGTATTATTTGCCCCAAAGTGATCATTTGTTGCTTGTCAAAAATTATCCTCGTATTCCTAAAACTTTCTGAATTTGTAGGTGCCCTGGAGGAAGGCCCACTGTGGCACACACAGAAAAAAGGAGAAGACAAAGCCTGTTCTGCAATTCCCTTTTCTGTTTTAAATTTTCACAAAAGGTCTTGAACACTATAACAATTAGAAGAGGACAAAAATATGTTTGGCAGATCAAATAGGTAAGATGTCAGGACCCTTTTCAAAATGTCTGGGAGACACTGCTGATTAATTTTGGCTGAAACTTGAAAAAAAAAAGCAGGCATATTTTCTAAACTAACATGTAAGATTTTCTGATCATGTAAGCACCTTTAAAGTCCAGTTATACCAGGGACAGCCAGAAATTAGACTGTGTAACAGTTCCCACAAATTGCTCAAAGGTTACCTCTAATCCAGTAGACAGGAACTGAGGTTGCATAATCACTGGAGCCCAGTTCAGAGAAGAAACACACAGAATGCTAATATCCCTGAAGAATTTCCATCCATTTGGGAAGAGAGATGTGGTCTGATTGCAGGATGGGTTAAGAACATGCAGCACACAAACATATCATCAGTGTTGTTGATCTAGTGCCTGCCTCCACTTATTCTGGGAAATTACAGGAGAATGATTTCAGGGTGCCAAAGAAAGGCTGTCAGCTGTGAATCTGGTGATTGACATGGTTTGCTTAAATGTGTTCAACCAAAACCAAGTTGTAATGACCAGGCCTAGCTTTTCATCTTTGGGTGCAATAATTGGCACACTCCACTTAGGCCCTTGACTGATGTGTCAGTCAGGATTATTTCTGTTCTAAGTGAAAGAGACCCCAACTCAAACTGGCTTTTAAAAGAGAATGCATCTAATTCACACAACTGAAAAGTACAGGCAAGAGAGTCAGATATAACTGTACCCAAGGCCTCAAATGATCTGACTCTGCTCTCTTCTGTACTTTTTAAATCTCAGTTCCTTGTGATGTCAACATAATGCCAATAGTCCTACATCTACATCTCTATGGTTTCAAGTCTGAAAAATAAGCAGGAGTTTATTTTCCAGTACCTTCTGCCCACATTCCATGATTCATGACTTTTGGGGCCAATATCTTCATCTTGATACAAAGAAACAATTTCTGTGGCCAAGAGATATAATAACACTAATTTCTAGGTTTGACTTGCATGGAAGCCCCTAAATCAATCACCTATGACTACTGAGATTTGGTAGTCACATGTTCCACCTCTGAACTGGGTGGACCACCACTTGAATCATATGGCCTAAGAGAGTGGAGAGGGAAATAGCTTTCCATACAAAATTCTAGGTACTTACCAGAAGAAGCGAAAGTGGACTCTGGGTAGAACAAAACAGAAGAAAATTTTTAAAAATAGCATCTATTATACCAAGCTCTTGGTATACTTTAATATTATATAATGGAGGCACTTTCACAGAAATTAAGGGTAGGGACCATACCTAATTCAGAATATTGTAGATTCCGAGGGTTGGGAGGAACAGCAGAGGTCATAAAATCAATTCCCAATTCTGACAAATTGCAGTCAAATCTTAACTTGTAAGAGAGTGTGTGGCATCCTTGGTAGGTCCTTGAACAGTCTAGGGTTCAAAAAATATTAGTTGAGTGAATTCAAGAAGGAATGAAAATATATACAGAGATTCTTGGTTCAATCACAGAAACTCCTCCTGCTCTCTAAAGGCTTTTAAAAAATAAAAGGTTTTTAAAAAATAAAAAATATACTTGGACAGGTCACTTAGAGCTCCAGTAATGGCACCATAGTCAGATAACTAACCCTCCTCCCAATAACAAGTATAAACTTTAGACAAAATATAAAACACAACTGTTTGAAGGCACAAGAGAGCAATCAAAAAGAGAAATAAGCTGAAGTAAATATGATCTCAAAAAGAAGAAAGCAAACCAGGTGATATTTACATTACCTCTTCTTCTCAAGGGTCCTACCAAGTCTTCAGAGATCAGGGTATAGCGCTCAGGTAGAAAGTAGCCATCTTTCTGGTCCAAAGAGTCAGAGTTTGGAACTGCCAGACACAGCTGAAAATTGAGGGAGGAATTTCCAGAATGAGGGAATCACAAAAGGTGGATCCCTCATATCTGTGTACAATTGTCTTCAAAATCTTAGATGACTCCTAAACAGCATATGTTTGTGGCAATGCTCCCAGGAACCACATATATAGCAACAGCTGTAAATCTAAGAGTTGAGCAAAGTTCAGCGGCTACTGGTGCTGGAAAGGCAAATTTGACTTCAAATCCTACGAAGTTAAAGGATCTTGTTCAATACCTTTAGCTAGCCACTGAAACCTCATAAGAGCCACACCTTTAAGAATAAGTACTATAAGCTATGACTAAGGACTTTGTCCTAGGAATAAAGAAAAATCTGAAATAGATATGCTCTAATAATGCTTAAAACCAAGCCTCCAGAAGATCAAGATTATTCCCTAGTAACTTAACTGTCCATTACAAAAAAAAACCCTAAGGTATTCAGAAGAAGATAACAGAATCTAGAATCTCTACAATTTATCATCTACAATGTTAAGTATAGAATAAAAAATTATGAGATATACAAGGAAGCAGGGAAATGTAACCCATAATCAAAAGAAAAGAATAAAGGAAAAAATCCATAGATAAATCAGATGTTAAAATTAGCAAAGGTTTTTTTAAAAACTACTATAAATATATTAAAATTTACAGAAAATATAGATATAAGTGAAATATTTCAGGAGAGATATGAAAACACTAAATATTGGAAATATTAGAACTGAAAAAACACAATACCTGAAATGAAAAATGTATTACATGGATTTAACAGCCAATTGAACAATACAAAAGAAAAAAGCAAACTTGAAGGCAAACCATTATAAATTATTCAAACTGAAGCCCAGAGAGAAAGGGTTCTTTAAAATGTAGAGAGTCTCCAGAAGCTGTGAAACAATTCAAGTGGTCTAACACATGTAGGCAGACTAACCAAACTACTGAAAAAAAAAAAGATGAAGAAAAACATCTTTAAATCAGCCAGAGTGGGGAAACATACATTATATGTAAGGAAATAACATAAAGATAACAGTTAACTTCTCACCAGAAATAATGGAGACCAGAGGACATCTGGAACAATATGTTTAAAGTAATGAAAGGGAAAAGAATGTCAACATTAAATTCTATATCTAATAAAAATATCTTTCAAAAGGTGAAATAAAGACAT
This sequence comes from Stenella coeruleoalba, assembly GCF_951394435.1. Taxonomy (NCBI): domain Eukaryota; kingdom Metazoa; phylum Chordata; class Mammalia; order Artiodactyla; family Delphinidae; genus Stenella; species Stenella coeruleoalba. Next base: position 38,026,560 of record NC_137166.1, read on the forward strand.
TTGCAGCTAACTGGAAGGGGGAAAATTTGTCACCAGTAGACAGGAAATGCTGAAGAGAAATGAAACAAGGTAGAAATTCATATCTATAGAAGGAATTAAAAGCACTGAAGATGATAAACATGTAGGTAAATTAAAAAATTATATTTTCTCTCAATTTATGGAAAAAATATGGACAGATATAATCTGACTCTGTCTCTCAATGCATTCACCTGCCCATGAATCAAGTTTCTACTGACACTCTTAAGCTTTGTAAATTGTGTCTGCCTAGTGTTGCTTAGGTTCATGCCTTGAATTGATAAAGATACAAACTCTGGAAATCTGCTTGTATATCTCTCTTCCTGAGAGAATAAAAGTAAAAGTGTTCAAAGATGCTCCAAGTGCTGTGGGATGCTCCATGTGCTGTGGGATACTCCAGGTGCTGTGGGATACTCCAGGTGCTGTCTCCTCAAGGACATCATAACATGGGCAGGCACCAAGAGATAACACACAGGATGAAGATCTCACTCAAGACAACTGTCTGTAGCACACTCATGTCTCAGAGAGGACTCTGTGAGCTAAGGACCTAGAAATAGGAGAAATCACAGAGGGTGAGCCAAGCTGGTTTTCTGAAGGGTTTCTAGTACAGGGTTATTCATTCAACATTCATTATGTATTTACTGACTATCCACTATGTGGCAAGCGTTGTGATTAGCACTCTATGGGGTGAAGGCCTGAAGCAGTCAAAATCCTGTCCTCACAATCTTGTAGGGGAGATATGACAACAAATAAATCTAATATGAGGCAATAATAATGTTAATAAAAATTATAATAATGATAGCTAACATGAAGTGAGCTCTTATTATGAGCCAGGCACTGTGCTAAGTGCTTTACATGCACTAACCCATTTAATATACAGGACAACCTCCTGAGAGAGGAACCATGATTATGCTCATTTTCATAAATAAGGAACCTGAAGCTCTTGAAGTCTCCTAGATAGTGTGTCTTGGAACTGAAACTTGAACCCCAGTGCTTGGCTCTAAGGCCCAGGTACTACTCACTGCAATGGGGGCTTCCCGAGAAGCGCAGATAGAATATGTTGGGATCTGAGGGTGGAGAGAGCCTCCTCACAAGAGAAGCCATGGAAGCCTCCATGGAGAAGGGGCTGTGGATGGTCCTTGAGGGTAAAATGTGGACTTATAAAGACTGGCATTCGTGAAGAAGGAATAAGATTTCAGGAGTGCCAGGGCAGGAAGGGTGGGAACATCTTGTCAATAAGTGCTTCTGGGCACTGGGGATGTGCTGAGCTCTGAGATGAACAGTATGGAGCCTCAGGACTGCATCAGATGTGATCTCAAAGGAGATCCCAACCCATAGCTCACACAGGGGCAGGTAGGCCTTAACTAGATCCATGATGCATGAGAATGTAAACCAAATTTGTCTTTGTCATTGGCTCTAGCCACTTATGAATGAAAACATGAAGTCATTTTCTTCCCTACTATGAAAACAAGATTTGTGGAATTTGAATAAACCTGTGGAATGTAAACACAGTTTGGCAGGGCCTTTCTTCACCAAAAGAGATGACTTAAACAAACAAGAATGAAGGAAGAGAGGAATGCAAAGCCAAAGGTGGGAATATCGCATCTCTCTGACCTGTTATAAACACCAAACAATTGGGCCAATAGTCCTAATATAAAATCATAATGCTAATATCTAACAATCATGTTTTCATGTAGACAAATCTGGTAGCTCACAGCAGGAACCAGATGCCATCTGAGACTCTCTTGCCATTTCCAATGTCACATCAATCACCAAGTCCTATAGATATTGGCACATTTAAAATAAACAAAAATATCCCTATTTCTTTCTGTGTATTCACAGACTCCTCTTCTCTCTCCAACCCCTCTGCCATGCTTCATCTCCTATATCTCTGAATGCCATTGCTTCCTCAGTGATTTTCTTGCTCCTAGTTTATTTCCTGCTTACTCCATCCTCTGCTTCTGCCAAGTCCGCCTTCCACAAATGTAAAGCAATTTCAACTTTTTGTCTAAAACACTTCAGTGTTTCCTTACTGCACTAAAAGTAGATTTCATGTCATGAACTGAGACCCTCTGTGACCTTGTTCCTATCTGCTCTCCATGCCACTCTCCACCCACTCCCCAAGACACCCCAACACCCCTTTATTTCCCTTTGTATGCCCGGCTGTTTCATTCCATCACAATGTACACATATCGTAACTTTTCCCAAGAAAGTCTTTCCTCCCTGTGTCTACCTGAAGAACTCAGCTAGAGCATCACCCCCTGTGTGAAGGGTGCCAAAGACATCACCAGTACTAGAGAGACTCCACTGCCCCTTCTCTTTTGGGTGTCTACTAGACCATCACAGCACACACCATGCTCTAGCAGAGCTACAATATAGCAGATGGGCTGATGCTTCCTAAATAAATGAGTGCATTTTGTCCTTTGTTTCTTCCACCCGTCCCTACTCTAATTCTACCCCCTCACAACAAAATTTGAATAAACCTGGAATTTGAATAAATTTGAAAATTCCATGGAAGCCCCCAAATCCTTTCTTGATCATGAGTTGCCCCCCCTTCTGACAGATTCTGCGCCTCTCTGCAACCAAACATGAATTTCCCACAAGTCACACATTCCCTCCCTCTCACTGCTGCTCACCTTCCTTTGGTGTCACTGCCCACAAGTGATAGTAAGGGAAGCGTTAGCGGGAGCCAAAAATGAGAATCATTGGTGTCAGTCAGTAGAGAACACAGCCTTGCAAAGTAAGCCTGCTGACAACCAGACATTGCTAGAAAACCAGGGGAAGAGCTCACAGATTCTTGGAGGTGCACTGCTCACCTTGTCAGCTCAAAGGAATTCAATTCAACAGATTATTTCTGTGTACCTGTGAGGTGCCAAGCATGGGATAACAAGTGCTTGCCCTCCCTGGACTTCTACCCTGATGAGAAGATGGGATGTAAAATGAAGTAGTGTTGCCAAGGGGACTTCAATGGAAAATGAATAGATGGGATATTAATAACTAGTAATGAAAAGGAGCTCTGTGTTTAAAAGTTTAGAAAAAATGAGTTAAAATTGAGTAAACTTCTTTACTCTTGGACTTCTTGGAGCTTTTTAAATGCCAGTGGTAGAGGTGGTAGAGAGGGACATCAGTAAGATGGTGGAATAGAAATTTTCAGCCCTCTTGTCCCACACAGAAACACTGATTTTGACAACCCATGGATAAGAGTACCTTTGTGGGAGGCACTCCCAAGTCCAAGTCCAGTGGAGAGGTCTCTGTACCCCTTTGGAGGAAAAAATACAAGAATAGATCCATTGAAGAGGTTAAGAAGAAACTTTTCACATTACCCTTGCTACCCTTCCTTCAAGGCACCATCGTTCAGGGCCAAGAGAAACCCCGTCAGCCCACAATGTCTCCCAGAGGGGAAAGTGAGAGAGTAGTGAGTGTCTGGCTTCCCTAGCTGTGCAGGATTCTGCCCAAGAGGCCCACTACTTTCTCACCTGACCCAGAACATCAGAGCTGAATAGTCTGGGACAGTAAGGAACAGGGAAAAGGGTGGGTCTCAAGGAACTGGGGCATGAAACTCAACAAAGGGCTATGGTTTGTAATAACTACCTCAGAGAACCCACCAAGAAGCCCACCCATGAACCTGCCAGGATGCATCATCTGCAGTTCCACACAGATAGCCTATGTGCACCACCAGTTTTCTGTGTTCTTCTCCCCCTTCCCCCTTTATTCAACACTCCATGCATGCCCTACAGAGGGCATCTGTGCTGGCCGTACTCTGCTAAATTGGAAGAAAATACATAAACTTAAATAATTTAGGACACAGCCCTAAGGAGCCTCTCAGAACCTGGCCTGGTTTTGTGGGATCTAGAGAAGACATAACATCATAAGCTTTCCCCTTCAGGAAGAATCAGGAAGAGCAGAGCAGGCACATCCATAAAAATAGTTTGAGGAACCCCCAGAATCCTTAGCCAGGCAGACTGGTGAAGTTTTCTCCCTCCCTAAGCCAGTCAGTAAAGACTGTAAAAGTAAAGATGACTGTCAAATACAAAGACAGCAACACAGTTCAAAACACACACACACACACACACACACACACACACACACACACACACACAATCAAGGAAAAATGATACCACCAAAAGAATACAATAATTTTACAGTAACCTACCCCAAAGAAATGGAAATTTATTAATTGCCTGAGAAATAATTCAAAATAATTGTTTTAAGGAAGCTCAGTGAGCTACAAGAGAAAATAGACAGCTCAGCAAAATCAAGTTGTTATTGGATACACAATATAAAACGATGTAAATTGTGACATCAGTAGCATAAACTTATTTATGTTTAATAAAAGGGGGGAGGGAATAAAAGAGTAGAGTTTTTGTATGTGATTGAAGTTAAGTTGATATCAGCTTAAGAGAGACTACCTCATAGAAACCACAAAGAAAAAAACCTCTAGTAGACACACAATATAGAAAGAAAAAGAAATCAAAGAATGTCACTGCAAAACCTTATCAAATAACAAAGGAAGACAGCAAGAGGAAGAAAAGAACAAAGGAACAACAAAGTAGTCAGAAGACAATTAACAAAATGGAAACAGTAAGTCTTTACTTATCAATAATTACTTGGAGCGTAAATGGATAAAATCTTCCAATCAAAAGACATAGAGTGGCCAAATGGATTTTTTTTAATGGTTCAAAAATATGCTGCCTACAAGAGATTCACTTTAGGTTTGAGGACACACATAGATGAAAGTGAATGGATAGAAAAATATATTTCATCCAAATAGTACCTAAAAGAGAGAGTGGCTATACCTCTATCAGACAAAATAGACTTTACGTCAAAAACTGTCACATGAGACAAAGGTCATTATATAATAACAAAAGGGTCAATTCATTGAGAAGATATAACAATTGTAAATATACATGCACCAAGTATCAGAGCACCTAAATATATAAAGCTAAAATTAACAGAATTGAAGGGAGAAATAGACAGCAATACAATCTTTGTAGGGAATTTCAATACCCACTTTCAACAATGAATACATCGTTCAGATAGAAAATCAATAAGGATAGGACTTGAATAACACTATAAACCTATGAACCTAACAGACATATACAGAACAGTCTATCCAACAGTAGCAGAATACACATTCTTCCCAAGTGCTCATGGAACATTTCCCAGTATAAATTATCTATTACATTACAAAACAAATTTTAACATACTTAAGAAGAGTGAGATGATATTGAGTATCTTCTGACCATAATGGTATGAATCTAGAAATCAATAACAGGAAGAATATTGAAAAATTCACAGTATATGAAATTAAGTAACATTCTTCAGAGCAACCAATAGGTCAACAAATAAACCAAAAGAGAAATCATAAAACATCTTGAAACAAACAAAAATGGAAACAAAACATATCAAAACTTATGGGATGTAGCAAAAGTAGCTCTAAGAGGGACTTCCCTGGTGGTTCAGTGATTAAGACTCCACGCTTACACTGCAGGGGGCATGGGTTCAATCCTTGGTCAGGGAACTAAGATCCTGCATGCCGCATGGTGCAGCCAAAAAACCCCACTTTTTTAAAAGTAGTTCTAGGAGAAAAGTTTAAAGTGACAAATGCCTACTTTAAGAAAAAAGAAAGATCTCAAATAAACTACCTAACTTTACATCTCACAGAACTAGAAAAAGAAGAACAAACTAAGCCCAGAGTTAGCAGAAGGAAGGAAATAACAAAGATGACAGCAGAAATAAATTAGAGACTAAAAAAATAATAGAAAAGATCAATTAAACTGAAAGTTGATTTTTTGAAAAGATAAAGAAAACTGACAAAACTTTAGCTAGACTAACGAAGAAAAAAGGGAGAAGATGCAAATAAATAAAATTATATGTAAGAGAGGAGGTATTCCAATTGATACCACAGAAATAAAAAGGATCATAAGAGACTAGCATGAACAATTATGTGCCAACAAATTGGATAGCCTAGAAGAAATAAATTCCTGAAAACAATCTTCCTGATTCAGTCTTAGTGGGCTGTATGTTTTTAGGAATTTGTCTATTAAATCTAAACAGACCAATAATGAGTCAGGAAATTGAATAAGTAGTCAAAGCCCTATCAATAAAGAAAAGCCCAGGACCAGATGGCTTTACTGGTAAATGTTACCAAACACTTAAAGAAGAATTAATACCAATCCTTTTCAAACTCTTCTCAAAATTTGAAAAGGAGGGAACACATCCAAACTCATTTTATAAGACCAGCATTACTCTCATACCAAAGCCAGATAAGGACACTACAAGAAAAGAAAATTATAGGACATTCTAATATTCCTGATGAAGAAAGATTTTTAAGAATCCTCAAAAAAAAAAATGCTAGCAAATTGAATTCAGAAACACATAAAAGGATCATACACCATGATCAAGTGCGATTTATCCCTGGATGCAAGGATGATTCAACATATGCAAACATATATCAATCACATTGATATACCACATTAACAGAATGAAGGATAAAAATCATATAATTGTCTCAATAGATGCATAAAAAGCATCTGATGTAATTCAACATTGTTTCATGTTAAAAACTCTCAACAAATCAGGTATAGATGGGATGTACCTCAACATAATAAAAGCTACATATCACAATCCCACAACAAACATCATGCTCAATGGTGAAAAACTGAACATTTTTTTCTCTAAGATCAGGAACAAAACAAGGACATCCACTCTCATCACCTCTATCTAACACAATTTGGAAGTCTTAGCCAGAGCAATAAAGTAAGAAAAGGAAACAAAAGGCATCCAAATAAGAAAGGAAAAAGGAAAAGTACCTCTGTTTGCAGATGGCATGATCTTACCTATAGAAAACCCTAAAGATATGACCAAAAAACTTAGAACTAATGAAGAAATTCAGTAAAGTTGCAGGATACAAAATCAACATACAAAATCAGTTGTGTTTCTATACACTAACAACAAATCATCTAAAAAAGAAATAAAGAAAAAATCCTATTTACAACAATAGCATCAAAAACAATAATCTATTTAGGAATAAATTTAACCAAGGAGGTAAAAGGTCTGTACACTGAAAACTATAACACAATGATGAAAGAAATTAAACACAAATAAATGGAAAGATATCCTGTATTTATGGGTTGGAGGAATTAATATTGATAAATGTCCTATTATCCAAAGCCATCTATAGATTCAATGCAATTTCTATCAAAATTCCAATGGCATTTTTTACAGGAAAAAAAAATACTAAAATTCATATGGAAGAACAAAAGACCCCCAAAAGCCAAAACAATATTGAGAAAGAAGGATAAAGATAGAGGTATCACACTTCCTGACTTCAAAATATATTACAAAACTACAATAATCAAAAGAGTATGGTGGGGTTTCCCTGGTGGCACAGTGGTTGAGAGTCCATCCGCCGATGCAGGAGACACAGGTTCGTGCCCTGGTCTGGGAGGATTCCACATGCCACGGAGCGGTTGGACCCATGAGCCATGGCCACTGAGCCTGCGCATCCGGAGCCTGTGCTCCACAACAGGAGAGGACACAACAGTGAGAAGCCCACATACCACAAAAAAAAAAAAAAAAAAAAAGAGTATGGTACTTGTATAAAAACAGACATATAGACCAATGGTACAGAATAGAGAAACCAGATACAAAACCATCCATGTATGGTCAACAGATCTTCAACACGGCACCAAAAACACACAGTTGGAAAAGGATAGTGTCTTCAATACATAGTGTTGGAGAGAGTGTATATCTACATGAAGAAGAATGAAATTGGAACCCTAATTTATACCATATATGAAAATCAACTCAGAATGGATTAAAGACTTAAACATAAAACCTGAAACCATAAAACTACTAGAAGAAAACATAGGGAAAAAAAAGTCCTTGACAAGGGTCTGGGAAATGATTCTTAAATATGACCCCCAAAGCACAACACAACAAAAACAAAAATAAACAAGGGAACTACAAACTAAAAACACTCTGCATAGCAAAGTAAATAATCAACAGAGTGAAGAGACAATCTATAGAATGGGAGAAAACATTTGCAAAAAATACATCTAAGGAGTTAATATCCAAAATACATAAGGCACTCAAACAACTTAATAGCAAAAAACTCAAATAACAATTAAAAAATGGGCAAAGCCCTAAATAGACATTTCTCCAAAGAAGACATACAAATGGCCAACAGGTATATGAAAAGATGTTCAAATCACTAGCCATCATGGAAACGCAAAACAAAACCACAATGAGATAACATCTCACACCTGTTAGAATGCCTATTATTTAAAAAAAAAAGAAGAAGAAGAAAAAAATAAATAAAAAAGAGGCGTTGACAAGGATGAGGAGAAAAGGGAACCCTTGTCCACTGGCGGTAGAAATGTAAATTGGTTCAGCCACTATGGAAAACATTATGAGGTTCCCCCCAAAATTAAAAATAGAACTACCATATGATCCAGCAATTCTGCTTTTTGATATATATCCAAGGGAAATGAAATTACTATCTCAAAGAGATATTTACATACCCCTGTTCATAACTGCAGCATTATTCATAATAGCCATGATATGGAAACAACTAAATATCAATGATGGATGAATGGGTAAATAAATGTGTTATATGTTTATAACATATTATAAATAATATAGTGGGGGTTGCCCTGGTGGTGAAGTGGTTAAGAATCCGCCTGCCAATGCAAGGAACATGGGTTCAAGCCCTGGTCTGGGAAGATCCCACATGCTGCGGAGCAACAAAGTCTGTGCGCCACAACTATTGAGCCTGCGTTTTAGAGCCCATGAGCCACAACTACTGAAGCCTGTGTGCCTAGAGCCTGTGCTCCGCAGCAAGAGAAGCCACCACAATGAGAAGCCTGCGCACCACAACAAAGAGTAGCCCCTGCTCACCGCAACTAGAGAAAGCCCATGCACAGCAACAAAAACACAACACAGCCAAAAATAAATAAAATAAAGTAATAATAATAATAACAATATAGTGGAATATTATTCAGCCTTTGAAAGAAGGATATCCTAGCATTTGTGACACAATGGATGGACCTGGAGCACATTATGCTAAAAAAGGCAAATTTACATGATCTTACTTAAATGTAGAATCTGAAAATTTTGAACTTATTAAAGCAGGGAGTAGAATGGTGGTTACCAGGGATTGGTGGTGGGGAAAATAGGGAGATCTTGGTCAAAAGGTACAAAGTTTCAGTTATGCAGGATGAATAAGTTCTGGAGATCTAATATACAGCATGGTGACTATAGTTAATATTACTGTATTATATGCTTGAAAAGTGTTCTCACTGCATAAAAAGAAATAACTTTGTAAAGGGATGGATATGTCAATTAGATTCATTGTGGAAATCATTTCACAGTGTACACATACATCAAAACATCACATTTTAAACTTAAATATGTACAATTTATAATTGTCAATTATACCTCTATAAATCTGAGGAAAAAATGCCAGTGGTCACTGTGAATCTCTATGAAAGAGGTCTAGTTTGCATTTTCCTGACTTATTGACACAGAATGCCATTTGGGGACCACCACTTTGGATGGCATTTCACCAAATACACTATAAGAAACACAGTTATAGAGAGCATTACAATGCAGGGTCCCAGCGCACCAATTACAGAAGAAGCTCAGAGGGGGAAAAGCTAACTATAGGGTCTTACCAAGTGGTATCCAAATTGGGTGTGGAAAAATATCATCTGAATTGAGCCAAGGAGAGAAGAGTATCCAGACACACGTAACAACTGTCACAAAAGCCTGAGGGTGTGAACCACTGCCATGGAACTAGAGAACTGCAAGTCATTCTATATTATTGGAGTATAACGTGTTAAGGGCACAGCGAGGGAGATGAAACTGAGCAGGCCAGCAGAGGACAGACCAAAAAGGACCTTACACCAGATAAGGGGTTTGAGTTTGTTGCTTTGTTACACTGACTTCTTTAATAGTTAATGACATTCATTCATTCATCTATTCTTTTAACCATTTACTCAACCAACGTTTAGTGAGCATCTCCAAGGTGCCAGCTCCAGAGAAGAAATGAGTCAGGAAGAATTCAGAGGAGGCTAGAGATGGGCCACTGTGTGGAAGCTCCTGGTCTAACAAGGACACAGAACCATCTGTAAGCTCCACAGAGCTGCACAGCTCCTTTGAAGCCCAGCCTCGTCTACCAACACCACCACCAGACCTTTTCTCCTCATGTTCTTGGGTGGGAGGGAAGTGGCCTGGCATCTTAATCATTCTTGGGCCTTGAATGGCCAGATGAGGGCATCATAGTCTGTCACATCAGCTAGAGCAAGATTAATAAAATGGATCATTGTCACTGAGGAGATGACCTATTGAAATAATTGAAAGGAGACTTGCCTAAGAAAGAAGAGGTCTGGGAAGGCATAGAGAAAACAAAGCTTGAAGATAAATAGTACTAGCAGCAACAACCTTAAAGACCTCAGCATAGTAATGTGGAGATGACAAGGAATTCACAGCAAAAAAGGCTAGTGATTTATGGAGCGCATGCCAGGAGGGTCCAGGCTGACAGCAGAGATGTTATCATAAGCCAAAGCAGATTATCTGTCAAGGCAAGTTGCTATCTTTAAAAAAGCAAATGTTGGCAGAGTGATTGGTACCAGGCAAAAGAGCTTCTTTCCATCTCCCCAGGCGAGTGCCAGCAGACCCAACTTGACGGTTAATCATGGCATCTCCCTTAGCTCCCTAATGAACCCTGAGGTCAGACAAACTGAGAATGGCAGCACCAGGCAAAGCTAAAGGAGAGGCCCTGTCAGGTTGGTTAGCACACAGAGCCAAAATGGCTAACACACGATGGCAGGAACCACCAGCTCTTTTTCTGTCAATGCTGCAGTGTCAGGAGGGAGGGAGCATAGTGAATTCTGGCTCCTAACTCTCCCTGCTTCTATTATCTGTGCTTGTGAAAGGAGAGGCTAGACCATTACCTTCTGCTCAGCCTCCACCAAAGGCATGGAAACTTTTGTTTGCATCTCCTGGTTTCAACTGAGAGGCAATGAGCTTTGACACCTAAGAGCCTCTTGAGTTTGAGAACTACTTAGTGGGCAGAAAAGATGTGAAATGCCCAGCAAATAAGAGTGAGGGAACTGGTGATTCCTGTAGTGTGTTCTGGCCTTGAGATTCTTCCCACCAAATCGGCTTCCACATAGTTTGAGATTACATATAGTTTGAGAAATAGCACACACTATGTCACTTCATGGGTTGGATTCTGAGCAGGAGGAGCAGTAGATACCAAGACCCTAAGGGAGGGAGGAGTGGGGCACACTGGCAGGTGTTCCGACCCAGCGTGGTCCCAGGAAGAGACACTGAAAACACTGAAGTGCTCCCTACACCCTGCACTAGCCTAACCCGCTTCCACCCCTTCTTCAGCAGCAGAGCACAGTTTTGCTATGGAAAGAAAAAAGAAAAAAATAGGCAATGCAGCTCACTGAGCCTTACTAGAATTTCACAACAGGCGTTTGCTCTCCTAGATTGCTGATCAGAACTAAACTTTGCAGGTCCAAAGAATGGTAGGTTTCCTATACTACAAGTTCTGCTCATGTGATATCTCAGATTTGAGTTAACTATCTCAGTGAATTATTATAAAGGCTCTTCCAGGCACCTACATTTGACCTATGATCTTGCACAGATACTACAGAACAAAGGTCTATGAATAAGTGCACCTCCACTCTGCCTGTCACCAAAAGATATCCTTGGTAGTCACTTGGGAAATATCTCTTTGGACTTGGGAACAACGACCTCCAGCATCAGTTTGAAATTTTATCCATCTGTACTAGAGGAACTTTGGTATTTTTTTCACCATGAGCAAAGTATGTGTAGCTTTGGAATTGGATAGTGGGGTTGAAATTACACAACTACATGGCTGTGTGGCCAGGGGCAAGTTAATCTCCAAGCCCCAGTTTTCTGATCTGCACAATAGGGCTGTAGCTGGAGTTTACAAATCCCTGTTCTGGCATTCTGAGGTCAACAGAGTTCATCTTTCTCCTCCTCTATCCTGCTTGTCTCTGTTTAACTTTTTTTCCCAGTGAACAATTAATAACTGGTCATCACATACAGATTCCTAAGAGAGAACACTTGGGAGATGGTACTGTTGACCTTATCTAGAGAAGTTTTACAACAACCCCTGCCAAAGCTGAAGGTCTTGCCCCCTCCCCTGGTCACTGGGAGAGAATGTGGTCACCTACACATAAGACATTGGGCCATGGGTTTGGCAGGCATAATGGACAGTGCCCCAGGCATTCTGTTTGATGGTTAGCCAAACCACTATGGGTTTGGGTAGTTTTCCTTTGCAGGACAGCTGGAGTAAACTATAGATTCTAAACCTCCCAACACAGATTTCATCCTAAAACGTTTGCTTTCCAAGCGAGGCATTCACATTCAAGATGATTGCCCTCAGCTCAAAGTTGGCTCTCAGCCTGGATTTTGTGTTCTCTCACTGTAGGTTTTCTGAAATTCATAGCAATTATTCTCAAAAACCTTGCAGTTATTCATTCTTCTCTCCACTCAAGTCCTGTGGTTATAAAACGGGGTTGAGAATTGGCATCACCTGACAGCCAAACTAGTCACCTGCTAAGTTTGACCAGAGGAACACTGCCACCCCATCCCCAGGTCCCTGAGGATCCAGAAGGGTCTTCACAGCACCCATGCATCCTTCTCCCGTTGTACTCCACTTTCCCTCTTGGAAATCTCCCCTCTATAAGCCAGGCCCAAGCCAATGAGTATGTCCTATTTCTGGACACAGAAATTGTTTCAGCAGTGGGCATACCACCCAACCAGAACCAATGTGGTGTGATGGCCCTGTGTGAATAAATACAATGACACTCTGTTTAAGAAAGGGGCAGAAGCTGCTCCTCCTCACTATTACAGTATCTCCTTAAAACTGTAATAGGTGGCCAGACCTTGTAGGCAGGAGTTAGATAAACCCAGTCTCCAGATTTTACAGTACAAAGTCACAGGCCTTCTGACTCTGGGAACTGTAAGCAAATACCTCCAAAACTGCCTCAAGAGTCTCTCATGAGGTGTACAGGAAGCTATTACAAGGTACATCCATTTGTCTCTCAAAGAGATAAAAGAAGTTTTCATTTTTACTTTTTCTACTTTACTGTATAAAATGTGTGAAATTCTGCCCAGATTTTGTAGTCTGGCTCATGCATACTCAAGGATAAATCAGGTTTGCTCCCTCCTCTATATTGGCATTTGGGGCTGGGGGTGCGGGGGTCTTTTTCATAGAAGGATTTTTAATTTCCCCAACAGTGCTTTTGTTGGAAGTGCTGACACAAAGACTCTCTTCTCCAGACTTGAAGCCGGAAGGATGAGCTGCAGCCATTTTTACACCCTGAAGGGAGAAGTTACTTGAGAATGGGCTTACACCAAAGAATTGGAGCCAGGGACAGGGAGGAAGAAGCAGGGTCATGATGGCTTCACCTGAGTTGCTGGGTCCATCCGTGCCTGATTACCCCTGGACTTTGTCATTTTGTAAGCCAAAATATTCCCTTTTTGATCAGTAAATTTGGTGCAGTTTTCTATCTTTTACAAGAGAAAGCACCCTAGCGGAGTGTATGCCCAATTACTATAAGCATTTTAAGTATTTTTCACTTGAATCTTGAAATATAGCTGTGGTATAATAAATCTCTGAGTCCCTGAATCAGGAAGGCTATCAAGGAAAAGCCTTAACCTCTTACTTGAATCCCTTGTATAATTCTCTCACTAGGTAGTTGTCCAGCCATTGTGTGCTCACACCCAGTATGGGGATCTTGCTGCCTCTAAGTCAGCCCATTCCACTCCATGCAGCCCTACCTGCCCATGAGCCCTTCCTCAGGTCTCCCTTACCTTCCGCCATCAAGCCAACCATGGACCACAGGGAACAGGTGCACATCTCTTTCCTCTAGTGCCCTCTAAATCAAAGTCAGGTCTCACATCTCTCTAAATAAATATGCTCTTCTCCAGGCTAAATTTCTGTTATTTATGCACCTGGTACACAATCATTTCTTATTTAAAACGAAATCAATAAATGGGTAGTGCCTCCTTTAATGAAGGGTGATGAACAGAAATCCAGTTTTGCTTTATTTTGGTGCCAATTGTCTTAGAATCTTACAAGTGGCATCCTACAAATGCATCAGACAAATGGCCTGGGTTCTTGGTAGGCAACTACCTGGAATATCAAGTTCAAGGATGGAGAAGAATATTGTGGAAAATTGTGCTTTAGTTAGGAAGCTGGAACTCGCTGGCCTCCATTACAGTCCTAGGCACAAAGAGGCTCAGGTGGGCCTGTAAGTGAACTAAAGATGTACTAGGAGTTGTGCAGCAAGTGAAGCAGCTCGGGCCCAGTGGCTCTGTATCTCTTTCCAATAAGGAAGAAGAAAGATCCAAAAGGCTGTAATTGACAAAGAACACAAACTTTAGAGCCAGGGTATCTCTATTTGAATTTCAGTTCTTCCTCTTACCATTTGAGTTTGAGTGCAATATGTAACCTCTCTGAATCCCCTTCCTTAGCAGAGGAAATTACCAACTGCCTCAGGTGCATCATTATTTAAGCTCTTAAACAATTATCTGGTAACCATGTTGAAAAAAATACTCATAGCAGTTGTTAGCAATAATATCATCATTACTAGTTCTGACTTCTTGTGGCTTCTGGCCCCATGAGTGCCCCTCTCAAAGAATGAATTTAATGGCTCACCTGTGGAAGGAGTAGAAAGTACTACCAACAAATCCAATGACACACCTGAAAATGCTCTTGAGGTTATGCCGTACATATTTTTACTCCAAAACTGCACATTAATCATATTATTATACAAGAGCAGAGTTATTTCTACAAAGGAAGGCAGAAATGTAGTCATTCACAAAACAAGCCCTTGACTTTACCTTTACTGGCTTGAAGGTTCTCATACCAGGCTTCTTCACATTGGGGTGTACCTGTGTGGGTGCCCAGTAAATGTTCTACCAGGAATGGTGTTGACTATTGATGAGTACCTCGGTATTGAGGCTTTTGGACATGGGAGAAGCTTTGGTTCTTCCTGCCTAGTTGTCCACAATTCTCAGGCTAATTCTAGGTGGTAGAGTGAGATCAAACACTAACATCAAGCCTTTCTTAACTTGGGCAGTCCAAAGGAGGTCAGAAATAACTGGAATTGAGCTCAGAACTCGGGGCATCAACTAGGTCAAGAAAGAGAGAGGCCTTGTGGAAAGTGTTGAGTGCTGTAAACCTTTGCCCCATTAAGGGCATTATGTGACAGTAGTACTGGAAGAGTCTTCATCCAAGTGTAGTGTCTTCTCTGAGATTGACTCTAGGTGGGAAGGGCTGTGCAGAGTCCCAGTCTAACTGTTAATTAACCATGAGACCTCAACAATTTACCATACAGCTTTCACCTGTGAAATGAGAAAGCTGGGTTAGACCAATTGTTTGCATTTTAGGGTGCCCGGGGTTGTGATCACCAGCCAGGAAAGAGTCAAGAACCTACAGCATCTGTCTGGACTCGAGGAGGATCCCAGCAGCAGAAGACTCTAAAGTCAACTGCATAGAGTCAGCCTAGCTTTGGTTTCTCTGCTTGACACTTAGAGCCTTCAAACACAGCACCTTGCACAGGTCTATGAACAGATAGGTGAAAACTAACATCTGAGGAGGATGACATCACCTGGGGGGTTCCTTTGCTTTGTGGTGATTAAAAATAGTATAGGCACTTCTCTGGTAGTCCAGTGGTTAAGAATCCACCTTCCAATGCAGGGGATGCAGGCTCAATCCTTCGTTTAGGGAACTAAGATCCCACATGCCATGGGGCAACTAAGTCCGCATGCTCTGGAGCCCACATGTCACAACTACAGTGCCTGCATTTGGCCACTAGAGAAGCCCGTGTGCAGCGATAAAGATACTGCATGCCGCAGCTAAGATCAAATGCAGCCAAAAAATTAAATACTAAAAAAAAAAAACCTCCATAAATATGCCACACCAGGTGTCATGTGGACAATTGCAATTGGGCTCAATGGGTGCCATTGCATTTTAAATAAATAAATAAACAAATAAACAAATAAAAATAGTATAGAAATCTTTAGCAGGATTATTGCTAATATAGCAATAGTTCTGTTTGAGAAGTGTAACCAAAATTGAGACATCCAGGACTGAAAAAGAGCTTTCCAACACCAATTAATAGACTGTTGGGTAATGTCATAATCAATGTTGCTAGAGTGATTATTAAAATAGCATAATTATACTAAGTAGTTTGTAAAAAAAAGAAAGAGAGAGAGAGTGAAAAATGGAACACACTTGTGGCATGAACTAGTAGGTAATTGTGCTGATAATTTATGCCAATAACTCCTCACAGCCTTCATCAAGTCAAATTACTGATTGCTAATGGTCTTGACCATAAGATAATTTGACAGCTGAGTAAAAAATGTGATAGAGAATTGAGGACAGTCACAGAGACCTCTGGGACAACATTAAACACATCAACATTCGAACTATAGGGGTCCCAGAAGAAGAAGAGAAAAAGAAAGGGACTGAGAAAATATTTGAAGAGATTATAGTTGAAAACTTCCCTAATATGGGAAGGGAAATATACAAGTCCAGGAAGGGCAGAGAGTCCCATACAGGATAAATCCTAGGAAAAACATGCCAAAACACATATTAATCAAATTATCAAAAATTAAATACAAAGAATAAATATTAAAAGCAGCAAGGGAAAAGCAACAAATGACATACAAGGGAATCCCATATGGGGAACAGGTAATCTTTCACCAGAAACTGCAAGCCTGAAGGGAGTGGCAGGACATATTTAAAGTGATGAAAGGGAAAAACCTAAAACCAAGATTACTCTACCAAGAAAGGATCTCATTCAAATTTGATGGAGAAATTAAAACCTTTACAGACAAGCAAAAGCTAAGAGAATTCAGCAACACCAAACCAGCTTTACAACAAATGCTAAAGGAACTTCTCTACGTAGGAAACACAAGAGAAGTAAAAGACCTACAATAACAAACCCAAAACAATTAAGAAAATGGGAATAGGAACATACATATCGATAATTACCTTAAATTTAAATGGATTAAATGCTCCAACCAAAAGACATACACTGGCTGAATGGATACAAAAACAAGACCTGTGCATATGCTGTCTACAAGAGACCCACTTCAGACCTAGAGACACATACAGACTGAAAGTAAGGGGATGGAAAAAGATATTCCATGCAAATGGAAACCAAAAGAAAGCTGGCATAGCAATTCTCATATCAGATAAAATAGACTTTAAAATAGAGACTATTACAACAGACAAAGAAGGACACTACATAATGATCAAGGGATTGATCCAAGAAGAAGATATAACAATTGTAAATATTTATGCACCCAACATAGGAGCACCTCAATACATAAGGCAAATACTACCAGCCATAAAAGGAGAAATCGACAGTAACAAATTCATAGTAGGGGACTTTAACACCCTACTTTCACCAATGAACAGATCATCCAAAATGAAAATAAATAAGGAAACACAAGCTTTCAATGATACATTAAACAAGATGGACTTAATTGATATTTATAGGACATTCCATCCAAAAACAACAGAATACACATTCTCCTCAAGTGCTCATGGAACATTCTCCAGGATAGATCATATCTTGGGTCACAAATCAAGCCTTGGTAAATTTAAGAAAATTGAAATCATATCAAGTATCTTTGCTGACCACAACACTACAAGACTAGATATCAATTACATGAAAAAATCTGTAAAAAATACAAACACATAGAGGCTAAACAATACATTACTAAGTAACCAAGAGATCACTGAAGAAATCAAAGAGGAAGTCAAAAAATAACTAGAAACAAATGACAATAAAAACACGATGACACAAAAACTATGGGATGTAGCAAAAGCAGTTCTAAGAGGGAGTTGATAGCAATACAATCCTACCTCACAAAACAAAAAAATATCTCAAATAAACAACCTAAACTTACACCTAAAGCACTTAGAGAAAGAAGGAAAAAAATACCCTAAAGTTAGCAGAGGGGAAGATATCGTAAAGATCAGATCAGAAATAAATGAAAAAGAAATGAAGGAAATGATAGCAAAGTTCAATAAAACTGGGCTTTCCTCGTGATGCAGTGGTTGAGAGTCTGCCTGCTGATGCAGGGGAAACGGGTTCGTACCCCAGTCGGGGAGGATCCCACATGCCATGGAGTGGCTGGTCCCATGAGCCATGGTCACTGGGCCTGCACGTCCAGAGCCTGTGCTCCACAGCACGAGAGGTCACAACAATGAGAGGCCCGCGTACTGCAAAAAAATTTTTAAATAAAGATCAATAAAACTAAAAACTAGTTCTTTGAGAAGATAAACAAAATTGATAAAACATTAGCCAGACTCATCAAGAAAAAAGGGGGGAAGACTCATATCAATAGAATTAAAAATGAAAAGGGAGAAGTAACAACTGACACTACAGAAATACAAAGGATCATGAGAGATTACTACAAGCAACTCTATGCCAATAAAATGGACACCTGGAAGAAATGAGCAAATTCTTAGAAAAGCACAACCTTCTGAGACTGAACCAGAAAAAAATAGAAAATATAAACAGACCAATCACAAGCACTGAAATTAAAACTCTGATCAAAAATCTTCCAGCAAATAAAAGCCCAGGACAAGATGCCTTCACAGGCGAATTCTATCAAACATTTAGAGAGGAGCTAACACCAATCCTTCTCAAACTCTTCCAAAATATAGCAGAGGGAGGAACACTCCCAAACTCATTCTATGAGGTCACCATCACCCTGATACCAAAAGCAGACAAAGATGTCACAAAGAAAGAAAACTACAGGCCAATATCACTGAGGAATATACATGCAAAAATCCTCAACAAAATACTAGCAAATATGATCCAACAGCACATTAAAGGGATCATACAACATGATCAAGTGGGGTTTACCCCAGGAATGGAAGGATTCTTCGATATATGCAAATCAATCAATGTGATAAACCATATTAACAAATAGAAGGAGAAAAACCATATGATCATCTCAATAGATACAGAAAAAGCTTTTGACAATATTCAACACCCATTTTTGATAAAAACCCTCCAGAAAGTAGGCATAGACGGAACTTACCTCAACATAACAAGGTCATATATGACAAACACACAGCCAACATTGTTCTCAATGGTGAAACCATTTCCACTAAGATCAGGAACAAGACAAGGTTGCCCACTGTCACCACTGTTACTCAACATAGTTTTAGAAGTTTCAGCCACAGCAATGAGAGAAGAAAAAGAAACAAAATGAATCCAAATCAGAAAAGAAGAAGTAAAACTGTCACTGTTTGCAGACGACATGATACTCTACATAGAAGATCCTAAAGATGCTACCAGAAAACTACTAGAGCTAATCAATGAACTTGGTAGAGTAGCAGGATACAAAATTAATGCACAGAAATTTCTTGCATTCCTGTACACTAATGAAGAAAACTCTGAAAGAGAAATTAAGGAAACACTCCCATTTACCACTGCAACAAAGAGAATAAAATACCTAGGAATAAACATACCTATGGAAGTAAAAGACCTGTACTCAGAAAATTATGAGACACTGATGAAATAAATTAAAGATGATACACACAGATGGAGATATATACCATGTTCTTGGATTGGAAGGACCAACATTATGAAAATGGCTATACTACCCAAAGCAATCTACAGATTCAATGAAGTCCCTATCAAACTACCAATGGCATTTTTCACAGAACTAGAACAAAAATTTCACAATTTGTATGGAAACACAAAAGACCCCAAATAACAAAAGCAATCTTGAGAAAGAAAAATGGAGCTGGAGGAATCAGGCTCCCTGACTTCTGACTATACTACAAAGCTACAGTAATCAAGACAGCATGGTACTGGCACAAAACCAGAAATACAGATAATGGAACAGGATAGAAAACCCAGAGATAAACCCACGCACATATGGTCACCTTATCTTTGATAAAGGAGGCAAGAATATACAATGGAGAAAAGACAGCCTTTTCAATAAGTGGTGCTGAGAAAACTGGACAGGTACATGTAAAAGGATGAAATTAGAACACTCCCTAACACCATACACAAAAATAAACCCCAAATAGATTATAAAGACCTAAATGTAAGGCCAGACACTATCAAACTCTTGGAGGAAAACAGGCAGAACAGTCCATGACATAAATCACAGCAAGATCCTTTTTGACCCACCTCCTAGAGAAATGGAAATAAAAACAAAAATAAACAAATGGGACCTAATGAAACTTAAAAGCTTTTCCATAGCAAAGGAAACCATAATCAAGACAAAAAGACAACCCTCAGAATGGGAGAAAATATTTGCAAATGAAGCAACTGACAAAGGCTTAATCTCAAAAATTTACAAGCAGCTCATGCAGCTCAATATCAAAAAAACAAACAACCCAATCCAAAAATGGGCAGAAGACCTAAATAGACATGTCTCCAGAGAAGATATACAGATTGGCAACAAACACATGAAAGGATGCTCAACATCACTAATCATTAGAGAAATGCAAATCAAAACTACAATGAGATATCATCTCACACCAGTGAGAATGGCCATCATAAAAATATGTACAAACAACAAACGCTGGAGAGGGTGTGGAGAAAAGGGAGCACTCTTGCACTGTTGGTGGGAATATAAATTTACACAGCCACTATGGAGAACAGCATGGAAGTTCCTTAAAATCTAAAAATAGAACTACCGTATGACCCAGCAATCCCACTACTGGGCATATATCCTGAGAAAACCATAATTCAAAAAGAGTCATGTACCACAATGTTCATTGCACCTCTATTTACAATAGCCAGGACATGGAAGAAACCTAAGTGTCCATTGACAGATGAATGGATAAAGAAGATGTCACACGTATATATAGTGGAACATTTACTACTCAGGCATAAAAAGAAACGAAATTGAGTTATTTGTTGTGAGGTGGATGGACCTAGAGTCTGTCATACAGAGTGAAGTAAGTCAGAAAGAGAAAAACAAATACTGTATGCTAACATATATATATGGAATCTAAAGAAAGAAAGAAAAAAAAATGTTATGAAGAACTAGGGGCAGAATGGGAATAAAGATGCAGACCTACCAGAGAATTGACTTGAGGACTTGTGGAGGGGGAAGGGTAAGCTGGGACCAAGTGAGAGAGTGGCATGGACATATATACACTACCAAATGTAAAATAGAGAGCTAGTGGGAAGCAGCCACATAGCACAGGGAGATCAGCTCGGTGCTTTGTGACCACCTAGAGGGATGGAATAGGGAGTGTGGGGGGGAGGGAGACGCAAGAGGGAAGAGATGGGGATATATGTATATGTACATGGTATACATATACATATGTATGATTCTCTTTGTCTTAAAGCAGAAACTAGCACACCATTGTAAAGCAAATATACCCAAAAAAGATGTTAAAAAACAAAAACAAAAAAGTGATAGGACAGGATAGTCCCTGGACTAAATACAAAGTGGCAGAGGAACAAAGTGCAAAATGGCAGCTAGCCATATTAAATTCTCATTTCACTTTAGGAGGTCTGGCTGAAGACAAATTTTAGAACTTTCAGAACCAGAATCTAACCCTGTGGTTTCCTAGGACCAAGCTTTGGTATTTTCTGTTGGTCACTTCAATTTTTTCCTTCAAAATCAAATGCCATACTGAGTGAAGTAAGTCAGACAAAGAAAAATAAATATTATATGATATCACTTATATGTGGAATCTAAAAAATGATACAAATGAACTTATTTACAAAACAGAAATAGAGTCACAGATGTAGAAAACAAACCTATGGTTACTGGGGGGAAAGGGGGGTGAGGGATAAATTAGGAGATTAGGATTGACATATACGCACTACTATATATAAAATAGATAACTAATAAGGACCTGCTCCATAGCACAGGGAACTCTACCCAATACCCTGTGATGACCTACAATATTTGGGAAAAGAATCTTAAAAAGAGTGGATATATGTATATATATAACTGATTCACTTTGCTCTACCCCTGAAACTAACACAACATTGTAAATCAACTACACTCCAATAAATATTTTTTAAAAAAGAGAAAAAAAGGAAAAAAATTTTAAGGAGAAAAAATAATCATATGCCTTAGAGGAACCACGAGGGATGACCCAGTTGAGTTGTGCCTGTGATAGGTTGTGCAGACTGTTTTGTAGGCAGCTTTCTCTCCATTAGTATATCAAGAATATCCTTATGCTAAATTACTCTGCAGAGGGGATATAATTTGTATTAAGAAAAGCACATAGATTCATTTGTATGAACAAATGCTGGAATAACACACATGCAAATATTAAGAGTGTTTATCTTTGGGTAATATTTTGGTGATTTTGCTTTTCTCTGCTTTCAAGGTTTCCTTATTTTGTATTAGAAAAAAAACATAAATAAAATGCTGTCTTTAACTTTTCAGGTAATATATAAGAATGTTTTACACTTTATACTATAACTGTTTTCTTCCCATGAAAAGTTTCATTATCAATAAAATAAAAATATTAGATCTTAAATGATCTTCCCCTGTTCCACTTTCAAGTCAATCAAAGATCAATTCCCCAGCTCCTTCTCTTTGAGTCCAATAAATAAAAGGAAACTGTCCAAAGGTATAAAACCCACGATCTGCATCTACAGCATTTACTGTTGGGATTTTTCATTTTCTTATTAATCCACCTCTTATTGCTTCCATTTCCTCCCTCAGAAAGCATTAACTCCTGGGCATAGCCCTGCATTTTTTCCCTGACAGTTCTGCACAGATTCCTCATCTCATTTGGCTACAAAAGCCAAACTCTATTTATTATTGATGTTGTATCTACCCACTCACTCAACCCAACAGTGAACTATCTATTCCAGGAACAACCATTTCAGCCAAGTAAAGTTAAGTGGTGAGGGCAAGTGACAAATACACATTTTTCCTTAGATAGTAAGATTTATACTGGCCTTCGCACTGAGTATCACCCATTCCTGGAACACAGAAGTGATGTGGTGGCTGGAGAAACAGCACTTCCCTTTGGCCCTCTGCCTCCTCATTCTCATATACTTGTAATCCTTCCTTTTTCAGTCAAACAACCTGCAATCTTTTTCTTTCTTGTAACCTCAGAGTGACTTCTGTGTTTCAAAAGGCCAGATCCCAAAGTCCTTCTGTATTTCAGACTCTGTTGGAGAGTCCCCACTGGCCACTAGATGAAATTGTGTGTTTCCAAGTGTTTTGGATCAGATATACAGGCACTGGTTGACTAGAGGCAAAACAGGGCCTGGAGGTTGCTGTATTTTATTTCCTTGCACCTAATTTGCCAATTATATGGCAACTCTAGAATGAATCCAGCATATGGAAGCCAGAAATAGAGCTCTAAATTCATTTCAGTTTCTTTGATCTAATTCTTTCCTGAAAACATAGGCTGCCCTTAGGCCAGAGAGTCACAAATTTAGCCTCACATTAGAATTCGTTGGGGTTTTTTTTTTTTTAACATCTTTATTGGAGTATAATTGCTTTACAATGGTGTATTCGTTTCTGCTGTATAACAAAGTGAATCAGCTATACATATACATATATCCCCATATCTCCTCCCTCTTGCGTCTCCCTCTCACCCTCCCTATCCTACCGCTCTAGGTGGACATAAAGCACGGAGCTGATTTCCCTGTGCAATGCAGCTGCTTCCCACTAGCTCTCTATTTTACATTTGGTAGTGTATATATGTCCATGCCACTCTCTCACTTCATCCCAGCTTACACTTTCCCCTCCCTGTGTCCTCATGTCCACTCTCTACGTCTGCGTCTTTATTCCCATCCTGCCCCTAGGTTCTTCAGAACCTTTTTTTTTTTTTTTAGGTTCCATATATATGTATTAGCATACGGTATATGTTTTTCTCTTTCTGACTTACTTCACTCTGTATGACAGTCACGAGGTCCATCCACCTCACAACAAATAACTCAATTTCATTTCTTTTTATGGCTGAGTAATATTCCATTGTATATATGCATCACATCTTCTTTATCCATTCATCTGTTGATGGACACTTAGGTTGATTCCATGTCCTGGCTATTGTAAATAGAGCTGCAATGAACATTGTGGTACTTGACTTTTTGAATTATGGTTTTCGCAGGATATATGCCCAGTAGTGGGATTGCAGGGTCATATGGTAGTTCTATTTTTAGTTTTTTAAGGAACCTCCATACTGTTCTCCATAGTGGCTGTATCAATTTACATTCCCACCAACAGTGCAAGAGTGTTCCCTTCTCTACACACCCTCTCCAGCATTTGTTGTTTGTAGATTTTTTGATGATGGCCATTCTGACCGGTGTGCAGTGATACCTCATTATAGTCTTGATGTGCATTTCCCTAATGATTAGTTGTGATGTGCAACCTTTCATATGTTTGTTGCCAGTCTGTATACCTTCTATGGAGACATGTCTATTTAGGTCTTCTGCCCATTTTGGAATTGGGTTATTTGTTTTTTGATATTGAGCTGCATGAGCTGCTTGTAAATTTTTGAGGTTAAGCCTTTGTCAGTTGCTTCATTTGCAAATATTTTCTCCCATTCTGAGGGTTGTCTTTTTGTCTTGTTTATGGTTTCCTTTGCTGTGGAAAAGCTTTTAAGTTTCATTAGGTCCAATTTGTTTATTTTTGTTTTTATTTCCATTTCTCTAGGAGGTGGGTCAAAAAGGATCTTGCTGTGATTTATGTCATAGAGTGTTCTGCCTATGTTTTCCTCTAAGAGTTTGATAGTGTCTGGCCTTACATTTAGGTCTTTAATCCATTTTGAGCCTATTTTGGGTATGGTGTTAGGGAGTGTTCTGATTTCATTCTTCTACATGTAGCTGTCCAGTTTTCCCAGCACCACTTATTGAAAAGGCTGTCTTTTCTCCATTGTATATTCTTGCCTCCTTTATCAAAGATAAGGTGACCATATGTGCGTGGGTTTATCTCTGGGTTTTCTATCCTATTCCATTATCTGTATTCCTGGTTTTGTGCCAGTACCATGCTGTCTTGATTACTGTAGCTTTGTAGTATAGTCAGAAGTCAGGGAGCCTGATTCCTCCAGCTCCATTTTTCTTTCTCAAGATTGCTTTGGCTATTTGGGATCTTTTGTGTTTCCATACAAATTGTGAAATTTTTGTTCTAGTTCTGTGAAAAATGCCATTGGTAGGGACTGCATTGAATCTGTAGATTGCTTTGGGTAGTATAGCCATTTTCATAATGTTGGTCCTTCCAATCCAAGGACATGGTATATGTCTCCATCTGTGTGTATCATCTTTAATTTATTTCATCAGTGTCTCATAATTTTCTGAGTACAGGTCTTTTACCTCCATAGGTATGTTTATTCCTAGGTATTTTATTCTCTTTGTTGCAGTGGTAAATGGGAGTGTTTCCTTAATTTCTCTTTCAGAGTTTTCTTCATTAGTGTACAGGAATGCAAGAAATTTCTGTGCATTAATTTTGTATCCTGCTACTCTACCAAGTTCATTGATTAGCTCTAGTAGTTTTCTGGTAGCATCTTTAGGATCCTCTATGTAGAGTATCATGTCGTCTGCAAACAGTGACAGTTTTACTTCTTCTTTTCTGATTTGGATTCATTTTGTTTCTTTTTCTTCTCTCATTGCTGTGGCTGAAACTTCTAAAACTATGTTGAGTAACAGTGGTGACAGTGGGCAACCTTGTCTTGTTCCTGATCTTAGTGGAAATGGTTTCACCATTGAGAACAATGTTGGCTGTGTGTTTGTCATATATGGCCTTTCTTATGTTGAGGTAAGTTCCGTCTATGCCTACTTTCTGGAGGGTTTTTATCAAAAATGTGTGTTGAATATTGTCAAAAGCTTTTTCTGTATCTATTGAGAAGATCATATGGTTTTTCTCCTTCTATTTGTTAATATGGTTTATCACATTGATTGATTTGCATATATTGAAGAATCCTTTCATTCTTGGGGTAAACCCCACTTGATCATGTTGTATGATCCTTTTAATGTGCTGTTGGATCATATTTGCTAGTATTTTGTTGAGGATTTTTGCATGTATATTCCTCAGTGATATTGGCCTGTAGCTTTCTTTTGTGACATCTTTGTCTGGTTTTGGTATCAGGGTGATGGTGGCCTCATAGAATGAGTTTGGGAGTGCTCCTCCCTCTGCTATATTTTGGAAGAGTTTGAGAAGGATTGATGTTAGCTCCTCTCTAAATGTTTGATAGAATTCGCCTGTGAAGGCATCTTGTCCTGGGCTTTTATTTGCTGGAAGATTTTTGATCAGAGTTTTAATTTCAGTGCTTGGTCTGTTTATATTTTCTATTTTTTTCTGGTTCAGTCTCAGAAGGTTGTGCTTTTCTAAGAATTTGCTCATTTCTTCCAGGTGTCCATTTTATTGGCATAGAGTTGCTTGTAGTAATCTCTCATGATCCTTTGTATTTCTGTAGTGTCAGTTGTTACTTCTCCCTTTTCATTTCTATTGATATGAGTTTTCCTCCCTTTTTCCTTGATGAGTCTGGCTAATGTTTTATCAATTTTGTTTATCTTCTCAAAGAACTGGCTTTTAGTTTTACTGATCTTTGCTATTGTTTTCTTCATTTCTTTTTCATTTATTTCTGATCTGATCTTTACGATATCTTCCCCTCTGCTAACTTTGGGGGTTTTTTTTGTTCTTCTTTCTCTAATTGCTTTAGGTGTAAGGTTAGGTTGTTTATTTGAGATGTTTCTTATTTCTTGAGGTAGGATTGTATTGCTATCAACTCCCTCTTAGAACTGCTTTTGCTACATCCCATAGGTTTTGTGTCATCGTGTTTTTATTGTCATTTCTTTCTAGGTATTTTTTGACTTCCTCTTTGATTTCTTCAGTGATCTCTTGGTTATTTAGTAGTGTATTGCTTAGCCTCTATGTGTTTGTATTTTTTACAGATTTTTTCTTGTAATTCATATCTAGTCTTGTAGTGTTGTGGTCGGAAAAGATACTTGATATGATTTCAATTTTCTTAAGTTTACCAAGGCTTGATTTGTGACCCAAGATATGATCTAACCTGGAGAATGTTCCATGAGCACTTGAGAAGAAAGTGTATTCTGTTGTTTTTGGTTGGAATGTCCTATATATATCAATTAAGTCCATCTTGTTTAGTGTATCATTGAAAGCTTGTGTTTCCTTATTTATTTTCATTTTGGATGATCTGCCCATTGGTGAAAGTAGGGTGTTAAAGTCCCCTAATATGATTGTTCTATGTCGATATCCCCTTTTATGGCTGTTAGCATTTGCCTTATGTATTGTGGTGCTCCTATGTTGGGTGCATAAATATTTACAATTGTTATATCTTCTTCTTGGGTTAATCCCTTGATCCCTTGTAGTGTCCTTCTTTGTCTCTTGTAATAGTCTTTATTTTAAAATCTCTTTTGTCTGATATGAGAATTGATCCTCCAGCTTTCTTTTGATTTCCACTTGCATGGAATATCTTTTTCCATCCCCCTATTTTCAGTCTGTATGTGTCCCTAGGTCTGAAGTGTGTCTCTTGTAGACAGCATATATATGGGTCTTGTTTTTGTATCCATTCAGCCAGTCTATGTCTTTTGGTTGAAGCATTTAATCCATTTTGTTGGGGGCTTAAATAATCCCAATGCCTAAGTTATTTCCATACCATTTTTTTAATGAGTCCAAAAGCTTTTTTTTTTGTTGTTGTTGTTTTTATTTTTTTGTTTTTAGCACGTGTGTATGTAATGTAAGCCCTGACAGTTGTGGGGTTTTTTTTTTGTTTCTTAGTTAGTTTGTTTGTTTTTCCAGAATGCAAGTGCTTGACTTAAGCTTTGATTGCCAAGGTATCCATTTCAAAGAGGAATCCACTACAAAGCAGGCAATCTCAAATAAATATACGACTAGATAAAGAGCCAGGCCCGTTGCCTTCCCCCACTGAGGTTTCTTTATTTTAGAGATCCTGTCTTTTTGATAATAACCATTCTAATAAGTGTGAAATGATATCTCTTTGTGGTTTTGATTTGCATTTCCCTGATGGTTAATGATTTTGAGCATCTTTTCATAGACCTGTTGGCCATCTGTATGTCTCTTTTGGAAAGATGTTTATTCAGATCTTTTGAGTTGTATGAGTTCTTTATACATTTTGGATATTAGCCCCTTATCAGATATATGATTTGCAAATGTTTTCTCCTATTCAATAGGTTGCCTTTTCATTTTTTTTGGTGGTTTCCTTTGCTGTGCAGAAGTTTTTTAGTGTGATGTAATCCCAGTTATTTTATTTTTGCTTTTGTTGCTTTTGCTTTTGGTTCAGATTAAAAATATCATTACCAAGATCTATGTGAAGGAATTTGCTCAACAGGAATCCCCGAAGCCAATGAAGTTACCGTCTCTGGGAGTGGACCAGACGTCAGTGGTTTTTAAAGTTCTCAGATGATTCTAATGAGCAAACAATTTTGAGAACCACTTCCCTAGGCAAATCCTTTCATGAAAAGTATAGGAAAACCTCCTAGTGGTTTCCCTCACAATAGAAAAATTGACTCCTTCCCTTGGACCACTTTCCCTACATATTGGGGAATGTCCATTCTTCCCATAAAGCCCATTGAATTTAATTCTTCGTTAATAATTTTTTTAACTTTGAGGAATAATTGACAAATATAATTGTATATATTTAAAGTATACAACATGATGATTTGATATACTTATACACTGTCAAATGATTATCAAGGTAAAGATAATTAACACATCCATCACCTCACATAGTTAACTTTGTTTGGGGGGGCAGTGAGAATACTTAAGATCTACTCTCAGGAACTTTCAAAATATACAATATCTTATTATTAACTGTAGACACCATGCTGTACATTAGATCCTCAGAACTTACCCTTCTAACTGAAAATTTGGATCCTTCGACCTACATTATCCCATTTCCCTGTCCCCCAGCCCATTCTACTCTGTGTCTCTATGAAATTGACTTTTTTTAAGATCACATATATCACATTTTAATTAAAACTAAAATTAAATAAAATTTAAAATTCAATTCTAGATATACTAGTCACATTTCCAGTGCTCAGTAACCGCATGTGGCTAGTGGCTACAACATTAGCACAGATTTCAGAACATTTCCTTCATTGCAGAGAGTTCCAAATGACAGCTCTGGTCTAGATAATACTCCATAATTATGTGACAGGATGCAAATGAATTTTCTGCAATTACTCTCCTTCCTTCTTCACTTCATATTTGAATGAACGAAAACCTATGATTTAGGATTCATGAGTGATACAAATAAATAAGTGGTAAACATATTGTTTTTAATCTTTCTAGAAAACAATGACTAAATGCAAAAATTACTCTACCCAGAGCTGTATCTTTATAGGACTTTTATAAATATCTAATGACTAATATACAAAAAAAATTGACCAATGACAAATACTAGTCAATGTTTAATATTAATTAATAGGAGAGACAAAACTGATCTTCAAAGTGAGATAATAAGTCAAGAGAAATGTCTACCCAGATAGTCAAGCAATGTAATTTCAAGTTTTTCAAATTACAAAGTAAAACAGGCCTACTGTAAAATAATACTAAAAACTGTGTAAAGAAAGAACCTAACCATCTCCCTCTCCCAAGCCCTCAGCTGTGACCCGCCCTACCAGCCAGCAGGCACTTCCACACCCTCCTCTCTGCTCATGCAAACATGTCAAAGCAACAATATACATATAGAGAGTGTTTTTTTGTTTGTTCTTTTACCAAGAAAACCGTGTTATACAGTTTACTTTGCAATGTTCTTTTCACTTAGCAAAATGTCATAGACATCCCTATGTATCTATAGATATGGCTATAACTCAAATTTTCCCAATCTCTTTCTGCATATAGACAGATTTATGCATATACATATATATTCATGTATATACATATATGTATATATATAATTTTACAAAATGGGCTATTTATGCTGGGCAGGGACATGCAGCAGGTAATTAGTGGCATTTTCTTGCTTTTTCCTTGTTAGCTTGTTTCTACACACCCTCTGCTAACCCCTCTTCCCTCCCCACATCCATACCTTGCCAACTAAGGAATGTTGCTCGCCACCAGTTTCTACAAGAAACAAGTCAATTGCCACTGCAGCTGCTAACCTACAATACACCCTTGAAAGGAATTCAGGGCAAAGGTTGGGATAAGGCACTCTGTGCTCTGGGAAAACTGGTAGAACAGGCCCTCAGATAGTTAGATATTTTCAGGAGAAATTTTTTATGAACTTGAATTCTTGCATTTCCCTTAGTATACTTAGAAAAGCATTAAAATCATTAATAGTGATATCTCTTCCTTGTGACTAGCAGTAACACTCTACCGAAATGTGTTCTTGATTGCATGTACCTCTTGGCCAAAATCATATATATACTGACCTCCCCCACTACTTCTTTGGAGCAGTTCCTCAGAGCTCTCAGTAAATCCCTTCAAAAAACTGAAACTCACAGCTCTCATGTTATGAGTTTTTTTCAGTAAACAACCTCAATCCCAGATAATCCATGTTAACAATACCTGATATTCTCCCACACTTTTCCCACACTCATAAAATTAC
This sequence comes from Stenella coeruleoalba, assembly GCF_951394435.1. Classification (NCBI taxonomy): domain Eukaryota; kingdom Metazoa; phylum Chordata; class Mammalia; order Artiodactyla; family Delphinidae; genus Stenella; species Stenella coeruleoalba. Next base: position 38,057,125 of record NC_137166.1, read on the forward strand.
ATGCAGAAACTTTTATACATTCTTCTATTGTTTTTGTCATTGTCACTTTGTTTTTAGTTTCGGCCCACTATAAATTCACCAAAACAAATATTCTTATACCTTCATTTTCCCATATTTGTGTGTTTATTTCTATGGGGAGTGTCTCAAAAGAGGAACTGCTGCACCAGTGGGTATGTCTATTTTTGTTTTGGGAAAGCAGTCTGGAGAAATATATTAAAATTATCTATTTCTGCCAGGAATGTATGAGTTTACCCTTTTCTCACACTTACTCAACAACAAAAGATACTAGTTTTCTTGAAAGCTTTGCCCATGTGATGGATGTAAAATGATATCTCATTACCATTATGCTTAATCTGACAACTAGGAGATTTTATACCTTCTCATCTATTTACTAGTCACTCATATTTACTTTTCCTCTATTTGCTTATACATTCCTTTTTCTTATTTTTTTTCTGGAGTTTTGTCCCTTTCTTGTCAATTTATAAAATCTCTATATTATGGATATTAACTAATCCTTTCACTTTCATTAGAATTTTTTTACAAATCTATTATTTGGCATTTGATTTGGCTAATATCTTTTGTTATTCAAAATTTTATTTTTTTACATAAACAGGTCTATCTTTTCTGCTATAGTTTTTTTTTTTTTTTTTTTTTTTTTTTTTTTTTTGTGGTATGCGGGCCTCTCACTGCTGTGGCCTCTCCCGCTGCGGAGCACAGGCTCTGGACGCAGAGGCCCAGTGGCCATGGCTCACGGGTCCAGCCGCTCCATGGCATGTGGGATCCTCCCAGACCGGGGCACGAACCTGTGTCCCCTGCATCGGCAGGCGGACTCTCAACCAACCACTGCACCACCAGGGAAGCCCTCTGTTATAGGTTTTAAATGTTCTCTCATGATTAAGAAGGTCTTTCCATCCTCAAATTACATATACATTTTCTGAGATTTTCTTAATTTTTTTTGTCTTACATGCATTGTAATCTCCCTAGAATTTATTTTTATGCATAATAAGAGGTATGCTCCAACTGTTTTCTTTGAGGTGGATGGTAGGTTTTGCAAACACCACTTATTAAACAAACCATTCTTTCTCCTCTGAACTGAATCCTGCTTTTCTTGTATTAAATTCTCATATACCCTGAGATCTAGTTCTTGATAGTCTATTTTGTTCCACTAACCTGTCTGTTCCCATGTCGATATCATATTAATTTAACTACAATTATTTTATAGTAGGTTCTTGTATCTGAAGCAAATTTTCATTCTTCTTTTTTATATTTTTCTTAGCCATTCCTGGATATTTCTTCTTCTATATAAATTTTATGACCATTTTACCCTAAATAAAACAAAGTAAACAAACAAACAAAAAAAACAGAAAAGAAAAAATGCTGTAGCAATCTTAATTGGAAGTTCATTAAATGTATATGTTAATCTGGAGAGAATTTACTTTTTAATGAAACTAAGTTATCCCGTTCAAGAGCTTCTGTCTTTCCATTTATTTAGATCTTGATTTAAACTTTTCTCTATAGTCCTATACATTTCTAATGAAATGCATACATGTTTTATGGTTTTTTGGTCACAAACACATTTAACAAATATTTATTTAGCGTCTACTATACAGCAAGCACTGTTCTAGGTCCTGAGAATAGTGACTTAAAAAGTCTTTACCCAAGAGTAGCTTACGTATTATAAAGGTAATGCTTTTCCCCATTTTCATTTTTAGGAACTTACTTCTGATGTAGTGAAAAGCTTTGATTTAGAATACTTGTCTCACATCTCAACACCTTACCAAATTCTTAATTCTTGTGTTTTAATTAGGGCCTCTAGGTTTTCTGGAAATGTTACATTATCAACAAAAAAAATGTAGCTTTATCTCTTATTTTCAAGGATTTGTACTGATTATTTCATTTTCTTGTCCTATTACATTTTCTAGAACCTCCAAAATAGTGTTAAATAATGCTAGTGATAGTGGGTATCACTAGCTAGTCCTAATCTTTGGAGTCATCCTAGTGTTTCACAATTTAGAATGTTTGCTATTAGTTTTGCTAAATAGCCTTTCTCATATTTCAAGATTCTCCTTCCCTATTTATTTAGATTGGTGTTAGAAATGCCTTTTCCACATCTATTGATAACTTTATATGTTTTTTCTTCTTTGTTGCTTTAATAAAGAGTGTTGATACCAAATCACATCACATTCCTAGAATAAACTTTATGTAGTCAAAGTTTATTGTTCTTTTGCTACATTGTTTGATTTTGGGGGGAGGAGGGCAATGCTGGGTACTGTGTATTTTACTGATAGTACATGACAAGGTAGTGCTCCCTAAGCCCCTCCTCTTCTTCAGAGGGTCTGGATTGGAAACTGTGTTGAGCACAGGAAATTCTCAGTGTGTTGAGGGATTGAGCTGGGGCAAGGGCCTCTCACTGTGTCTGGTGGTTCAGGGCTCTTACTACTTAGAGGCCATGTGGACCAATAAGGGCCACCACCCTGTTGCTGTAGTCAAATACACTGTCATACCAGGAAATAAGCTTGACAAAGTGGTCACTGAGGGCATTTTCCAGCCCCAGCGTCAAAGGTGGAAAAGTAGGTTTCACTGCAAAAGTTGCAGGAGACAAGCTGGTTGTCTGTGCAGCCCAGGATACCCTTTAGGGGGCCTTCTGATGTCCGCTTCACCACCTTCTTGATGTCATGATGTTTAACAGCTTTTTCTAGATGGCAGGTCAGATCCACAACCAACACACTAGGGGGGTGGAAATACGGAAAGCCATACTAGTGAGCTTACCATTCAGCTCAGAGATAACTTGCCTACAGCCTTGGAGATGGCCTTTCCATTTATGACAAGCTTCCCATTCTCAGCCTTGACTGTACTACTAAACTTGCCATGGGTGAAATTATACTGGAACATGTGGACCAAGTATTTGATGTCAGTGAAGGGTCATTAATAACAATATCCACTTTGACAGAGTTAAAAGTAACCCTAATGACCAGATGTCCAATACAGCCAAATCCATTCAATCCACCCTTTGCCATCATGTCTCAGGGATGATGTGGCTATCTGTCAAAGGGGAGGAGTAGAGAGCCCAGATTTCTGTTTCTGGTATTTTATTTAGAAACTTCCATTTATTCAGTAAATGAGACTGATGTATTATCTTATTTTTGTATATTTCATGTCAGGTTTCAATACTAAATGTATGATAAATTCATAAAATGAATTGTAGGGCTTCCATCTCCCACCTCACCCCACACCCCCATGATGCAGAATTTTGCTAACCCCAAGTATGCTTCATGGACTAGTGGCATGGACATCACCTGGATGTCAAGCTCATTTCCTGGAACTTGTTAGAAATGCAGAATCTGAGGCCCTAACCCAGACCTACAGAATCAGAATGTGCATCATGAACAAGATCCCCAGATGAATATGTGCAGTAAGATTGGAGAAGCTCTGACCTAGTCTACTTTAAACAGCATTAGAATTAACTTTTCTTTAAAGTGTCATATAGAACTCAGATGAAGACAACCAGTCATGATAACTCTTTATATTTAACTTTATCTATGCTAATTGGTGTATTCAAGGTATCCGCTTCTTGAGTAAATTTTGGTATTTTACATTTTGTTAGTAAATCATCTGTATCCCCAGAGCTTTATAACTTTGTTGCAGCAGAGTTGCATTATTTTATTATTAACCTCTTCCATCGAGGGATGATGGCCAGCTCTTTTCCTCATCTTATGTATTTTTACTCTGTCTCATTTTTTCTTTATTTTATCTATTTTCTTGGTATTTTCAAATAACCAGCTTTTGGATTCAATTAGTAATAATCCTTCGATGTTAAATGGGTGTGTGTGGGAGGCACCCTACAATGTGAACCATTACTATGAATGAGTTTAGCTTTGCTCTCTATTAGCATCAAAACCATGTACACGGACGGGACTTCCCTGGTGGCGCAGTGATTAAGAATCCGCCTGCCAATGCAAGGGACACAGGTTCGATCCCTGGTCTAAGATCCCACATGCCGCAGAGCAACTAAGCCCGGGCACCACAACTACAGAGCCTGCACTCTAGAGCCCAGGATCTGCAACAAGAGAAGCCGCCACCGCAATGAGAAGCCCGCGCACCGCAACGAAGAGTAGTCCCGGCTTGCCGCAACTAGAGAAAGCCCGCGCGCAGCAACGAAGAACCAACGCAGCCATAAATAGATAGATAGGTAAATAGTTTAAAAACGCCAAACATGTACACTTGCAAATCTGAACTTCTAGGGAAGAATGCAGGATTAATACCAAACTTCAATTAATAAAATACAGTCTTGAATAGGGACATACCTCCACCTAAATTGCCTTTCTACATACCTAATCATATTATAAAGTCATCTATGGCCTCACTGGTATACCTCACTGAATAATGCTTCAAGCTTTTGTACATGCTTTAGAGTTTATATGCCTTTCACACCCTTTATCTCATTTGAGATTTATATTTAAAAGGATCTAATATATAATCCTTGGCTAAGGGGAAAATGGTCCATAACCTGATTTTCATATCCTGAGACCAGCTGGGGCCCTCAGAATGCTCTGTCCTTCCAAAGGACCAACTGGGCCAGAGGAGAGACTGCGTCTTTGGGGAGAGTTAAGAAAGCATGCATTCCCTCAGATCCAGGGAGAGGCTGAGTTGGAATTTTACCACACATAAAGAAAACGGTAGATTTCAGCCATTCACCCTAGACTGGACAATTACGTGAAATGCAGTAGCTTTTTTTCCCCCCCCTTCAATTAAGGAGTCAAAATGATGTTTGTCCTTTTAAAACTGTATGAAAAACCTATTATTTATACACTTTCATTTCTTACCTTTGCAAATGTTCTATTCAGATTAAGAATTTCAAAAGCCAGATGACTGTAAGCTTTTGCAGTCAAATTGGCTCAAGTTTAGGATAACAGCTACAAAAAATATCAAGTGTAGTTTATTAAATTTGGGATTTTCAGTTCACTGACAGACCAGTCTTGTGTTGATTGTTATGGAGAAATTGTTACAAAGATATTGCTGAAGCCGTTCACAAAATTAATTTTAATTTTGTGCTCAAATTGGAGATTTCCAATCTATAATAATCTTTTTTTTAACATCTTTATTGGGGTATAATTGCTTTACAATGGTGCGTTAGTTTCTGCTTTATAACAAAGTGAATCAGTTATACATATACATATGTTCCCATATCTCTATAATAATCTTTTTATAAGCATTCACATAAGCAAACACTTGAATAGTCTTTCTTTTGTGTTGTATTTAGGTCTCCTTTAAGTAGCTAAAGTAGAAACCATCTTAACCTCGCACTCCTGGCAGGACTATGTTTAGGACATTTTTAACCCCAATAAGTAGTGCTATTAAAAAAGAGAAAATAGTCTGCAATCCTTCCTACCTCAAAGAATTCATCAATTCACCATTTGATAGTATTCTTCCTCTCTAAGCAAAATGTTCCCTTCCTAAATCCCAGGATGGAAAGTGAATAAGAGATGAAATGGTATAAAGTAATGAAATGATGTCAACTGCATTTAAAAGTGTTGAAAATATGTGGGAAGAGATTAAAAGAATATAGGTGACAACAAGCAAGTTGTATTACAGGAGCAAAGTCTTTACTGATGGTATGCACGCAAGTAGGACCTTAATAGAGGTTCCACGTTAAGGAGTTTTGAAGTCATCTCTTGACCTACATTAATGCATTCATCCATAAAAGAAAAACTGAGGGGGTATTATTTTTCAGATGAGGAAGGGAAGCACAAAAAGATTAAGTGATTTATGTCAGATCACACACCTAGGAAACAGCAGAGCCAAGATTTGAACCCAGGAACCATGCCCATACTCTTCCCATAACTATATGCAGGATGGTTTTTTAGGGGACAGGATTGGAGGAAATAGGAAAGACCTGTTTGGAATCTTGCTGCAGTAGACCAGGCAAGAACTGACAAGGAATTGGTACAGTGCTTAAATTTAAGACTTTTTCAATTAAATATATATATATATATATATATATATATATAAAGGTCATCAGAAATACAGGCTCTGGACTCAAGACTCCCTGGGTTAAAATAAAACATACCAGCTCTCTGATTGTAGACAAGGGACTTCTATGTGCCTGTTTCTCTACAATCTAGGAATAGCAACATTACCTACCTGATAGAATTTTTTGAGTTTTAAATGAGATCATATACATACACTCAGCCTAGTGACTAGGAGTCAGTGCTCTAAAAGTTTGCCGTTATTTTTAGAATGCTACAGATTGCAGAGACAGTAATGGATCTGTTTTATTAAGAGACACAATTAGCAGGGTTTGGGTGTTAATTGTAATGGAAAAGGAGGCAAGAGAGGCTAGAGGTTTTAAGCTTGCCAACTGCTATGAAGATGGCTTTGGAGAAAGACAGGATTTCCTTTCCTTTTGGACATTTTGAGTTTTAGGTGTTAATGCAACATCCATGCACAGGTGCCAACTAAGCAGCTGAACATGAGTATGAAGTTCAGAGAAGTGAGCTAGGGGAGTCATTAGCAAATACTGATGAGAGTGTGTTAGAACAGTGGGCCAAGGATATCATCCTGAAAAACATGGACATTTATTTTGGGTTAATATACAAAATGCAATGATATTCGAATGACATGAAAATACAGAAAGATGACAGTTTCAGCACTGTGAGAATGAAGAATGATTTCTGACATCCAGATAACAGTATGTTCTCATTGTTTAGAACGAGTACTAATAGCACATTTTTATCCCAAGCCACAGATATCAAATAAGGACTCAGACTGAGTCAAAGACAGCTGTATTTTCCAAAGGTGTGCTCAGAAAGACCATGGTAAATTTGGTGTTATCTCTAACAAACATTTTAAAAAAATACTCTTTCCTATGGTCACTCTTTTAAGAGCATAAGGCATGGACCTCAAGATTGTCCCAATTCCCAGTATAAAGAACTGTTATGTTAATGATCTCATGTCAGGGTGCCAACTGGTCAGGTTTCCTTCATTTTTCTTAAGTCATTTCTCCCTAATATCTAGGATTTTATTTCAGCAAAATAATCGAAAAGCTATCATAGGGCTGCTCTATCTACCCATTTAGCATAGTATCATCAAGTAATTTTACCTGTCCAGGCACTTGTGGAACAAAGCCTTCTTTTAAAAACTAAATGGGATACTGGGATTTAACAGTTTATCATCAGTCAAAATATCATGAAAGACATGAGCAGTCCACCAAATACAGCAATTCCAGCACAGAACACCTATGATGCACCTTGTGATCAGCAAACTTCCTATTTTTGTCCTCCACTGCCATGTAGCCTCTAATGCAGCAGTCTTTTGGCATTTCAAATATGAAAATATTAACTACTGAGGTATCATTTCAGGGTGGGAGGAAATATGTTATTTCTCTACAGAAAAGTGGTGCTGTTGACATTTTTGGCAGCACAATTTTATTTTCAGTGTGTGGACCTGTGCTCCCTCAACTGAACATATTGCATTCCTGTCACCCCACCCCACAAACACCCCCAATACCAAAAGCACCCTCCAATCATTGTGACAATCAAATGATGGCCACAAATGCCCCATAGAGCAGCAGTGCTGCCCCTGGTTGAACACTATTGTTATGAAACGATGGCTCTGTTGATTACAATAATGCTACCTCTGAGTTTGGATCTCTTTATCATAAAACCAAATACTGCAAACACAACAAATGCTTATCTAAGAAAACCAATTCCCATTATTACGGGAGTAGGATTAAGGGGCTCATAAAATCTTAGTTGGAAGGACTCTAAGAGAACAACTGTCCTAAGGAGATTGAGTGACAAGTCCATGTTTCCATGTTCAGGAAATGGCAAAGCCAGAAAATCCTAAATTATTGTCTAGTACTTCTTCCACTACACAATGCCCCCAACTCACGAAACTAACAACTAGCAACTAACTCCTGGATATACTGGAAACTCAGCAGCTTCAATTATGTACAAAAAAAATTACTTGTTGACATAGGATGACAAAGGAACAGTCACACAGATTTGCTGGTTCTAAGGACTGATGCAATGCCTCAAGGTCTCTACTCCAGGTTTAATTCATCTTCAAATTAAAAGTTGAAACTTTATCATCCCACTAAGTTCCTCCAAGTAATAATTTTATGAATGTAAAATATATGCCAGCAAAGTTCCTATATTAGTATATCCTGAAGAAGTTAATAGCTCCTGGTGCCATTTTAAAAAAGAAAACAGGGCTTCCCTGGTGGCGCAGAGTCTGCCTGCCGATGCAGGGGACATGGGTTCATGCCCCAGTCCGGAAAGATCCCACATGCCGCGGAGCGGCTAGGCCCGTGAGCCATGGCCGCTGGGCCTGTGCGTCCAGAGCCTGTGCTCCGCAACGGGAGAGGCCACAACAGTGAGAGGGCCGCGTACCACAAAGAAAAAAAGAAAACAGCCTCAAAATTCGGCAGCTTTTACTAGATGTATTGGTGTAGTATTAAACAATACGTTGTGGGCAATTGGTACCATTAAAAAGTAGCATGAGTAGAGAAAAAAGTGTAGGATGATTTTCCATGAATATCAGAAAAACAGAATCTTCACCACAACGATAAACAAGCAAAATATCCAACAAATATATACCGACTTCTCTTGGCCTCATAATAAAATCAGGGGGAAAAAAACTTCATGTGAGATGATCCAAATATTAACACCAAATACTACAAAATATATTGCTCAGACATAATGATACAATTTCTCTACTTTTAAACAATACAAACATTTCCATGGTAATCTACATATGCACAAAAGATCAGAAAGCCCTCCATTTAAAAGAGAACATGTCAAAAGGTAGTAAGTTACCAATGTTTGGCATTTTTTTGTCTCATATTTATACCTAAATACTTGAACCTAAATGTCATTATATGGAGACCTAGAACAAAATATTAAGTGCCCCATTTACCATACCTGCTAATTGTCTTTCTAGAATGGTGAAAATGAACCAAAGATTAGTATCTGCTCATAAGCCTGGAAACTCTGACATTTTTCTTTTTTGATACACTTAGCTACTGATTTTAAGGACTAGAACCCTGGAAGGCCAGTTCCCTTATGGAAGACCTAATCACTGAATCTCATTTGCTATTTTACAAATGCACATGTGATCACAAGGTGGACCCAGGGAAGTACTTTACTAACGCACCTCCAAATGGAAAAGACAAGACAAATATATCAAGATGGCTGTGATTCTCAGCAAAGGGTAAAGTCCACTCCCAGTTTCCAGGGAGAATATCAGACCTTGGTCTTGTTTCACCTGTGTAACTGGAGGCACGAGGCAGAAAGAAGAGGGTGTTAATTCTGGTATGTCTCCCTACGCCCACCCTCACTTCACAGTGAAAAGTGGTGACTGCAAATCCAACTGGAAGAAACACCTCAAAATGTCATCATCAAAGAAACAAAACCAGCAGGATCATTTTCACACAAAGATAGTATTAAATTTCAGATGCACTACCCCCTTTCTTCCTCTTGATAGGATGGATGCAGGAGCTTTGGGAGACATGAATACCCACACCAGATGAAGGAAATAACAGAGGAGCACTCCCCTTTTGGAAAGCTTCCCTCAGATAATATCCTATGCCACTGCCTCTTAAAACTGAAGAATTCTAAGTTACTCCCATAAATGATGAATAAAATTTCTTGGCCCGTCATACAGGGGGGAGTGGAGGGGTATCCCACACATAGCCAGGTGTGCAAAATAAAGGAAACTTGGATACTATTGTTTCTGCCAATGCCAAAAAACATCTCCCAGGTCTCGGAGACAACCAGCTAATTCTACCTCATCCTAACCATGAGCTCTCTAGAATCTCTGTCCCTGACACAAAGAAGGTAAATAAACAAGAAAGTCAATTATAGATTTCACAAATATCTTGTACACCAGTCTGTAATTTTTAATTAGAATCAACTATCAAAGACACTGCACCTTTGAAGTCTTTGAGCATAACAATGTTTAACAGTGGCTTTATTAGGTGAATGCTTGAAAGTATTCAACATTAAATTCAATTTACTTCACATGTTTGCAAACACATCATTAGCAATTCTTAACTATTTCAAACCAACTAATTCGAAGTACAGAAGGTTTGTTTGCAAATAACTCTTCTGAGGTGACACGAAGACTGAAAGAAGCCTATAACTTGAGTCCTGGTCTCTAGCCAACAACTACTACATCATCACTGGTGAACTCATATGAGGGAACTTCTAGGTTGAGAGGTGCAGGCCCCTTCCTGATCCTGCCAGATGCATCATAGTGTGACCCATGGCAAGGGCAGTAATAACCACCAAAATCTCCTGCATTTGCAATGGGTACACAACCAAGATGAGTGCAAACACCTATCAAGATAACCCATTCAGGTTTCTTTACTCGTTCTAAATCATGCTGTGGGTCCCTCAACTGGGACACTTCAACTGCAGATTCCTGGTCAATTTCCTTCTTGGTTCTATGGCGCACAAACAGGGGTTTGCCTCTCCATTTGAAAGCCATGTTCTTGCCCTCTGGAATATCGGATAACTTGATTTCGATTTTCGACATGGCCAACACATCAGCAGAAGCACTCATGCTGGAAACAAACTGAGAGATGACATTCTTGGCAGCATACGCAACACCCACAGTAGTTGTTGCAGTTATCAAATAGGAGAAACCTCTTCTAGCCTCACTGCTCTCTTTTGAAGACTTTGTACTATCTAACACTTCAGCACGACGATAGTCAGAGAAGTCAGGCACTTTGATGTCCGTATGGGAATAACGAACAGAAGCAGGGACTGCAAGATAAACAGAAGGTTAAAAAACACAATTAGATAAGGACTCTGAAAGGGGTATACATCAGATAATGGACCTTTATGGATTCACGAGCAAAAATCAAATTATAAAAATGTGAAATATGGCACTCACTGGTCTCAGAAATGGTCAAGTTGGCAATGCCAGCATATAAAATACTGAAAACAAAATGAAGTCAACCACTACCTATCATATTGGTATGAAATCATTAGATAATAGGTATAATTGTGTTCCTCTTGATTGAACACTGCGATTCAGAATTCATAACAATTCAGTGTATCAAGTTAAAAAAGTTAAATAGCACTGTAAACAGCAATATTTTAAGTCCCCCAAAATTCAATCTAAGACATAAGTATCACCCATATTTTCTGGATTAGAAGAGACCCTAAAACTCATCTAGTCCACTCATTAAATTGATGTGTGATCATCTTATTAAACCAAATGTCTAACTTTATTTTCCTATCTACCTGCTCTCTGAAAGAACTGCTAAAAATTCATAAAACACTAATTATAAGATAATAAACATTCTGTAAACAGTATAACTTTAGTTGCAGAAAACTTAATTTCTATTCTAGATTTTGGGGTATAAATTCAAGTAAAACCACCAATGGGCAGAAAAGGATATCCTTATCAGGATACGGAGCTATCAAAATCAAATGAAATCTCCAAAAGAACCAATTATTTCAATTTAATATAAAAAAAAGAGCAAATTTTTCATGTATCCGGCTCTTCAGTGAAGGGCAAAACATCTATAAGAGTAGGGGCATTATCTTTCTTTTTTTACTGCTGAGGATCTCTCAACTGGGACACTACCACTGCAGGCCATAAAAAGGCCAGATGTTTACAACAAATGAATATTAAATAAACAAATAATTACTGTTTATGCAGTATTCTGGATGCAAGCAGTTTATTTTTTGAAAAAACAGGTATGTCCTTCTGTCCCATACCATTTTTAACTGTCTGACAAAAAATTAACTTACAGTATCACTTTTAAGTATGTTTTAGGAAGTAAATCTCTTTGTAAACTCTATACTCATTTAAGGAAATCTGCTACAGGTTTCCTTTTTAGAAAAGGGACACTAAAAATTCCTTACTTTTAGAAAATGTTTCCAAAAGAAATATGCACTTTTAAAATGCATTTTCATATAAGTTGCAATTCTACTTGACCTACTAGGCTGTCTCATCCTAACATACTTCCTTGAGCAAACATTACAATAATACATTTCACATGGTTCTCAAGGTCAGTAATTTTATGGAAACCGTTAATTATTCACAGACAATGGTGAAACCTATCAAAAGCACTCTATGTACTTTTCTAACTCAGCATTTTCTGTAGGGGACCAGGACACAAGTAGTGACTACTTGAGATCCACAACTATGGCAAAGTGACATATCACATATTACCCTACTTAATCACTTTCCCTTAGCACTGTCTGGGATTACACAGGAAAGATGTGTATCATACTTAAAAGATGAAGAAACCAAAGTTCATACTTCTACGTTAAAAGCCCTATTTACAACCCTTCCACACAAGGAAATGTACAGGGACGCTAAATAGAATGGCTTTGTCACAGGGACACTAAATAGAATGGCTTTGTCACTATCATCCAGAGATTTGGTGGCAAAAGAAATCCATTCCCATTCTATCTAGTAGGTTACATTTTATACTGAGCTCCACCATCAAGAACATAAACTGCCATATCGCAAAAATCATTCTCTAAATAATCTATATAAATTGTATTAGGTGTGACTTAGCAAAAATCCTAGCTAGATTTAGCTCTAAACTAAAATAAAATCAGACACTTATAGAAACATCATCTAGAAATGGAGAAAACTTAAGCCATTATAACAAAACAGGGTTTTTTGATTTGTTTTGTTTTGTTTAAGGTGAGCTCTAATGTGTCCCAACTCAGGGATCTTCTCCTGACCCAACCACCCCTTCCCACATCCTCTACTAACCATCTTTCCACAAACCATCTATACAGGAGATTTTAATATGAATTTAAGCTTCAAGTTGAAGGCATGATTGCAGAAAAGAGGTTTGCCTTATGGGTCTACTTTACCACTTCTTGGAGAAGTCAGGTAAGCCCCTGATTTTTAGAAGAAACTCTTTAGCTATTTGACAAATTCCAAGACACTTTTCACCTTTGTTACTGAAATTTTCTCCTCCCTTAGTGTTTCTCACCTCAAGGTCCAAAGAACTGGCTTGGGCAACTTCTCTAAAACCCACTGGTGCCTGCTAAAAAAAATTGCCACTTTATTCATTCACAAATACTCTGCACCAACTATATGCAAAACTTGAGATTGTGGAAGACAGAAAAATAAAGGAGATATTCTCTACACACTGAAGCTCAAGGTCAGAGGAATCACCAATAACTGCAATACAGAGTGGAAAGTGTTATGTGCTATAAAATGTAAAGGAATCAGCAAATGTAAATTTTTATTGACCTGATCCTGAGTTGAGATTGAAAGGATGGGTAAGACTTGGAAATGTGGAAAACTGAGTGGGAGGACCATTTAAAGTAAAGAGAAAAGGGTGAATGAAGGCAGAATAAAGAAGGTGGGGGCAACCTGGTGTAGGGCAAAGGTCACCAATACAACTGTCAATGAGGCCAGGCAGGTAGCACAATGAATCAAGTAGACCTGATGAGGGCTGTGATGAACTGGAAAAGCACTTGTTCCGACCAAGGGTGCAGCCAATGCAGAGCACACTAGACATGGAACTAAAGCCCAGTGCTGCCAACTTTCAACATTTCCAGAGATGCCAGAAATAGTCTGTTTTTTAAAACTATGCAAGTTGGGCATACCTCAGGCACCTGGCTCACAAGCTGCCAATTCAGGATCTCCAAACAGAGCATAAAAAGAAAAACAGAAAACAAGGCACCAAAGATAAACTAGGCTCTGCTGACAGAGGGTGTAAAACACACTCCTGGTGAGAGCTTATGGTTAAATCAGTCTTTCAAATCCACGCACTATCACGTACACAACGTGTATCTTGTAGTCCGTTTTCTCATCTGTAAAATGGGAGTATCATCACTCTCTGCCGTCTGCTCTTCTTGAGAATGAAATTCATTACGGTGTGAAAACCCTTTGGCCCAGTGCCTGAAAACACTGCTGATACTCTGTAGTATAGTCTACACTATAAACGACCTTGCGGCTCGTTTCTTTTTCTTCGGATCTGAGGTGGTGACACGGAATGACACTAAAGGATGGGAGGTAGCGAGCGGGACAACTTTTCAAATATTAAAAGCAATTCCTATTTTTTGAGAATTTATAAAGTGCCCCCAGAATGTGTTAATGGCTTAACGTATACTTTTTCCATCTGAACCTTACGATATAACCTACGAAATTGGTATAATAATCCATTTCACTGGTGAGGGAACACGTTTAGGAATTTGCCCAAAGGCAAACGACCTGTAAGCAGCAAAATCTCTTGTCAGACTTCGCTAGAAGCAGTCGGGCTCCATAGTTCTTGAACTTAACCGACGAAGTAGAAAAATTAGCCTGTGGTTGGGAAGCCTATACACAGCCACAGAGGCCCAGAATGTCAGAGATGGAGGTCACCTGAGACCGCCCAACGGAGCAGCGACCCCGCATAGGTAAGGACACCGAGGCTCGCGGAGGTACAGAGGCCTGCCCAAGGTCGACCCACCCAGGCAGGCAACCCCATCCACAAACAGGGCTCCGCTCCATCTTCCGGCAGACCTCCCCGCCCTTCTCGGCTGCTCCCTGGGTCCAGGGCCGGAGGGAGCAAGAAAAGAGGGACCCCTCAATCCCCGGTCGTTCTCCTCAGCCCGGCTCACCATTGAGGCCCACGGAAGCGACCAAAGGCCGGGCCGCGGCCTGGCCACTCAGCGACTCCCGGCACAGAAAGGACCGCTTCACATCCAGTATTGGCGACTCCGAAGTGGCGGGCACCGCGGCCTGCACCAGGGGCCGCAGCGCGCCCGCCACGCCGCGGGACGTGGCCGACAGGACGGGCGCAAAAGGGCCCGAGCGAACGGCGACCGAAAACATGGCGACGGCAGCTCCAAAAGCTAAGCCGGTCACAGGGACGACCAACCTCCCGCGGCGCAGGCGCGAAAGGCGCGGGACCCGTGACGTCAGCGCGCAGGCAGAAGAGGAGCCCCGCCCCCACACAGGGCGGGGCGAGCCTGGAGTGCCGCAGAGTCAGAGGCGATGCGAGACCGGCAGGTAGGAGGCCGTGCGGCCACCTGTGTTAGCCCCGGGTGTCTAGCGGCCTCAATTCAGGGATCTGCCCCAAGAAAGGGGGCAATGGAGGCCCCCAGGAATGTCCCATGGATCGATTTTGCGTCCGTTGGGGGCAAAAGTCTCATTTATGGGAACCTAGGGATAAAAATAAGTTATCATAATAGTTTAAATAGGGATAATAATAATTCTTAACATGTTTGCAAATGTTTATATATATACCCAACCATATGTGTAAAATATGGTTGGGTATACATAGAAAACCCAGAGCAGAACTTAATATGTAGTAATTACTCTGTGTTTACTATAATGATTATTATCGTTATCTAACTAAATCCTTAAAAGCATTTTTAAAAGTCCAGAGACTTATGTGCAAAGCTTAATAATGATGATGATGATGGTGGCTTATGTTTATTAAGCGTTTACTATGTATAAGATTTTGTGCTTTACCTTCATTCTTTCATTTATAATCAAGATCCCTATAGCTACTATTTTACCAGTGAGGAAACAGAGGTTTAGAGGAATTATGTGCCCAGGACAGGATAACCCAGTAAGCTCTAAAGTGGGGAAATCTGTCTTCTTAGTCTGTGCTCTTACCTATTGTCACAGTTTCCCTAAGTGAGATTTCAGGGAATGCAGAGATACATCCCTAAATCAGTTTCTATCACATGGTGAGAATGTTATTCCCTTTTTACTTCTCTTTAAATTCTTCTGATTACACCAATGAGAAAGTCCCAGTTTGGTGTTAGTATATCTTTAATTCTTCTCAAGACTTACTAAATCTCTCCTTTAACAGAATAGGTCTTAAATTCAAAGCCGTTAGGTAGTTGAATCTAGAGAGGATTTAATAATAGTTTATTTTCGTGGTATACATTTTCTAACTATACTGATTTTCCAAAGACTGTAGTGAGATAAAGTTTTTTTTACATTTATTTAGTCAAAAGTGAGTTAATTTGGGCTTCCCTGGTGGCGCAGTAGTTGAGAGTCTGCCTGCCAATGCAGGGGACGCGGG
Source organism: Stenella coeruleoalba (assembly GCF_951394435.1). Lineage (NCBI taxonomy): Eukaryota > Metazoa > Chordata > Mammalia > Artiodactyla > Delphinidae > Stenella > Stenella coeruleoalba. The sequence goes on from NC_137166.1 coordinate 38,073,128, forward strand.
CTCGTGCCCCGGTCTGGGAAGATCCCACATGCCGCGCACCTGGGCCTGTGAGCCATGGCCGCTGAGCCTGCGCATCCGGAGCCTGTGCTTCACAACTGGAGAGGCCACAACAGCGAGAGGCCCGCGTACCACAAAAAAAAAAAAAAAAAAAGTGAGTTAATTTAAATATTAAGTAAATATTAATACAAGCAGTGCACAGATTTGGCAGGGTTGTGATGGTGGTGGGTGTATGAACCAATGAAGTTTCTCTGTGTGCTTGCATGGGCTCTGTGACCTAGGCAAGTTTCCTAACCCCTCTCTGCCTCAGTTTCCTCACCTAAAATGGAGATGGTGATGATACCGTCTGTGAGGAATAAATGTATTAACATGTATAAAGCACCCAAGGGGCCTTGTACATACTAAGCTCCGGGTGAGGGTTTGCTGGTATTGTTTTTATCTGACATATCATCTACCTACTCTGAGAAGCCTTCATTTGATTCCTGATGACTCAATGATATTCCTCTCTAGGTCCACAGCACACTGACCACTTCTGCCTGGACCCTCCTCAGGGCCTAGGTCTTGGCCTTGCTTATTGCCCCAGGGACTGTGTTGTACTCTCAAGATTGGAACTGGCCTCCTCAGGGGCCACCCTGGCTCGGCTAGCCACAGGGCGGGCACTGGGTTCACCCCAGCAACAACCCGAATGATAAAAGCAGACCCTCCCAGAGAAGCTAGTACACGCCATGCATAGTTGGAGTGCTTTACATAAAATAACACACTTAATATCACAATATCCCTCTGAGGTGTGTAAGAGTAAGTGAAGGATGAATGGTGAAAAAAGGAAGGAGCTTCATAAGGTGAGCGGAGTAGGAATTGTTATCACTAGACTCTCAGGGTTCAATCCCAGTTCTGCTATTCACAAGCTATATCCTAAGATGATTTATATATAACCTCTGTGTATGCCTCAGTTCTTCTATAAAATGAGAATAATAATAGTATCTATCCCCCAAAGGGTTATTTTAAGGATTAGATGGATTAATATATATAAAGTGAATAGAAACTGTGCCTGGCAAGTGCTATGTAAATGTCCATAATAATAATAAAAATAACTCTTTAAATTTTTTAGATGAAGAAACTGAGATTCAGAGAAGACAAATGACTTACCCAAAGACACATCATATTTTTTTTAGTTTTATTGAGATATGATTGACATATAACATGTGTAAGTTTAAGGAGTACAACTTGTTGATTTGATACACTTATATGTTGCAACATGACTACCACCACTATAGTGAGCTAATATCTAAGTCACCTCATATAATTATTACCATATCTTTTGTGGTAAGAACACTTAAGATCTACTCTCTTAGCAACTTTCAGGTATATAATATGCTATTATTAACTATATCATCATGCTGTACATTAGATCCCCAGAACTGGTTCATCCTATAACTAGAAGTCTGTACTCTTTGACCAACATCTCCCCATTTCCATAAATCCCTAGCCCCTGGTAGCCACCACTCTACTCTGTTTCTATGAGTTCTGTTTTTTTAGATTCCACATAAAGTGAGATCATACAGTGTTTGTCTTTCTCTATCTGAATTATTTCACTGAGCATCACACCTTCAAGGTTTATCCAGGTTGTCCCAAATTGTAGGAGTTCCTTCTTTCTCATGGCTGAATAATATTCTATTGTGTATTTGTACCACATCATCTTTATCCATTCACCCATTGACAGAAACTTAGGTTGTTTCCATATCTTGACTAGTGTGAATAACGCTGGATGAACATGATACAGTTCATGATCATTCCAGTGTTATACAGAAACTCAAGATACAGTTTTCATTTCTTTTCGATATGTACCCGGAAGTGGGATTGCTGGATGATATGGTAGTTCTATTTTTTATTTATTGCCAAATCTCCATACATGTTTTCCATAGTTGCTGCACAAATTTACATTCCCATCAAGAGTGAACAGGTTTCCCTTTTCTCCACATCTTCACCAACACTTACGTCTTGTCTTTTTGATGACAGCCATTTTAACTGTGACATCTCATTGTAGCATTGATATGCATTTCCCTATTAGTGATGTCAAACATGTTTTCATGTACTTGTTGACCATTTGTGTGTCTTCTTTGAAAAAAATGTCTATTCAGAACCTCTGCCCATTTTTAATTGGGTTGTTTATTTTATTACTCTTTAGTTGTATGAGTTCTTCATATATTTTGAATATTAATCCCCTATCAGATATATGATTTGCAAATGTCTTCTCCCATTCTGATGGTTGCCTTTTCATTTTGTTGATGGTGTTTTTGCTATGCAAAACCTTTTTAGTTTGACATAGTCTCACTTGTTAATTTTGCTTTTGTTGCTTTCAGTGTCATAGCTGAAAAACTGTTGCCAAGACCAACGTCAAGGAAATTTTCCCTATGTTTTCTCCTAGGACTTTTATCAGTTTTGTTTCTATGTTTAAGTCTTTAGCCCATTTTGAGTTAATTTTTGTGAGTGGTCTAAGATAGGAGTCCAATTTCATTTTACTCCCTGTGGTTATCCAGTTTTCCCAACACCATATATTGAAGACACTATCCTTTCCTTCATTTAGTATTCTCAACTCCCTTGTCAAATATTAGTTGACTGTATAGGCAAGCGTTTATTTCTTGGCTCTCAATTCTGTTTCAGTCGTCTTAAATTTCCTAAGACTTGTTTAGTGACCTTTTATATGATCTAAGCTGAAGAATGTTCCATGTGCACTTGAGAAGAATATATATTCTCCTGCTGTTGGATGGAATGTTCTATATATGTTTGTTAGGTTCTTTTGGTCTAAAGTTTTGTTCAAGTCCAACATCTCCTTGTTGTTTTTCTGTCTGTTTTTCAATCTATCCATTGTTGAAAAAGAAGTATTGAATTCCCCTACTATTATTGTACTATTGTCTATCTCTCCCTTTAGATCTGTTAGTTTTGCTTAATATATTTCATTGCTCTGATGCTGGCTGCATATATATTTATGATTGTTATATCTTCTTGATGAATTGACCCCTTTATTATTATATAATGACCTTTTTGTCTCTTGTTACCATTTTTGGCTTAAAGTCTATTTTGTTGGTACCTTCTCTCTTTAGGTTCCCATTTTCATGGAATATCTTTTTCCATCCCTTCGCTTGAGCCTATGTGTGCCTTTTAGCTGAAGTGAGCCTCTAGTGGGCAGCATATATTTGGACCTTGTTTTTGTTGTTGTTGTTTTTAATCCATCCAGCCACTCTATGTCTTTTGATTGAGGAATTCAATCCATTTACATTTTGAGTAATTATTGATAGGTAAGAACTTACTAACATCATTTTATTAATTGTTTTCTATCTGTTTCATAGTTCCCTTATTCCTTTCTTCTGTCTTGCTGCCTTCCTTTTTGAACTGATGATTTTCTGTAGTGTTATGTTTTAATTACCTTCTCTTTATCTTGTGTGAATTTGCTGTGGTTTTTGCTTTGTGGTTACCATGGGGCATGCATATATATATATATATATATATATATATATTTATTTATTTATTTATTTATTTATTTATTTATTATTATTTTTTATTTATTTATTTATTTTTATTTTTTTGTGGTACGTGGGCCTCTCACCGTTGTGGCGTCTCCCGTTGCGGAGCACAGGCTCCAGACGCGCAGGCTCAGCGGCCATGGCTCACGGGCCTAGCCGCTCCGCGGCATGTGGGATCTTCCCAGACTGGGGCACGAACCCGTGTCCCCTGCATCAGCAGGAGGACTCTCAACCACTGCGCCACCAGGGAAGCCCTATTTATTTATAAAATACAGTCAATTTTATGCTTGTAACAATTTAACTTCAATCGCCTACAAAAGCTCTACCCTTTTACTCTTTCCTTTTATGTTTTTGATGCCACGATTTGCATCTTTTTATATTGTGTATCCATTAACAAATTATTATAGCTATAGCTGGGCTTTTTTTATACTTTTGTTTTTTAACTTTTGTAGAAAGTGTTTAACAAACCACCATATTACAGTTTAGAGTGTTCTTTATTGGGGGTTATGTTATTTTTTTAAATTAATTAATTAATTTATTTATTTATTTTTGGCTGTTATGGGTCTTCCTTGCTGCACACAGGCTTTCTCTAGTTGTGGCGAGTGGGGGCTACTATTTGTTGTGGTGCGTGGGCTTCTCATTGCAGTCGCTTCTCTTGTTGCAGAGCACAGGCTCTAGGTGCACGGGCTTCAGTTGTTATGGCTCACAGGCTCTAGAGTGCAGGCTCAGTAGTTGTGGTGCATGGGCTTAGTTGCTCTGCAGCATGTGGCATCTTCCCGGACCAGGGATCAAACCCATGTCCCCTGCATTGGCAGGCAGGTTCTTAACCGCTGTGCCACTGGGGAAGTCCCAGTTTAGAGTATTCTGAATCTGACTATATTCTGACTATATACTTACCTTTACCAATGTGTTGTATGTTTTCACATTACAAGTTAGTATCCTTTCATTTCAGCTTGAAGAACTCCTTTCAGCATTTCTTGTAGGGCAGGTCTAGTGGGAATAAATTTCTTCATCTTTTGTTTATCAGGGAAAGCCTTTATCTCACCTTCATTTCTGAAGGACAACTTTGCTGAATATATTATTCTTGGTTGGCAGTTTCTTTCAGCACTTTAAATATATCATCCCATTCTCTCCTGGCTGAAAGGTTTCTGCTGAGAAATCCACTAATAGCTTTATGGAAGTTCCCATGTATGGATAATTTTTTCTCTCTTGCTGCTTTTGAAATTCTCTCTTTGTCTTTGATCTTAAACAATTTTATTATGTGTTTTGGAGAAGATCATTTTGGATTGATTTTGGGGCTGACGTATTAGCTTCATGAATTTGGAAGTCTAAAGCTCTCCCCAGATTTGGGAAGTTCTCAGCCATTATTTCTTTAAGTAAACTTTCTACCCCTTTCTCCCTCTCATCTCCTTTTGGGACTCCAGTGACTCATACATTGTTCCTTTTTATGGTGTCCCATAGTTCTATAGGCTTTCTTCATTCCTTCACCCTTTTTAATTTTTTCTCCTCTGATTGGATAATTTCAATTGATCTGTCTTCTAGCTCATTGACTCTTCTTTTTGGTCAAGTCTGCTGTTGAAGCTCTCTGTTCAATTCTTCAGTCATTTTATTCTTTAGCGACACAGTTTTTGTTTGGTTCCTTTTTATGTTTTCTATCTCTTTGTTGAACTTCTCATTTTATTCTGGTATTGTTTTCCTGATATCACTAAATTGTTTGTTTATGTTCTCTTGTAGCTCTCTGGGCATCTGTAAGACAATTATATTGAATACTTTGTTGGGCAATTCCTGGATCTCCATTTCTTTGGGGCCAGTTACTGGAGGTTTACTATATTCCTTTGTGGAGTTGTTTCCCTGACTTTTGATCCCTGTTGCCTTGCATAGGTGTCTGTGCATTTGTAGAAGCAGTCCCCTCTTCCAGACTTTCTAGTTTGACTTCAGTAAAGGAAGTCTTTTTTTTTATTTTTTATTTTTTTGCGGTACGTGGGCCCTGCACTGTTGTGGCCTCTCCCATTGCGGAGCACAGGCTCCGGACGCGCAGGCTCAGCAGCCATGGCTCACGAGCCCAGCTGCTCCGCGGCATGTGGGATCCTCCCGGACTGGGGCATGAACCCGTATCCTCTGCATCGGCAGGCGGACTCTCAACCAATGCGCCACCAGGGAAGCCCAGGAAGTCTTTTTTATCTGTGGGTGAGGCACACTGGGTCATGCTGTGACCCTGGGTCTAGTGGTGCAGGGCATCAACTGTGGGGGCATGTGATAGCACTGGATCTGGAGGTGTGTCTTGTCTCTTTGACTCAGGGGTCCAAAAGCATCAACAACTGTGTGGTCCTTGGTGAACACTGTGGGGGGTCACAGTGGCTGCAAAGGCTGTTGGGGTCCTCCTCAGTCTAGCAGCTAGACCTGGATCCTCCAGGTCTAGTAGCTAGGCACCTTGGCAGGCAGTGGTGATGCCCAGAGCCAGTGGTGTGCACACACTGGTCTGCAGTGGCCAGCTTTAGGTACCTCCATAGTGGCAGGGGTCAGTTGCAGATACACACATAGTGATGGGGCCCAAGTCAGGCAGAAAGGCCAGAGCCAAGTATGGGCTCATTGACAGCTACCAGGGCCCTGGCTGTTAGCACACTCTTCTGTGGCTGCATAGTCTCCCCCTACGCATGCACACTGCAGAGAGGCTGATGATGGGCATCAGGCCACTGGTGTGCAGTGCACAGCTGGAGGGGCTTGCCCCAAGCACATGCACAGTGGTAGAGGTCAGCCACTGGGCTGGCATCTTGCACTTGTGAAGCCTCAGAGACCTGAGCTGGCTGCCTGTGCAGTTCCTGGGCTCCAGTGGGGGAGAGGAGACTCAGGCAGCTGGCATCATCAAATGTGAATAGATGTGAGGCAAAAGCTGGTGAAATCTGCAGGGCGTCCATGGCAGCTGTGCTGGCCATTTGTTCCTTCAGTGGTGAAATCTGCTGGGGTTGTCTGCACAGCAGGTCACTATGAACCATGATCACTTCTGCTGCATGGCTGATACTGGTACCCCCTACTTTTCTTCCCTATTCCTAACCATCTTTGATTTTTCCACTTTGCCAGTCTGAGTGTGGTAAAACTGAAGCAGGACCTTTTTGCAGTGCTCCCAAAAGACTGAGGAAGCTAGTGGTTCACCCTGCCCTTCCTTTCCTAGAAAGAATCCTTTCTAGGTGGGATGTCCCCTCTTGGCACTGAGCAGTGTTGGCTTGAGGGATGGGTTGATGTAGGTAAAACGAAGCTTTCTTTCTTCTTTTCTTGTGAGGTTCTTCTCAGGTTTTTGTTCCACTGTCTTGCTAAAGTTTCTCACATGGACTCTGGAGCTCTCCCAGAGCTGTATTAGTTTGCAGATCATGATCTAATTGCTGATCTTTGGTAGGGGGATAGAGACTGAGTCTCCTGTGTTGCCATTTTGATGACATCACTTTTCCAAAGGCATTTCAGTGATAAGTAAAAGCCATTTATTTGTTCTGGGTTCCAGTCCAGTGTTGCAGCAGGGAGAAGGGTAACTCTGTGGTTGAATATCTGTCCTCTCCTAGAAGATGGAAGCTAGAATCCAGGAGTGGCAGGCAGGAAGTTGAATCTATGTAGACCAATCTGAATTCTACTTTGGAGTTGTTTTTTCTTTGTTTGTTTGTTTGTTTTTTAACTGAAGAGGCTATTATCTTTCAGGCTTCACCTCTCTTTCCTTGAACACTACATCTTGATAGGCTCTGGGGGCACTCAACCTGGTTTACATACCACCTCTGCCCCCATTGCTGTGTGACTTTAGGCAGCACTGAGCTTCGAATTCCTCAGCTACAGGGATTTCCCTGGTGGTCCAGTGTAAAGAATCTGCCTTGCAATGCAGGGGATGCGGGATTAATCCCTGGCCGGGAAACTAAGATCCCACTTGCCACGGGGCAACTAAGCCCACGCGCCACAACTACTGAGCCTGTGCACCTCAACTGGAGAGCCTGTGGGCCGCAAACTACAGAGCCCATGTGTCCTGGAGCATGCGCACCACAACTAGAGAGAAAAAACCTGCACACCACAACTAGAGAGAAGCCCGCATGCCACAACTAAGACCCAACACAGCCAAGAATAAAATAAATAAATAAATAAATAAATTTTTAAAAGTTCTTCAGCTATAAAATGAGGATAAAAATGAGATTGCTGTGAGGATTAAAAGAAAATGCACTAAAGTACTTACTATTTGGTACACAGCAGGAACATAATAAATGTTGTTATTTTTGTAAACTGAGAGGGGCAGAGGTGTTATTTTTGTAAACTGAGAGGGGCAGAGGAATAGCCATGGGCTTGGGAACATAAATGTTTGGGAAGCTTCTCAATTCCCAGGAATTCTGAAAAGCAAAGTGTATATAAGAATAAGGCAGGGCTGGAGGAACCAAGATGGCGGAGTAGAAGGACGTGCTCTCACTCCCTCTTGTGAGAACACCAGAATCACAACTAGCTGCTGGACAATCATCAACAGGAAGACACTGGAACTCACCAAAAAAGATATCCCACATCCAAAGACAAAGGAGAAGCCACAATGAGATGGTAGGAGGGGTGCAATCACAGTAAAATCAAATCCCATAACTGCTGGGTGGATGACTCACAGACTGGAGAACACTTATACCACAGAAGTCCACCCACTGGAGTGAAGGTTCTGAGCCCCATGTCAGGCTTCCCAACCTGGGGGTCTGGCAACGGGAGGAGGAATTCCTAGAGAATCAGACCTTTAAGACAAGTGGGAATTGATTGCAGGACTTCGACAATACTGGAGGAAACAGAGACTCCACTCTTGGAGGGCACACACAAAGTAGTGTGCGCATTGGGATCCAGGGGAAGGAGCAGTTACCCCAGGGGAGACTGGACCAGACCTACCTGCTACTGTTGGAGGGTCTCTTGCAGAGGTGGGGGGGTGGGGCTGTGGCTCACCGTGGGGACAAGGACACTGGCAGCAGAAGTTCTGGGAAGTAATCCTTGGCATGAGCCCTCCCAGAGTCTGTCATTAGCCCCACCAAAGAGCCCAGGTAGGCTCCAGTGTTGGGTTGCCTCAGGCCAAACAACCAACAGGGAGGGAACCCAGCCCCACCTATAAACAGTCAAGTGGATTAAAGTTTTACTGAGCTCTGCCCACCAGAGCAACAGTCAGCTCTACCCACCACCAGTCCCTCCCATCAATCCTCTTAGATAGCCTTATCCACCAGAGGGCAGAGAGCAGAAGCAAGAAGAACTACAATCCTACAGCCTGTGGAACAAAAACCACATTCACAGAAAGATAGACAAGATGAAAAGGCAGAGGGCTATGTACCAGATGAAGGAAAAAGATAGAACCCCAGAAAAACAACTAAATGAAATGGAGATAAGCAACCTTCCAGAAAAAGGATTCAGAATAATGATAGTGATGATGATCCAGGACCTTGGAAAAACAATGGAGGCAAAGATCGAGAAGATGCAAGAAATGTTTAATAAAGACCTAGAAGAATTAAAGAACAAACAAACAGAGATGAACAATACAATAACTAAAATGAAAACTACACTAGAAGGAATCAATAGCAGAATAACTGAGGCAGAAGAACGGATAAGTGACCTGGAAGACAGAATGGTGGAATTCACTGCTGCAGAACAGAATAAAGAAAAAAGAATGAAAAGAAATGAAGACAGCCTAAGAGACCTCTGGGACAACATTAAAACTGCAACAACATTTGCATTATAGGGGTCCCAGAAAGAGAAGAGAGAGAGAAAGGACCACAGAAAGTATTTGAAGAGATTATAGTTGAAAACTTCCCTAACATGGGAAAGGAAATAGCCACCCAAGTCCAGGAAGTGCAGCGAGTCCCATACAGGATAAACCCAAGGAGAAACATGCTGAGACACATAGTAATCAAATTGGCAAAATTAAAGACAAAGAAAGATTATTGAAAGCAGCAAGGGAAAAATGACAAATAACATACAAGGGAACTCCCATAAGGTTAACAGCTGATTTCTCAGCAGAAACTCTACAAGCCAGAAAGGACTGGCACGATATACTTAAAGTGATGAAAGGGAAGAAACTGCAACCAAGATTACTCTACCCGGCAAGGATCTCATTCAGATTCGTTGGAGAAATCAAAAGCTTTACAGACAAGCAAAAGCTAAGAGAATTCAGCACCACCAAACCAGCTCTATAAAAAATTCTAAAAGAACTTCTCTAAGTGGGAAACACAGAGAAGAAAAGGATCTACAAAAACAAACCCAAAACAATTAAGAAAATGGTCATAGGAACATACATATCGATAATTACCTTAAACATGAACAGATTAAATGCTCCAATCAAAAGACACAGGCTTGCTGAATGGACACAAAAACAAGACCCATATATATACTGTCTACAAGAGACCCACTTCAGACCTAGGGACACATACAGACTGAAAGTGAAGCGATGGAAAAAGATATTCCATGCAAATGGAAATCAAAAGAAAGCTGGAGTAGCTATACTCATGTCAGATAAAATAGACTTTAAAGAATGTTACAAGAGACAAGGAAGGACACTACATAATGATCAAGGGATCAATCCAACAAGAAGATATAACAATTATATATGCACCCAACATAGGAGCACCTCAATACATAAGGCAACTGCTAATAGCTATAAAAGAGGAAATTGACAGTAACACAATAATAGTGGGGGACTTTAACACCTCACTTATGCCCATGGACAGATTTATCCAAATTGAAAACAAACAAGGAAACAGAAGCTTTAAATGACACAACAGACCAGATAGATTTAATTGATATTTATAGGACATTCCATCCAAAAACAGCAGATTACACTTTCTTCTCAAGTGCACATGGAACATTCTCCAGGATAGATCACATCTTGGGTCACAAATCAAGCCTCAGTAAATTTAAGAAAATTGAAATCATATCAAGCATCTTTTCTGACCACAACACTATGAGATTAGAAATGAATTACAGGGGAAAAAAATGTAAAAAACACAAACACATGCAGGCTAAACAATATGTTACTAAATAACCAAGAAATCACTGAAGAAATCAAAGAGGAAATCAAAAAATGCCTAGAGACAAATGACAATGAAAACACGATGATCCAAAACCTATGGGATGCAGCAAAAGCAGTTCTAAGAGGGAAGTTTATAGCTATACAAGCCTACCTCAAGAAACAAGAAAAATCTCAAGTAAGCAATCTAACCTTACACCTAAAGGAACTAGAGAAAGAAGAACAAACAAACCCCAAAGTTAGCAGAAGGAAAGAAGTCATAAAGATCAGAGCAGAAGTAAATGAAATAGGAGCAAAGAAAACAATAGCAAAGATTAATAAAACTAAAAGCTGGTTCTTTGAGAAGATAAACAAAAGTGATAAACCATTAGCCAAACTCATCAAGAAAAAGAGGGAGAGGACTCAATTCAATAAAATTAGAAATGAAAAAGGAGAAGTTACAACAGACACTGCAGAAATACATAGCATCCTAAGGGACTACTACAAGCAACTCTATGCCAATAAAATGGACAACCTGGAAGAAATGGACAAATTCTTAAAGAGGTATAACCTTCCAAGACTGAACCAGGAAGAAACAGAAAATATGAAGGGACCAATCACAAGTAATGAAATTGAAACTGTGATTAAAAATTTTCCAACAAAGAAAAGCCCAGGACCAGACGGCTTCACAGATGAATTCTATCAAACAATCAGAGAAGAGCTAACACCCATCCTTCTCAAACTCTTCCCAAAAATTGGGGAGGAAGGAACACTCCCAAACTCATTCTATGAGGCCACCATCACCCTGATACCAAAACCAGACAAAGATACTAAAAAAACAGAAAATTACAGACCAATATCACTGATGAATGTAGATCAAAAATCCTCAACAAAATACTAGCAAACAGAATCCAACAACATACTAAAAGGATCATACACCATGATCAAGTGGGATTTATTCCAGGGATGCAAGGATTCTTCAATATACTCAAATCAATCAATGTGATACACCATATTAACAAATTGAAGAATAAAAATCATATGAGCATCTCAATAGATGCAGAAAAAGCTTTTGACAAAATTCAACACCCATTTATGGTAAAAACTCTCCAGAAAGTGGGCATAGAGGGAACCTACCTCAACATAATAAAGGCCATATATGACAAACCCACAGCAAACATCATTCTCAATGGTGAAAAACTGAACGCATATCCTCTAAGATCAGGAATGAGACAAGGATGTCCACTCTCACCACTATTATTCAACATAGTTTTGGAAGCCCCAGCCATGGCAATCAGAGAAGAAAAAGAAATAAAAGGAATACAAATTGGAAAAGAAGAAGTAAAACTGTCACTGTTTGCAGATGACATGATACTATACATAGAGAATCCTAAAAGTGCCACCAGAAAACTACTAGAGCTAATCAATGAATTTGGCAAAGTTGCAGGATACAAAATTAATGCACAGAAATCTCTTGCATTCCTATACACTAATGATGAAACATTGGAAAGAGAAATTATGGAAACACTCCCATTTACCATTCCAACAAAAAGAATAAAATACCTAGGAATAAACCTACCTAGGGAAACAAAAGACCTGTATGCAGAAAACTATAAGACACTGATGAAAGAAATTAAAGATGATACCAACAGATGGAGAGATATACCATGTTCTTGGATTGGAAGAATCAATATTGTGAAAATGACTGTACTACCCAGAGCAATCTACAGATTCAATGCAATCTCTATCAAATTACCAATGGCATTTTTTATGGAACTAGAACAAATCATCTTAAAATTTGTATGGAGGGCTTCCCTGGTGGCGCAGTGGTTGAGAGTCCACCTGCCGATGCAGGGGACACGGGTCCGTGCCCCGGTCTGGGAAGATCCCACATGCCACGGAGCAGCTGGGCCCGTGAGCCATGGCCACTGAGCCTGCGCGTCCGGAGCCTGTGCTCCGCAACGGGAGAGGCCATAACAGTGAGAGGCCCACATACCGCAAAAAAAAAGTTTGTATGGAGACACAAAAGACCCCAAATAGCCAAAGCAGTCTTGAGGGAAAAAACGGAGCTGGAGGAATCAGACTCCCTGACTTCAGACTTTACTACAAAGCTACAGTAATCAAGACAGTATGGTACTGGCAAAAAACAGAAACATGGATCAATGGAATAAGATAGAAAGCCGAGAGATAAACCCACACACCTATGGTCAACTAATCTATGACAAAGGAGGCAAAGATATACAATGGAGAAAAGACAGTCCTTCAATAAGTTGCGCTGGGAAAACTGGACAGCTACATGTAAAAGAATGAAATTAGAACACTCCCTAACACCATACACAAAAATAAACTCAAAATGGATTCGAGACCTAAATGTAAGAGCGGGCACTATAAAATTCTTAAAGGAAAACATAGGAAGAACACTCTTTGACATAAATCACAGCAAGATCTTTTTTGATCCACCTCCTAGAGTAATGGAAATAAAAACAAATATAAACAAATGGGACCTACCGAAACTTCAAAGCTTTTGCACAGCAAAGGAAGCCATAAGCAAGACGAAAAGACAACCCTCACAATGGGAGAAAATATTAGCAAACGAATCAACGGACAAAGGATTAATCTCCAAAATATATAAACAGCTCATGCAGCTCAATATTAAAGAAACAAACAACCCAATCCAAAAATGGCAGAATACCCAAATAGACATTTCTCCAAAGAAGACATAGAGATGGGCAAGAAGCACATGAAAAGCTGCTCAACAGCACTAATTATTAGAGAAATGCAAATCAAAACTACAATGAGGTATCACCTCACACCAGTTAGAATAGGCATCATCAGAAAATCTACAAATAACAAATGCTGGAGAGGGTATGGAGAAAAGGGAACCCTCTTACATTCTTGGTGGGAATGTAAATTGATACAGCCACTATGGAGAACAGTACGGAGGTTCCTTGAAAAACTAAAAATAGAATTACCATATGATCCAGCAATCCCACTACTGGGCATATACCCAGAGAAAACCATAATTCAAAAAGACACATGCGCCCCAATGTTCATTGCAGCACCATTTACAAGAGCCAGGTCATGGAAGCAACCTAAATGCCCATCGACAGACAAATGGATAAAGAAGGTGTGGTACATATATACAATGGAATATTAGCCATAAAAAGGAATGAAATTGAGTCATTTGTTGAGTCGTGGATGGATCTAGAGAGTGTCATACAGAATGAAGTAAGTCAGAAAGAGAAAAACAAATACCGTATATTAACGCATGTATGTGGAACCTAGCAAAATGGTACAGATGAACCGGTTTTGCAGGGCAGAAGTTGAGACACAGATGTAGAAAACAAACGTATGAACACCAAGGAGGGAAAATCGCGGTGGGGTGGGGATGGTGGTGTGCTGAATTGGGCGATTGGGATTGACATGTATACACTGATGTGTATAAAATTGATGACTAATAAGAACCTGCACTATAAACAAACAAACAAACAACAAAAAAAAAACCTAATACTAAACTTTCTTTGGGTTATTTGTATGGAAATATGTTAATATAAATGTTTCAGACATTACATGAAATTTCTAAAAATCTTATATGTTCTGGTATAATGTTATAAGTCATAATTCTAGTTATTACTTTAAAATGTATATCTCAGAAATAACTAAATTTCCTTGTCAATTGCATTATTATGAACTTTTATCAAATCATTAACTGTGGTCATTTTTAAGTCTTTTGTCATTTACAGACAGTTCTGGGTATACTCTGATGCTTTCACAAAAATGTTCCTATAAAAGGGTTTCATTTTCAAGGAATTCATGGAAAAGACTCTGACAAGTACAGGTTTCTGGTAACTGACTATACTGCTGAACTGAGTGAATAAGCATTTTCAGAACTCTAATGGAAAACTGATGAATTCATAAAAGTGCTAACAGGGCTTCCCTGGTGGCGCAGTTGTTGAGAGTCCGCCTGCCGATGCAGGGGACACGGGTTCGTGCCCCAGTCCGGGAAGATCCCACATGCCGCGGAGCGCCTGGGCCCGTGAGCCGTGGCCGCTGAGCCTGCGCATCCGGAACCTGTGCTCCGCAACGGGAGAGGCCACAACAGTGAGAGGCCCGCGTACCACAAAAAAAAAAAAAAAAAAAAAAAAAAAAGTGCTAACAAAAGATGCAGATAAAAAAATTAATTACATGGGACTAAGTGAACTGATGAGGATGATTATAATTTTTGTGACTTTCTGTTTTAATAATAATAAAAAAGAATCCCACAATGACGCAGAGGCAAAAAATATACAAATCAATTTTCACTGCAAAGTAAAGGAGCTGTTACAGTGGAGGATTCCTGGACTGAATGTCAATATTATGACATAGTATGAGTGTGTTTCGTGTTTGGTAATTTCAATCATTGTTGCTTTTGTTGTGGTCATCCATTTACAATGCTTGGTGTCAGTTTATTTATCTCTTGTAAAAATAAAATACAGTGTGTGTGAGTTGTGAAAAAAAAAAAGAAAAAAAAAGTGCCCATAGTTAACAATACTGCATTGTATACTTAAAATTTTGCAGAGTGTAGAACTTTTGTCAAGTGTTTTTACAAAAGTAATAATAATAAAGACGGGGGAGGAAAGTTTTGAAGGTGATGGATATGTTTATGGCATAGATTGTGGTGATGGTTTCACAGGTATAGTCTCATCTCCAAACTCATTATGTAAAACTTTCTGAACACTAAAGAAAAAAAAAAAAAGAATAAGGCAGGAGGAGGCATGACACAAAGCCTCCCTTTTAACAAATGGATGGTTTGTTTAAATCAGAGGTCAGAGGTCATAGACTGGAGACACACTCTCTCCTGACTCAGTCAGTTCTGCCCAGAGAACTACTGGTATGGCATACTCAGTAATATAAACCTCAAAATTATTTGCTAGCATTTACAAATTGTGAATAGTCCCACATACATAGTGTTGTAGACAGAATAATGGCCCCCTAAAGATGCCTGTGTCCTAATCCCTGGAACCTAGGAACATACCTTATTTGGCAAAGGGACTTTGCAGATGTGATTAAGGATCTTGAGATGGGGAAATTACCTGAATTGTCTGCTTGGGCCCAATGTAGTCACATGGTTCTTACCAGAGAAAAGCAGGAGATAAGAGAGGGCAGAAGATGTATGCCACTGACTTTGAAGATGCAGGAATGGGGCCTGGAGCCAGGGAATGTGGGCAGTCTCTAGAAGCTGGAAAAGGCAAGGAAACAGATTCTCCCCTAAAGTCTCCAGAAGTAACACAGGTCTACAGACCCACTTTTGATTTTTGACTTCCAGAATCGTAAAAAAATAAATTTGTGTTGTTTTAAGCTGCTGAATTTGTGGTAATTTGCTACAGCAGCAATAGGAAACTAATACACACACACACACACACACACACACACACACGTTTGTCTTTTCTCTAAAAACTGGAACATCTAACCACATTAGGCCTGGATCCTCATGTAGAAAAAGTCTGGGTAAGTCCTCAATTGCTGATCTGGGTTCTTTCCCATCCTGCTCACTTGGTTCAGTTACACTGGGCAGCTTTCTGCTGAGGCCTCTGAGTGGGGGACCTCAGGTTCACACAGTTCCATGAACAAACCTGATCTGTTGCCAATAGTAGTAGTTTGCCAATGAGCAGTGTGCTCTCCCAGTCCCAAGTCTGTGAGATTTATTCTGAAAAACTTGTTCCCTACAGTTTTGATCCTTCCATCTAGGCAATGGGTGTGTGTTTGGAGCCAGAGAGGGGAGTGTGTTCTAAGGAGACTGTGCTAGGATCCTCCAAAGATTGTCCTCAGACACATTCGTAACACAGCAATTCCGTATATGATCCCGGATAATGTGCAAAGCCAGCGAGATGCCTTTGGCCCTGCCTCAGGGGACATGCCTCCTCAGCCACTTTCATCTCACCTTGTGCCTAATTGCAAGGCAATCAGCCTCCCTGCTTCAGTGCCCCCCCCCCCACTGTCTCCTGTTTCCACACCATTACTCTGGAAAATGCCTGGCTCCCCATTTCCAGCTCCAGTCGCTGTGTCAGTTTCAGCCTCTCCTCTCAGCCCACATCTCTCGCTTGAGCAGTGAGACATGAAGACTGACAGCCACTAGAGAACTGCACAGGCTGTCCCCGATTTAAGCCATTTAAAATGCATTTCTGTTCCATAAAATCTGTTTCCATAATTTTGTGCCCCTACCTCTCTGAAAGATGGTAACCCTAGGGAGGAGAAGAAATTAGCCAGGGAGGAGAAGTTCCGACATGGTAATATTTTAATCGCTCATTCCTTTAACACATTAGTCACGTTCATTAAATATGGTTAATTTTCAGGCTTTGTTGAAAACCATATCAGTTTCCCTATCAGGCACACGTCCATCTCTTGCCAAGCAAGCTGCTGCAGTGGCACCAAATACTCCCCGATTTTTACACCCTGATTGTATTAGTGCCCCCTGAAAAATGTGTTGGGTTAATTGAACTCACTTGTGTAGAATACTAGCAAAGATTCCGGGCTCCTGAGTCAGACTGCCAAGGTTTGGTCCCAATTCCTCCACTTGCTGCCTGAGTCTCTTGGACAAGTTACTGAACCTCTCTGAGCCCCAGTTTCCTCATCTGAGAATGGAAGTAAGAATACCTATTTCAGAGGTTTGTTGTCAAGATGAAATACGGCTTGCAAACTGCTCAGTAACTTACTATTATTGTAATTAAGGACCCTTGGAGTATTATTCATTCATTCATTCAAAAGATTTTATCCAGTGACTTCTATATGCCAGGCAGTGCTGTGTGCCCATTGCTGGCAATACAGCAGTGAACAAAATAAATAAATGTGTCCTTTAGGACCTTACATTCTACTGGGGAAGATAAACAACAAATAAACATATATAATATGCCAGATGGTTCTATGGAGATAAGAAAGCAGGACTAGGGGAAGGGAGTACCGAAATGGTGGGAGAGCGTCGAAGGGATTGCAGAGATCACTCAGTTCAACCATATTAAGGGAAAGATATACATCCAGAAAAATATGCTTCATGTATCCACCAAATAAATGCTGAGAACCTAATAGGTGCCAGGCCCTGACCTGGTGGGACCCTGTGGCTTGCAGGGGAGACAGCCATGTTGTGTGCCCAGGTGTGTGACACACTATGAGAAAATGCCAGACCAAGACCGAGTGGTAAAGGAGCAGAGGCTCCACGGTGAAGCACGATGAAGCAGGAAGACTCAGAGAGTGCTTCCCTGAGAGAGGGGGTGTGAGCCTGGCCACGAAGATGCAAGGGGACAGCAGAAGGTAGAAGAGCAGGTGCAGCAGGTGCTTCTGTGGTCCTGCCTGTATGCCCTTCTCGGACCTTCAGGTGCCAGCCCCTGACTCTCTCAGCCCAAAGGCTCTCCCTGCAAGCCAGAACTGCAAGAGAAAAACAAGCCCAGCCCACCCCAGCCCTCCAACAATGACTGACAGCCCCTCACTGCCTTCCATTGGAAGGGTGCCTCTGAGGGTGTGTTCTACACTGCCCCCCAGTGTTCCCCAGCAGGATTTACCCCCACCCCCTTAGCCCCGCCTCCCAGCTCTCATGGTGTGGTAACTGCATGACCACACCCCGCTTCCTGGATGCCTTCCCTCCTCATCTCACTTCCTCCCTCCTCTGTTGGTGTTCTCTCCACCTCCCAGACAAGCGACTTGTTTTCTGCTTGTTGTCTTGGGCTCTGCTTCTGTGGGAAGGGGGAAGGCAGAGGGCATCTCATGCCCAGAGTGAGGGTGGTTGCGAGTGGGCAGAATAGAAACTAGGTGGGAAAGGAGAGGCTTTTGGATGTGGAGATTGGGGCCTTTATTTTTCTTCTACTGTGTAACAAATACCATAGACTTAGCCACTCAAATAATGCCCGTTTATTACCTTTCTGTTTCAATGGGGCAGGAGTCTGGGCGGTGCTCACTTGGGCCCTCTGCTTAGGTTCCCACCAGGTGCAATCAAGGTGTCTGGATCTCACCTGAGGTCCAGAGTCCTCTTCCAGGCTCACAGTGTTGGCAGAACCCAGAACCCTGTAGTTGTAGGACTGAGGCCATTAGCAACTGGAGGCCACTGCAGTTTCCTGCCGTGCGGCCCTCTCCGCGGCACAGCAGCAGTTCCTTCAATCCCAAGAGGAGAATTTCCCTCCTCGGATCTCTCTGACTTCTTGTCTCTGACCTCTAGACCTTCTTTGACATGGGCTCCACTGATTAGGTCAGGCCCACCCACACCCAAGGGGAGGGCTCTGTACAGGGAATTTAACACCAGGGGTGGAAATCTTGGGAGCCATCTTAGAATTCTGCCTACCCTAGCGCCTCACCGTGAAGAGCATTGCACACTGCCTTAAGAAGCTTGGGCTTGCTTTCTCCAGGAATGGGAGCCATGAGAGCCAGTAAGCGGGGAAGCAGCAAGGAGATAGTGCCGTCCCATTGCCCATCTGCTTGTTTGGAGCTCTGCAGTGACTCCGGGGGAACACAGTGTGGAAAGTGAGCAAACATGTTCCCACATGGGAGCACTTGACACGTGGTCCACTTTGTCTTCCAAACAACCATGATTTTTCCATCATGCTAGGGTTTCCTCTCTACTCCCTGCAGACTGGAGAGAACCTTGGGAGAGGTGGGCCTAGGATAAGCAGTTTTGTTGGAGAATTGCACATTTTCTGGAGGGAAGAGAGTATTCAAAGAGGTGGGGTAAGTCGAAGGGGTGCACCTCTGAAAAACTTTGGGCAGTCTGTGGAGGGCAGAGAGGATGCTCCTGTAGAGAACCTTCCTCCTCCCTTGTCCTCCTCCCTCTGCCCCAGTGGTATCACAGCTCTGTACTTCTGGTCATCTTGTTCCCAAGCATGAAGTTCAACCTACTCAGCTTGGACTCAACTCAAAACCTCTGTGAAGCTTTGCCCATTACTCAGGAGAAGCTGCTGCGTGGATCCCATGTTTGCAGAGAGAGACTCAGCAGAGGCCCCTTCGTCCTGGGGAGTACTAGGCTCCTTGAGTCTCCAAGACATCCCTGGGAATCTCTGAGGGCTTGAATATGAAAACAGGAAGGAGGCTCTGGCCCGCCCAGGATCCCTGCAGGATCTGCACACACAATTGGTCTTATTTCCCTTTCATATTGATGCTCAGAAAACATTAAGGGAAGTTAAATCCAATGACCAGTTTGTCCAGCATTGCTACTGGAATAATAAATGTATAGGTTAAATAAAAAAATTTATTTGTACTTATTTCAAAATTGATGGACACAGGGAAGCAGATTATAAACTGCTTGGTACTTAATTTGTATTCCAAGGTAATCAAGGCAGCACCCATTTGTAATTCCAAAGGTCCTTTTATCCCTGAATCTTAAAAGCACTTTTCCAAGCATACCAGGAATAAATAAGTTATAAAACTTCCATGAAAAAAATTAAGCATGTTCCATGATTTTGGAGCCCCACTTGAGTTTGTCCATTCACCTGCTTTGCAAATACACTCACCTATTTTTGTTACAATTCTTTTTCACAAAAGAAAGAACTTTCTGTGCCATGTAGAGCCACACAACAGAATGAAATGGCAAACCTCCAGCATCTTAAGAAAAGCCCAAGGTGAATTAAACCACCTTCTCCATCCAGGTGATGATAATTAAATCAGATATCCCATAATAACATGTGATGATTAATAGATTATTTGATTACCAAGTATAAGTGTACCTGCATCAATACAATTGCCTAAAAGGTCTAAATTAGAAATTGTGCAATAAAATATAACTGAAAGGTAGTAAGAATTGGTAGTTTTAATTGTAAGGGATGATTAATTGATCATTCAGATAGTATTGATCTACAATTATATAATTCTTGGTAATCTGATTTGTCAAATTTGAGTCCAAATAACTGATAATCAGTGCTAGTAATGGTAGAACTGGAAGGGACGGAATGATGAAGGATGAAAGGCTAGAACCACGGACCCAAAGGCCTGAGCTCCTCTAATCCCCCTGCCTGGACCTCTGTGTATGCTCAAGTGGAGGGCCCTTTGTCCTCCCACTCATTTCTCTCCCTGCACAAGCTCCAAGAGCCGAAGCGCTGGGGGCTCAGGCAGACCTGGGGAGACGTCCAGCCTCCACCTCCCATTCCATGTTTATGTCCCCTTGCTGCAGTTTTCTCAAGCAAAATGGGGGTTAGAAAAGTGAGTATATCACAGAAAGAAGGGGAGAGCACTCACCCAGTTCAGCCTCTGGCAGTGCTGACTGTGTGCTGATTAGTGTTTTACCACCACTTTTCCTACTCTGGGCTCCTGGGGGAGGTATGGTTGATGCCCTCACCAGGTTCCAAGACACTAGCCTTACATTCTCCTCTGCACTGACTCCACTTAATAAGCTCCTCAGGGTGCAAATAGAGTCTTGCACTTTTTTTGTTCCCCCACAGAAGTATTGCTGTGTCCACAGCTGCAGAAGAATGACCAGATTCCTTCTATTCAATCTATAATGGCACTTTATGGACACAGATGGAGCCCAAGAAATTTGTGCTGGTTGAAGGGAAGTCGCAAGTGCTTATTTTCTTGAGCTCCAGAGACAGAGGAGTGCAGCCAGTGATTACAATGATTGGAGACAGAACCTGACACCTGGGGGAAGAGGGAGCCCCAAGGTGCCCAAGGGTGGGAGCAACAGGGAAGGGAAGGAGGGCAAGAGAGACCACATGGGAACTCTTACGCGAAGATATGGCAGGCTCTGAGGCCAGCGCGTCTAATTGCCGACAGGGTGGAGGAAACATGCCTGGCAGCCAAGCACTGGACAGAGGCCTCTGTCCAGGGAACACTGGTTCCCCTGTCACCTTCTGAAGCAAGAAGTATTCCTGGTTTGCCCTGGAAGAGACAGGTGCTCTCATAGACCTCTTCCCAGGAGTGGGGTGTGGTTCTGGAGATCAGATCTTATGTTCCCTCCACCCAGGCCCCAGCTGGGGCTCTCTACCGCCTTTCCCTGTAACATGGTGAGGCCAAATACTCTGCCAGACACTAACCTTTTCCCAGCACTTCTGTGAAAAGAAAACCCAGATCCTAAAAGAACCTGGCCTGACTTGCTGGTGACACCAGAAGACATGGCCGTGGAGCTCTGCCCACTTGGGGAGTGAGGGCAGCTCCGTCGCCTCTCTGGGAGGCCTGTCCCTGGACCCTCAGATCCTCCGTGGGTGGGGCTCTACAATTGCACTCACAACCTGAAGACTTTGCCCCACCCACTCCTGTTTGCAGGAATGTGACCCTGCATGTGCATGATATGTAACGGTATTGTTGAGGTGTTGTTTATAGCAATGAAAAAGTATCCCTAGACTTAATGCAGAATTGATTAGACTGGGGTACATTTATAAAGTGGCTTTAAAAGTTACATCATTGGGGCTTCCCTGGTGGTGCAGTGGTTAAGAATCTGCCTGCCAATGCAGGGGACACGGGTTCGAGCCCTGGTCTGGGAAGACCCCACATGCCGCAGAGCAACTAAGCCCGTGTGCCACAACTACTGAGCCTGCTCTCTAGAGCCTGCGAGCCACAACTACTGAGCCTGTGAGCCACAACTACTGAGCCCACGTGCCACAACTACTGAAGCCCGTGTACCTAGAGCCCATGCTCCACAACAAGGGAAGCTACCGCAATGAGAAGCCCACACACTGCAACGAAGAGTAGCCCCTGCTCACTGCAACTAGAGAAAGCCCGTGTGTAGCAACGAAGACCCAACGCAGCCAAAAGTAAAAGAAAAAATGAAAAAAAAAGTTACACAATTGATCTATGTTCAATGACATGGTAAATTATATTCAGTGTGTTAAGTGAAAAAAGCAGCATATAAATCAGGATGTACGTAGCCAGGTTTTTGTTAAATGTGTGTGGGTGAGTATGTGTCTGTAAATGTCCATTTTTGTGAACCAAAAATGTCTAGCAAGGTGCACATCAAATGTTAGTTATCACCTTTGGATGGGGGAATTTTTTCATATTTTTATATTATATGTAATATATATAATCATATACTTATATATAATACATTGTATATTTTATATTATATTTATATATTTTAAACTTTCTCTTATTTTTTCTATATTATCTGATTTGTTTACATTGAGTTTTTATTACTATATTATTATTTTTATAAAAATATAAATAAATAAATCTAACTACCATTGGAAAGTGATAAAAGGTAAATTTCACTTGCCGTTTCAACTGCATGAGGACAAGAGGATAGGAAGGAATCCTATGGACAAAGAGGGAAGTGGCTGAGAAGTCTGGTTCAGCTTCTTCCCCTGCACTTCCAGGCCCCGCTCACCGCTCTGACTTACCTCCTCCTGCTCGTCCACCCCTGTCCTTGGTGCTCCAGCTTTCCTGGGCACCTTGCTGTCCTCTAACATCCAAACTCACTCCAGCCTCAGGGCCTTTGCTCCAGCTGTCCCTCTGCCTGATACACTTCACTCCTCAGGTCTTCACACAACTAGGCCCTTTTTGTCACATTATTCTCAGGTTAAATGCCACCACCACTTGAAGTCTTCCATCAGTACCCAGTTTAAACTGGTCTTCTCACCCTCCACACCCCTTGTCACACTCAGTCACTCCATCCTTTTTATTTCTTGGTTGTACTCATCACCATCTGAAATGACAATGCTTATTTCTTTGTCTTCGCATTTATAATCTATTTTGTTCACTACTGTGGGCAACTAATGGTGTCTGCGATGGCCAGATTAGGACATTTAAAATAACTGGACATTTAAAAATATGGACTCTGGCCTGCCCTCCTTCATGATCCAAAATAAAAGCAACACCACAATTTAATATCAGGAATTCCAGTGGTTCCTCAATTTTACCATATCTTCTCTGTTCACCATGGTGTTCCCACAACAATATATGGCTTGTCACACTATGTTCAGTGAATACATATTGAATGAATGAACAGGTAAAAATGAGTGCATGTCTCCTGAGCCTTGGAAAGGAAAGGGAAGGCAGAAGAGGGTTACCTCAGAGAGGAAAGGGTCTCAGACTACCGGGCAGGTAAAAATAATAACAGGTTTGTGGCAGTGAGAAGAAACACCCAGCCTCCAACAGAGTGGGAATCACCCCAAGGTGGACCCCTGGAACAGCCAGCTCAGAGAGCAACCGTCCCTGGCAATGGCCTGGCACCACCCACCCCAAGCACTAAAAGCCATTTTCTAAACCTGGGGAAATTTTAATTTATCAACATGTTAAGTAAAACTATTTTTAAACATGGAAGAGAAAAAATAATCCTTTCCCACTAGTACCACAACACTAGCACAGCACAGAATAATTTATTTTTTATGACTGAGTTATAAATTGTTGAAAATAAAAGTTTCAAATGGAAATGTTGACATAATAATTTTACCTATAGCAACATGAATAACCAAACATAACCATTATTATTTTTTTAATTTTTAAGATTTATTTATTTATTTATTTATGGCTGCGTTGGGTCTTTGTTGCTGCGCACAGACTTTCTTTAGTTGCAGTGAGCAGGGGCTACCCTTCCTTGCGGTGCGCAGGTTTCTCATTGCAGTGGCTTCTCTCGTTGCGGAGCACAGGCTCTAGGCACGTGGGCTCAGTAGATGTGGCTCGCGGGCTCTAGGGCGCAGGCTCAGTAGTTGTGGCACACAAGCTTAGTTGCTCCGCAGCATGTGGGATCTTCCCGGACCAGGGCTCGAACTCGTGTCCCCTGCATTGGCAGGCAGATTCTTAACCACTGTGCCACCAGGGAAGTCCCACTATTATTATTTTGTCTTCTATTAATGTTTGCTTTTTTGAAAGTTCAACTGGCTCAACGTGTTCATCTTTTAATGTGAGTTAAAAGGTAATTTGCATGAACACAAATAACACAGTATGAATTCAGCATCATTATGAATTAATTAGCTATAACCCACCATAATGACTTGGGAAAATGCAACTGTGCTTTCCATCTCTTTTATTTATAGCTTATTCTTGCTATGTTATACCTTTCTGGATAATAAGTGCTGAACATGCATGCTTCTTAAAAATGTTAATTATCCAAGACAGGTTTGTGGTACCTTATCTAAAGGCGATATATTCTACTTCTTTGGCATCTTGGATTTATGTATTTGCAAATGTTGTAAAGTTAATCAGTCCAGTTTTCTTCCCTTCCACACCCCAGCAGGGCCCTTCTCCTCTTGTTTCTGTTAGTACTTGGTGGGTCTCTGTTTCTGATTCTGGTGAAGAAACATCTACAGCTTAGGCCATCCAACTCTCATTGCCTTGCCTGTGAGTGAGCATGGGACAATCAAGGTGAGCCAGGAAGGCCAAATCCAGCCCCAACCCTGCCAAATCTGGGGCAGATCATGGGCTCTGGGTTTCTTTGGCCCAGAAAGTGTTGAAAAATGGAATTGTTGGCAAATATTTTAAAATTTGGAGATTTCACACACACACACAACCAGGTATCGCTATATCTTGATAAACCAGAAAGTTGAGAAGTATTAGCTGCATTCCTAAGTGGCAACCACAAGGAGCTGTGTGGAGGCCCCTCTTTAGACAGGCCTGAACTCTAGGGCTTCCGCATGGTCCCCACCAGTTCCTGTTGGCCTCCAGCAACAAAGGTTAAGTGCTGGTTGTCATTTGTCACCTTACACTGGACCTATTTGAAATGTTTGTGTTACCTGCCTGTCTCTTATAGCTGCAAGGGACATTTTATGAGAGGACGGGACTGCACCTCCATGGACCAGGGGGTGACCCCAGGCACTGTTAAGTCCAGGGAGGCAGGATTCTGGAGAGTAAACCAATCACCCACAGACAATTCACAAAAGGAAGAGCATTTCAGAGCATGGTAGGTGCTATTGAAAAATAAATAGGGAAATGGGAGGGAGAGCTGGTGGGAGTGAGGTCTGCTCACATTGGATGATCAGCAAGGGTTTCTCTGATGATGGCATGTAAGCAGAGACCAGATGAGGTGGTACAGGAAGAACTAGGGCAGGGATTCAGAGTATGTTCAAAGGGCTTGAGATGGGAATCATGTTGACATATTATAGGCTTTACAAGAAGGCCAGGGTGGTGGGCTTTAGCGATCAAGCACAAAATGAGAACAGAAAAGTGGTCAGGCAGGGGCATCATCAGCCTAAATTCCCCCAAGAGCAGAGCCTAAACAGACATTTGTGTGCAGGTCCTTGAGTTGAGAATAAGATCCCAGGGATCTAGAATGAGGGAGAAGGGACTGAAATAAGGAAGGAAGAAAAATACAAAGATGCATTGAGTGGGTCCCTATTGTAGGGATAAGGAGCCTTATCAAATGTGCCTCAGAGCTGTCAACATAGAGGATAAAAGAGGAAAGCATTTATTCATTGGCTTGCATTCCCCATAGATCAAGTGTGGCCCCACAGGCAGTAACTTCTCGGAATATCTGGATTTAATATGCACAGCTGTCGAGCATATTCCTAGGTATCTAACATCTCAAGATTAGAGGAATCCTGGTGCACGAACAAGAGATACAGCTGGGTGAGGCATTGTTAGATTGTTTCCATGCAACGGTGGTCAGAGCCAGCATGAAACTCTGCTCTACATCAACTGCTGAAACAAGGGGTGGGGCTGAGAGGATGTGAAATGGTATCAAAAGAGGCCCACTATAGTAATAGCATGATGCAAACCCCCTGATCTTCCCTACAACAAATCCACCAACCTCCTTTTATTTGCACTCATACTCTGCTTTCTCTCCTGCTAATAAAGTTGATATATCTCTGTGCAGTCAAAGGGTCCCATTTCCTCTCACTTCCTCTTTCTGCCTCATCAGTTTCTCCCTCTACCTTTGGCCATACTACCCCCATGCATATATGCTCTAACATGTCATCTTTAAAAATAAAAAAAAGTTCAGGATAACCTAGAAAACATGGATAAACTCCTAAAAACATACAACCTGTCAAGTCTGAATCATGAAGGAACAGAAAACCTGAACAGACCAATAATGAGTAAAGAGATTGAATACATAATCTAAAACCTCCCAACACAGAAATCCCTGGACAAGATGGTTTCACTGGAGAATTCTACCAAACACTTAAAGAATAATTAATGCCAATTCTTGTCAAACTCTTCCAAAAAACTGAAGAGGAAGGTACACTCTCAAACTCATCTTATGAGGCCAACATTACCCTGATACTAAGGCCAGATAAGCACACTTCAAGAAAAGAAAAATACAGACCATTATCCCTGATGAATATAGACGCAAAAATTCTCAACAAAATACTAGCAAACCAAATTAAACATCACACTGAAAGGATCATCACCATGATCAAGTGGAATTTATCCCTGGGATGCAAAGATGGTTCAACACATAGAAATCAATAAACGTGATACCCTCATTAATAGAATGAAAAATAAAAATCATATGATCATCACAATAGAGGCAGAAAAGCCATTTGACAGAATTCAACATCATTTTATGATTAAAAACTCTCAGCAACCTATGTATAGAAGGAACATACCTCAGCATGATAAAGGCCATATATGACTTGCCCACAGTTAACATCCTACTCAACAGTGAAAGGTTGAAAACATTTTTTCTAAGATCAGGAACAAGATAAGGAAGCCCACTCTCACCACTCCTATTCAGCACAGTACTGGAAGTCCTAGACAGAACAAGAGAAAGAAAGAAAAGGCATCCAAATTGGAAAGGAAGATGTGAAATTTTCTCTGTTTGCAGATAATATGATCTTACATACAGAAATTTCTAAAGACTCCACCAAAAAATGTTAGAACTAATCAACAAATTCAGTAAAGATTCAGGATACAAAATCAACATACAAAAATCAGTTGTATCGCTATACACTAGCAATGAACTATCTGAAAGAGAAATAAAGAAAACAATTCCATTTACCATAGCATCAAAAACAATAAAATACTTAGGAATAAATTTAACCAAGGAAGTGAAAGATCTTTACATTGAAACATACAAGACTTTGATGAAAGAAATTGAAGAAGACACAAATAAATACAAAGATATCCAATGTTCATGGATCAGAAGTGTTAATATTGTTAAAATGTCCATAACTACCTAAAGCCATCTATAGATTCAATGCAATACCTATCAAAATTCCATTTTTTTCACAGAAATAGAAAAAATAATCCTAAAATTCATATGTAAGCACAGAATACTCCTAATAGCCAAAGAGTCCTGAGTGTGTGTGTGGGGGAAGGTGGAGGCATTACACTTCCTGGTTTCAAACTATATTAAAAAGCTGTAATAATCAAAACAGTATGGTATTGTCAATCAATTGACTAATGGAACAGAGTCAAGTGCCCAGAAATAAACCAACAATATACTAATATTTCTAATATAACATATAAAAATATATATACTGTACTAATAAACCCACATATAAACTAATATTTCACAAGAGAGCCAAGAATTCTCAATGGGGAAAGGATAGTCTCTTCAAAAAATGGTATTGAGAAAACTGGATATTCACATAGAAAAGAATGAAATTGGACCCTTATCTTATACCACTCACAAAAATTAACTCAAAATGGATTAAAGACTTAAGTGTAAGACCTGAAATCCATAAAACTCTGAGAATAAAACATAAGAAAAAAGCTCCTTGATATTGATATTGGCAATGATATTTTAGATATGACACAAAAAGCAAAGGCAACAAAAACAAAAGCAAAATAGACAAGTGGAACCATATCAGACTAAAAGGGTTCTGCACAGGAAAGAAACACTCAATAGAATGAAAAGGGATGGGAGAAGATATTCGCAAAACATTTATCTAATAGGGGATTAATATCCAAAAATATATGGAATTCTTACAACTCAATAACACAGAACCCCAAATAATGGAATTAAAAAATGGACAGAGGACCTAAACAGATATTTTCCAGTGAAGATATCCAAATGGCCAATAGGTACATGGAAAAGTCCTCAACATTATAATAATCAGAGAAGTGTAAATCAAAACCACAATGAAATATCACCTCATACATTTTAAGATGGCTATTATCAAAGAGACAAGGGATAACAAATATTAGCAAGGTTGTGCAGAAAAGGGAACCCTTGTATACTGTTGGTGGATGTGTAGAACCATTATGGAAAACAGTATGGAGGTTCCTCAAAATATGAAAAGAGAACTACCATAGGATCCAGCAACTCACTTTTGGGAATATAGCTTAAGGAAGCAAAATCAGTAAACTCAGAGATATCTGCACTCCCATGTTCATTGCCAAGATTTGGAAACAACCTAAGTGTCTTGTCAATGGATGAATGGATAAAGAAGATGTGTTATATATACATATATATAAATATTATTTTATATTTACTTAATATTATTTAGCCATAAAAAAGAAGGAAATCCTGTCATTTGCAGCAACATGGATGAATGTGGAGGGCATTATGCTAAGTGAAATAAGCCAGACAGATAAATACTATATGGTATCATTTACATGTGCAATCTAAAAAATAAAATAAAAAAAAACTGAACTCAGAAACAGGGAGTAGAATGGTAGTTGCCGGGGGCTGGGGTGTGGGGGAAATGGGGAGCTGTTGGTCAAAGGGTACACACTTCCATTTATAAGCTGAATCAGTTCTGAGCTGAGGCTCTAACATACATGTTGACTATAGTTAATAATCTGAATTGTATACTTGAAATTTGCTGAGAGAGTAGATCTTAAACATACTCACCAAAAGTATACAAGTATCAAATTATCACAGTGTATACTTTAACTATATACAATTTTGTTTATCAATTATATCTCAATAAAGCTGTGGGGTTGGGGGGGACACAAACCTCCATTGAGTCCAATCTCTCTCTAGTAATGGCTGCTATTTCTCTACCACTTATTGAAAGAGGTGTCTACAGTCATTCCTTCTACTTCGTCCCACCCTTTCTAAAAGGACTTTGATCAAGGTCCCTCAGTGAGGTTCCCTGAACCAGAAAGAAATAATCATGAGTAAATAAAGCTGTCCAGAGTTCCATAGCTACTCCAACTACCACCACCACCATTCATAAACTCATGAGTGAGCCCGGCTGTCCATGCCCAAAGGGAGCAACTTTGATGAATGGGCATGGCTGGGAAGAATCAATAACTGTGTCAGTTATAATTTAGGTTGGCTCTCCCTCCATCTTTGAATAACTTCATATTTAATATAAATGGGAAATTAGCTGTTTTTAGAATTGAAAGCCACAGATGACACCAAACTTCAATCTGTCCCTGATCTCCCTGGCCTGGGCTGGGCAGCCCAATCTGCTCTTGACCCCACAGGGTGTGGAAGGTGCTTGTGGAGGTCTGTGGAGAGGCCACAGCCAGTGAAAATGGAGGTGAGGTTTGAGTGACAGGGTGGAGATTTGGGGCTTGGATAAGACAGCATCCTGGTAACCCACCCAGAGACAGTGTGGTATAAGGAAATTCTGTGAGGGGAGGGCAGTAAGATCAGGGGCACTTAGAGCACCCTGCCTGCCATATCACAGACACCCAACCCACTGTGGACAGTTCCTTGCCATTGCCTGCTTCCTGCCCGGAAGATAAGCTCCTTGAAGGAAGACCCTCAACGTTGTCAACTTTGTCTTGTTCTCTGCTGTACGTATAGCAGCCTGGCATATAGCAGGTGTTACACAGGTATTTGTCTAATGAACAAGTGAAGGTGAGAACAACAAATTGGGAAGGGCCTCCCTTGGGAGCCTCTGGGGAGTCCACAGCTCTCTGTGCTCTGTGCCTCTGTCAGTTCCCCCTCAGAATGCAAAGCCCTCAGGCCTGGGACAGTCTTATCCTTCTCTAATTCCCAAATCTCAGTGCTGGGCCTGGCCCAGAGCTGGAATATGAATGAATAAATGAATGATCAATGGGTAGAAGTTTCAGAGGTAAAGATTCTGACTTACCAGAAAGACAAATACCATGATATCACTTACATGTGGAATCTAAAATATGACACAAATGAGAGACTTCCCTGGCAGTCCAGTGGTTGAGACTCCACGCTTCCACTGCAGGGGACACGGGTTCAATCCCTGGTCGGGGAACTAAGATCCTGCATGTCATGCTGCGTGGCCAAAAAAATAAATAAATAAAATAAAATAAAATAAAATATGACATAAATGAGCTTATATATGAAACAGAAACAGACTCACAGACATAGAAAATGAACTTGTGGTTGCCAAGGAGGAGGGGGCAGGGGAGGGTTGCATTAGGAGTTTGGGATTAGCAGATGCAAACTATTATATATAGGATGGATAAACAACAAAGTCCTACTGTATAGCACAGGGAACTATATTCAGTATCCTGTAATAAACTATAATGGAAAAGAAAAAAAAGAAAAAGACAACCTAATAAATGAGCAAATGATATGAAAAAGAAGATTCTGACTTACCATTATTCATTATTTTAAGACTATCCTGAGCTCCTGTTTGTTCCAAGTCATCACCTGGACTGGGGGCCCACGTCAGTGAGAAGCCCGCAGTCAAACAGGAGAGGCTACAGCGACCCTGATTTCTATTGACTGCTTCATGCACCTGCTTTCAGAGGGCTCCCGGCCTCCTGCCTCAGTCTCACTGCTGAGGCCAAGCAGGTCCCTGTGCTGCTTCTCCAGGGCCTGCTGTTATACCACAGCCAGTTTTCTTCCTGGCTTCTTGCCCTCTGACCAACTCTGCTCTTTGTCAAGACCTCTGAGTTTCAGCTCCGCACCCTGCTGTTATGTGGTTACTGCTGCCCCACACCCACCAAAACCTTCTAGACACTGTCTTCCATTGAGATGTGTCACTGGTCAGTCATTCATGCCTTCACTCTGGAGGTTGGGTGGGGCAGCTGAGGTCAAGATTGGGAGAACAGAGATAAAGCGAAAGGGGAAAAGAGGACAAGGAAGGGGAAAGAATGGGCCAGCAGGCATACCAACTAGTAGGGAAGTATTTTTCAAACTGTGAGTGATGACCCATCATTAGGTTATAAGATCAATTCTGTGGGGATCAACCACCATTTTAAAAAATAAAATAGAAGAGAATAGTAAATAAAATATGAATGCATCACTTGTAGCAATGGTAACTATTGTTTCATAAATACTTTCAGTTTTAGTTATACATGCACACAAACATACTGGGTCTCAATGTAAAAAGTAGTTTAAGGTCAATAACTTTGGAAAACCCAGTCCAAGTGGCTCAAGGGTTGTCTGCAGTCTCCTCTACCTTGCCGAGGCTCTCAGCTGCCCACCTGAGGAAAGCAGACCAAGTGAAACTGATGTAATGTGATCCCTTAAAAGTCAGGCATATACAATGGAATATTAGCCATAAAAAGAAATGAAACTGAGCTATTTGTAGTGAAGTGGATGGACCTAGAGTCTGTCATACAGAGTGAAGTAAGTCAGAAAGAGAAAAACAAATACTGTATGCTGACTCACACACACACACACACACACACTCACACACACACACACACACACACACACACACATATATATGGGAAGAAAATGGTTCTGACGAACCTAGGGGCAGGACAGGAATAAAGACATAGACATAGAGAATGGACTTGAGGACATGGGGTGGGGAGGGGGAAGCTGGGGCGAAGTGAGAGAGTGGCATCAACATATACACACTACCGAATGTAAAATAGATAGCTAGTGGGAAGCAGCAGCATAGCACGGGGAGATCAGGTCAGTGCTTTGCGATGACCTAGAGGGGTGGGATAGGAAGCATGGGAGGGAGGCTCAAGAGGGAGGGGATAGGGGGATATATGTATGCATATGGCTGATTCACTTTGTTGTACAACAGAAACTAACACAGTATTGTGAAGAAATTATAATCCAATAAAGATCTATTAAAAAAAAAGAAAAGAAAAGTCAGGCAGAGCAGAGGAGAGACTCCTATGTGAATATCGTCAGCAGCAAATGCCAGAATGGCAAAGGCCACTCATTCTCAGCCAAGAAAAGGCAGCCATTCATGTCTCTTGGAGCAGCTGCCAGCGGAATCTGCCCAGTGTGATAGAAAAGAGCCCACGTGTGTGGAGCACTACTGGATGCCAGGCACTGTGCATCCCTACCTCTCAGTAAGTTGTGCTCCAAGGGGGTACGTCCATGTGTGTGTTGCTCATCACGAATGCCTCAGGGCCCAGCACGTAGTAGCTGGTCCAACCATATGAGTTGAGTGTTTCTGGTCCTCATGACAACCCTACATGGGAGATATTGTTATCTTTGCTCACCAAGCCTGGGCTCTCTTCACCATGACACAGCTCTCACTACATCAGAAGTGGGAGAGGTATGAGCCCTGGTCCTGCTTACAGGAAATAACATTTATAGAAGAAATGACAGGTGAAGGATACTGGGGACATAGCTCTGGGTTGGTTTTTCTCCCAAACATCAACTTCATGAGGACAGTCACAGTGTCTGGCTTGTCTCCTGCTGAATCCCTAGCTTCTTTTTTTAATTTTTTAAAATTTTTATTTTTTTGGCCATGCTGCAGCATGTGGGATCTTAGTTCCCTGACCAGCGATCGAACCCATGCCCCTTGCAGTGGAAGCACAGGGTCTTAACCACTGGACCACCAGGGAAGTCCCTGAATCCCTAGCTTCTAAGACAGTGCCTGGCACATAGTAACTCAATGAGAATCCATTGGATGGATGCATGCATGCATGGATGAACAGAGACCTATGTTGCAGGCCTAGATCTGCCAATAGCTCATCAGGCAGGTCACATCCCAACTACTGGCCTCAATCCCACACCTGTGGCCTGAAGGCCCAAGTCAGACTGTGCATTCTTGGAGCCGGCTCCTCTCAAGTAGGTTTAACAGCATCCCTAGGTGCCACTGGGGACTCCAGGGTAATACTATTGGACTGGTTCCTTTCTTCCCTCCATTCCCACCCCCAGCCCTGGGAAAAAAAAACTGCCCAGACTGCACACTTGTGCCCCTGGGTAGCTCAGTCAGGCATCTCTAGGTATTCAGGTAAATTATGAGTATGTCTGACGTCATGCTGGGTCGTAGCTGCAGCTTTGAATCAACATTTAAAAACAAAGCAAAATACAAAGTCTGAATTGCTTTGGAAAACCTATACTGAGTCCTTCCATTGCAGGCGAAAAGCATAATGGTTAAATGTACAAGCCCTGTAGCCAAACTTCCTGGGTTCATCTCCCTACTGGCAGCAAGACAAGGCCTTCAACACTCTGAGCTTCTGCTTCTCCTCCCTATAATGGGAGCAACACCCACCTCTCCAGGTTGCTACGAGAAGCTTCACCTGAAGGAGTGTCATCACCGGGGCACAGTGATCTACCTGGAATAAGGACTCAACATGAGTCCTTGAGTCTAAGGAGAGGCTAGTAAAAACTGTCCCAGTGGTAGGGGTCCTCAAGTTCAAGCTCAGCACCATCCCACCAAGGATAGGCAGGGGCATCCTTCTCCTGGGTTCACAGTGTCCTGGAGCTTTGTGAAGGGAGTGGGGTATCACATAAGAAAATAATCTGGGACAGATGGAGTCCTGGGACAGGTGTGGGTATCACCCTTGCCAGGTGACCAAAGGGCAAGGTGCTGGATACTGACAACATGAAGTAGTTATCTCTATGCAGTACTGACTTCCAAACCAGAGAACACACACAGAAAATTTGGTGCAGTCTCAGGGCAAGTTCTCAGCTGGGTGGTCTGTGGAGAAATCAGCTGCCTTGCCATTCTCAGGAACTCACATGAGGTCTCTTGCAGATCTGTACCAGATCAGAGAGCCTGGCATTTCCTAGTAAGTGTCCTTCTTAGACAATTTGTGCAGAAGCCTTAACACTCCACTATCTCCAGTAATACCCCTCCTCTCTCATTATCCATTGTCTTTTTTGTCTTAGGAGAACTTTTCTTCCTCTCTGCTTTCCTGAGAGATACTTTAGTCCTTCTTTCTACCATTGCTTCAAATCCTATTCTCCTTTTTTCTTTCACAATGAACATTAATGCCTCGTTATCCCTTGACCCTAATTATTAGCAATGGGAAAGCAAAGGTAGCTTACTTACTATATCCTTCCAGGGAGTGGGAGAACATTTTATATTGCAAACACCTAGTCCAACAAAGAAAGCGAAGAAAATGACACTTGTATGGCATGCACTATTTGTCAAGCACTGGCTGAGAGCTACACTTACGTTAACTCATTTACCTGTTTAACAGCTCCTTGAAGTAGTTACTATGATTACTCCTAGGAAACAAGGTACAGAGAGGTTAAATGACTTTTCCAAGGTCATGGTCAGTAACCAGGCCGAAAGGCAAACCCAGACAGCTTCCTGGGACTAGAATCCTCTCCGATTCATCCTGCTACTGCCTTTCAAACCAAACAAAACATGTTTCTATGTTAAAACATCACAAACATTCACAACATACTGTTTCTGTGGTCTGCAGTGAATGAGTGCCTTCAAGGACAGTGACTGTGATTCATTCGTTCCCTCATCCACAGACTTTGGCTAGATTCTGTCACAGAGCAAAAACTCAGGAAGTGTTGGCTGAGTAAAGAAAGGAATGAGTAGCTATCCAGACTCTTGGTAGTGATGCCACAGTGTCTGCTTTAAGCTAAGACAGAGAATGCACATGACTCCACATACATCTAAGTGAGCCTCAGAGAGCACAGCCTCACCCAAGAAGCTGTCTTATGAAGAAGAAGCAGGGCTGAGAGTATGTCATCTTTAACAGTTTTGAAGACAGCAAAGACTAAGTCCTCAAGACTCCCCTCCTGGGGCAAGGGTGATCCGCTGCATCTGATTGAAAACAGGGCTGCCAGTATCCCTGGGCCTAACTGTCCCTAGTTCTAGGAGATCCTTTCAAGCTCTGAGCCCCAGATCTCCAACTTACAAAGGTGCCTTTTGTAATTGAGGGAAACTTTACAAATCCTTTCACCAAAGCTGCCAGCATTCTTTTATTCAAACTCCACTGGTAGAGAAATCTTGACTTAATTCTACAGCATGTGGAACAAGAATAGAGTAAGAATAAAGTCAGTTTTTCACTGAGGCAAAGTCGTACATTGGTTTCTTGGTTTCAAACCTGAATGGACAATAGACTATTCTCAGGAGATTTTTTTTAAAGTCTAGGAACTACTTTGAGTAATGACAAGGGACTGAAATAGTCACATGAGCCCTCCCACAGGAAACAACAACAAAAACTTGATAAAATAATTTAAACAAAACAATATTTAAAGTATGGGAAAGAATCCAAAAGAAGACAGAACTATATTCACTAAAATTTATCTGCAATGTTTAGTTTTCATTTAAAACTTAAAAGACATTGGAGAGGGCTTCCCTGGTGGCGCAGTGGTTGAGAGTCCGCCTGCTGATGCAGGGGACACGGGTTCGTGCCCCGGTCCGGGAAGATCCCACATGCCGCGGAGCAGCTGGGCCCGTGAGCCATGGCTGCTGAGCCTGTGCATCCGGAGCCTGTGCTCCGCAGCGGGAGAGGCCACAACAGCGGGAGAGGCCACAACAGTGAGAGGCCCGCGTACCGAAAAAAAAAAAAAAAAAAAAAAAAAAGACATTGGAGAAAAAAAAAGGAAGAAAAAGCAGGAAATAGAAACTGATCCGGTGAGATAAGATGATAATTAGCTTGACTGTAGTGATCATTTCACTATGTATATGTATATTAAACATCATGTTGTACACCTTAGAGATAAACAATTTTTATTTTAAAACAAAGAAAAAAGAAAGTGACTTCGTGTGAACTCAGATGTTTGACTCAGCAGATAAAGACTTCAAAGCAGCTATTATACATCTAAGGAAATAGTTTAAAATATATTAAAAAAATTAAAGAGAAATATGGAATAAATGAACAGAAAATTAATCTTAACATATAAATTGAGACAATAAAAAAGGAAATTCTAGAGCTAAAAAACATAACTAAAATTAAAAATCCACTGAATAAGGCTTAATAGCAAAATTTAAATGAGAGAAAGTAATCAGTAAACTTGAAGCTAGATCAATAGAAGTTACTCAATCTGAGGTATATAGAAAAAAAGATTGAAGAAAATGAAAAGAACCTCAGAGATGTGTGAGACAATAGTAGTTTGCGGTCCAACATATATGTTATTTGAATCCTAGAATGGTAAGACTAAAATAAAGAAAGAAAGAAAATATTCAAAAAAATAATGGCCCCCAAAATTCTTAATTTTGGTTGAAAGTATTAACATACAGTTCCAAGAACTCAATGAACCCCAAATATAATAGAACTAAAAAAAACTCTCCTAGACATAGCGTATCCAAAGCTATGAAAGCCAAAGAAAGAAAATCTTGAAGGCAGTCAGCAAAACTGATAGGTAACATACTGGGGAAAAACAGTAAGAATAATATCTCATTTCTTATCATAAACAATGGAAGCCAAAGGAAATAGGAACAACATAACTCAAGTACCAAAAGGAGAAAAGAACTGCCAACCAAGGATATTACATCCAGAGGAAAATATTCTTCAAAAGTGAAGGTAAAATAAAGACATTTTTGGAAAACAAAAACTGTGATAAATTGTCACCCACAGACCTGCACTATAAGAAATACTAAAGAAAGTTCCTTAAGCTGAAGAAATAGATATTCTGGAAATAGTAGGTATGTAAGTAAATATAAAAGACCATATTTAATATTTTCTCCTTTTAAAAATATATTTTAAAAATAAACTATGTTAGGGCTTCTCTGGTGGCGCAGTGGTTGAGAGTTCGCCTGCCGATACAGGGGACACGGATTCGTGCCCCGGTCCGGGAGGATCCCACATGCCGCGGAGCGGCTAGGCCCGTGAGCCATGGCCGCTGAGCCTGCGTGTCCGGAGCCTGTGCTCCGCAACGGGAGAGGCCACAACAGTGAGAGGTCCGCGTACCGCAAAAAAAAAAAAAAAAAAAAAAGGTAATGAGTGCTGGACAGGCAGTGACAACAGACGTGTCCACCCTGCAGACACTGGGCTTAAAGATGGTAGTGAGGGAGGTGGGTAGGGGAGTGTAAGGTCCTGAGCGAGATGAAGCTCCAGCAGGGCAGGACTTACCGCACAATCTAGCTCAAGCCCTCCTGGCCTTCCAAGCAGTGGTCACCTCCAGATGGAGGTTTATGAGTGAATGTGTATACAAGAGTGCACACACACACACACACACACACACACACACACACACACACACCCCTTCTCTGTGTTTTCCTTTTTTTCACAATGGATATACAAATTATTTCTGTATAAATATTTTCTTTAAAAAGCACAAATATTTAAGACAAAAACATTTAGGGGTTGGACTTTTTTTCTTAGAGTAACATAGTGCAAAAATACTTATCTTTAAAATACTTATCTTTATCAGAAATGTATACGCCACTGGTGTTCCTGCCACTTGTGAAACATTTAGCAAGTATTTTTTTTTGCATTTTTTAAAAAATTTTATTTTATTGAAGTATAGTTGATTTACAATGTTGTGTTAATTTCTGCTGTACAGCAAAGTGATTCAGTTATATATACATTCTTTTTCATGTTTTTTCCATTTTAGTTTATCACAGGATATTAAATATAGTTCCCTGTGCTATACAGTAGGACCTTGTTTTTTATCCATTCTGTATATAATAGTTTGCATCTGCTAATCCCCAAATCCCAATCCTTCCCTCCTCCAATCCTCCTCCTCCTTGGCAACCACAACTCTGTTCTCTATGTCTGTTTGTTTCTGTTTTGTAGATAAGTTCATTTGTGTCATACATATGGTATTGGTCTTTCTCTTTCTGACTTACTTCACTTAGTATGAGAATCTCTATGTCCGTCCATGTTGCTGCAAATGACATTATTTCATTCTTTTTTATGGCTGAGTAGTATTCCATTGTATATATGTACCACATCACCTTTATCCACTCATCTGTTGATGGACATTTAGGTTGTTTCCATCTCTTCGCTATTGTGGATAGTGCTGCTATGAACATAGGGGTGCATGTATCTTTTTGAATTATATTGATAGTTTTGCCTGGATATATAACCAGGAGTGGGATTGCTGGATCATATGGAAACTCTATTTTAGTTTTTTGAGGAAGCTCCATACTGTTTTCCATAGTGGCTATACCAATTTACATTCCCACCAACAGTGTAGGAGGGTTCCCTTTTCTCCACACCCTCTCCAGCATCTATTTGTGGATTTTTTAATGATGACTATTCCGACCAGTGTAAGGTGATACCTCATTGTAGTTTTGATTTGCATTTCTCTAATGATTAGTGATGTTGAGCATCTTTTCATATGCTTGTTGGCCATCTGTATGTCTTCGTTGGAGAAAGAAGGTCTATTTAGGCCTTCCATTTAGCAAGTCTTTTAGCCTTAAAAATGGGAATAATACCTGATTTAGTGAACTTATAAATTGTGGTGGGAAACCTTACCATAATGCGGAGCACTGGAGATAGTACACGTAGACAGGTTTTCTATATTGAAGAATGTTTTACAAATGGGAAAAAATGTTATTTGTATTTCAATTCTGGAAGCCACAGGAAAGTAACTTGTGCTTTGTCCCTCCTATTCAAGATGGGTATGTCCTCACCCTTCTGAGTCACAGCCTCACCTCACCAAAGGGGGAAAACTTTACCTGTGATATCTCTAGGCTTTAACTACTAAACAAATAGAAATAATACGTGTAGCTTGGAACTAAACTGAGGGACAGAGGCAATTAAAAATAAATTAGGAGTCTTGGAAAAAGTCATTTGCAGAAACAGTTGTATCCACAGTTTGAAATATTGAGGAAATATATTAAAGCAAAAATTAATTTAATAAACATTCAACCTCATTTTTTTTTTTTTTTTTTTTTTTTTTTTTTGCAGTACGCGGGCCTCTCACTGCTGCGGCCTCTCCCGTTGCGGAGCACAGGCTCAGTGGCCATGGCTCACGGGCCCAGCAACTCCGTGGCATGTGGGATCTTCCCAGACCGGGGCACAAACCCGTGTCCCCTGCATCGGCAGGCGGACTCTCAACCACTGCGCCACCAGGGAAGCCCCCCTCATTCTTTTTAAAATATAGAATTCTATAAAATACTTCATTAGGCAAAGTCTCAGTGGGGAAACGTGGACTGTTTTTTAAGAAGAACTTTATAAATTAGAGAGACGGAAGAATAAAGGAAGGGGAGGGGGAAAGAACATGGCCCTTTTCTGAGTGTGCAGCCTTAAGAACAGGGCAGTGCAGCTCAAGTGTGAGGAGAGGAAGGAAGTGTTCTTTGCACCCACACTTATCCCTATTCATTTATAGCCCAGTCCATCATGCTAGAACCACACAAAGCCAGTCAGACAATGCCAGTCTCTGTCTGCCCGGAGAGTCCAGACACATAGACCCAAATGTGATTCAAGAACACAGTAATGGCCTAAACTCTGCCTTCTCCCATCCTGTGCTTCAACATTTGCTCTGGGCCGCTGAGCAGAAGTGCCACTGAAGAGGGTGGTTATCTGGTCTCTCCCCAAGTGATCCCAGAGCCTAGCATTGTGCTGGGAGATTGGCTGACCCTTCAAGACACCTGCCAGTTGATGCAGTGAGCATTTGACAGGTGTCAACCCAGAATTCTTTTTCTGTCCACTTGCTAACACTGCAGCTAGTGACCGCACCCACAATTCCAGATTGAGCCTTGAGTGGCTTAAAGAAATACAGACATTTCACTCCCCAGTCCTGGTCGTTAGTTCAGAGGTAGCATGTGAACTAGGCCTATTAATCAAAACAAATCTCAGGGCTCTTCTGGAATGTAGAGACAGAAACATTCTCACCATCAGGACTGGGTGGTGTACAGGCAAGAAACCCAGCATCATGGGAACCACTGAGGTGGCACTAACTCAGGGACAAAGCCAACAGAGAAGGGCCCAGAGAGAACTTCAGGGAAATACAGCGTCCTGATCATGCCATTCCTGAAGCCATGCTTTCCTTGAATTCCAGAAAGTTATTCCAGGAGGAAAAAAATCTTGTCTGTTTTATAGGCTGGTTGGAATTTTGCTGTTGTTTGATGTTTTCGTGTTAAGAGTTTTGACATTGAGGCAGGTCAGAGAACGGGAAAGACAAGAGACAAAGGAAAAAGGAAAGGAGGGGGAAGTTAAGAGAAAGAAGAAAGGAGCAAAGAGAAAACAAAAAAAAAAAGAGAGAGAAGAATAAGAGAATCATAGAGCAATTTGGGGCTATATGGGCTGGTGTGCCCATTTCTCTCATTTAACGGATGAGAAAACTGAGGCTGCAAAACTTTAAGTCACTCTCTCTGGGCAACACCACCAGTGTACACCAGCATGAGAACCCAAGGGTCCTGGCACTGAGCCACTGTCTTCCTCCGCCAAGTCACAAATATAGAAAAGCAGATTTTGGAACTAAAGTATTTCTTGCTCATTACAGAAAATTTGGGGGTATGTATATAAGTAGAAAGAAAAAAACGCCATAATTTTACCATCCAGTACAACCACTATTAACATTTTACCAATTTTCCTGTCCATTTTTTTCTATATTTAAGGATAATTTTTAGTTATAAACACTTTTTTATGTAATTTTATTCCCCAATTTTTTTCTCTTAACATTATTTCATAAGCATTCCCCTATCTGTATATTCTTCAGAAACATTTTTATGATACCATGTTTAATCAAGTAGATATATCCTAATTTACTTAATCATTTTCCTACTATTGTGTGTACTGTTTGTTCCTAATTTTTCAACATTTATTTTCAAAAAACTCCAAGGAAACCTTCCTTGCATAATACTTATCTTATTTAAAATTGTTTACTTAGAATATAGTCCCAGAAGTGAAATTTTAGGGTCAAAGGGTAGGAACTAGAGTTGCCGAATTTAGCAGCTAAAAATGTAGGATGTTCATTTAAATCTTAATTTCATATTATTTGTCATTATCTGAAATTCAGATATATCTGGGAGTCCTACATTTTATCTGGCAACCCTTGTAGGAATATTTTAAAGGTTTCCATATATATTTCCAATGCCCTTTCTTCTCTAACATGTTTCCTCAGGTTGGAAAAGAAGAGGAATGAGAGAATAATATCTAATATTTTGTAACCCAGCAGGACACTATGGGGCCCTTCATAGGACAGATCCCTCCCCCCACATCATCTGCCTACCTCTAGTTTGTAGAACAGCTGTAGTCTCCCAGGCTTCCCCTGAGTCACAAAAGCCTGGCTCAAGAATTAATGATTGAAAGAATGTGAACATGTAGTTATAACTGAGCAGGATCCTATGGGGCCTTCTTGGGACAGACCCCTCCCCCATATCCCCTGCTTTAGCCCCTCTCTTAAGTAAGTACCTAGATAATAGTATCTGATGCTTATTTCCTGAGTTTTCAGATGCTAAAAACCAACCACCAAATGGGAGAAATTAACTACTAGCCCCTAAGGATTCATCACCATCAACCAGTCAGAGAATTGGGCATGAGCTGATCACTTACCCTGGGACACGCCTCCTCACCTGGCCTTTAAAAATGCTTTGTGTTGGGCTTCCCTGGTGGCGCAGTGGTTGAGAGTCTGCCTGCCCATGCAGGGGACATGGGTTCGTGCCCCAGTCCGGGAAGATCCCACATGCCGCGGAGTGGCTGGGCCCGTGAGCCATGGCCGCTGGGCCTGCGCGTCCGGAGCCTGTGCTCCGCAACGGGAGAGGCCACAACAGTGAGAGGCCCGCGTACCTTAAAAAAAAAATGCTTTGTGAAACCCTTTGGGTAGTTCGGGGGTTTGGGGAGGATGAGTCCTTCCCCCTGCCCCTGTTCTCCTTGCTCAGCCCTGCAATAAACTCCGACATTTCAGTTTGTTTGGCCTCACTGTGAGACAAAAATAGCAGCTGTGAAACCGTGCAACTCAGATTGGGACTTGAACCCACAGTCTTTTAATTGAGATCACACACCTGGTCTCAGGACTTAATGAAGCTCAGATTCTTTTTTTTTTTTTTAACATCTTTATTGGAGTATAATTGCTTTACAATGTTGTGTTAGTTTCTGCTGTATAACAAAGTGAATCAGTTATATGTATACATATATCCTCATATCCCCTCCCTCTTGTGCCTCCCCCCCACACTCCCTATCCCACCCCTCTAGGTGGTCACAAAGCACCAAAGCTCAGATTCTTGATGTGTCATTGCTGAAAGAATTCAGTGAGAGAAAAAGTGGTAGGTAAGAAGTGGATTTATTTAGAGAGCAGCACACTCCACAGATAGAGTGTAGGCCATCTCAGAAGGTGAGAGGCCCCAAAATATGGGGTGGTTAGTTTTTACGGACTGGGTAGTTTCATAGGCTAATGAATGGGAAGATTATTCCAACTATTTCAGGGGGGAAGGGGCAGGGATTTCCAGGAATTGGGCCACTGCCAACTTTTGGCCTTTTATGGTTAACCTTAGAACTGTCATAGTGCTGGTGGGTGTGTCATTTAGCATGCTAATATATTACATTGAGCATATTATGAGGCTTAAGGTCGACTGGAAGTCAAAATCTTCCACCATCTTGGACCTAGTTGGTTCTAACCAGTTTTTGTCATGTCCTATGGCTATGTCTTTCTTTTAAATCTTGTGCCCTGCCCCCTTCCCTCCTGTTTCATTCCCCCTTCAGAGATTTTACTCCCATATTCTTTTTTTTGGGCGGTACGCGGGCCTCTCACTGTCGTGGCCTCTCCCGTTGCGGAGCACAGGCTCCGGACGCGCAGGCCCAGCCGCTCCACGGCATGTGGGATCTTCCCGGACCAGGGCACGAATCCGTGTCCCCTGCAATGGCAGACGGACTCTCAACCACTGCGCCACCAGGGAAGCCCAACTCCCATATTCTTTTGGGAAACAGAGGGGTGATGGTCCGTCTTCTGTAACTGCTTCAGGCTGAGTAGGGCATCAACACTGCCTGTCAGGGAGTAAAAATCTCTGGATACCTGTACTAGGGACCCCAGGGGCAGGACAGCTCCTTGTTTTAAGTTGGTATGGGCTGAAGTCCTCGCATAACCATCATCTTGATGTGGAATTGTTGTAACAGATTCCATAGCCTTTGTATGAATCTCCTTGATCATCACTTTTGGTAACAGCATCAGAGTACAAAAATTTCTATAAACGACAAAAGCCTTAAAAGATATGGTTAAACATCTGATTACACTTAACATACGAAATAATCCTAGTTAAATATTTCTCTTTGAGATACCTCAGGGACCCTCTAAAGTATCCCAAAGTTAGCTGGAAATCAAAAGAACTTTAATTAAAATTTGTTATTTGGGAAGTTTGTCAAAAGGTTTTAAAGCACTTGGTCAAATAAGATCACCTATTTCAGTTGGGCCAGAAGAACTGTAACAATTCAAACAGTAAATCAGCCAGATGGCAGTCACAGAATCTTTAGCTCCTCCCTGAAATACACAGATAAGTGTCTGATGCACATTCCTGAGATGTTTTACAGACACTAAAACCCCCACCAAATGGAAGAAGTTAACTACTTGTTGACCAAGAGTGCATAGTCCTCAAACCAGCTGGAGGCTGAGGATTGGTAATGTTATCCCCGTGACACTTCCCCGTTACCTCACCATCAACCAATCAACCAATTGTGCATGAGCGGATCACATACCCTGCGACTCCCCTCCCTCAGCTGGCCTTTAAAAATGCTTCCTGAGACCCATATGGGAGCTCAGGTCTTTAGAGCCTGAGCTACCTCCTCCTCCTTGCTCGGCCCTGCAATAAACTTTCCTCTGCTCCAAACTCTGATGTTTTGGCTTGTTTGGCCTCACTGTGCATCCAGCACACAAACTTGGATTTGACAACAATTTTATTTTGAGCCATGTGCTGTTTACACACTTTTTAAGCTTCATGCTGACCTCGAAGTTAAGGAATACTT
Source organism: Stenella coeruleoalba (assembly GCF_951394435.1). Lineage (NCBI taxonomy): Eukaryota > Metazoa > Chordata > Mammalia > Artiodactyla > Delphinidae > Stenella > Stenella coeruleoalba. The sequence goes on from NC_137166.1 coordinate 38,117,282, forward strand.
TTTAGATAAGAATGCTGAGGTAAGTAATGTTAAGTAAAATGTCCAAGACTGCTCAGCTAGAATGTGGGGAACTGGAATTTAGCCCAGGCAGCCGAGTGCTACATGGCCCCAGGGGCTGAAGGGATTTTCAGGCTGTGCCTCCTGAGAAGGGCAGGCTTCAGTGTGGCATCCTGCCTGAGTCCACGTCAAAGTCAAACTCAACCACCTGAACAGAATTCCCCACCTCCACAGACCCCAAATCTCCACCGCACATCACCAGGACTTTTCGCAGGAAGACAAGGGAGAGAGTTTACATTACACGTAATAGGAACAATTTCATAAAATTAATTTTGAAATTAGTTGATTCTTTCTCAAGTCCGTCTCTAGCGGCTAGCCTGGGCCTCCTTCCCTTTAACAATCTCTTCATGCTCTGGCCCCATTCTCTTCCCACTTTGGACCTCCTTCTTCTCCCCAACACCCCTGTACCACACCATGCCTCATTCCCCTCTCATGTGGAGAAAATTTGGAGGCCTTCATCTTCTTTATTTGCCTCTTATACCCATCACTCCATAGGCAAACAGCACTCCTCCCCCACCAAGTCCACCCTCCCTGGAAAGGAGAGGTTATACTTAATAAATATTTCCCTATCTAAATATCTCTAATTTTAAAATATCAAACAGTAGGGGATTTTATTCCTTCTTTCTTCCCTCTCTCCCATGCTCTCTCTCCCTCCCTCCCTTCCTTCCTTCCTCTCCCAATGTGACACTTACCAAACAAAGGGTAGGAGTGGACCCTTGGTCAATCTGTCTGCTGAATACAAGGAATTCTTCGGCTTAGGGCAGTGAGGGTCCAGAGGAGGAACAGCAGTCCCCCTGGGTACCCTGGGAAGGCTTCATGGCTGAGGTGCCACTTAGTTTGACATTGAAGGACTGGTGGACTTTGCCCACGTGGAGATGGGGTGTGTTAGGCTGTACCCCACAGGCCTGCAAGGCCTGTACTTGCTCAGCTTCAAGAAAGAGCCCAGAGTCGGCGACAGAGACATCAGTGGTTTAATGAATAGGGGGATACATGTCTGAATCGAGGTCCTGGATCAACACCCCACCATACGTGGCAGACAGCTGGCAGGACATGGCGTCAGTCTTCACTCCCGGGGGCAGGGGGAGGTTACAAGTTATAGGCGGAATTGACATCAGGTTGGCTTATCAGTTACTAGGGAAACCAGCAGAAGGGCACGCCCCTCATCACCCCTTTCATAAGCATAGTAGAGAGTTTTGTTCTAAAGCTAGAACAGGGACTTCCCTGGTGGTCCAGTGATTAAGAATCTGCTCTTCCACTACACAGGGTACAGGTTCGATCCCTGGTCAGGGAACTAAGGTCCTGCATGCCGTGTGGCACGGTCAAAAAATAAAATAAAATAAAACTAGAACAATCATTAGCTGGGGCCTGGGGCAAGTGTGTAGGAAGGTCAGTCATGTGAGTAGGGTGTAGGTAAAGCAGGCACTGGTTGAGCAGGGGATGTACAGAGAGTAAGAGAACAGCCATCTTGGGTGGCCTGACCATACAGGTTGGAATTGGGAAAGTCTGCCCCTCCCCAGTGAGGACATTTTGAAGACACAATCCAGGGAAAGAGGGCTGGGCTTGAGTCTGAAGCATTTTAAGTGCTCTGTAACCTCTTCCCTATATTCACCAGGAACTCCTTTTGGTTGACGACAAAAGGATCATGGGAGAAGCTGGCTCTGACCTTTGTCAGTCTGCATTTGGGAAGCATCCCCACACAGTGACACCCCCTCTCCAACCCCATCATTGCTGGGACTGTTCACAAATGGTTCACGAAATGCAGCTAACATGTTAAAACTGCTCATGAAAATGGATCAATCAGCACAAGGCTGAAATAATTATTAGTTCCCTTTGCTAGGAAAAAATAGTGCTCCTTAATTATTGTACTGATTGCATGAGAGGGTTTTTTTTTTTTTTAAGACAACAAACAGGCCTCTGAAGGCTCTGTCCTTCTACCTGCCGATAGAGGAAAGCGTCTAATTAAAATAAAGTATTAATTTTTAATGGGGTGATTTTCCTCACATCCTTTTTACCTCTTAGCTTAACCCAGTGACAGCTCCAAAAATTCCCCCGAAAAGAACAAACAAATTCCCATGATCTTGATGCTTCAGAGCACAGTTTTAATAAACAGCTCTGGCAGCAAGCTGTGGGAGCTTCAGAGTGGACACCAAACCGCCTTCCTTAAATCAGTATGTCCTCCTGCTTTTACCTGCCTCCAAAGGATGCCCCAGCCTCATGCCTCAAACATTTCAGGCCCCAGAGCTGCAGCTTCCTTTGGTCAGTCCAATTCTGTCCCTTTGTTGTGAGCCAAACACAAGAGCGATACCTGCTAGTAGTCGGGGGATCCAAAGAGATGACGTAAATGAACACTTGCCCGAGTGCTTGGCACAGAGTAAGCACTTAGCAAATGTGACTGAATAGTCTTGTTACTACAACAGACTAGGAGACCAAGGTCCAATGTTTGGGGAGGGTGATTTTTCAGAAGTCACACAACAAGCTGATAGCAGAGCCAGGGTGTGAAGGACATTCACACCCTGGCTCTGCCCTTCTCATTTTCCTCCTGGTATTCTGACTTGCCTCCATGCATTGGCCTCCAGTGCTGGCCATGTCCTCTACCACTGGTAGAATGGCCCTCACTGCCTGGACTGCTGTGGTTATCACCTATGGCTGGACAAGAGCCTTTGGCCCCCCTTGGACCCAGCTCCATCCTATTCTTGAATAGATATGTGTTCTTCTATATCCACTAGATAACTTTTGATTCCAAGATACAGACAGTATAAAAACAAACTGACTTAAACAAGAAAGGGATTTTTATCACTGAAATGTCCAGGGTTAGGACTTCAGGCATAGCTGGATCCGGGGGCTGGACCAATGTCATCAGAACTTGGCTTTTTCTTCTGGGCTCCTCTCTCATGAAGCCTCAACTTTCAGATAAGATGCCCTCTAGGGGTTGCAAGATGGTTACTGAATGAATGAATGAACACAGTTTGAACAACAATCTGAGCAGTCTGAACTTCTGTTTATCAGTAGATAAAGACCGCTATTTGCAAAGCCCAATAGAATTCATTTAAAAATTTAACTGGGGTACAAGAATAGCAAAAGGAACACAGGGAAAGTGGGCATTATATTACAGTTTATTTAATTCACTCCTGCTGGCACTAATTTAATTCATCTCCACAACTAAAGGAAAGACCGAGCTGAAATATTAACCTCAAAGGCAGCACTGGAACAGATAATGGAGCTCTGCCCCAAAGCACAGAATGGAAAGATAAAAGAGAAACGAACTCTGCTTCCAGGGGAAAATTAAAGGGGGTGTGTGTGGGGTAATAGAAGCCCTTTTCTAATGGTTAATTTTCTTTCTCTTTAGTCAAAGTGATAAAAGCAAATAAGTTTGTGTTTGGAATCACAGACATAGTACAAGGCCATTATATAAAGATATTATCTTCCTGCTGAAACTTCATCAGAAGTTCTTAATGTCGAAAGCATGCAAAGTGGATGTCGAAAGCATGCAAAGTGGATTTAAAATATCACAGGCAAGCAGCAGCGATTGTCAAAATGAGAGAATATTATTAAATCTGTATATTTATCCCTTAATTTTCATCTCCGCACAAGACCCCAGCATGGTGCTGCTTCTGCACAAAGATGTTGACCACGCAGCCAACTAAATGGTGGGAGGGAAACCCACTTGCGCAGAGCCCAAAATGCCTTCCCAGCTCCCTGGCTGGCCTCTTGCTTGAAAAGTGTACAATTTCAGAGTCTAAATAAACAGAGAAATGTGCCCCATCTGCCTGGATGACATTTAACTGGCATTCTATCCTCAGGTGCCACAAAGATCCTGAGGGGGCTGGTGGGTGGTGATGGTAGGACACTCCCCAGAGAGAAGGGGCCAGGAGGCAGGGCCAGCTGCAGGATTTACACAAGGGCGAGGCTGCTTCTGTCTTGGGGAGGTGAGGGAGAAGGGCAGCAGGGCCCCCCTTGACCTGCTTTCTCTCTGCGTGTGTGCTAGCAACTACCTGCTATGAGGAGTTCTCAGTGCCTGGCTCTGTACCTGAGTTTTAGACACATTCAATTAATCCTCACAAGAGCCGTGAGGAGAGGGTATTGTCCTCTTAGTTTTACAGATGAGGACACTGAGAATCAGAGGCCAAGCAACTCGCCCCAGTCCTGCGGGTGGCTCATGATGGTTCTGGGGCTGGAGCACAGCTCCGCCTGACTCCAGAGCAAAGCATTCCTCTTGCGTGCCCTGTGCAGGCAGCTCCAGGGGTAAGAAGGACAGAGTCGATGTGGACACACTGGATGGAACTCTCTTCAAGACAAACATCAAGGGGACCAGCAGGGTGCAAAGCAGTTGTTCCAGGTGTGTAAGGGAACTCGTTTGCATACAGCACTCCAGAAAGCTGCATAGGTGGTGACAGTAGTTGCTTCTGGGGTAGGAGCTGGGGCTGGAGACAGGGAGGGGAAGGAGGCCTATATTTCACTGACCCTTTTGTGCTATTTGAATTTATCATCATGTGAGGATAAATTTTATATATATATATTTATATATATATATATATATATATATATATATATATATATATATATCCATGTGAAAAGTAGCTTAGATGTGAAAAATGTTCTTAGCCAGAAGGACAAAAAGCAAGTTGTATGCATTCTGGAGGCTCCCCAGTGTCACCACCTCACACAGACCACTCCCTGGCGTGCACACACCTTCCTTCCATCTGGCTGGCTGGTATCCTCCAGGTCCCCTGCCTCATTCCTGAGCCAGGACCTCCACAGGGCTCTTTCCTGGTCCACTCAATACCTGTTCCCCTCTTCCTCTCTCTCTTCTAGTGCAAGTCCTGTTCCTCTTCAGCCTCACCTTCAACTCTGCCTCCTTCAGGCAGCCTCCCCTGACCACTCCAAGCCCTCTGTGAAGGTTTCGAACAAAGAGAACTTCCCTTCCATAGCCCAGACCTAGAGCCTTGCTGGCATCCATCTTCAGGTCAGCTCCTGAGTGCAGGCCAGTTCCACACGCCTTTCCTCCCCCTTCAGTGCGGTGGGCAGCAGAGGCTGGACGTTCAGGAGAAGTGTCTGTAATAAGCCACACTGGACACCTGCCACCCACACCCACTCAAACAGGCTGAGCTCAGTGTGGAGCCAGGAGCTGGAGCGGGGAGTGGGGCCCGCAGGCAGGCAGGGAGAAGGGAATACGGCTCCCAGTGAGCGCTCACTCTCCATTTACTGAGAGTGAACGGGTAGAGTCAGGGCTGAGGAATCCAGCTCTGTGAGGCATGAACTTAAAACAATTTGGGGGTCCACTTTAAGAAAAAGACTATGAAATTACAAATACAAAATTTTGTGTGAAAATGAATATCTAATCAGAATGAAAAAATGAATCAAGGCAAATACTAGGGGCTTAGAAATTCAAGTACCTTTTCAGATTTCTTTAGGCAAGTTGCCAGAAATGCTAACATAGACACATTTTCTGATAGCACCCCGGTCCCTCCCCACCCAGAGCACTCCTCAAGCCCCAGAGACTCCCAGCAGATGAGGGGCCTACATTTTCATGGGCTTCCCAAACAATTCACCTCTTTGGAGAAGACCCACAATGCTCAGCCACCTGTGCGAAGAATGAAGGTGACAAATCAACAAAAACCAGCTGCCAACCACATGGCTCTGCCTGTGCATCTATCAAACACTTAAGGACGATATAATGCTGTGTTCCACCTCTACGCTCACTCTTCTAGAAAACAGAAGATAAGGGAACATCCCAGCTAGGTTTTATGAAACCAGCAATATCTGACACCAAAGCCAGGCAAAGATATTTCAGGGAAAAGCCAAGATTACTCATGAAATAATTGATGTATACATACCAGAATGGCTGAAATTTAAAATAGCAACTGTTGGCAAGAGTGTGGAGCAACTGGCACGTGTATACACTTCTGGTGGGAGTGTAAAATGGTACAATCACTTTGGAAAACAGTTTGACAGTTTCTAAAAAGGTTAAAAATACACTTACCATGTAACCCAATATTTCCATTCTTGAATATTAATCCAATAGAAATAAAAACTATATGTGCACACAATACTTGCATATGAATGCTTGTAGCAGCTTTATCCCTAGGAGCCCCAAACTGGAAACAACGCAAGCATCCATCAACAGGTGAATAGATGAATTGTGGCATATCCAAACAATGGAATGCCATTCAACAATATAAAGGTAAATTCTGGCAACAGTATCGAAGAATTTCAAAACCATTGTGTTGAGTGACAAAAGCCAGACACAGAGAGTATGACTACGTGATTTCATTTACTTGAAATTCTAGCTTGGGCAAAACTAATCTATAGTGACACAAAGGATATCAGTGGTTGCTTGGGGCCACGAGTAGATGGTGGATCAACAAAGAGACAGGAGGGAAACTTTTGGGGTTATGAAAATATACTCTATCTTGATTTGGGGGGATGTATGCATTTGTATTTACATGTATTTGTCAAAACTTATCAAAATGTATAATAAGGTTTATTTTAAATTAGAAAAAAATAAATAAAAATACTGAATTTTAGATTCTTCTTCCAAATACTTTAATATTTAATGATTGGGTGGGGCCCAGGCGTTGGTATTTTTTATAACACTCCCTTACTTACTTCCCAGGTAAGACTTGGGAAAGGGATGGACTTAACTTCTGAAAAGGTAAATCAGGTCCCATCACTGCCCCCTCAAATCCTGTGTGAACCCATCCTTTTCTGAGGCAGGAGGTAGATGGGCTCCAGGCTAGGCCTTTACAACTAGCCTCCTGTTTGCATTTCCTGAGGCAGGAGGCAGGTGGGCTCTAGGCTAGATATTTACAACAGCCTCCTGTTTGCACTTTGAGATGGAAATAGCAACAGGAACAGGGTATATAGCTGGACTTTGCCTTCTGTGGACACTTTAAGATAACAGTCATGGCAGGGGCTAAACCCTGCTTGAGTAAAAGATCAGGAAGTCACATATTTCCCATCCTTGGAGCAAGGGAGACACTGCACAAGCACAGAAAGGCTCCTTGGGGTGCAAAAAGCAGGGGCACCATCCCAGAATAGGTGAAGCCAAGCCCCCCATAGGCTTCTGGGCTAGAATCCATCTCGGAAAAAAGTTGCGCACGCATGCTGGAGAGGGTCCTGGCGCAGGGCAGGTGTGGAAAAAGGAAACAGATAATTGGCCAAAGGTAAACAAAGACCTGGAAGAACTGCCCTATAAGTGATTTAACCGCCTCTTTACTGCACTCTTCCTCATTAGGGGGGACACCCACACCCTTTTTCTCTAGGTGTGTATCTCTGCCTTGCTTCTGTCTTAAACAGACAAACTGTTTCTCTGTGTGCTCTCCCACTTGTTGTGCTATGTCTCTAATAATAAACTTTGTACCTGTTTTTACAGTTTTTGCCTCCTTGAGAAATGCATTTTTCAGTGGGGGCAAGAGCCAGGGGAACTCTGCTTCTGGCCTCTAGCCCCTGGTGGACTAGTGGCTTGGATTCCTAGTTTTCACCCAGGCTGCCCAGGTCTGATTCCTGGGCAGAGAACTAAAATCTCATTTCAAGCCACCACTCACTGCTGTCTCTCCAAGATCATTTCCACCTTCCCGGCTTCATCTCAGAATCTGTGCCTCTCCCTGTTCTCTGGCCACACAGCATCGTGCCTGTCCCCTCATGCCCTCAGCAGCTCTGTGGGCTGAGGCTCACGCTGCTTCCTGCCTGCGATGCTCTTCCCTCCACTCCGCAGGGCCAGCTGATTTCTGTCAGGGCACGTACATGTACCTCCTCAGCAAGTCCTCCTCTGACCACCCCTCTGAAGTCCCCCTCCACCACCAGGCTCCTCTCCCTGTTCCTCTTCTTCACAGTATGGACACTTTGTGAATGACCTCAGCAGCTTCATTATGTGTTGATTACTCCACTGCCTGGTGTCTAAGCTCCCTGAGAGCAGGACCTTTGTCTGTCTTGTTCACTGTAGTATGTTGTCACTCAGAATGGCACCTAGTATATAGTAAGTGTTCAATAGAATTGGACTGAATAAACAGCTTGACAGAGTTGCTATGAGCTAGTGAAACTAAAGGGATTGAGCTTAAGATTCACCATCAACCACTGAAGAAAAATTGCAGAAAAGGTCCAGTAAGTTCTAAAATGATACTACAGGCAGTGGAAGAAACCAAATGCTTCATTTTCTTCCTTGTTTTCTGGTATTTTCATAAGTCTTTGCAAAGAGCAAAACTTGTCATGCTCTCCTTTGGGTGTATCTGTCCAGCCAATGAGCTTCCACCCCCTTTCTCCAGGAACTATCATACAGATCCATAGGGATGAGCCCTAAGTAACCCTTCTATACTCTCACGGCCCTGCCTTCCTGGGCACAGCTGATTGGAACAGTGATGGACATGTGACCCTAACTGGACCAATCAGATTCTCTGCAGGTGGCTAGACCACTAGTGGAGGAAGGAGGGGTTGAGAAAGCTGGGTGTTATATGTTAGTGGGACAAGCAGAGCTGGTCCAGAGGACGTTCCTGTTCCAGCATCTTAGGGTCAACCACATTCTCACCCTAGAATTCCAGGAGACCCTCTGGACCTGTTCTTAGAAACCATCCATTCTGTTTAGCTTTGTTTGTTTTCTTTTTTGCTCAGGCAAGTTTGAATGTTTCTATTATCTGGTGCAAGAAGGAACATAACTAATCAAGCATGTATTACTGTAATGATAAGAAAAATGGTGCTATAACAATTTAATTTACATACAAACATTTTCAAAATGAGTACATATTTACAACCAGAATATAAAGAGAGGTCCACTTGTAGTTTCTATTCAGCCATCCTGGACTTTCAAGATCTCTCCCTTGTTCTCTCCCCATTGCACATCCATGCCCATCCCACCTCTACTTCTTCACTGGGCTTCCTGATCCAAAGGTCCTCAGGAATTTCTGATTTCCTAACCAAGCTGGAATTAAGATTGGGGATACTGATGGTGACTGTGTCCTGGGTCATCTCAGCCATGCATCTGGGGACACCAGTGCCTCATGCCTGCTCAGCACTAATTTGAGCTGTGACACCATTTTCCAAGCTGTTGCCATCTCAAGTCAAAAGGGAACCTCTCTGGGGGAGGAGGGATGGTTGGCATTCAATTCCCTCCTGCACTTCTCAAGAGCCAAGCTTCCAAGTTCAAAGACATCTATCATGGTGAGTGATGGATGGTATTTCAGACCAGGTTGGCAGCAGGAAGGAATTAGATTCAGAAACAACCATCTGGCTTTTGCAGCTGTGTGCCCTTTACCCTGCTCAGCATCAAGCCAGCTGTCACATAATCCAAGTGGCCACAGCAGCAGAACCAGTCCTCGTGTCCAGTCCAGACAGGCCTCCTCTGAGGCCTGCAGAAGGCAGTCAGAAAGCCAATGGGGACTCCTTCAGGCTGATCACAGAGGGAGTTGGGACTGAACACAGAGACCTTTTTGAGAGCTTACTATGTCCTGGGCACCGGAAAACAGACTGAAACAAACCAAATACCTACCACCCCCTGCCCCCGCCAAGGACACTCATTCATTCATTTTAAAATCACCTATTTTTTGATGCCTACTAAACATGAACACTGGGCAAGCTTACTTCCCCTTGCAAAATGGGAAGCTCTTGATCTTCAGAATCTGGGGTCAGATCCCAGCTCCGTCACTTACTAGGTGTGTAGTGTGAGCTCACCAGTGCGTGCCCTTACATCAGCACCTTCCCTCTCCAAGGCTCCATCTTCTCATCTGTAAATTTGGGATAATAATAATACTCCTAGAACAGTGGTGACTGAAATGTCTTCAAGGTGCCTCTGAGTAGTAAACGCTCACTGATGTTAATGTCACTGTTCTTTTATTTACTTAATTTTTATTTTTTTTGACTGTTAATGTTTTTACTGTGTCCATGAAATCTTTATTCAGATGCATTTCTCTGGCCATTTAAAAAATCTGATCAAATGGTGTGATAACCTACACCATCCATTTTAGTTGCCCTAATAATCACTGATTTTGATACAACAGCTCACACTAATATGGATTATTCTTATTTGTGTGTGATTTCCCCTGGACCCCAGGAGTTGGGGCTCCTGAGTCATTCAGAGCCTCACAAATGCAGCAGCCCAGCGCCATCTGTGTGGCAGAAGCTTGACTCTCAGGCTGCATTTTTCCATTTTATGAGCAGTTTGGGAGGCAGCCAGTGTAAGCACAGTTTTTAGGACACCTGGGGAGAGATTGTGTCTTCTTACTGCTTAGCACAGAGCAGAAGAGGTAGCCAATCAATGAGCACTAGGCAATAACAGCACTTGCCGCTGACAAGCAATGTCACTCTCAATTGTGGTTTCAGAAACACATTCCGGTGGCAAGGCTTTAGAATACATCGAGTTATGTCTGTTCAACAGAAGCTTAGAGGAGCAAAGAATGTTTAGAGGATATGATTTGGCCATTCATTGCAATGAATCCTAAAAGGAGAAAAACTGAGAAAAAACAACTTGCGAGGATCCTTACCCTCAAGGGACTCTCATCTAAGTGATCAAAGAATTAAATTATTTGAGAAAAATACAAAAAAATTTTAACTCTGTGTGTGTGTGTGTCTGTGTGTGTGTGTGTGTGTGTGTGTGTGTGTGTGTGCACGTGCACGCATGCGCTAAACAGACAAGGATAGAGAATGAGACAAGAGCCAATGCTGGGCCCCACACTGAATGTGTAACTACTAATCACATTAGCTCACATTTATGGAGTGTCGATTGTGTGTCAGACACTGTACTAAGTACTTCCGTGAATGTCACTTCATTTAATTACCGCAACGTGACAATGCATTTAACTATGCCCAGTACCTGGAAGGGGCTCCACGGGAGACCCCGCCTCTATTGTTCTGCTGTTGTTGTTTCTATCATGGTCCCCTGTTTCCAGATGAGGGAATTGAGAGATGTCAAATGACCCGCCCTTGCTTTTTTTGTGTGTGTGTGGTACGCGGGCCTCTCACTATTGTGGTCTCTCCCGTTGCGGAGCACAGGCTCCAGACGCGCAGGCTCAGCAGCCATGGCTCACGCGCCTAGCCGCTCCGCAGCATGTGGAATCTTCCCTGACCGGGGCACGAACTCGTGTCCCCTGCATCGGCAGGCGGACTCTCAACCACTGCGCCACCAGGGAAGCCCCCGCCCTTGCTTTTTAACTGCAAAAACGGGTCTCAAACATGATGTGTGTGTGTGTGTGTGTGTGTGTGTGTGTGTGTGTGTGTGTGTGTTTTCCAATCTAAAAATAAAAACAATGGAAAATGTCAGTTTTTCCAATGTCCCCCCAGTGCCAGATACTGTAGTGGGCACTGTCACGTGTTCACTCACTATTTCTTTCTCTTAGCTTACAGATCATGTCACAGGTACATGGAGGCCTAAAATAGCTTTCCCAGGGTCACACAGCAAGGAAGGTGCAGAGGTGAATCCTTCAACTGACCAGTGGGCATGATTCCAAAGCCCTCCTCCTTCAGAGAGTTCTTTCCCTGGACTTGTAGAGTGGTAACAGCGTGGTTCAGAGCCATCAAGAAGCCCGAAGAAGCTACGCATGTGGAAGTGCTTTGGCAGGAACAGAGTGCCTTGCAGCTGTCAGAGGTCCTGCCCAGGAAAGGCTGAGTCTGACATCTGGACAGTCACAAGGCTCCAGTCCACTGCCCTGTGCCTTGGAGGATGTCTAGGTCGCAAAGTCACCCAGGAAAATGGCTTTCATTCCAGAACCAGAGAGAAACGGGAGGCTTCCTAGGTAAATTTGAGGAAGTTTGGAGGTTGATTTTCTGCTCTAGACACTCGTCCTCCATGCATGTGTAACTCTGTCTCCAGGTACCTCCCTGGCAGCTGACATTCTCATGCCAACTGGGATATAGTCCAGGCAGGTAGGGATGACTGGCCCCTGGGATCTCTTCTGCGTCTATGGTCAAGGTTGCAGTTGTCAGCAGACAAACCATACCTCTCCCTTTCTTCTGACAATGACTGAGGCCTAGGCCCTCTATACTTCACTGCTCACTCCTGCTGCCAGTGACCACACTAGAAGCCACAGTATCACTCCAAGCCCCCAGGATGAAGGAAGGGACAGCTATCACCTTTAATGTCAACCCCAGTTTCTTGTGAGCTAGAGAAGCAGGTTGGAGAAAATGCCCTTTAAGGACCCTTGGTTAGGAAAGTCCTGCCAGCTGAAAGTGGAACTCCAGTCCCTTGTCCCGCTGCACCTTGTGTGAGGACTGAGCAGTCCTCACTATCTCCATTTTCCCGATGAGGCAACAGAGGTTACAAATTTACCCAAAGCAGGCCACTAGTCAGTGACTAAGCCCAGGCTGCCCTGCTCCAGGTGGCCCATTCTTTCTGCAGAACTGCCAAGCTATCTAGATGTTTCACAACACAACTTCCCAACTCTCCCCTTCCATGCCTTTTATTTCAGTAAATACAATATTTGTATTCCCCTGGAAATTTCACTCTGGAGGGAGAATCTTTTGGTGGAGGCATTCTGCCTACCCAAGACACCACTTTCTTTCTTCCAGCTGGCGATGTGCTCGGGCGTTATCTCACTGATACACGGCAGAAGGTCAGCTCCTGCTAGCCTTCCACAAAGGAATTCCCTATGGTGGCTGCACGCCTAGACTTCTGAGCAGGGAGATTTCTGCCTTTGTGTCTATGGGTGTATTAATTAATCATTCCTTTAATGCCAGCTGTGTCTACACACATCACTGTAACAGTCAATTCCATTCTTAAAAGTAAGCTAATTTAAACCAAGGATATGATGAATTTTTAAAACTAAATTAGCTTAGTCTTTGTTTTAAAAAAGAATCAATCTGAATAACAGAGTTCTGCTCAAACCCGCAACGAGGCCAAATTCTTGAAATCAAAGTATCATTCATTCATTCATCCTTTTAACAGATGTGAGAGGGGCTGAGCTGGTACTCTGGGGAGTGGAACACGGATAACAGACAGCAAAGGCCCCTTAGTCTAATGCAGGGAAGAAGGCAAAAACAAACCCACCACAGAACAGCACCGAGGAGCACACCACACAGGCAAAAGGATGCCTGCTCCTCGTTCCCACCTTAATCCCAGACAGTAGGAAAAACAAACACGCGCCCATTCTACAGGGCATAAAAGAGAGGCCTGTTAAATTGGCAAACCTAGAGAACCCTGGCAGGAGAGACAGAACTCAGCCTTGAGTTTACCGTCAGGTGCTGAGGTTATTAAAACAACAGGGAGCGCTCTAGGGAGTGGACCACAGTCAACACCAGGGACATGAAATGGTGGGTTTCTTTCTTGCAGTGAGTGAGCAGTTTTTAACTGTAATCCTCCTAGATCCAGAGTGTGTGATCATATGGACAATGCATGCCAGTATTTGGCTTTTCACTATCTATAAAGAAAGGACTTTAAAAAGAGTTCTCTCCTGTCTAAAGCATGTGATAGATAAAACTAGTTAAGAGAATGGATTATTTTCAAGGACTAATTAAATGATGAAGCTATTGATGTTACGAATCACTCTCAGCTGCCATTAAAGCAGCCCCCGGATGTCTTGTGGGAGGCCGAGCCCCATCCATCTGCAGGCTGCTGAGTGACCCTGTGCACACACCTGGCAGCCAGACAGCCAGTGCTCATACCTAGGCTCTTCTCCTCACAGGCTGTGCATTGATGGTCATGTTTCCTAACATCCCCAGCCTCAGTGTTCTCTTCTTTAAAATGGGGTTAGATACCATCTTCTAAGAGTAAGCTCAAGCATGTGAAGCCATGGTAAGAGCTTAGTAAATGCTACCATCACCATTATTCAAAAATCAACCGCACAGGCCTGGGATGGATGTGATTTGCCTGTGTGGCAGTCAAGTGCAGTGATTCTGCTACTTTCTGGACTCTGCTGGAAGAGGCACAGAACCCCACAGGAGGCAAGACGTCTCAGGCCTCTGGGGGACCCAGCACATCTTGCAGGCTGTGCTCTGAATGTGCCCACACTTTTAAAAGATACCTGTCATGGGGGCCTCTGGAGGATGGAAGATCCCAGCTCTGTCTGCCCCTCCTCCCTCTTTATCTCTCTCTTCATGTTGGTGGGAATATGGTCTTCCTCTCTCCTGGAGTCCCCATCTCCTAAGGGGCTTCCTTCTTCCTGGAGCCCGGAAGGACAGACTGGGCAGGGGTTGCTCCCACTTTTGAGCAAGTTCTACATTTTAACTCCCACATTTTTGTGGCCTATGTGCAAAGGACAGCACCCCTCTCGTCTTGATGTTCTACCTCCTTGATGAGCTTTGGGCTCTCTGAATTCTTATATGGCTCTGTCCCCGGAGGCTTATACTGCAGGGTAGCTTGTCAGCTAGGGGCCTGACTTAGCATCCCCTTCCCAATTGTGCACTCCTTGGGGCAGGGCCCTCCATGCCTCCCCTCCATGCCCCTAACAGGTCTAGTTCACGGTAAGCCCGCAGTCGGTGCTGAAAGCAAGTATTAAATCAATAGACGCATAAAGAGTCTGAGACTCTTCATATAAAGTTCCCAGGAACCTGCCTCCAATGTCAGAAATCACCCATCCTCTTTAAAAAGAGGCTCCCCAAAGTCAAACACTCCATCTCCACAGGGTCCAGTTCCACTGCCCTGCTCGCTAGCGCAGCGGTGATTAATGAACACCCCACTGGCTGTGCAGCTCCAGGCTGGGAGCACGCAGAGTCCTGGAAACAACCCTAGTGGAGAATTTGTCACTGTCATCCTGGCCACTGGTCCTCCCGCCCTGTGCCCCTGCTCGGCAAGGCCTGCACCAGTCAGCAGAACTTCCTCCTCCACTGCCATTGTCGTCCCTCAGGACCCAAGCTCCTCCCAGATCCGCTTTTGGGAAGCCTGCCTACACTGAGTGAATTCCCAGGGAACAACTCTGGCTCGCGTTTTAGTGTGAAAATGCTCCCAGCCCTGTGTTTAGGGCAGCATCCTGTTTACACCTGTGGTATCTCACCTGGGGATTGAATGTCCACAGAGCAGAGCTGGCAGTTCTGGAATCCAGGGCTGGCTCTTATCTGTGTTCTGTGTGACCCTGGGCAAAACCTTTGCCCACTCTGATCCTTGGAGCTGTGTTTCATTCCTCAGAGTTATTGGGAGGGCACATGGGCTGTGGGTTCATGTCAAACACTTTTCTTGGTTAGGGCATGCAGGAGTCAGCAGGCAGACACTAAGGCACCAAAACACTGGCAGCCAAATAATAAACTAGAACGTTTTGGATGGTGATAAGGGCTATGAAGCACATCTAGAGTGGCTGGGGTGCTCAGGGTAGCCATCCTGAAGAGGAGGCATGCATCCAAGCTTCACCAAAACAATGAGAACAAGTCAGCCAAGGGAAGGTTTGAACTATTGTTTTCTAAGCAGAAGGGACAGCAAGTGCAAAGGTCCTGAGGCAGGAATGAGCTCAGCACAGTCTGGAGACAGAGCTGAGGGCCAAAGCCCCGTGGACAAGGGGGAAGAGGGTGGAAGAAACCAGAACATATAGGGCCTATAAACCATGGAAGGAATTTCAGGTTTAGGCTGAGTGTGCATAGCAGAGGGATACAGTCTGATATAGCATGTAAAAGATCTCTCAGCTATTCAGTGGGAAGTGAGAAATAGGACCTGATGAAGTTTGTACAAAGATCTCTCCATTACAATTGATGGTATTGAGGATGGCAGGTGTGGAAGCAGAGAAATCATTCAAGAAATTGTTGAAAGAAAGTAGTGGAGGCTTGGATTCCAGGCGGTGACTGTGGAGGGAGGTGGGCCGCTCCAGAGAGTGTGGCTTATGGGAGAGGTGGATGGGGGACAGAGAGAGGGAGGCAAGGAGGAATCGAGGGGACCTGGAAGTGTCCAGAGTGAGTGAATAGGCAAGCAAGGGAGCTTTTCTCACCTGGGCTCGACCTGCAGGGCCGTGCCTCTCACCACACTGTCACGCCATCCACTCCCCTCTGGACACAGCCTAGAGGAAAGGCCTCCCCAGTGTGGACCATCCCAGGTGGGACGAGCAGTGAGGAGAAATGGTGCCCACTCCACTTCTCCGGCAGCCAGCTTTTCTCTGCTTTTAGAAAATAGAATCGCCTTCTCTCCTTTCCTTTTCTGCCTGAAGAGAAGCACCCCTGTGCGGCCCCAAATGCATGGGGTTATGAAGTGTTCCAGCTCTCAATGCGTTCCTGGAATGCTGAATAGTCTTTATGAACAGAATTGATGGTCTTGTCAGCAGCGACAATATTTATAGAATATACTGTTACATTCTAGGAGAAAAAGAAAATGGTGACATGACAGCTCTCAGCAAGCTGTGGGACATGCGAGGGCCTGGAGACTGGTGGAGACAGCTCTCCCTCTGCCGGGCCCTGCCCATACTCCCCAGGCCTGCTGGGGCAGGACTCACAGTACAAAGAGCCTGTTGGATTTTGTGTTCTGTGGGAAATGGGGAGGAAAGACATTCCAGTGCTATGCTGATACTGCAAAGACATTTTCCTAAACCATGAGAGAGGAAACCGAAGGCCCCAGGGAGCCCCAGAACCTGACCTTCTGGGGAGCAGTTGAGCCATCCTGGGAGCAGATTCACAGCCTCTCCGGACTCAGCAGATGTGAGAATTAGGAAAGAGCTGCTTGCACTGGAAGCTGGATGCTCCAGGGATGCTTATGCAATGCGCTTGGAGTTGCAGCCTTCCTTGGACAGCTACTCATTAGGCATCCCCTTGTGTCAGCCTGGGCTAAGAACTGGGGATGCAGGGTAACAAGAGTCTCTGCCCTCAATCATGGGAGAGAGAGAAAATAAGAAAAATTTAAATCACCTGAAGAACCAATAGAGGGTGTTGTGAGAGAGGCTGTGGGGCGAGGCGTGGGCATTCCATAGCAGGGAGCTGAGGCCCCCTGGTGGAGAGGAGCAGCCCTCGGAAGGCCTGGAGCAAACGCACTCCTGGCAGGGGCAGCTGCCGTAAAGGCCTGAGATGGCACATTTGGCCATGATTTCCAAAGTCCCGCGGTCAATGAGGACATGATGCTGAGATGACGTCTGGGCAGCAGGAGCAGCAGGTTGGGTTTGGGACGAGGGGGCTGGTCAGCTCTTCCTGAGGTCATTTCCCAGAGCTGGAGTGTGGCTGGGGCAATGTCCTGACCGTGCTTGTGGAGGCCAAGGAAAGCCTAACCCCATCATTTTGTCCTGTGGGAGAGGGTGAGCTCCTTCCTCTCTAAATCCAAAGGAGGAGGTGTGGTCTCATCTGGGGGCCCGTGGCCTGGAAGGAACCTCTCCAGGTAGGATCTCAGTCAGGTCCATGAGGGTGGGGAATGTGGGAGTGAAGCGGTAGCAGCTGACAGCCCAGAGGCCAGCAGAGCATGCAGGGGGGCCTTACATTGTCAGTGAGTCAGTAGCCCCAGCATCTCCATGTCTGCCTGATGGGAGGGTGGCTTTGTCCCTCACCTCCTCTCTGCTGTCACTGCCAGTTCTCACACTGCCCATATGCTGGATTCTTATTTTAGATACTGTGACAATTCTCAATATAGACACCAAAGAGAAAAGGTGAGCCCTGCCCAAAGGCACTGAAGCCTCAGCACCCCTGCTATAGGGACCCCACTGTGTTTCCCTCACACTTGTAATGTGAGAAGAGTTTTCAGGTTGAAAGACTAAAAACTGTTCCAGGATTTCATGAAGACCCTGCATGCAAGCACACTGGCAGAAAGTGCCCCAAACAACTGTCACAAAGCAGAATCTTTTTACATACCCTAAAATGACAGAGAATGGATGGAGTTTAACAATTTTGTCAGGAGGAAAACTGTTAGATCTGCAGCTGACATGGAAAATGTTTGGAATGACAGGAGTCAAATCGTTCCCTACAAGATCATGTTTGTGATGAGAGTGCCCAGGAATGGAGGCCACAGGGCATGCCCAGGGACTTTAAAACTGTTAAAACATAGGTTGGGTTTGAGTCAACAGAAACCTCTTGCTCTCACTAGGCACCAGCAGCTCTCTCTCCAGGAATGAGAGGCATTAGAATTTCTTGGCCACATGTGCATCATCAGGATCCTGGTCAGGAATCCACTGGCTCTGGCGACACATCCACATCTACATATGGACAGATTGTGACACTGGCCTATACTCACCCACAGGGGCTTTCCTCCTGACTGAGGATCAGGGCAGATACTAGGCATTAAACCAAACCAGGACTACACCTCAGCTGCTGACCCAGAAAGATGGTAATGCAGACACAATTTCCCCAGAGCCCAAGGGTGTTATTCAAGGATGTTTTATTAGTTGTCTATTGCTTTTCAACAAATCATCAAGAACTTAGCAGCTGAAAACAACACCTACTTATCATCTCACAGGATGGGTCAGGAATCAGGGCACAGCTTAGCTCAGTCCTCTGCTCAGGGTCTCACAGGCTAAAATCAAGTCTCTAGTCAGGTTGTGATCTCCTCTAGAACTTGTCCTCCTCAAGCTCATTCAGTCTGTTATCAGAATTAAGTTCCCTGAGGCTGTAGGACTGAGCTCCCCATTTTCTTGCTTGTTGTCAGCCAGGACCACTCTTAGCTCCTAGGATCACCCTCAATTCCTGGCTGCAGGACCCCCATAGTTCCCAGTTTTGATGTCTGTCTTCTTCCAGCCCAGCAGGAATGTGTCTCATGCTTCAGATCTTTCTGAATTCCCTGTCTGTGACCTCTGGACCCAGATTCATGTAATTAGGTCAAGCCCACTTGAATAATCTCCCTTTTGTTAATCAAGGCAACTGATTAGTAACCTTAATCACATCTGCAAAACCCCTTTAGTCATGCAACATAACAATCACAGGAATGATACCCCATCATATCATAGGGTCTGCCATACTCAAGGGGAGAAAAGGCATGTATACCAGGGGTAAGAATATTGGGGGCCATCCTGGGATTCTGCTACCACAAGCCCCGGCTTCAGGATCACAGTCACAATATATATATCAGGCTCCTTGGCACCCTCAAACCAGCAAGGCGGCCATTGACAGGATCCCAGAGATACAGAGCTAGAAGAATTTTCCTCTGGTCATCTCAGCAGTGACAGAAATCAGGAGAAAAGCTATTTTCCCTACAATTAACTGGCTTTTCTTCAAAAAACTGAAAACCTAAGTTCTTCCATGGAGGATCACTGAGCCCCTGAGCCCTTTTCATCATTGGGGTAAGAGTACAGGTTCCAAAGTCAGCTGGGGCACCCACCAGCTGTGCAGTCTTGGGCACATTGTTAGCTTATCTGAGCCCTAGTTTTTTTAATTATAAAATAGGGACAAGGGCTTCCCTGGTGGCGCAGTGGTTGAGAGTCCGCCTGCCGATGCAGGGGACACGGGTGCGTGCCCCGGTTCGGGAAGATCCCACATGCTGCAGAGCAGCTGGGCCCGTGAGCCATGGCCGCTGAGCCTGCGTGTCCGGAGCCTGTGCTCTGCAACGGGAGAGGCCACAACAGTGAGAAGCCTGTGTATGGCAAAAAAAAAAAAAAAAATATAGGGACAAGATTGGCCTTACTTCATAGAATCATTTTGAAGATTGGCTGTGCTAATCCGTTCCAAACACTTAGTACAATGCCTGACACACAGCAAGCCACTGATACATGTGATGTGGTGGTGTTATCCAAAAAGTTTCTAGAGAAATGTGTGTGTGTGTGTGTGTGTGTGTGTGTGTGTGTGCATGTAGATGGAAGAACACAAGGCTCAGACTAAGGAGGCTTGGCCCCAAACTCAGGTCATTCATCAAGAAAGTGCCTGGTAAATTTTTTCTCCCATTCCATATGTGGCAAACATTCTACTGTCTGCTGCAGTAAGTTTGACTATATTAGCCCACATATTAGTGGGATCATGCAGTATTTTCCAAAAGGGGAATCAGGGAGATATTGGTCAAAGGGTACATAATTTCAGTTATGCAAGAAAATAAGCACCGGAGATTTAATGTATAGCAACATGACTATAGTTAACAATACTGTATTATATACTTGAAATTTGCTAACACAGCAGCTCTTAAGTGCTCCCAACACACACACACACACACACACACACACAGAAGGCACCTGGGTACTTGGCAAGGTCAAGGCCCTTCCACTCTCTGGATCTCAGTTCCTCCATCTGTGAAATGTAGATTGTTTCTAAAAGCAGATGCATTTCTAAAGCTACCCATCCCATGTAGAGAGCTTCCAGAACTTTGACTCTTGTTGGATTTGATCATTTGTTCACATACTTTGTACATATATACTGTATTAGTCACGGTTCTCCAGAGTAACTGAACCAATAGGATGTGTATATTAAACATGCATATATAGAGAGAGAGACAGAGAGACAGAGAGATTAAGGAATTTGTTCACGATGATAGAGACTGAAAAGTCCAGACCCAGAAGAGCCAGTGATTTAGTTCCTGCCCAAGTCTAAAGACAGGAGAAGACCAATGTTCCAGCTTGAAGACAGTCAGGCAGAGGGCAAGAATTCTTTCTTACTCAGCCCTTTGTTCTATTCAGGCTGTCAGTGGATTGGATGAGTCCCACCCACACTGGGGAGGGCAATCTGCTTTACTCAGTTTACCTATTCAGATGTTAATCTCATCCAGAAACACCCTCACAGACACATCCAGAATAATGTTTAACCAAATGTCTGGGCTCTCCAGGGCCCAGTCAAGGTGACACATAAAATTAACCACCACACATACTTTATGTACATATGGATTCATAAGAAGCACAACTTTTTGAAGATTAAAAAAATAGGAAAATGCCCTTGGTCACACCCATGGATCCTGCACTTGACAAGAGGATAATCCTTAACATGAAAAGGCGCTGTTACAGCCTTTCTATCACTCTTTGGAGACCTTGCCTCTATTCTCTAGAATCGCACAGTCCTCTAGTCTTCTGACCTGAAACAGTCCTCCTCAGTGAGGCGATCAGGTGTGATCCCAGCCTGTAATGCATTGTAGCTTTTAACTATTCAGCCAGAGTTTCTGATTCAGCACATTTTAATCAATTTTATTTGCTAAAATCAAGGAGATGTCATCTGTAGCAATCCCAGCTGACCTCCCAAAGTCAGACTGATAAAAATATTAATGTCAGCTCCCTGCTGCCTGGCAGAGACAACACCCAGCTTGACAAGCAAACAAATGTCTGCTGGAGGCTAGTGAACCCATATTAATGAATAGTTTCATCAGTGAAAGCTACACTCAAGGCAGAGCTGCCACAGGCTGAAGCCTCACTAGAGGCTCAGATGGCTTTCTGGTGAGATCCTCCTGCCCATCAACATCAGTTAGATGTGTCTGCCTAGACGATCTCCATCTTCAATAATGTGCTCCAGGTTGGGTGCTAGGATCACCCACACAGCTCTTAACTTTTTCTATTCTCCCGGCCAAGGTGTCCTCCTCTTACTATCTGTCAGTTACTTCCAGCTGTGACAGTTCCCCCTGAGGACACAAAGCAATTTCAAATAGGAGTAAAGGGTTATTTCTAGGGGTCACAGTCTTATGATCCCTGGCTTCATTCAGCCCAAGAGTGCGTTTTTTTCGTCACATTGTTTGGCTTCTGCAGTTCTTACAAGACAATTACCAGGTGGAGATTGTGTGGCTCACAAAACAAGCAGTTCAGCACCTTCCATCTAACTCATGTCCCTCTATGAGTATTTATGCTTCTTATCTGGCCACTGCAGGCTCTGAGTTTGTAGTTCCTGTTTTAACTGGAGCCATGATGGAGTGAATCATGTATTAAGATCCTAACGTCACAGACACACGTCTTTTATCCAGGGCAGTGCTGGGCAGCTGCACAGCCAGCCTCTGGACTCCTCTTCAGTGCTCATTGCTTAGCCCCCTCCAATTCCATCTTTCCACTCTTATTCTTTTTTTTTTTAATTGAGGTATAATTGACATACAACATTATGTTTGTTTCAGGTGTACAACATAATAATTCGATATTTGTATATATTGCAAAATGATCACCACAATAAGTCTAGTTAACAACCGTCACCATACAGAATTTTTTTCTTGTGATGAGAATTTTTAAGATCTATTCTTTAATCATTCTTTAATTCTTCATCCATCAATAGACACTTAGGTTTCTTCTGTCTTGGCTATTGTGAATAGTGTTGCAATGAGCATGAGGTGTATATATCTTTTCAAATTAATGTTTTCATTTCGGAGGAGGATAAATACCCCAAAGTTGGATTGTTAGATCATATGGTAATTCTATTTTTAATATTTTGAGAAGCCTCCATACTGTTTTCCATAGTGGTTGCACAGATTTATATTCCCACACACAGTAGACAAGGTTTTCTTTTCTCCACATCCTCACCAACACTTGTAATTTATTATCTTTTTGATAATAGCCATTCTGGCATGTGTGAAATGATATCTCATTGTGGTTTTGACTTGTATTTTCCTGATAATTAGTGATGTTGAGCACCTTTTCGTGTATCTGTTGGCCATCTGTAGGTCTTTGGAGAAATGTCTATTCACATCTCTGCCCATTGTTTATTTTTTTGCTGTTGAGTTGTATGAGTTTTTTATATTTTTTGGATATTAATTCCTTAACAGATACATGATATGCAAATATTTTCTCCCATTTGGTAGTTTGCCTTTGCATTTTGTTGATGGTTTCCTTTGTTGTGCAGAAGTTTTTTAGTTTGATGAAGTCCCATTTTTTTGTTCATTTTTGCTTTTGTTTCCTATGCTTTTGGTGTCATATACAAAAAAAAATCATCACCAGGACCAATGTCAAGAAATTTACTGCCTATGTTTTCTTCTAGGAGTTTTATGGTTTCAGGTCTTACGTCCAAGTCTTTAATAGATTTTCAGTTCATTTTTATGTATGGTGTAAAATAGTAGTCCAATTTCATTCTTTTGCATGTAGCTGTCCAGTTTTTCCAACACCATTTATTAAAGAGACTGTTGTTTCCCAATTGCATATTCTTTGCTCCTTTGTCAAAAATTAATTAATTAATGTGTTAGTTTATTCTGGGTTTTCTATTCTGTTCCATTGATCTATGTGTCTGTTTTTATGCCAGTATCACACTATTTTGATTACTAGAGCTTTGTAATATAGTTTGGAAACAGGCAGCATGATATCTCCAGCTTTGTTCTTGTTTCTCAAGATTGCTTTAGCTATTTGGGGTCTTTTGTGGTTCTGTACAAATTTTAGGATTGTTTGTACTATTTCTGTGAAAAATGCCATTTGAATTTTGATAGAGATTGCATTGAATCTTTAGATCACTTTGGGTAGTATGGACATTTTAACAATATTAATTCTTCAAATCTATTAGCACAAAATATCTTCCCATTTATTTTTATCTTCTTCAGTTTCTTTCATCAATGTCTTATAGTTTTCAGTGTACAGGTTTTTCATCTCCTTGGTTAAATTTATTTCTAGGTATTTTATTCTTTTTGGTGCAATTGTAAATGAGATTGTTTTCTTAATTTCTCTTTCTGATAGCTTGTTAATAGTATATAAAAATGTAACAGATTTCTGTGTATTGATTTTGTATCCTGCAACTTTACTGAATTCACGTATTAGGTCTGACAGTTTTTTGGTGGAGTTTTTAGGGTCTTCCATATATAATACCATGTAATCTGCAAATAGTGTTTTACTTCTTTCCAATTTGGATGCCTTTTATTTCTTTTTTTATTGGAGTAGAGTTGCTTTACAATGTTGTGTTAGTTTCTGCTGTACAGCAAGATGAATCAGTTATACATATACATATATACTCTTTTTTAGATTCCCTTCCCATTTAGGTCACCACAGAGAATTGAGTAGCGTTCCCTGTGGTATACAGTATGTTCTCATTAGTTTTCCATTTCATATAAGGTAGTGTATATATATATATTAATCCTAATTTCCCATTACATCCCACCCCCACTTCCCCGCCTTGGTAACCATACATTTGTTTTCTACATCTGTGATCCTATTTCTGCTTTGCAAATAAGTTCATCTGTACCATTTTTCTAGATTCCACATATAAGTGATATTACACAATATTTGTCTTTCTCCTTCTGACTTACTTCACTCTGTATGTCAGATTCTAGGTCCATCCACATCTCTACAAATGACCCAGTTTTGTTCCTTTTTATGTCTGAGCAATATTCAATGGTATACATGTACCACTTCTTTATTCATTCCTCTGTAGATGGGCATTTAGGTTGCTTCCATGTTCTGGCGACTGTAAATAGTGCTGCAATGAACAACCAGGTGCATGCGTCCTTTTGAATTATAGTTTTCTCTATGGATATTCCCAGAAGTGGAATTGCTGGATCATATGGTAGTTCTATCTTTAGTTTTTTTTTTTTTTTGCGGTACGCGGGCCTCTCACTGTTGTGGCCTCTCCCGTTGCGGAGCACAGGCTCCGGACGCGCAGGCTCAGCGGCCATGGCTCACGGGCCCAGCTGCTCCATGGCACATGGTATCTTCCCGGACTGGGGCACGAACCTGTGTCCCCTGCATCGGCAGGCGGACTCTCAACCACTGTGCCACCAGGGAAGCCCTATCTTTAGTTTTTGAAGGAATCTCCATACTGTTCTCCATAGTGGTTGTACCAATTTACATTCCCACCAGCAGTATAAGAGGGTTTTCTTTTTGCCACACCCTCTCCAGCATTTATTGTTTGTAGATTTTTTGATGATGGCCATTCTGACCCCAGTGTGACGTGATACCTCATTGTAGTTTTGATTTGCATTTCTCTAATAATTAGTGATGTTGAGCATCTTTTCATGTGTTTTTGTCCATCTGCCTGTCTTCCTTGGAGAAATGTCTGTTTAGGACTTCTGCCCATTTTTTTGATTGCATTGTTGTTGTTTTAATATTGAGCTGTATGAGTTGTTTGTATATTTTGGAGATTAATCCCTTGTCAGTTGCTTCATTTCCAAATATTTTCTTCCATCTGAGGGTTGTCTTTTCATTTTGTTTATGGTTTCCTTTGCAGTGCACAAGCCTTTAAGTTTCATTAGGTCCCATTTGTTTGTTTTTGGTTTTATTTTCATTACTCTAGGAGGTGGATCCAAAAAGATCTTGCTGCAATTCATGTCAAAGGGTGTTCTGCCTATGTTTTCCTCTGAGGTTTTATAGTATCCAGCCTTACATTTAGGTCTTTAACCCATTTTGAGTTTATTTTTCTGTATGGTGTTAGAGAATGTTCTAATTTCATTCTTTTACATGTAGCTGTCCAGTCTCCCCAGCACCACTTATTGAAGATATTGTCTTCTCCATTGCATATTCTTGGCTCCTTTGTTACAGATAAGGTGACCATAGGTGCATGGGCTTATCTCTGGGCTTTCTATCCTGGTCCATTGATCTATATTTCTGTTTTTGTGCCAGTACCATACTGTTTTGATGAC
The DNA here is from genome assembly GCF_951394435.1 of Stenella coeruleoalba. Lineage (NCBI taxonomy): Eukaryota > Metazoa > Chordata > Mammalia > Artiodactyla > Delphinidae > Stenella > Stenella coeruleoalba. Next base: position 38,142,579 of record NC_137166.1, read on the forward strand.
TGTAGCTTTGTAGTATAGTCTGAAATCAGGAAGTATAATTCCTCCAGCTCATTTTTCTTTCTCAAGATCGCTTTGGTCATTCGGGGTTTTTGTGTTTCTGTACAAATAACATTTTTGTTCTAATTCTGTGAAAAATGCCATTGGTAAGTAGGTATGGGTTGCACTGAATGTGTAGATTGCTTTGGGTAGTATAGTCATTTTCAAAATATTAAGTCTTCCAATCCAAGAACATGGTATATCTCTCCATCTGTTTGTATCATCTTTAATTTCTTTCATCAGTGTCTTATAGTTTTCTGCATACAGATCTTTTGCCTCCTTAGGTATGTTTATTCTTAGGTATTTTATTCTTTTTGCTGCAGTGGTGAATGGGATTGTTTCCTTAATTTCTCTTTCTGATCTTTCATTGTTAGTATATAGGAATGCAAGAGATTTCTGTGTATTAATTTTGTATCCTGCAACTTTACCAAATTCATTGATGAGCTCTAGTAGTTTTCTGGTAGCATCTTTAGGAGTCTCTATGTATAGTATCATGTCATCTGCAAAGAGTGACAGTTTTACTTCTTCTTTTCCAATTTGGATTCCTTTTATTTCTTTTACTTCTTTGGTAGCTGCGGCTAGGACTTCCAAAACTATGTTGAATAAAAGTGGTGAGAGTGGACATCCTTGTCTTTTTCCTGATCTTAGAGGAAATGCTTTCAGCTTTTCACCATTGAATATGATGTTAGCTGTAGGTTTGTCATATATGGCCTTTATTATGTTGAAGTAGTTTCTCTCTAAGCCCATTTTCTGAAGAATTTTTATCATAAGTGGGTGTAGAATTTTGTAAAAATGTTTTTCTGCATCTACTGAGATGATCATATGGTTTGTACTCTTCAATTTGTTGATGCAGTGTATCACACTGATCGATTTGCGTACATTGATGAATCCTTGCATCCCTGGGATAAATCTCACTTGATCAGGGTGTATGATTCTTTTAATGTGTTGTTGGATTCAGTTTGGAAGTATTTTCTTGAGGATTTCTGTGTCTATGTTCATCAGTGATATTGGCCGGTAATTTTCTTTTTTTGTGATATCTTTGTCTGGTTTTGTTATTAGGGCAATGGTGGCCTCATAGAATGAGTTTGGGAGTATTCATTCCTCTGCAATATTTTGGAAGAGTTTCAGAAGGGTAAGTGTTAACTCTCCTCTAAATGTTTGCTAGAATTCACCTGTGAAGTCATCTTGTCCTGGACTTTTGTTTGTTGGGAGTTTTAAATCACAGTTTCAATTTCATTACTTGTGATTGGTCTGTTCATATTTTCTATTTCTTCCTGGTTAAGTCTTGGAAGGTTGTACCTTACTAGTAATTTGTCCATTTCTTTTAGGTTGTCCATTTTATTGGCACATAGTTGATTGTAGCAGTCTCTTAATGATCCTTTGTAATTCTGAGGTGTCCATTGTAACTTCTCTTTTCTCATTTCTAATTTTATTGATTTTAGTCCTCTCCATTGTTTTCTTGATGAGTCTGACTAAATATTTATCAATTTTGTTTATCTTCTCAAAGAATCAGCTTTTAGTTTCATTGAACTTTGCTATTGTTTTCTTCATCTCTATTTCATTTATTTCTGCTCTGATTGCTATAATTTCTTTCCTTCTACTAACTTTGGGTTTTGTTTGTTCTTCTTTCTCTAGTTGCTTTAAGTGTGAGTTAGGTTGATTATTTGAGATTTTTCTAGTTTCTTGAGGTAAGATTGTATTTCTCTAAACTTCCCTTTTAGAACTCCTTTTGCTGAGTTCCGTAGGTTTTGGATCAATGTGTTTTCACTGTAATTTGCCTTTAGGTTTTTTGTTTTTTTTTTTGCGGTACGAGGGCCTCTCACTGCTGTGGCCTCTCCCGCTGCAGAGCACAGGCTCTGGACGCACAGGCTCAGTGGCCATGGCTTACGGGCCCAACTGCTCTGTGGCATGTGGGATCCTCCAGGACCGGGGCACGAACCCACGTCCCCTGCATCAGCAGGCAGACTCTCAACCACTGTGCCACCAGGGAAGCCCTAGGTATTTTTTGTTTTCCTCTTTGATTTCTCCAGTGACCCATTGGGTATTTAATAACATATTATTTAGCCTCCATGTGTTAGTGATTTTTACAGGTTTTTTTCCCCAGTAATTGATTTCTAATCTCATAGCATTGTGGTCAGAAAAGATACTTGATATGATTTCAATTTTCTTAAATTTATTGAGGCTTGATTTGTGACCCAAGATGTGATCTATCCTAGAGAATGTTCTGGGTGCACTTGAGAAGAAAGTGTATTCTGCTGCTTTTGGGGGGAATGCCCTATAAATATCAATTAAGTTTATCTGGTCTAATGTGTCATTTAAGGCTTGTGTTTCATTAATTTTCTGTCTGGATGATCTGTACATTAGTGTAAGTGGGGTGCTAAAATTCCCCACTGTTATTGTGTTACTGTTGATTTCCCCTTTTATGGCTGTTAGGATTCATCTTATATATTGAGGTGCTCCTATGTTGGGTATATATATATTTACAATTGCTATATCTTCTTCTTGTATTGATCCCTTGATCATTATGTAGTGACCTTCCTTGTCTCTTGTGACAGTCTTTATTTTTAAGTCTATTCTGTCTGATATGAGCATTGCTACTTCAGCTTTCTTTTGATTTCCAATTGCATGGACTATCTTTTTCCATCCCCTCACTTTCAGTCTGTATGTGTCCCTAGGTCTGAAGTGGGTCTCTTGTAGCCGGCATATATAGGGGTCTTGTTTTTGTATCCATTCATAGCCAGTCTGTATCTTTTGGTTGGAGCATTTAATCCATTTACATTTAAGGTAATTATCGATATGTATATTCCTATTACCATTTTCTTAATTGTTTTGGGTTTTTTTTTTTTTTTTTTTTTGCAGTACGTGGGCCTCTCACTGTTGTGGCCTCTCCCATTGTGGAGCACAGGCTCCAGATGCGCAGGCTCAGCGGCCATGGTTCATGGGCCCAGCCACTCCACAGCATGTGGGATCTTCCCAGACTAGGGCATGAACCCGTGTCCCCTGCATCGGCAGGCGGACCCTCAACCACTGCGCCACCAGGGAAGCCCCTAGGGTTTGTTTTTGTAGGTCTTTTTTCCCCTTCCTCTTGTTCTCTTCTCTTGTGGTCTGATGACCATCTTAATGTTGTGTCTGGGTTGCTTTTTCGTTTATGTATGTGTATCTATTGTAGTTTTGTTGGTTTGCATTGCCCAGGAGGTTTTAATAAAACAGTCTATAAAAATGCAAATGAAATTCCCATTTCCCGCATTTGTACTCCTCTCCTCAATGTTGCTGGTTTTGATATCATATATGTGTATGGATGATTTCCTGCTTTTACTGTTTGTTCATCTTTACCAGTGAGCTTTCCCATTTCTGATTTTCTTGCTTCTAGTTGTGGTTTATTTTTTTTTCATTTTCCCCTGCCTAGAGAAGTTCCTTTAACATTTGTTGTAGGGTTGCTTTGATGGTGTTGAATTCTCTTAGCTTTTGCTTGTCTGTAAAGCTTTTGATTTCTCCATTGAATCTGAATGAGAGCCTTGCTGGGTAGAGTATTCTTTGTTGTAGGTTTTCCCCTTTCATAACTTTAAATATGTACTGCCACTCCCTTCTGACCTGCAGAGTTCTGCTGAAAAATCAGCTGATAACCTTATGGGCATTCCCTTGTATGTTATTGGTTGCTTTTCCCTTGTTGTTTTTAATATTTTTTCTTTGTATTTAATTTTTGTTAGTATGATTAATATGTGTCTTTATGTGTTCTTCCTGATCCTGTTGGGACTCTGTACTTCCTGGACTTGGGTGACTATTTCCTTTCCCATTTTTGGGAAGTTTTCAACTATAATCTCTTCACATATTTTCTCAGGCCCTTTCTCTTTCTCTTCTTCTTCTGGGACCCCTATAATTCAAATGTTGGTGTTTGTAATGTTGCCCCAGCAGTCTCTGAGACTGTCCTCTTTTCTTTTCATTCTTTTTTCTTTATTCTGTTCCACAACAGTGGTTTCCACCATTCTGTCTTCCAGCTCACTTATCAATTCTTCTGCCTCAGTTATTGCATTATTGATTCCTTATAGAGTATTTTTCATTTCAGTTATTGTATTTTTCATTTCTGTTTGTTTGTTCTTTAGTTCTTCCAGGTCTTTGTTAAACATTTCTTGCATTTTCTCAATCCGTGTCTCCATTCTTTTTCCAAGATCTTGGATCATCTTTATTATCATTACTCTGAATTCTTTTTCAGGTAGATTGCCTTCTCCTCTTCATTTAGTTGTTCTTATAGGTTTTAATCTTGCTCCTTTGTCCACAACAGATTTCTCTGCCGTCTCATTTTGTCTAACTTATTGTGTTCATGGTCTCCTTTCTGCAGGCTGCAGGATCATAGCTCCTCTTCCTTCTGGTGTCTGCCCCAGGTGGGTGAGGTGGGTATTGAGTGAGGCCTCCCCTTTGCTCTGTGGTTGCCACCTCCCTGTCAGAGGCATCGTGTACTCCCTAGTTGTTGAAGTAAATGTCCCAAGATCTGTTTTTTAACTATGTTTCTGATCTACAGTGTGAAGTAGGTGGGATTGATAGAGTTTCTTCAGCAGTAATTTTACTGTGGCAACCTGAATTGAAGCTTATGAGATGCTCAAGCTCATTTCCTCATACCTCTTCACACATCACACTTCAGCAAACAGTTGCTCCCATTCAAAGAAAGGAGAAGTTGGGGACAACTGCAGCAGTGGAGGAGGTGACGACCTCTTCGGTCAAGCTGGGGGCACAGAAGGGAATGGCTAGCCTCAGCCTTGAATCACAGCAAACGGAAACAGCACACCAATAAGAAGGCAGTGAGGAAGACCTCATAAAACCCCTATTTCTTTTTTTTTTTTCCTTGCCTAATTGCTCTGGCAGAACTTCCAATTCTGTGTTGACTAGTAGTGGTAAGAGTGGGCATCCTTTTCTTCTTCCTGATCTTAGAGGAAAAGTTTACAGCTTTTTAACCTTGATTGTGATGTTAGCTGTGGGCTTGTCACATATGACCTTTATTATGTTGAGGTACATACCCTCTATACCCACTTTGTTGAGAGTTTTTATCATGAATGGATGTTGAATTTAGTCAAATGCTTTTTATGTATCTATTAAATGATTATATGATTTTTATCCTTCGTTTTGTTAATGTGATGTATATAATTGATTCATTTTTGGATGTTAAAACCACTCTTGCAGCCCCAGAATAAATCCCACTTGATTATAGTATATGATCCTTTTAATGTATTGTAGAATTTGGTTTGTTAATATTTTGTTTGGGATTTTTGCATCTAAGTTCATCAGGGATATTGTCTGCTCTTAGTCGTAAGTGGTGACTCCAGCATGTTTCCTTCCATTGGAAATGAGGAAGAGCCAAGCTAGTCCCATGCAAGGGAGCAACAAACCCAAGCAGCTTCTTTTCAACTCTCCAAAGGCAGAGCTAATTCTTACCTGCTCCAAAGAGAAATGTGGTCTGAAAAGAGAAGAATCATTTGAAAAATCTAGGAGTTCATGCAGTGAGTGATGTCATGCTGACCACAGTGTGTGAAATGGCCTAATGAGTGTGTGACATGTGATGCAGTGGCCTCCCTGCAAGGATGATGGGCTCCCCAATGGATCAACTTCATCCTTAGATTCCCCCTACAGCCAAAGTGCACAGCTGCAGCCATCAGCTTTGCCCGTGCAGCCCCCTAGATACAACCTGTTTGTACAAACTGAACACTAAACAGAGAATTTGGTACTGCAGAGGTATGGCAAAGGCCTGCTGCCTCCTAAACAACTAAAGTGTAAAGTCTCATGGGGTGGATGCCCTGCATTGGCAGGGTTTTTGTTTAACAAAACTAGCCAGTGGAACAAAACTCTCATCAGCTAGAAACTTAAGCAAAAAGGCCATCCAGCAGTCTTGTTGCCCAGGACTTTCCTGTAATTAGAGAGGGATGGAGAGGATGAAATGATCTGGGTGGAGGGATTCTCAGACCCAGGATTGAGGGTCAAACAAAAAGCAGAGACATGTGACGTTTTCACGCAGCTTTGGGAAGACAGGGAGAAAGGAGAGAAAGAGAAAGAAAGAGGTCAGAGGAGGAGGCAAGAATAAAAGAGGGAAAGGGAAAGGAGAAACTGACCCAAAGGACACCAGGAAATGTGCATGCCTGCCCTGCCTGAGGTCCAAACTCACCAACCCTATCAAACACTGGCCTATTGATGCGGCTCCCAGGGACCTCTGTCAGGAGCACCGTCTGTGGAGTCAGATCTGGGGCAAGTCACTGAATCTCTCTTTGTCTCCATTTCCTTCTTTTTATCTCAAGTGCAATAATAATAATAACATGTACCTCCTATCATGGTTATGAGATTCATTGAAGTGGTGTACGTTACATGTTTAGCACAGGGACTGGCTTACGCTTAAATGCACAAGAATTGCCAACCCTCACCAATGCTGTCTGTCAGATGTGAGATAAAGCCTGGTGTCCCTGGAGTCCTCCACTCTTGCTGGGATGCAGCTCCCTCGGGAAAGCTGGTGTTTCCAAATGGCACCCCTGAACAAATGGCACACAAGCTCAGGCTGCTTTGCCACATCTGTGTGCAAACCTCCAAGCAATTGCTCTCTATAGCAAGGTAGAGGGGCTGGGGTGGAAAGGCCAGAGACCAGAGACTGTGAGTCCTGCCCCTTTCCCCCAGTAAAGCCTGCTTTGCACCTGAACCTGCTGGTGACAGGGTGGTTGGTTAATGCTTCCTGCCAGGCAAGACAGCTCACTGATCTCTTGCTGTTTTCCTTGAGGTTAGAAGGGGAGCAGAGGTCCTGCTCCCTAGAGGCACTCTCTGGGAGGAAGACTGGACCCTGGGCCTCCCTGCCCTGCCTGTTTCCCTTTCCTAAATGGTGACACAGAGCCACAGGGTGTCCAGTCATGAAGGGATGTCACAGGCTGGGACAGGGCAGTCATCCTAGAGGTAATCATTGTGAAATCTGGAGCCTTGATGCTATGTGAGACCCAAGGCTTCCTGCATAACTCTTGCAGAATACATGGGAGGCAAGGATAACGTCTGAGGTTGACCGTCTCCTCATCAAGATGTTGGATGCAAGGGCCTGCCAAGGCTAGGTTTAAGTTGACTTCTTTTTTTTTTTTCAGTACGCGGGCCTCTCACTGTTGTGGCCTCTCCCGTTGCGGAGCACAGGCTCCAGACGCGCAGGCTCAGTGGCCATGGCTCACGGGCCCAGCCGCTCTGCGGCACGTGGGATCTTCCCGGACTGGGGCACGAACCTGCGTCCCCTGCATCGGCAGGCGGACTCACAACCACTGCGCCACCAGGGAAGCCCTAAGTTGATTTAAAGAAAATAAGAATTGTTATACTTATTGTGAGCTTGCAGTTGTGAACTATGGTTCATAGTGTTACACATCCAACAACTGCCCTCTCCCTCCACAGCCGGCTTCAGTCCAGCATAGTAGGGGCCAGGGCCACCTAGCTCGTCTCCCCACTTCCTCTTTCTCTCCTCCACAGTGGTACTTAAGAATGCGCATCTGATTGTGCCTCTCCCCTGATAAGAACACGGAGGTCCACCCCTGCTCACCTGGCTCAGAGACCCTCCATTGTCAGCTCTACCTGAAACCCTCCCTCTCCACTCACCCCCTCCACCTCCTTTTATTGAGTTCTCACCACGTGCCAGGTACTCTTCTACATATTGCATCAGCTCGTTTAGTCTCCACCACTTATGTGTATCTTCCATTATCATCTTCATTGTGCTGATAAGCACACCGAGGCACAGGAAAGTTAAATTACTTGTCAGGGGTTACCCAGCCAGGAGCCCCAAATCTGTTCCTTACCCACCTTAGTAAATGGCACCACCAGGCACCCAGAACCTCAAGCCAGAAACCCAGGAAACCCATCCTTGATCTGTTTCTTTCCATCACCCTCCACATGTACTCCAACAGCAAGGCCTGTCGGTACTACCTTCAAAATGCCTCAAACCCACACACTTCTTTCTCCCTTTTCACTGCCCACCAGGCTGATCCAAGCAACAATCACTTCTCACCAGAATGACTCCAATAGCTTCCTCACTGGCTTGCCTGCTCTAACTCATGCCCTTCATGCATTTCATCTCCCTCTTTCTTTCTTTCCTTCCTTTTTTCCCTCCTCCTTATTTTCTCCTTCCTTGTTTTTTCCTGGCTTCCTTCTTTTCTCCTTTTCTCCCTCCAATCCTTTATTCTTTCTTTCTGTTTTAAAATGTATATTTTATTATTATTCAGGTACATGAGACCAACATATCTGATGATTGCCGTTAAAGTAACAGTTGGTTACATTTCCCAAGAGGAGAGGGCATGTCATACCATGCAGGGCCACACGGGGAAGCAGTAAGGTCAGTCAGGAGGCAGGGCGAGTGAGGGAATAAAGTGAACAAGAGCCTTTATTGTGAAATCCATGGAAAAGAACAGAAGAGGCAGGGTAAGCAGGTTTGGGGTTGGCTAGTTTTAATAATTTTGGTGGGCTCTGGAGTGTAGAGGCTGTCCCTAGTTTCCTGGAAGCTGGCCCTGGGTGATGAGGGCAGGGTGATAGTGGCCCAGAATATGAAAGCCTGATAGAGGAGGAGGTTGGGCTCTGGATTGAGGAACTGGCAGTCTCTCCAGCGTCAGCAAAGCCCCCAAATATCAAAGTATCAGAAATATAGAAAATGTAGAAAATTTAAAAGTCTTGATTAATACTCTTGCCTTTCTTCCTTTCTTCTTTCCTTTATTTTTTGCTTCAGAGCTTTTTATATGCAAATAACCTTCCCCAGGTACAGTTGAAGCCCATGCTCTACCCTTCCACTACAAAATTACTTTCCTTCTCCATAAAAATATCCAGATGTTTATAAAGTTTTCATAAATGATGTCATAGTATATGATATAAATGTGTGTGTAGAGAGTCTCCAAAATATACCTAAGAAAGTACCAAAAGACAAAAATAGAAAGAATATGAGTAAAACAATGTTTCACTGAAGAGAGATTCCAAAATTGAAGAAAGTGCATCTTGAAGGAATAGCAGCATAAACAAAAATAAATCCACACCTGGACACCTCATAGTGAAGCCAGAGGGTGTCACAGGCAGGGAGAAATATTTTAAAGGGCATCTGAAGGTAAATATTAACCACAAATGAGTGACCATTGATCAGAGACTGCTGACTAGTCTGGAAATATTTACCATAGACAGTGTGATAATGTCAGCATAGACATAAAGGACACCTTAACGTCAGCTTAGAATTCTATGCCCAACTAAACTTTCCAGACCTTTGCTTAAAAAGGAAAAACAAAAAACTGCTGAAGGATATGCTTCAACCCAAGGAAACATGAATCTAGAGAGAAGACCGGGAAGGGAAAAACAGTAGTGAACATAAAAATTGACAGAATATGTATGATGGTTAATTGCATGTGTCAACCTGACTGGCTCCTGGGGTGTCCAGATATGAGGTTAAACATAATTTCTGGGTGTGTCTGTGAGGGTGTTTCTGGATGAGATTAACATTTGAATATTAGACTGAGTGGTCCACACTGGGGAGGGGTGGGGCTCATCCAATCCATCCAGGGCCTGAATAGAACAAAAAGCCAGAGGAGGGGAGAGTGTGCACTCTCTGATTGATTGCTTGAGCTGGGACATCAGTCTTCTCCTGCCCTCAGGCTTGGGGCTTATACTACTGGCTCCCCCGTTCTCAGACCGGGCTTTTCTAGGCCTCCAGCTTGCAGACTGCAGATCGTGGGATTTCTCTGCCTTCTTTACCGTGTGAGTCAGTTCCTTATAATAAATACCTGGATGTAGATCTAGATGTGGTTACAGATATGTATCCTACTGGTTCTGTTTCTCTGGAGAACCCTGACTAGTATAATATGTTTAATTTATCAGTGACTGTTGTAAAAAATCTATTTTCCCTAAATTAGGAAAAGATAAAACTAAAACATGGACAAGGGGAAGGGATGTTCCATGAAGAGTTAAAACACATTAAGGTCTGTTTAAGAAGAGGATGAAAACACACAAAATAGCTTCAGGAAATTTATAGAAATAAAGAACAGGTGAGCGCTTTCCAATTTTCACCATATAAGCCATGTTTTAAAAAACATCCTTGTACATGTGTTCATGTTTTGGAGACACAGACTCCAGTCACATTCACAGTGAGGTTTGCCTATAGAGGACCACACAGTATGTGAATATATCTAGTCATCAGCAACAAAACATCCTTAGGGATTTCGGGTTTTCTGCTCTCTGTAAAATATACCTTCCATGGGGAAAATTAGATGCATGCTAATTAAGGGCACTCTTAAATTGGATCCCTCCTGAATGCATAGGTTCTATGACAATGGTCAGAAACATCAGACAACAAGGTCCTACTGTATGGAACATAGGATTATATTCAATATCCTATAATAAACCATAATGGAAAAGAATATAAAAAAAGAATGCATATATATATATATATATATATACACACACACCTATACATATATATATAACTGAATCACTTTGCTGTACAGCAGAAATTAACACAGCATTGTAAATCAACTATTCAATAAAAAAAAAGAAATGTCAGCCTAGCAGTTATATATGGTCCACAGAGAAATTTTGTTTAGCTCATTCAGTTTAATCTTTTAAAAAATTATTTGCCAACACATAAAACAAAGGAAATTCCACATAGAAATCCATATTGCCATCTTCCCTTGGAAAACTGTGCTATTATATTTAGCAACCCTGATTCCCTGAGAGTCACCCACCACAGGGCAAGGCTGATGGAAGCCAGCCCTGGGGAAGGACTTGCACGCTTTTCTTTGTTTCAATCCATTTCTTAGCAGCCAGGCCCAGAGGGCATCTGAGTGCGCCAGTGCTGTGGGGTCTATTGTATTCATAACCATTTTTATTTGAGTATTTCCAAGCCTCCTCTCTGGATCTAGTTACTGTAAAGCAATGGTTAAGAGCTGCTATTCTGTCTTCTTCGGGAAGAAGTTCACCATCTGCATGGTCTTTGTGGATACTTCCCATTTCGGGAGCGAACAGCTGCTTGGAACACACCGCCTCCCGCCCCAGTTACATTGTGTTCTATGGCAGCTACGGGGCCCGCATTCTCCCCCAGGGCTGAGAGAGACACTTCACTTTTCTGAAAATTACTGACTCTGTTCAACCTTTGGGGGTTGTGTTAATATTAGAATTATTTAATTATTTGAAAAGGTTGTATATTTTCCTGGTTGAAAATTTTAAAAATTATAAAATGATATTTAAAGAATTTTCTTTCTCCCATCCTTTCTACCATCTACCCAGGTTCTACACACCTCTCCCCCCACCAAATAAATGGACAGTTATTACTTTTTGATGTATCTTTGTAGAGAATTTTTTAATCCGTATACATACAAAAGCAATGTACGGTCTCCCTCCATCTTTAACTCACATGGTAACATGCCTCCATCTTTAACTCAAATGGTAACATGCCTCACTTGTTTTCACATTTATTTAAAGTATACATGGAGAATTTTTCACGTGGCTAAAGAGAGGACTCCTCATTGTTTTTCATAGTCACTGAAGATTCCGTTGCATGGATGTTCACAATTATTCAACCCGACCCCAATTGATGAACTTTTAGGTTGTTCCATATGTTTTCTCTTACAAACATTGCTGCAACAAATAACCTTGAACATACTGACTAATACAGTTGACATCTCATCAACTAGCAACTCTCCTGCAGAATCTAAACCAGCACAAATTCCCTGACCTTGTACAATAAATAAACCTCATCTCCTCTATTGATCATCTGCTTCTCCCCATTCACAGAAACACCACCACACCACCACGGAATATCTAGACACTTGAAGTCTAAACAACGTAGAGACCTCTTGCCTTTTATGCTCTCCAGTGACTCTTGCAGATTAAAAAAGAAAAACGATTTAATCCATCTCTCTCACTCCCTGGCAGTGTTATAAAATGTGGGTTCAGAAGAACATGGAAAATTAGATGATTTTCTTATGTTAGTTGTCTTTTGAGTTATTAGCAGTATTAATATAGTACAATATGCACATAATTAACAAGCCTTCTGAATTTATTACATATACTTTTTCTTGTGCCTTTTAATTAGCCAGCACTCTAGTTGGAGGTGGCATAGTGATTCAAATGATGGCTAAATGTGTCAGATGGTGACAAAATGCACTAACCTGCAGAGGGGAGAGAAGAAAACTCTAGAAATACCATAAGATATTTTTATCCCATTAAATGCATAAAAGTTTCTCAATGTATTATTCATAGTATAACCATAGCACAAACAAAGCATGACTTATTGAGTATTTTAATACAGCCTGTTAATGCTATGCAATAAAGTCTATTTTAATATTTAATATGATCTGTGAATTTTGAACTTTTTTCAAGAATGATCTTGTAGTTTTAAACTAAATTAAATATAGTAGGTGACAAATGAGTCCCTTTGAGCTTCCTTGCAGGCAGTCTGGGCCTGTCAGAGCGGGCAGGTTCAGAAGATGGCTTCAGCTTTGGTGTTCAGACTGTTGTGGAGAAAAGGGTGATATAGCTGTTATTCTGAGAAGTGTGCTGACTCTGGCAGCTCGTCTATTCACAGTCCAGGCAATTGTGAAGTCAAGGTCTTGGGCTCAGTTCCTGGATGGGTCCTGTAACCACCATCATGAACAATTATCTTTTGGTTGCCAGCGTTCATTCTTGTTGTTTTGGTAACAGTACATCCATGTAATTAAACCTCTCCCATTAGATGGAGCTTGGTGGGACTACCGATGTCCTGCTCTCCTCTAGGGGTGAGCATGTGACCCAAGTTAGGCAGTGGGAGCCCTCCTGTATCAGTCTGGCTAGGTTTGTTGATGCTACAGTAAAAAGCAATTCCAAATTCTCAGAGGATGAATGTAACTAAGTTGATTTCTTTCTCAGGCCACATACCTGTCCCAGGTCAAAAGCGGGGCTTTGCTAACTGCAGTCCCTCAGTCCAGGTTAATTCAGCCTGCCTTTCAATACCTGGTCCTATGATGGCAAAGGAACAAAAGAAAACTCTGCAGGGCCTTGTCTCAGTATAAATGCTCCAGGCTGGCACATGTCATTTCTGCTCTAAACCCATTGGCAAGAACAACACATACAACCCCAACCAACCACAAAGCGTCGAGAAGTAAAATGCTGTCACAATCATCCCAGGGATAGAAAAGGAATATGTGGGCAATAGAACTGATGGCTGACTGCCACACTTTCTCTCTGCATTCTGAACTGTGAGCAGCGAGATGAAAAGAATACTTCTTTTTGGAATCTATTTATCCCATAGAGCTGCCTGGACCACCCTCCAAAGCAGTCTCTGCCATTGAAACTCCCTGGTGCTGCCCTTTCCTCTAAATCCATGCCCTTCAAATGATTCCCCTTATTCCTGAGTAAGCCTGAGTTGGCATCTGTTTCTCACAACCAAAGAACGCCAAGATATCCAGCTAAAAGTGCACTGTGGCTCCAGCCAGCCAACTTGTCATCATGGCTTGGTGTGGTCCTTCTGCCCCTCCCTCCAAAGCTGGTGCCACAGCCATCTGAGAGCAGCAGCCAGGGCACTAACTGAGCAGGGGGACACCAGGGATGACAGGGTTTGCCTGCAGGGCACTGTTAGAATCTGTCCAAACCACTATGATCTACCTCCCACAGCTGCTGAGAAAATACCTTTCAGACACAGGGAGGTCCCTGCACAGACCTTGCTATAGAAATTGAAGAATCTTTGAGCCAAAAGGGACCTCAGAAGTGAGCTTACCTGATCCCTGCCTGGTGGGTGAAGAGGGAAAACACTTACCCAAGGTCACATGATTATTTAGTAGCAGAATCCCTAGCTCACATCCTCAGTGGGCGTCCCATAGAGAAAAGTAGAAAACCAACAACAGGGACTTCCCTGGTGGTCTAGTGGCTAAGACTCCATGCTCCAGAAACCAAGTTCCCACGTGCCACAACTAAGACCCAGCACAGCCAAATAAAAAAAAAAGAAAAGAAAACCAACATCACCCATCTGACCATACCTGGGCTGCCCAGTGCCCAGGCAAGGGCCGAACAGGGTCCCTAGTGTTGTGTCCCCCTCTGGGTGAGCTGGTCCTACTTTGTTTTTTGCGTTCCCAAGAGAAGATCTGACCTGCGGCCACAGAGACCACCTGGCAGAACCTCTCTGCTAGGGAGCACCCCTGCTGCTGGAGGAGATACAGCGTGGCCCCCAGGGCAGTGCAGGCAACCCTTCAGCCCTTCTCTGCTCTGGCTGGCTTTCTGCTGGGGGCATTTACACACCTCTTGTCATCCCTTTGCTTATCCAAATTGCTCCCCTCCAAGAAGCCCTAGGGCACTTGTCTACCTTACACTCATTTCAACTTCCCGAGTTTTCCAAAGTGCACCCCTTGAAGTATTCCTCAGAAAAGGGTTCCTGTGTAGGGTTGTCAGATAAAATATAGGCTGCCCAGTGAAACTTGATTTCAGATAAACAATAATTAACTTTTGTAAATATGTTTATTTTCTGTAGGACTTTTCAGAGGTATAAATGACAATGAGCATTGCAAATTCCTGAGAGAGTTTATGGTCTGCAGCATTACTTCAGTTTACTGCATCACAGGGCTAAGTGTCTCAGATTAAGCAAATAAAAATACAAATAAAAGTTTGAATTTCTGATAAATTATTTTTTGGAAAAGTATGCCCTAAACTTTGCATGAGACATACTTATACTAAAATAATATCAGTTGTTTACCTGAAATTCAAATTTCACTGGTTATGTTGAATTTTATCTGGCAACCCTACTTAGAGGTTATACAGATGCCTGGTGTTTTGATAGGTGTGGGTTAGAGGCTCAGAAAATACATTTGTAAGAAAGACCCAGGTGGGTAGGCCTAATCAGTCTAAGAGTAATGAAGTAGAAGAGGAGTATGTGTGTGTGTGGTAGAGGTGGAGGAGGCAGGGTCTGAAGTGAGGGATTGCCCAGAAATCCAGAGCTTTGAATCCACATCTCCTAACTACTTTAGAATTACTGAAATCTCAGGCTCCTTTTCCCAATAATTTATTCCATGCAGACTTGGGCACAGTGCGTCTTTTAGGAGGCTGTTTGACAGCGCTTAACCGCTATCCACATTGTACCTGCTCATAACAAAAAGACAAGTCCCCATCTACCATTCTGTAACTCAGAAATGCACAAGTTATACAATATCTGGAATCCACCCAAGAAAAAACATGTCAGTCTACAAATCTAGAATGCTGGAGGCAGAAACCATGTGCTCGGAATCTTTAAAATCACATTTCACTTGGCTACAATGCAGTTCTGTTCCCCTGTGGACGGCCAGATATGTTGGCTGGGAGAGATCCTCATTTGCGGTGCTGAGCCAAGGGGCCACACACCTCTTGGTTAGTACCTATCCAGGTTTAATACCTAATTACTGTCCTCAGATTGCCTCTCAACACTCATTACCAGTACTCAGCAGCTCCTGCTAAGGTGACGGGATTTAAGATTAGGACAAAAGAAGAGTCGTTTTTGTTTTCAAGTGCTGGTCTCCTTGGAACATTATCATTCAGCAGGATTGGGAGGCACAATTTCCCTTTCCTACTGAAGGCTCCTGAAGAATCAGACAAAGCATCAGGCATTTATAAATAAATTAAACTCTCCCTATGTGAGCAGAGGACTTCAGCCTGCTTGGTCTCGTTTCATGCCTATGATGAATTTAGCTGTTCCTCTCCAACACCCAGGCCCAAAGCTGTCCTGACAAATGCACTCTAAGCTACAGTAATGCTGGATCCCAGAAGTGACAGGCTTCTTTAGATGACCAGATAAAAGCTGTGTTCCAGCTGGTCTGTCCGGTGCCCCAGGCCTATCCTGGGACTCCATGGGAGGACTCTGTCACCTCTGGTCCCACCCAGGATCGAGTGAAGAGACTTTTCTTACTCATGATGATGGCCATTGTGGGTAAATCAGGTGGGACTATCTCTCCTGGCTGCCTGCTGAGTTACCTGCTTCCCAGGCAAGCAAGCAGAAAGGGAAGGATAGGGGAGAGAGGAAGGGGAAAGGGAGAAAGGAAAGGGAAGGGAAGAGAGAGAGAGAGAGAGACAGAGACAGAGAGAGAGGGTGGGAATAAGTAGAGAAAGACCACAGGGAAAGTAAGGGAGTGAGAAGAGGAAGGGCACAAGCTAGAATATAATGGATAAGCGAGAATTTAAAGTCATTATCAACTTACCGTGAATTCCAGATAGAGTGTTTGGACGCTACAATCATATTTCTTACTAGGAATTCATTCATGTAACAAATGTTCTACTCTCTGGGACACCTGCTAGGGATAGGGCACTGTTCTAGGGGCAACAGTTTGCATTCCAGTGAGGAGAGGCAAACAATGACAAACAAACAATTTCAGACAGCGTCAGTGTTGGAAGGAAACAGCATGGTCATGTCATAGAGAACCAAGAGGGCAGGGAGATTTTAGATGGTAACAGTAGACAGGGGAGGCCACTTTAAGGAGGTGCCAGTGAGGGGAGAGCAGAATGATGGGAAAGAGCTAGCCATGCGAGGCAGGAAGGGAGAGGCTCACATAAAGCCCCACCCCCCCCATCCCACTAGCTTCGTAAGTAGGACAGCGGGACAGAGGTCAACATGGCCAGAGAGTAATGAGCAAAAGGACACATTACAAGGCAGGAGTCCAATCCTATGTAGGCTTTTAGGGGCTGACAAGGAGTTGGGATTGCATTAATTTGGGAAAATCTGTAAAATGCTCTTATGATCAGACATAGATCGTTGGCCCTTCTTGACAGGAAAACATGGGGCTGTACAACGCATCCCCCAATCCAGGATTTGCTTCTGAATGGCCGTCATGGAGCAGAGAAGAGAGGCTCAGTGTAGCCCCAACATGTGTCTCTCCTCTGAGCTCCAACATCATCCTTGTGGAAGAGGGAAGGCTGATCTGAGTCATGTGTTAGAGGAGATGAAACCCACACTTTTCCTTGCCTACATGACTGCTTTCAAATGGACATCAGAGGGCTGACTAGCTGCCCCAGCAAGACCTCAGAGATGAGACAAAGAGGGTCCATTCCTGTTGGGGTCGTGATGACTGGACCAAGTTCTAGTTCTCATCTCGGGGGTCCTCATGCCTGGTGAAATCCTTCAGCTTTAGGGCACCAGACCCCAAATGTTTGGTTCTCTTTGATCAATTCATAGGAGGCTGATTGAGATCAGAATACCACTGTCTAGCATCCAGGACAACCCCACCTACTCTAAGGGTAGCTGGGAAACCATGTGGGGATTGGAAGGCTGCCAGACAGCCCAGAGCCAGCCAAGAACTGGCAGCCTCACATGATTCAGTCAGGTCCAAATGGGCAAGAACTTACTCACCAGTAGTGTCCATCTCCTTCGTGGATATGCCATCTCTACCCCAAACTGTGCTTCATAAATACCTACATATCCACATCGCCCAACCTCCTTTTTTATCAACCACCACAAGCACCATATCCTCCTAGGAAATACGTCCTGATGAGGAAAACACTGAATGTGGAGTCAGAAGCCTTGGGATTACCTTTGATATTCATCTCTTACTTGCTGTGTGATCTCAGACAAACAATTCACCCTCTCTGAGCCTCATTTTCCTCAGTGATAGGTTGGGTCCAGCAATATCCACCTCACAGAACTGAGTATAAAGATTAGCACCAAATACAGTGTTTGGTCTCACAGAGAGTATTTTCTAAGTAACTGCAATGTTCTGCTTCAATATGGTGCCCATATTGGGGAGCCCCGAGAACACCCAGCCAAGGTGGCTCCAGGGTGCTGAGGATGAAACAAAGGGAAAGCAGAGGAAACCACACAGGTGTGAGGGCTCCAGCTGGAAATCTGATTGCCATGGGGACTTCCGGAGACTGGGCAAAGAGAAATTTCACTGTTTTAAAGGAATCAGAATGTGCGGACACAAAGCCTCTTCTCCAGTAGAATTTATGAGTCCAGCAGGCCCCTGGCCAATACAGGCAACTCATTCTGGGGGAAATTAAGTGTCAAATGCATTCGGGCACCCACTGGCAGAATTTTACAGTCATTCTGGCTCTTGGTCTTAGCTTCCTTGTCAAAACATTGACTTTCTTCTGCAGCTCCTAACAAGGCAAGAATCAGGCAATGCTGATGAGTAATGCATCTCTTAACACCTCTGCTTGAAAAGATGAGACACCTCAAACTCCGGCTCTATTGGAGTTTGGGGGCAGTAATATGACGCTGAAGTCATTTGCTCCTTGTCACAGCAGGAGAACTTTACAGCTTTTCATCTGGCCAAGACTTTCCCCAGATGAATCAAACTTCCAGAGTTGAGATGTCTAATATCATACTCTGGAAGAGAGAAGAGATATATGGGCAGATTCATCACATGAGTCACATGACCCTGCAGAAACAGGAGCAAGAAAGTCAGGGAATTGTTAGCAAAGCTGTGCAGAATGGCTCCGAACCAGTGGGCAGCCACAGATCCCAGTTCAGCACCATAGGTAATTACTGAAGGTCATAGAACACACAGCCTTTGAGTAACTGTTCTCAACTGGGTCCCCTCAAAGCAGACCCCAGACAAAGACTTAGGTGCTGGTAGTTGATTTGGGAGGTGATCCCAGGGAACAGGAGGGAGGGAACAGGAGGAGAACCGATAAGAGGGGACACTAGGGAGCTGGTCATCACTGTGGGCGCTGAGGGCATGGTCCTGCTGGGACCTCCTGAAGAATTTGCTGGAATGGACTTCAGAAGTGCTCATTTGAAGGATGGGAGGTTGGGGCATGTATTCCCTACACCTGTCCCCTGCTGGAAGAGGTTTGTCCCTGAGTGTGTCAACCCTCCTGCCTTTGCAGGCTGTGCCTGTGCTTGGGCTGATCGCCCCCATAGCTTCAATGAGAGCTGTATGTCAGAAAAACAGAGATTCCACAAGACTTGCTTGAGGAGGGATCCTGGTGTTGGAACCCTGACCATGTGCCTGGCACTGCACACTACAGCTGTGTTGATGTCAGCTGGGCCCAAGAATGTGGCACAGGGCACAAGTCACCTGTGGTAGTACCTGTACTCCCCACCATGCTGAGCATCACATGAGGGCAGGGGACAAAGAGAAAACCATTGCACAGCTGCATCAACTTCCAGAAAATTTGGGATAGATGGGTGACCCACAGGACCCCAGCTCAGCAGCCCAAGTTCTAATGGAGTAACAAGAAGAGAAGATGCTGTTATTGAAAACAAAAATTGACTGTAGTGGCTACACTACTCTAAGAAATAGGTCAAATTCTTCTTAGGGGTAGATGGCCTTTCAGCCTAGAAAAATACTTCAGAGAATCTTTCTGTGTGTGTGAAAATATAGGCCCCAGGGCACAGTGGGGAGGAGAAAGAGAGAACGAAGCTCTGTTGTAAGTGGAATTTTTGTCTCATTTGTTTGAAAAGGCTTTGGGATGGGGAGATGAGAAAAGACAGGGCTGAGGAGATAAAGGGGGGCTCCAGTCAAATGGCAGAGAGGGATTGGACCTGGAAAGGAAGACAGCCAGAGAGACACAACCTGCGGAGGAGCTGTCAGGGATGGTACGGCAGCCACAGCTAATGAAATACCACTTGATGCTGTTGCCCGTTCGGTAAGATGCTGGTGTTCCTTTCTCATGTCGCTAAACCTTCAGCATGAAACATCTCAGCCTCTTGTCAGTAGTGCTTTGGAGAAGAAAGAAAGAAGAACATTTGGAGTGATCTAAGGTAGAGAGAGAACAAGAGCTGTGGGAAAGAGATAGAATGGGGAACAAAACTCAGCAGGGATGAGTGTCCAGGGATTGTCCCTGAAGAATTCTTGGAGAAGTTGGGAAGGCACAAGACATCTCACAGTATGGGGAATGGTTTGAAGTTAAAGAAAACCATGCCCCATACGCCCAAAGAACATGATTTGAATGAGGTTGGCACTGAGTTACGATGACCAAACACCCAGCTGTGCCAGGTCCCCTGCTGGACAGAGGGAGTTCAGAGGTGACAGGGTGTGGCCCCTGCCCTCAGATGGCTCCAACGTCCTGGGGTGTCCCAGTTGTCAGCAACCAACCTGGCTGGGCAATGCCCTGAGGGCCAGGCGGAAGGCTCAATAAACCCTGACCAGAGAGCTCACGGAAGATCCCTAGGAGAGGGAGAACTAGTACACTGACTGGAATAAAGAGAAACATTTTGATAGGTGGAGAGTGGGACAGAAGAAACTGTGTGGGCAAAGGAATGAGAATGTTGTCTGCGGTGGAAATTCTCTTATGGGGTTCTTCCACGGTCACCAGTGACACACAGATGTCTCCTTCCGAATCAGTCAGGGACCTGGGGGCAGAGGCATATCCAAAGAGTCCTTGAGGAGAGCTTAATGAAAGGCCTGCTCATGGAGGGGAGGGTTAAAGGGAACCACGAGGGACGTGGGAACACACACTGGGTGACAACAGTGTCACCACTTGCGCTGCTGTGGAAGAGGTCTCAGGAAGGAGCTGCAGTTTTTCCACAGAGGAACTCAGCCTGCTGGGGAGGAAGCAAACACTGGATCTCTCCCATCCCTTCTAGTGCTGCCAAACCCAGCTGGAAGCCAGAGGCCACGAGAGCCTGGCCCGTGCTGTCCTACAGACCGAGACTATGGTCAAGTGCGGGGCCAGAGGGACTTGCTAACAAATTGGCCACCTGTCTTCTCCAAGTTGTCCAAAGTGGGCTGGCCTCACACACTGGTGTTTCAGAGAGGCGCTCAGCAGACTCGTAGATTCAGGAGAGACTGTGTCGGCCAGCTCACGCTGCTATGGCTTTGCCTGACTCCGGATCACTCAGGAGAGCTCAGCAATGAATCCATAGGTTGTGCTTGTAGACAAAAAACTGGGTCTATGACAGGAAAATAAACCTGTGACACGCACAGATCCCAGATGGCCTAGCATTGTAGAAGTCAACAGCAGTATTTTAAAATCAACCGGACGTTCTATTGGAAGCCAACACAGCAGCCCACTAGCTGAGAGGCTGCACCTGAGGAGCTAAGCTTGTGAGCAAACTGGGGGCTGTCTCACACCCAGAGTCAGCTCAGGGCTTATCTCGGGTTAGGCTCTCCTAGAAGAAGTCTCTGAGATGGCAACTTGTGGCAGCTGATTTGTCAAGGAAGGAGAAACAAGTGAGGGTGAGAGAGAGGAGGGCAGGGAAAGGCGGAGAAGCCAAGTCTGTGTGAGGTCCTGGCCACAGCCTGAACCCCTGGGGAGCTCTGTGTGACTTGCCAGGCCAGAATAGCGAAAGGCGGTGCTGATGCTAAGAGTTCCTGACTTCTTTGACTGCAAGAGAATCCATTGCAAGAGACTGGAGCTTGTCCTAGAAAGTCATCTCCCTCCCCTCCCCCCCCCCCACCATCATCACTCAGGAGAGGTTACCAGAAGTATTTTGTTACAACACAATCTTTACTCAGGAATTCACTCAAAAATGCATATTGCAATCACTCAAAATTTGCTGAATTAGAAAAAGAGAATGACTTAGTAGGACATCCCTAAAATATAAAGTGACTTCTTGAATACCTAAATGCAGATGATGTCTACAAAGACAAAAATGTGTGAAAATTCTACCAAAACTGGGCTGAAGTTTGCTTCTGTGTTTTGCATTTAAAAAGGATTTGCTAAGAAAATTGATAGTTTAACAAAGACAGCAGGATGACAGTTAACCCACTTAAAAGAGAAGCTCAGATCCTGGTCCTGGGGCTGATCTCATTCAGCAGACATCTCCTACTCAGGACAGGGCTACAGGGGGCTAGTGGATCAATGACCTTGGGGAGCATTGCAGAGTGACTGAAGAGTTCAAGGCTGCCTCTTAGAATGGCTGGTACATAAAGGCCACTCTGACTAAAGTTGAGCACTCAAAACTGTGAATAATGAGGGAGATTTGCTGGTTCAGCAGCAGGAACCAGAGGTATTTAGGATCTGGTGGCCAACAGCCCACTAATGACGGTGATCAGAAGAGCAGTTTTACTGATAGGTCCTACTTAGGATTTTACTTAATCTCAAGATATGGGACAGCCTTGGGCATGTGTTGAAGTGAAATGGGCAGAAGGGCACCCCTACTGCAATCTTTCTGCATGTTGTCAATGAAGTAAAAAAAAGGAATATGTGCATTTCTATTTAGCTCATCAGATTGGCTGTATTAAACTGCAGATTTACTGTAGTCAGGCCTTGGATATCGCCTACTAATTAAAATGAATTGCTACCAAAATGTTCAGAGAAGACCATAGATTAAGCATATTGACTGTGTTTCTTCTTTAAGTAATAGTTAAGGGCAATAACAATGACAGAGCATTCAAGTAGATATTTTCCCACCTATTATTAATAACAGCCCCTCAACCGACCGATGGATGGCCATCTCTGTGATGGAGTGCCGGCAGCACTCGCTCTGTGGCGGATCTGTTACTGGGAGGGCTTGCAAGATATTTGATTTGAGAGGTGTCTGGCTGCTGATTGTTGTGGAGGGCCTGGGAGAAACACAGCAGTGTGAACACCAGGACCATAAAAAGAGAAGAAGAATACAATTCTTTTGTACTTCCCCTTCCTCCTCCCACTCCTGGTAGAGCCAGAGAGAGGCAAGCAGAGAAGAACCTGGGGGTCACACCATCTGCATGCAGGTTCCTAGTCACTAAAGCCACAGAGAAACATGGACTCGGGAGATGGCGCTCTATGCACCTGTCAGTTTCAGGTAAGGAGGCTCTGTTCCACACAGTCACTCAGGATCCAGGCTGATGGAGCCTCCACCATCTTGCAGCTGTTTCATCTGGAAGGGCAGCCTCCAGGGGCTGCCAGAATGGAAGGAGAAAGTAAGAAAGCAGTCCAAGGGTTTTCACTGCCTCAGCCCATGAATGGCATGTGCTCCTTTGCTCACATTTCCGGCCAAAACGAGTCACATAGCTGTGCCCGAGGAAACTGGGAAGTGATATACCCAGAGTAAAGTGGTTTGCACAGGTTGTCCCATTTCCTCACCTCCCATTCCATCTTCAGTTGCTCCAATGTGGGCTGGTCTCCACCACTCACACCACCACAGCCTCCTTATTCCCAAGGCCAGTGGTAATTTTCACATTCCTCAGTCTCTGAGCAGCATTAGTCCCCCATATTCTAGCCTGCTCTGAGCTCCCACGATGCCTCCTTCTCTCGGTCCCTCTCCTCTCTCACACTGCTCTGTGAGTTTCTCTTCACCCAGCCCACCTCTAAATGTTGATGTTTGCTCAGGACAGGTCTTGGCCCTACTGTTTCCTCACAGCTTTAGATGCACCTATATGCTGCAGCTCAGACATGGACCCCAGCACAGCCATCTTGAGAGATCCCTCTACACTTCTGGATTCAACTCCTTACTTGACATCACACAAGGACGTTGCACAAGAGACGCAAGTCTCCTACATCTGAGTCAAAGGGTCCAAATCAGAAATTTAGGAGTGGTGCATTCTTTTTTTCTTTACATATCATTTACATTTCTTCACAGCTATTCACATAACATTTACATTACTTAATTGTAAGTAATTTTTTTAACATCTTTATTGGAGTATAATTGCTTAACAATGCTGTGTTAGTTTCTGCTTTATAACAAAGTGAATCAGTTATACATATACATATGTCCCCATATGTCTTCCCTCTTGCGACTCCTTCCCTCCCACCCTCCCTATCCCATCCCTCTAGGTGGTCACAAAGCAACGAGCTGATCTCCCTGTGCTATGTGGCTGCTTCCCACTAGCTATCTATTTTATGTTTGGTAGTGTATATATGTCCATGCCACTCTCTCACCTTGTCCCAACTTACCCTCCCCCATCCCCGTGTCCTCAAGTCCATTCTCTAGTAGGTCTGCATCTTTATTCCCGTCTTGCCCCTAGGTTCTTCATGACCATTTTTTTTTTTTTAGATTCCATATATATGTGTTAGCATACGGTATTTGTTTTTCTCTTTCTGACTTACTTCACTCTGTATGACAGATTCTAGGTCCATCCACCTCACTACAAATAACTCAATTTCGTTTCTTTTTATGGCTGAGTAATATTCCATTGTATATATGTACCACATCTTCTTTATCCATTCATCCGTTGATGGACACTTAGGTTGCTTCCATGTCCTGGCTATCGTAAATAGAGCTGCAATGAACATTGTGGTACATAACTCTTTTTGAATTATGGTTTTCTCAGGGTATATGCCCAGTAGTGGGATTGCTGGGTCGTATGGTAGTTCTATTTTTAGTTTTTTAAGGAACCCCCATACTGTTCTCCATAGTGGTTGTATCAATTTACATTCCCACCAACAGTGCAAGAGTGTTCCCTTTTCTCCACACCCTCTCCAGCATTTATTGTTTCTAGATTTTTTGATGATGGCCATTCTGACCGGTGTGAGGTGATACCTCATTGTAGTTTTGATTTGCATTTCTCTAATGATTAATGATGTTGAGCATTCTTTCATGTGTTTGTTGGCAATCTGTATATCTTCTTTGGAGAAATGTCTATTTAGGTCTTCTGCCCATTTTTGGATTGGGTTGTTTGTTTTTTTGATATTGAGCTGCATAAGCTGCTTGTAAATTTTGGAGATTAATCCTTTGTCAGTTGCTTTATTTTCAAATATTTTCTCCCATTCTGAGGGTTGTCTTTTGGTCTTGTTTATGGTTTCCTTTGCTGTGCAAAAGCTTTTAAGTTTCATTAGGTCCCGGTTGTTTATTTTTGTTTTTATTTCCATTTCTCTAGGAGGTGGGTCAAAAAGGATCTTGCTGTGATTTATGTCACAGAGTGTTCTGCCTATGTTGTCCTCTAAGAGTTTGATAGTGTCTGGCCTTACATTTAGGTCTTTAATCCAGTTTGAGTTTATTTTTGTGTATGATGTTATGGAGTGTTCTAATTTCATTCTCTTACATGTAGCTGTCCAGTTTTCCCAGAAGGAGTGGTGTATTCTTAATAGCTCCCTTTTTCTCAGCCCTAAGTATAAACCATCCATATGTGTAGGGCGCGGTCAGCTAACTGCTACGCGGCAGGAAGCTGAAATAAGCTGAGTCATCCTTCCTGTGGCCACTGCGCTTGCGCTAAGTATACTAATGAGGTTTTAAAGTAGCGACCTATCCGATGCTGGCTCACAAATCGCACCATCGGCGAAAGCCAATCACAGAGCGACACATGTTCTTAATCCCTATATAAGCAGACTGCTATAGGATTGCGGGGTCTTCCTTCCATCTTTCTTCAACCAAGCTGTGCTCCAATAAAGTGTGATACGAGAAGAATCTTGCGTGTGGCGGCTCGTTATTCTGCCGGTCGGAAACGGCTCGCCACAAGTGGTGCCGAAACCCGGGAACTTCGCGCCCTGCATGGAGGACCGATTCAGAACTCGACACACGGAGTGAACCGTCGGTGAGTAGTCCAGTCAGGTATGTTTTCAAGATAGCGCATCAGAGAATGAACAAACAGGGACTACGGTAGATAGGCCTGAAATTATGAAAAGAGAAAAAAGAAAACAAAAGGAAAAGCAAGAAACGGTGCCAGGATTATATCCAATCCTAGATGAGTTTAAGGAATTATATTTGTTTCAAGATGAATTAAATCCTAGAGAGGAGGAAGATTTAGAAGGAGCGGCCGCGGCATATGAACAAGAGCGGTATGGGCATTGGTACATGCCGCCACTCGCTAGCCCACCATATTTTAATCCTGCGGAGGCTAGAGCTTCCGCCCCTGATATCTAATAGAGGGATAAGACGTAAGTTACAAGGCATGACCGCCCCTATAGAAGCCCGCGGAAATTTAAACCGCCGAGGCTTGGGTTTTTCTCAAGGGTCACTGAGTTTATGATTACATGGAGGACCACAACACCTGTGTGGGTACCTCAGTGGCCTTTGTCAAAGGAAAAGCTGGAGGCGGCATCCAAACTAGTGGATGAGCAGTTACAATTAGGGCATTTAGAACCCTCCCAGTCACCCTGGAATAATTAAGAAAAAATTAGGGAAATGGTGTAAAGATTGTTTCTTTTCTATTCCTTTGAATAGTCGAGATAAAGCCCCTTGTATGGAGTTGCTTGAACAGGCCTTAGGCGTTTTGATTAAATATTTAGGGAATGGGGGATTGTTTCTTGCTCCCGAGGGAATACAGAAGGGAGATGTTGTAAATTTTTAAGGAGCTGCTGTACATGGGAATAAGATAGTACCTCAAGAAATTGAGATTGGGACTAATTGCTTAGAAGCATTGAATGATTTTTGGAGGTTGCTTGGAGATGTGAATTGGATTCGGCCATATTTAAGTTTAACCCGCTTGGATCTAAAACCTTTGTTTAGTGTATTAGAGGGAAATCCTGATCTTAATTCCCCACGCCAATTGACCCCAGAAGCCCATCAGGCACTTCAAAAGGTAGAACAAGCTATTACAAATGCACAATTAGAACGCTGTGATGATTCTCAACCTGTTTGGATCCACACGCGCTCTAACAGCGCTAGACTCTACGACACAGGCTCAAGAGTTTCATAAGCTTCATCTACAGTCTTAAGAAAAAAAAAATTTAACATTACCAGAGCTTTGGCTAGGAATATTGTGAAGAGTTGTTACCCAAAAGACTGGGGTTAACCCCAGAGGCATTCCAAGGGCTTTGCTCTTTTTTGTCAAGAAATGCAGGTGATTCATATTACAGGCTTGCCCTATAATCCACAAGGAAACTAATGAAAGCCTATTGTGAACGACAGGGTTTGTCAATGAGGCAGATCAGCTTAAAGAACTCTTAATAAAACAAAAAGGGGGAATCCAATCAATGGAAGGGCCCGGATCGTGTTATTACTCGATCCAGGGGATCTCTTTGTGTCTCCCCACAGGATCAAGATCCGATCTGGGTGCCATCAAGACTGACGAGAATTGTTGAAGAAAACTTCAGAGAAGATGCTGAGCTGGATGTTCCTGATGATTCTTAATCGAAGTCTTTGTATTAGTTGGAATTCCACAAAGGATTATTCAAATTGTGCAACTGAGTGCTGCCGGGCTGGAGCCCGTTGCCTTTGGAGATTTTGCCTCTTGGCTCTCTTCTGCCTTTTCCTCCTTTGGGGAGTGGGTGGGGGTAGGAATCTTTGGAGTCTGCTGTGTATTTGGGATTATGCTGTGTCTCTGGTTGGTCTGTCGTGTGCGCATCAGGGCACATCGAGATAGGGTCCTGCTCACTCAGGCACTTCTGGCTATTAATGAAGGAGATTCTCCCGCAGCCTGGCTCTCCGCCCTGAATAATTCGAAATGATTGCCCTTGCACAGAGAGGCCTTGTTGCCATTGCACCTCTATAGGGAGTCATTCATTCATTGTCCTGATTGCCCTTGCACAGAGAGGCCTTGTTGCCATTGCACCTCTATAGGGAGTCATCCATTGTCCTGATTGCCCTTGCACAGAGAGGCCTTGTTGCCATTGCACCTCTATAGGGAGTCATTCATTCATTGTCCTGATTGCCCTTGCACAGAGAGGCCTTGTTGCCATTGCACCTCTATAGGGAGTCATTCATTCATTGTCCTGATTGCCCTTGCACAGAGAGGCCTTGTTGCCATTGCACCTCTATAGGGAGTCATCCATTGTCCTGATTGCCCTTGCACAGAGAGGCCTTGTTGCCATTGCACCTCTATAGGGAGTCAGCCATTGTCCTGATTGCCCTTGCACAGAGAGGCCTTGTTGCCATTGCACCTCTATAGGGAATCAGCCATTATTCTGAGTCAGCCTTTGCACCCTGCAGCCCTTGTTGGCATTGAGGAAGGTGTCTCAGACATGCCAACAGAAAACTGCCCTCGAACAGTGAGCACATCATGAGGTGAACACTTGTACGGGCTACATTCTGCTTGGTGTTCTAATAAATAAAAAAGGGGGAGATGTAGGGCGCGGTCAGCTAACTGCTACGCGGCAGGAAGCTGAAATAAGCTGAGTCATCCTTCCTGTGGCCACTGCGCTTGCGCTAAGTATACTAATGAGGTTTTAAAGTAGCGACCTATCCGATGCTGGCTCACAAATCGCACCATCGGCGAAAGCCAATCACAGAGCGACACATGTTCTTAATCCCTATATAAGCAGACTGCTATAGGATTGCGGGGTCTTCCTTCCATCTTTCTTCAACCAAGCTGTGCTCCAATAAAGTGTGATACGAGAAGAATCTTGCGTGTGGCGGCTCGTTATTCTGCCGGTCGGAAACGGCTCGCCACACATATGTCCTGTCAGTTCAACCTCCAAAATAGATCTTGTATCCATAGACCTTGTCCTGTCCATACCGCTGCTCTCTCAGCACCTGCACCCAGGCCTGGAGGCACAGGTGGCACACTGGCTCCTCACCAAGCACTCTCCCAGCAGCACCCAGGTTTCTCTTTAAAAGGCAAACCAGATCATGTCACTCCCTGCTTAAATCCCTCACCTGCTCTTTATTGCTTCCCACTTCACAAGAATCAAACCAGAGCCCCTCACCACAGCCCGCGTGGCCCATGTGGCCTGGTCCCTGCCGCCCTCCCCTGCCCACCCACGTGGGGGCCTGACCCATCTTTGGACACAGTCCCTTTCCCTGCACGCATTGTTTTGTCCTTGGGTGTGGCTGGCTCCTCTGGCCTTCAGATCTCGGCTGAGATGTCGCCCCCTCAGTGACACACAGGGAAATTAAGGAGGATGACTGTGTCTTCCCACAGCTGCAAAGCGCATGGCACCGGCAACACTCACTCCACCCGGAGACGCAGCATCTTGTCACGTGGTGGTGGCCTCACAGCCACCAGCCTCTACCACCAGAGCAGGGCAGTGAGCCAGAGTCCCTGGGCGCCTCTCTGACATGAAAAAAGGGTCTTTGACTGCCCTCCTGCAATCCACCTGCCAAGTCACATAATGTCCCTGTGCCCTGATTCCTCCCAAGACTTGCCTGCCCTGTGTTTGAAACTGAACGCTTGCCCCTACTGCCAAGAATTGCTTTTCTCTCAGGACTGCAAGACCTGGTTTCCCACTGACTGGAAAGGCCAGGATTTGGAAATTGAGGTAAAAAATAAATTTCACCTTTTACTCAGCTTTTAGGTGGTCCGAAGAGAAACTCTGTGTTGGGATAAACATCTTGTTTGTAACAGTGTGGCAACCTTTGGTATGTAGGGCATTTCTAAGTACATAAATCAAATGTTCACGCAGAAAGATGCCCAAAACCTGTTCCTGGGGATATCCTGGGCTCCTCGTCCATACCTGCAAATGCGAGGCAGCTGCCACATGGTCACAAGAACACTGTCCACTTGCTGCCAGCCTAGCCTGCAGACTAGATGTCAGTTCCCCGTGTCAGGAAGCTTCCCCAGAAGCTTAGACTTGCTTCCTGAGATGGGCCAGCAGGGGCTGCAGCTCCGCCCCAGAAGGCCTCAGGCAAACTGGCATTCCCAGGACTCAGCTCCCCAGGGACAATGCATCTCCAAAGCCAACAGCGGCACTATCAGTGAGTATCCTCGGAGCTGAGCAGACACCACCCATTTGTTCTTCCCTCCTACACATGGAGAAGCAGATGATGCAGACCAAGGCGACCCCAAGCCTGGAGCACAGGGCACTGGGGGCAGAGCACCTGAGGGGTCCAGCCCTTGAGGGTGTTAGCCCCTGCCAGCTTCCTGGCTCCCACCTTCCTGTCCTCTAGAAAAAGCACTGGTTTCCTTTGGGAACCTCCCCTCCCTTACTCCCCTAGGGTGGGCACATGTCCCAAGACAGGTCATCAAGGCTAGTCATCCCTTGGCCACCAACACTCAAAGGATAGGTACTTGCTCTCAGGACAAAAATTTTCTCTTAATTGAAATCTCTAGCAGGTGGCAATTAAGGCTGGAACTGCCAGCATATGTCACATGGAGGGAACTCACCTGCACAGGAAGCCAACAGAGAGGAGGTGTGAGCCAACAGATGGGAAGAACCGAGTCCTGACCCATCACTCACGTCCCCGGAGCCAGCCAAGCCTGGCAGTATTTTGGTGACATGTGCCAACACACTCTCCCTTCTGCTGAGTATCCAGACCCCTTCTACCCAAAGAGCACTTCTTGTATGCAAGGCAAAGCCGGTCTTACACCAAGGCAAGCAGGAGCGTGAGCTGGGCAGACAGGGGAGTCTAGGTGTGAGGCCTTGGGCCTGGTGTAAGAAAGACCCACAGAGAGTGAAGCCAGGGCAGGCAGGCAGGATCTTGAGGTGGGAGCAACAGCCTGAATCCCCGGCTGGGGCCTCAGGTGTGTGGCCAGGACCTCGCATCCCGGCTGGGGCTGGATGACCTGACTTTGAAGGGCACTGAGGCTGCTCAGACCACCTGCCCATCCTCTGGCCTCTGAGCTACAGGAACTGGCTGCAGCAGCAAGTCTTCATGTTCCTGAGCATCACTGGGAGTGACACAGGCAGAGCTGCCTCTAGGTCCCCAAACCATCTCCCAAATCCCCCTAACCCCAGATGCGCATTCTTCCCTTTATCCCCTTGCTCACGCTGGACTCCTGCCAAGTGCCTCCATGCTCTTTCCATCCATCTCATGGTCCCCCGTCCCTCAAGGCCTGGCTGGAGTGCCCGTTTTTCCGGGAAGCCTCCTCTGACTGCACAGCCCAGAGAGTCCTTATGATCTAAGTCACTGGGTCACTGGAATGATCACCAGAAAGGGCATAGTCCACACTGGACTAGAGTCTCTCCTAAGCTGGTTTAGGCTAGCCACCCTTTCCCCACAGCAAGTGACCATTGCTAGCCAGCCAGGACCAGAGAGGATTTGTGTTTAAAGGAGGAATAGTTCTGATCATTCAGGGAGAAGTCAGTAGGCAGGCCTAGAATCATTCCCAGGCTTTTCATTCTGTAAAATATTACATCCTGGAAGCAAGTTGCACTGAGTGAGGCAGGGCAGAGAGGAAAGAGTATACCCACTGGAGTCAGGCAGGCCTGCGTTTGAACCCTGGTTCTGCCACTAGCCACCCGTGTGACCTGGGCAGGTCACTTGGCATCTCTGAGCCCAGTTTCTCATCTGTGAAATGAGGATAATAGTGACTTTATCATAGGCTGAAATGAGAGAGCACGGCATGAACCTGGTAGGTACCGAATAAATGCTCAGGTTTTTACTACTACTACTGGGAAACAGTATAGGATAGTGAGTAAAATAATAATAACCACACCTAACCATCACTGAATAGATTCTATGTGCCTGGCACTATGTTAAATGTTTTACATTGTAGCCCCACTTAATCCTCACTGCAATCTTATGATCAATTTCTTATTATCTCCAGGATGCAGATGAGAGACCTGAAGCTGAGAGTCATGCCCAAATTCAAACCCCTAACAATGGCAGAGCTGGCTCCAGCCCTGAGCCAGTACCCCACCCATCCTCTATTCGGTGGCCAAGTGTAACCACAGGGCCACCACTGCAGTGGTGCGGTGGTTAAGAACCTTAAGTCCACATTGCAGCTCTGACATTTACTAGTGAATTCCTTAATCTCTCTGTGCCTCAGATGTTTTCATTTTCCATCTATAAGCTGGAGCTAATAATACTGCATTTCATTGAATTTAAGATACAGATTGAATGTAAGATGCAACATTATTTACATACCACTAGAAAAGAAAACAATGCCTAACATGGGGTCTTCAGTAGGAGCCCCCACATAAAGCCAGAACATCAAAGGTCAGCCCTTCTGTATTAGTCAGGGTTCTACAGAGAAGCAGGATATATAGAGAGATTTGTTTGTTTGTTTGTTTTCTGGAACTGGTACAAATGCTTATGGAAACTGAGAAGTCCCACGATCTGCCGTTTGCAAGCTGGAAACCCCGGAAAGCCGGTGATGTAATCTCGTCTGAGTCCTAAAGCCTGAGAGTGGGCGGCCAGGGGTATAAATCCTGGTCTGAGCCTGAACACCTGAGAGCTAGGGGTGCCAATGTCCAAGGGCAGAAAATGGATGTCCCAGCTCCAGCAGAGGGAGGGAATTCGTCCTTCCTCCACCTTTTTGTTCTATTCAAACCCTCAATAGATTGGATTATGCCCACCCACACTGGTGAAGGTGATCTTCTTTACTCAGTCTACCTATTCAGATGCTAATCTCTTCTGGAGACATCCTCACAGACACACCCAGAAATAATGTTCTACGAGCTATCTGGACACTCCTTAGCCCAGTTGAGCTGACAGGTAGAGTCATACCCTCCACGTGTGAATACATGAGAAATAAACCCACCCAATAGAAAGAGTGGCAAACAAACTTGTTTGTCTCAACCTCGGCACCATATACAGGTAGGAAAAAAATTCTCTCCTGAGAGTTTGAACCATAAGCTGGTCTTCAGGCAGGTCTGAAGTTTGAATTGTCACTACCCGGTGTAGTCCAGAAAAGCTGAAACAGAGAGCTTCATTTAAAGAGAACTCGATCTATTTAATACTCTGTAATGACCTATATGGGAAAAGAATCTAAAAAGGAGTGGATATATGTATTTGTATAACAGATTCACCTTGCTATACACCTGAAAGTAACACAACATTGTAAATCAATTATACCCCAATAAAATTTTTTTAAAAAAATTAAAAAATAAATAAATAAAGAGAACTCGAGCTTGTAGTGGCCCCAGCTAGTGGAAGAAACAAATGCAAATTCATTCTCTTGGAATTAGACCTCATCCCAGGACAACAGCAAGTGTAAGTGTTGGGAAGAGTTAACATCCAGCCTAATAATTTCAGAAATGTCCAAAGGTAGAAAGAATATGTGTTGTACGGTCATTAAAATAGCTAGCTATAAAACAATGCTAGCCATTGCAACAAAGTATCCCCAAGTCTCAATGGATTAACATAATTGACGTTTTTCTCTTTCTCAAGTAAAGCCCAAGGCAAGAGTTCTGAACGATGGGTGTTCACCTCCAGTTCTGACTCAGGGAGCCAGGCTCAATCCATCCTGTGGCTCCACCTGGCTTCCGTGGTCTCCAAGAAGGGGTGAGAGGTGGAGGAAAGTGCCTGGGTGATACCTGTCACCTTCACCCACTGTGCATTGAGCAGAATTCAGTCACATGGTCATGCCTAATTGCAGGGGGCTGGGAAATGTGAGCTAGCTGTGTGCCTGGGAGGAAGCAGAAAGAGATTTAGTGAATAGGCAGCTGACCCCTGCCATCCCTCCTCATGGGACCATTTGAATACTCTTAGGAAAGAGCTGTTAGCCGCAGTAGATTAGAATCATGCCTGACACCACATAGGAACTCAGTCAATGACTGCTCCAGTTATGATTAATAAAAACATCTTTGATTTATCAAAGCAATGTAGTTTTGAAGATAGTGCTCACTTAACAAAAGAAGGCCCCCTTGGTGTTCCCTTGTGACTTCCTATAGTCAGTTTCAAATAGGGATTTGAATTTCAAAAAAAATGATCTGTTTGCAGGAACATACTTATGGTAGGAGGCTAATATTTGTATTCACAAATATTGCATTCTTTAAAACCAGTCATCCTCCAGTTCTGTTTCAGCAGAAAAGCATGATTCTTATAAGTGAGAGTTCTAGAATTAATGTCAGGCTGGGTTTGACGTTTACCACTCCACCGTTTACCCAGCTCCACCGTTTACCCCTTCTGTGACCTTGAGCTAACCCCATGGCTCTCACTAAGCTTTGGTTTCTGTAACCACGACCTAGTAACGGTGCAGCTACCTCAGAGGTTGTTGTTGAGAATTACCACGGACAGTAAAAGTGATGTGCACAGCACAGTGCGGGACACGCAGGGGCTCAGCAAGCGTGGCTGTGCTTTTTCTTGTTGATACTGGTACTAACGCCCTGGACGCCTTTTATTTAAGCCCTATCTTAGCAGCCATGGTTAGAGTCAGGTAGAGGCCTGTGCACTCCCCAAAGGCTCAATACAAATATACACTGAATAACTGAGCAAACAGAAAATAAATGAGGCTCTCATTTGGACATCCTCGCCAAATGGGGGTCCACACATTTAAATCTCCACTTTTAACAACTCTATGAATAGTTTTATGATGAAAAATCATTCAAAGAGTTATAGAAGCCTTCATGTGAAACCTCACATCACTCCTAATTCTCACTGGCCACTGGGGCCAGCGTTGGCCAAGTCCATCCGGTCTCTTTTTCTTAGTGTCTAGCTGAGGCCCACAGAGATGAACAAATGCCTCATATTTATAACCTGATGTAAAATAAAGCTCTATCCTCTCTGAATGCAAAACCCACGGCTTAATAGATGGACGACCACACATTGCAATAGCATCAGGAACAATTTTTGAGCTCTGAACATTCAGTGTTTAGTTATGGTTCCAGAAGACGTTTCAGCCATAGATCCTGGGACAGGAGCCAGAAGTGCTGCCCTGCAGAACCCAACAGGAAAGAGTCACTGGCAGCTGGTAGCCCTTCTTTATTCTCAGAGCCTTGTTGGAGGCAGTGGGGCTGATTCCACCCCTAGTTCCAGACAGGCTTAAGCCACCCACACACACCCCACCATGATGATTGGTCAGGGGTGGGTGCAGGATCCAATTAGAACCAAGCTGTGCTAATCCCGGAAACTGGCTGGAGCAGTCAGGAGAGAGAACCTTGCTCTGCCCTGCTGGAGGGGCTGCATCTGTGGCAGCCATCTCTTCTCCTGTCCAGAGCAGTGACAGAATGGCTCCCATACAGACTGAGTCAAATCCAGAGATGAAGGAACGAGGGATGGAGTGGGGGAGAGAGAATGGGAGAGACAGAAAGAGAGACAGATAGACCTGGTCCAAATAACACTGAGTCCCTCATCCAGATGAGCCTGGACTATATGGACTTCCCTGTTAAATGACCCAGTAAGTTTTCTTGGAGGCATCTGTTGAGTTTTCTGCCCCTTGCCTGGAAGGAGTCTTGCCTGGTCTGGTGCAGGGATTTTGCTGATTACATTGGCTCTTGCACCTTCAGCTGTCCTGAGCCCCCATCCTATCCAAACACCTGCCCGTCTCTCTACTCACATCAACAGAACCAAGTATAAGGCATGTGCTGTGAGCCTGGCACTGTGCAAGTTCTGGAGGATGCAGAGTTCTCATTGCCCCTGCTCTGAAGGAGCTCAGTACACTGACTAAAAGACAAGTACAAGCAGTGCACTGAAAGCAGAGCCAGAGCTGTGCACAGGATACCACCGGGACAGAGGAGGACCTTGGAATCCAGACTGGGGGTCAGGGAAGGCTTCCTAAAGGAGGTGACACTGACCTACATTTAAGAATATATGGGAGTTGTGCTGGGAGATGGCAGAAGCCCAGGACAGAGGCACACCGGTGAGCGCCATCCCACAGGGGGCCCCTCTTCTGGCTGAGCGTCTGCAACTGATGTCCCACTCCTGTAGGCCTCCTGTTTGATTCCCTCTGAGTTTCTTGGAGTCTGCCTGATCTCCCCAGATATGTCCTCTGAGCTTCCTGAGCCTAGGTGCATATAGTATATTTGAGAGATAGAAAGGCAGCCGCACGCACAGATGTCCAAGCTGTGGGCTCTCCGACGCTCCACAGACACCAGCTCTGAGAGTTAGGAGTTCAGTTCCCAGTGAGGAGCAAGCCTTTCCCTGCCTGCTTCACAACTCTGACTCTTTTCCTCTCTTTCAATCAGAAATCCAAAATGTATCGAGTTAATGGAATAAACAACCATGTGCCTGCCATCCATGATTAACAGAAGAAAACGTGCTCTCGATTTTGCTAAAAATAATGTTCTGTGAAAGGAATAAAACTTTACAGTTTTCATTAAAATGCCTCCCCCTGCAACCATTTTTACATTTTTATAACTATTTTAATTTTACTTTGGTGAAGATTATGAGAGATGCCTAGGCCTAATTTTAAAGGGATGGATGGATGGACAGATAGATTGATAGATGATAGATAGGTAGATAGACAGATAGACAGATAGATAGACAGTCAACAAATACATTGCCTTGTGCGTCTTTTAATTTATATAAATGCTATCACAACTTATTTCTCAACCTACTTATTCTGTCAACATTAATTTTTCAAGATAGATTCATGCTGCCACGACTGCTGTATGTCCAATACTTGAATATACCATAATTCCTGAGTCCATTCTCGCATCAAGAGCCATTAGGTGGTTTCTTTTCTTTTCGCCGTCACAAACAATGCTACAAACAATGGCCTTCTGCATGTGTATGGGAGACACTCTGAGACACAGTATGAAAAGCAAATGTCTGGGTGATAGAGGACGCACATTTTCAATTTTATCAGATGTTGCCGGAGTACTGCTGAAAGTTTTCCTTCTCACCAGATGTGCAAGTTTTCCTGCTTCTCTACTTCTCCATACTTGGGATGAATCATCAGACTTTTTGAGTTTTGCCAACTGGATGTGTATAAAAACAGAATACAACATTTTTATTTTACTTTGTGTTCCACTGATAAGTAATGTGGCTAAGCAGTTTTCATTTACCTTTGGCCATTAATGGTTTCTCTTTGTTGAAACTCCAGGTCTTAACCTTTCCCCACTTTTCTACTGGGTTATTTGTCCTTTGCCAACACAATTCACATGCAGGACTTCTTGACCTGTATTGGGCACAACTCCCTCATCTGTGTAGCAATTGTCTTCCTCTATTCTGGCTGTAAACTTGGTTTATGCTGTCTCTTGCCAAAGAGATCGTGTGCATGTATATGAGCGTGCATGCGTGTGCATGTGTGTAACAGTAATAGTAATAGTAGTAGTTGTCACAGAGTAATCTTTTCCTTTATAAGCTGTGCTTTTTGTGCCTCACCTAAAAAGTCTTTTTCTACCCTGAGATGATGAAGACCTGATCCTCTATTACCTTCTCAAGATTATAAAGTTCTGCTTTTCATATTTGGACCTTAATCCATCTGGAGTTTATTTATAGGATGAGGTAAGAAATCTAATTTTAATTTTTTTCCTCTAGGAAAGCTAAGTCCCTCTTTTTCCCCTGATCTGTCATACCATCTCCATCATACACCAAGTTCTCATAAATGCTTGGATCTGTTTCTAGGCCAGGGATTGGCAAATGTTTTCTATAAAGAGCCAAAGCCTAAATATTTTAGGCTTTGCTGGCCCTATGGCCTCAGTCACAAAGACTCACCTATGCCATTGCAGGGTGAACACTGCCATGAACAATACAGAAGTGAATGAGCATGGCTTCTTATCTAGTCAACTGATATATTTATCTTGGAGGCAATATCACACTCTCAACACTTATTATAACTTCATAATATGTCTTGATGTCTGATAGAAAAAGTACCACCCCTTTTCTCTTCATTTTTAGATTTATCGTGATTATTCTTGGGCTTTAATTCTTCCAAGTAGATTTTGGAAGTGATTTTGACAAATTACATAAAATTTTGTATTGGATTTTTTATTAGAGTTACATTGAATTTCTAGATTAATGGTAGGGGGGCGTCCATCTTTACCACATATGTTTGCGCATTCAACAAACCTTTGCTTAGGAACACACAGCATTCCTCTACCTGGCATGTGTGGTTCAGGTGGTGTCACCACCTTCCCCATCACGTAAGCCTGAAAACTCAAAGTTATCCTCCACCCTTCCCTCTCCCTTCACCTAACCAGTCAGGTAGGTTTCTTGTTTCTGGCATCTTCTCTGCCTCTTCCTTTGATAACTGTCATCACCTCAGTGGGTCTTCCTCCAGGCTTCCCCTGTCCATTTCATCTCCACTATGCCCCGCACAGCTCTCTCTTGTCACCCACATGCCATTTGCCAGGACAAAGGGCGCCGTCCTTAGCACGACTCATAGGACCTTCTTCTGCTTTCTGTTTCATTCCACCCCTCATCACCCCTATCTACCACCTCTATGGCACCTGATGCCCCAGCCATGCTGCCCCAGCAGCTCCCCAAGTACCCCACCCTCTCTCACCTGGAACCTCCTCCCCCGCTTTCACCCTTCGATTTCTAGTCAGGAGCCAGCTCAAGTATCCTCATCTTTATGAGCCCCACCCTAACCTCGCCCCATCGCTCTGCACCCAGCACTGACTTCAGTCACTATACATGTTAGGGAACCACTGACTGAAACTGCCTGCCCTGACCAGGCACAATAATAACCACTTGCATGAGGTGTCTCACAACAGGAGATTCCGATAAGGAACATGGAACTGACAAGCTGCTCCAACTAGAAGAATTTGGGAGAGGCCAGAAGGAGGGAGGAGATGCCAGCCCATAATATGTCCTGCCAAACTCCCAGAAACCCTTGCTCTGGAATCCATCTTGGCTGAGAGATGAAAGCCACCAGGAAGGTCCCTGAGTCAGACCAAATATGGGCCAAGCAAGATGACCGGCCAGAGACAACCCAGAAGGCTAACCCCACCACCATAAAACCTGAGACTTCTAGTCACGTGGCAGAGTTCTCCTGGGTTCCCATACCCTGCTGCTTCCCACTCAAGCACCCCTTTCCAATAAAGGCTTTTGCTTTGTCAGCACATGTGTCTCCTCGGACAATTCATTTCTGAGTGTTAGACAAGAGCCCATTCTTGGATCCTGGAAGGGGACCCCACTTCTTGTAACATACACACCCCCCAGAAGAGAGTGGGCTCTATGAGGGCAGGCAGCCATCCTATCTGACTTAATCACGGCAGAACCCACAGCAGGAGCCCCAAGACCTGGCATGCTGAAGGCACTGATCAGCACTGGTTGCATAAATGAATGAAAGGACAGACGTCGTGAGTGGGCAGATCAGGCCCAGAGAGCAGGTGTCCACGTGCCAGGTGCAAACATGCATTCCCCCAGGGATGAGGCTGCAGGAGGGTGCAGCCCCGCCTTCTCTGCAACCCGCCGACCTCTCCCTCGAGCCCTTGAGTGAGGGCACTGCCCAGGGAGCTGACGGGGCAGAGATGAAGCAGCCATCAAAGGAGAAGCCAGACACAAATGCAAATGCACCCTGTCCTCCCCTCCCTCTGCTTTCACAGCTTTCATACCTCCCTCTCAGACAGATAAAACGGAAAAGGTGCCAGTGAGGACTGAGCCCCTCTGGGTATAAAAGCAACAGCAAAGTGACAAATGTCATGTGGATTTAAGCAAAGTCCCCCATGATTACAAACCCACAGGGAAATAAGGCTGACAAATGCGCGGCCCTGCTCCTTGCAACCTTTTCCTTTGAGATAACTTCACCCTGAAAAGGGAGAAAGAAGGAAAAGATTTTAAAAGCAAAGTTTCTGTCTGCAAACCAAATGGGCTGAATTTTTACAGGCTCGTTTGGAAGAGCATAAAAAATCAAGTTGTCAACGAGCCTCTCCCTCCCAGAGCCTCAGAGAGGTGTGAAGGGACTGCTTGGAATCTAAGCTCCTCTGCTTTCTTCTCCCACCCCAGAGCTGAGCCCAGGAGGGAGGGTTCCTGTCACAGGGCGAAGGCTTCTGGGAGCCTGTGGAGGGCACTGGGGGAAGACAGGGAGCACCCCACCTCTAAGGAAGCTCCTGAGCATTAAGTGCACTAATCATA
The DNA here is from genome assembly GCF_951394435.1 of Stenella coeruleoalba. Taxonomy (NCBI): domain Eukaryota; kingdom Metazoa; phylum Chordata; class Mammalia; order Artiodactyla; family Delphinidae; genus Stenella; species Stenella coeruleoalba. Next base: position 38,181,871 of record NC_137166.1, read on the forward strand.
GCCTCCTCCACTGAGCCTTCACTATGTGCCAGCACTGCCCAAAACCCTCTGAGGGAGGCATTATTATCATGCCCCGTTTTCCAGATGAGGAAACTGAGGCAGAGAGACATTAAGATCGCACAGCCTAGAAATGGAGGATTCCAGCACAGGCAGTCTGGCTCCAAAGCCCACTGCAGTAGATGCTGTGGGTCTCACTCAGCTTCTCTTTGCCAGACCTGACACTGGTCCCCAGCTTCTGGCTGCTGTGATCATGAGCTGCTAAAGGCTCACAGCTACCCCTTTGCCAGAGAATCCACCTTGCCCTGAGATGCCTGGGAGATCGTGGGTCACTCCCCAGGGTGGCTCAGAGGGGCCAAAGATAGGGGGTTACAAAGCTCAGCCCCCTTACAGGTGCAGAAAACTGTGGAGACATTCACCCTCCTGAGCTCCCCATGAGATCAGGCATGTTGTAACTCCAGCTGAACCCATATCTTAGCCTGGCTTCCCACCTGCCCTATCCTGCTTCCCTCACTCCCCCTCAGGTTTCTTCTGAAAGTAGTCCCTCGAAAAACCCCTCCGCAAGAATCCTTGTCTCGGTTCTGCTTCTAGAGAACCCGACATACGTCACGTAATCAATCACACATTCTCATGGTAAAGTGAGACCACTCCACAATCATGTCCACACCAGTGGTGACAACCACTTTATTCTGCTCACTCCTCCACTGGTGCAGTGTGGGATCCAGCTCAACACACCTCCAGTGACTGGATGCATGGACACAAAACCCGCCAACCATGTCCATGGCATCCCCTTTAGTGCCTTCAGGAAGTTGGGAATGAGAAGTAGGAAAGAAAAATAGAGGTTGAGGATATAATTTTTTTCCCACAAATTCTTCACAATTGATAGATAAGTTTGTGCTTCTGAGAGCCACAAGTCTGTAATGGTTCTCTCCTCATCATCCCGGATGAAGGACCTCCTCCCCTTCCCAGAGGAGACCTTTCCCTTATTACCAGCCCTGACTACAGGTGAGGGTTTGCAGCAGGCCGAGAACAGGGTGGCCGAACAGTGAGGCATCAGCGACTGAGGCTTCAAAAGTGAATGTCAGAGACCCTGCTGCAATTCCTTTTTTTTTTCCCCACATCTTTATTGGAGTATAATTGCTTTACAATGGTGTGTTAGTCTCTGCTGTATAACAAAGTGAATCAGTTATACATATACATATACATATATCCCCATATCCCCTCCTTTTGCATCTCCCTCCAACCCTCCCTATCCCACCCCTCTAGGTGGTCACAAAGCACTGAGCTCATCTCCCTGTGCTATGCAGCTGCTTCTCACTAGCTATCTATTTTACATTTGGTAGTGTATATATGTCCATGCTACTCTCTTACTTCGTCCCAGCTTACCCTTCCCCATCCCGACAGATGAATGGATAAAGAAGATGTGACACATATATACAACAGAATATTACTCAGCCATAAAAAGAAATAAAATTGTGTTATTTGTAGTGAGATGGATGGACCTAGAGTCTGTCATACAGAGTGAAGTAAATCAGAAAGAGAAAAACAAATACCGTATGCTAACACATATATATGGAATCTAAAAAAAAAATGGTTATGCAATTCCTTTTTGATCAAGTCTGTGCACAGAAAAGAGAGAGGGGAAAGTCTCAAACCCACTCCTCCCTGCATTCTGGGTGCTTGACTAGAGTCAAGGCATGGAGAGGGGTATTCAAGAAAATATTATTTATGACACTTGTTAAAGAACTTACTTTATTCAGGACCATAGTGATAGATGTAGGGACTGTTACAATGGGGTTTTTCAGTGGGGGAGAGAGATTGGCCTCAACTCCAAATACAACAATGGAAAGTGGGAATTTATAGCCAAGGAGCTGGCGGGGGTCAGTGGATGGAATATGGCTAAGAGGAAACATCAGAGGTAAGGGGAATTTGGGTTAAACCAACTTAACAGGATTCTTGCTAAAGGCAAGAATGGCAATCAGACATGGCAATCAAGAATGGCAATCAGATATCACTGGGGGAGGATAGGGGATGAGAAACCAGATCAGATATCAAGGGTACAAGATTCTGGCTTAAGCAACTAAGCAGGATTTTTGCTAAAATTGGTCAATACAAAGATGAACACAGAAGCCTGAAAGTCAGGGCCTAGTTGAGAAGAGAGTTCAGAGGAGCCTGACTGGAGTTTAGTGAAGGAGAAAATCTTTGTCAGAGGTCAGCCCCTCCCAACCACCTGGACTGAGAGTGAGGGACGTGTGACTCCAAGAAAAGTCACCAAAAAGAGGAGAAATGGGTGCTGAGCAGGAAGGGAAATGAGGTGCTTACTGCTGGCACACAGGAGGAGGCTGCTTCAGAGGATGCATGAAGAGGCAGAAGGGGAATCTGAGAGAATCCCAGACCAGCTCCACCACCTTCTCTTCAGCCAAGGAGAGAGCCTTGTTCCCAAGTCACACCTGATCTTTCTGAAATCACCGACCACCCCAGCGGCCAAGCTACATGCTTCCTTGATGGTAAAACTGAGTGCTTGAACGTCTTTATCTGAGCTGGTTGGAGGAAGGAAACCATACTCTCAATTCAGCTGGATTTCTCTTAATTCAGCAATTCTGTCTGCTATGCCACTATGTCCAGGCACTGGTCAGAGGACACAAAAGTGGCTTTTAGGAGATGGAGCCACAAAGACCTGAGGCTGAGTGTTGACCCCAGAGGGCCCAGAACCCAGGAGGAGAATGGAGCTGGGATCAAATGGGCATAGCCATTCCAGTGAGACTCAGACACAGATAGGTGGGGCACAGATAAGATGCAACTCTAACAGGAAAGGTAAGACAGTTTTGAAAGGTCTAGTTGCCCAGCCGGAGAGTCTAGACTTGGCCCTGTAAGAATAGGGAGTCTTGAAGGTTATGGAGTGTGAGAAAGGCTTGATCAAAACTCTGCTTTAGGAACATGAATTTGACATTGACATAGAGTGGAGTTGTGTAACTGGGGTGTGTGTGGTATGTGTGTGTGTGTGTGTGTGTGTGTGTGTGTGTGTGTGTGTGTGTGCGTGTGCGCTGTGGAATGGGGGTAGCACTAGGAGAAAGAAGTGGGAAGCAAAAAGAGTTGTCTGGAAGCTGTTCCAATGTCTAGAAACAATAAGGTCTGTTTTAGAGCCCTTGGAGTGGGAGAGGGGGAAGGGGAAACATGCTGTAATATGGTCTGAATGTTCTAGAAATGCTTCTGTATCCATTCTTATCTCCAATGATGCAAAAGCCCTGGGAAGGAAGAAAAGAGTAGTATATAGAAATCCCATTTTACAGACAAAGAATTGAGACCAAGAGGACAAAAGTAACATACATTAGCAAGGGACAGAACTGGAACACATCCAGGCCACCATCCTCTCGCCACCCCGTGGACTTGTGCAGGTGCACCTGAGCCCCACTGCTGTGGATCACTGCTGTTCTCACATCAGGTAAGAGTGGGGAGCCCACCTTAACACTGCTGAAGTGCTACCAAATGAACAATCTGTGCTGCTAATACTCAGTATTGATTATCTCCCTACAGGAATCCTGAGACCGTTGTCTATGGGCTGCTAAGGCTGGTGGCAGCAGCTACTAAATTGTTTTTATGGGAAGCTTTTTACCTGAAGGGGTCATAAATCACCCTTGATCAATAACTGATCAATCCATCTGCTTTGCACATTGAAAATCCTTCAGATCTGTCCACTGAAAGGAAAGAGAGAGGAAGGTCATCTGTTTATCAGATAAAAATGACAGAATAACAGGTTAATGCAACTACTTAGGCTGGTGATTACCTAGGTTTCTTTTTTTTTTTTTAATTTAAGTGAAGTATTTTGAGTGATTTGCTGAGTCAATTAAAGTGAAAAAATGAATGGTCTTGGTTTGAAAGGGTCAGGTAAGAAGAAGATCTGGTATCCATTGAGCACCTACTGAGTGCCTTGCACTGTACCCCTTCATTTACCCTCACAGCCCTGTGAAGGAAGTATCATTACTCCCACTTCCAAGAAAAAACCTGCAGCCCAGTGAGGTTAAATAGCTAGCTCTAGGTTGGTGGTGCAGCTGGTAACTAAAAACAGTCTCTACCAGTAAGAAACAAGAAGAGTCCAAGGGCAGCTGGGCTTAGAGAAGCTGAGTCCCATTTCAAGATGAGGCTGTGTTGTACAGGAACTGCACCTGGTTGCAGGGCACACTCCTGAGAGGCTAGCCTGGGGCCCTGCTCACTAATTGCTGATGGAGTTGCAGTGTCTGTTTTGGATCTGACCTCCAAGATGAATTAGATAGTCAGCCATCCAGAGGTACTGCAGATTTCCTCGGGCCATGCCCTGCTCACCAGCCCCCAGTACCCTCCCAGGGTCAAGAGGATGATGTCATTGTGTACCCCAAGCTTCTCTGCCAACCTCTAGGAACTTCCCTGCACAGATTCACAGGAGTCAGCTGAGTCCCTCCCCAGGAAACCCTGCCTGGCCTCAAAGCCTGAGCCCTCCCAACACACTCTCTCTTGTCTCCTGCCAATGACCAAGCTCCCCATCTCCAAGGCAACCATTGGAGCAACCCACGTGAGGAGAGTCTGCTGGGTGCTTCACCTCAGTATGTCTCGTCTGAGCTCCAGCGCCTGCTCTCTTGGGGCTCTGCCTGGCAGGGTGGAGTGGAGAAGGCTGGACCAGGGCTGGTCGGTGCTAAGGGCACCTGCACCCTGGTCCCCATGGATGGGGGTGCCCAGCAGAGCTCCTGGAGGCCAGCATCTCCTTCTGTCTTTGGGCCTCATGGCAGATATGAAGAGGCATCTCTCCCTAAAGTGACTGACACTCTCACGGACCAGGCAGTTGCGGTGCACTCCCCAGATGCAGCTTCCTGCCCCACTTCACTCTCAGCCACCACAGGCAGAGCGTCAGTTCTCAGAGACAGGATGGTGAAATAAAGGATGAAGCCTGGGATCTTTTAAATCTAGGAGTTTCACTCGAGATGAAGCTGATGATCTCAGCTGATAACCATCTTGGAAGAACAGCATTCTCGTAGGCCTGGGAAGGCCGCTGTGATTGGAGGCTGCCAGGGCTCCAACCTTTCTGTTGTCAGAATGCGACAAAGGAAAATAGTTTCCCATTAACAACTCATTCTTCTTTTTTATTTGCTAATTTGGTGAATATTATTTTCCCCCTACCATTTCGCAGATGACTACTCTAATTTGGGAGGCTGTGACTAGAATTGACTAATCAGCCTTTCTAGAAAATGTCCCTATTTGGATCTCTCTCTAAATAAGCACTTGCATGTGGCATTGATCATCAAGAAATCCCACAGCATTGCTCGATTAGCAAACAGTTTAAGGTGACATATTGTACTTTAGTAGTCTCCCTTGGAGTGACAGATGTCTGCAGTAAACATAGGGAAATTACATCCAAAGAGCAGCCAGGGATGGCCCTGGAGGTCAGAGCAAAGTCCAGTGGACCCTTCTGCACGGTGACGGGCTGCCAGCTCCAGTTCCCAGGGAGTGCTGTCCCTCCCAGCCCCCCAGGGAGTTTCGATGATGAGGAAAGAACAGTTTGCCCCAATAGCACCAGTCCAATTGGAGAAAACCCTTCCTGCAGAAGGCCAGGGGCAAGTGCGGCCACAGAGTCTAGTCCAATGGCCTTTGTCTCTGGACCTTGCACACTTTCCTGTGATGACACTGTTAATGCTTTCCTGGTTAATTAACTACATACACACTCCATCTGTAGCCTCAGAGCAAGTAGATATCAGGAGGAAAAGTGCCAATTTTCCCACATTGATGTGTCCAAACTACTTTCCTTAGCAGCTCTTACCCTCTCTCTTCTCTTCTAAATCGAGTAAATGTGTGGTTCTGCTGAAATGCTCAGAATGACAGGGACATGGAACCACTAATTTAGATAAATGACAGAATTCCTGGATCCTGGAGCTCAGCACACTGCTCAGCACCTTGCCAGGGCCTAGGGGGGACGTGGAGGGAGGGGCGCCCGGCCGCTTCTCTATAGGACAAATTAAGTGCATTTATCTGTTGCACACTCCTCAGAGCCCGTTTAACGTTGAGATGTTGAGGGGATCTGTCTTGCAGGAACAAACTGAGGGGCCTAATGGTTCCAGCATGGGAAATATTATGGTCATCTTGTTTGCTCCTTCCTCCCGAATCCAACCTCCCCTCCCGGCTTTGTTCCTTGAGGCTGACCTCCTGGGACTCCTTCATCAGGGTTCCCTTGCTGGCTATCCCTGACTCCCCCACGGGAGGTCCCAAGAGCGGCCAAAGACAGAAGACTGTGGTCACCAAAGCTGCCTATCCAGACAGAGTTTGCATGTCTTACAGGAGCACAGGAAGCCCTGGGGTAAGTGGTGCAGATGGGGAGACTGGGTCCTGGGAAGCAAGAGGGGTGGGAGTGTGGGCAAGGAATGTTGTCTGCCATTCCAGTAAACACAGGGACTGTTGCACACCATTCCAGTTCTACGAGGCTCAAGCCCTTAGCCATTGCAGCCACAAAACAGTTATGGTGCGCCCTGAGGGGGAGTTCAGGATGGAGAAAAACAGGACGTGTTTTGTGCTTTGGATACTGGTCCTAGATAGTTAAGATACATATCTAAGGAATAATTTCAAAGAGCCCGGAGTCTTACATCTTCCCATACATGGAAAAGCACTAAAATCATTAACCTGAGATGTCTAGGTTTGTTGTTAGCTGTAATCTTTTGATGTTTGACTGCATGGTTTTTTTTTTTCTTGTTTCTGGCTCCTCCCTTGCCTCTTGGGAGCAGTTGCTCAGAGGTCTCTGAGAGGCTATCTCCCGGGCTAAAATCCTCACTAAGTCCTCACTGAATAAAACTCAAGCCCCAACTTTTAGGTTGTGTGTTTTTCTTCAGTTGACAGGAGGAAGATTCTGAATTAGGACTAAGATCACCACACTGTAGAAGGAAGACCATCCTCACCGCTCTCTCTCTCTCTCTCCCCCGCCTTCGGCATTTCCTCCCTAAAGTGGCATCACCTCCTAGAGGACCATTAGCAGCGTCAACACTTTTCTCTTCTTTTTTAAAAAATTAATATTCATACTTTTTATTACTTCATCAAGGATTTCTTTTATTCCTAGCTTTATTGAGACATAATTGAAATGTAACATTGTGTAGTATTGATTTGATATACTTATATGTTGCAAAATGAGTATCACCATAGCCTAAGCTGACACCTCCTCACATCACATGATTACCATTTCTTTTTTGTGGTGAGAACATTTAAGGTCTACTCTCTTGGCAACTTTCAAGTATATAATATAGCACTATTAGCTATAATCACCAGGCCGTACATTTGATCCCCAGAATTTATCCATCTTAAAACTGGAAGTTTTTACCCTTTGACCAACATCTACCTATTAACACACACACCACCACCACCCCTTCCCCCCTCCTACCCCTGGTAACCACCATTCTACTCTCTCTTTTCATGAGTTTGGTTTTTTGTAGCTTCCACATATGAGTGATAACATACAGTATTTGTCTTTCTCTGTCTGACTTATTTCACTTAACATGATGCCCTCAAGGTCCATCCATGTTGTCACAAATGGCAGGATTTTCTTTTTTCTAATGCCTGAGTAATATTCCATTGTGCATGTGTACCACATCTTCCTTATCCGTTCATCCACTGACAAACACATAGGTTTTCTTCCATATATTAGCTATTGTGAATAATGATACAATGAAGCTTTTCCCTTTCAATTTCTCTCCCCCTCAGACTGTGATTTCATTCATATCTAAGGCAAGGGAAGCCCAAGCCCAGTCCCTCGTGGGCAGCAAAATGTAGAAAAATGGTGACTGTAGGAGCTCAGATGCCTTCCCAAGGTTAGAAATTACACACCAAGGAGGCCCTATCCCAGTTCTGAAGAAACAGAAAGTATCAGAGGGAGCAGAGCGGAGAACTTTTTAAGAGAAAAAATTAAATGTATTTATCTGCTACACACTCACCAGAGCCTGGTGAATGTCAAGATGTTTAGAGGATCTGTCAGGATTTAGCCCAATCCCCGCCCTTGTAGCTTTGTTGTTAAATCTAAAAACATAAGCAAGACATTCCAAGTCGCCATATAAAAAGCCCTCCTACAAACCATCCCTTGTGGGGTTGCTCTAAAACCTGATGTTGGTACAGATGCAGTGAGTTACTTCCAGCCTCACATAATGGGGATGAAAGCTCTGTAAATCCAGCCACAGTTGTACAGGGGAAGCCTCGACCCAAGAACTCTTTGTGTTTGTGTGGAGGGCCTCCAGAGTCTGGCTGCTGGGTGAGGATGGGGTGTGACATGCAGCAGTTTGTATTTTGTGTATCTACAGGGAGATGTGGGGCCTGATTCAGGAGCCTGAACAGAGGGCCAGACTGCTAAGTCTTGTGCAAACTTGAGAATGAGCCCCTAGGAGGTAAAAGCAGGAGACACAGTGAGCTCGCAAGGGCGGGGCACCTGGCCCTTCCCTGGAAGGCTGGGCGAGATGGCAGGAGGTGCTCTGCTCAGCGAAGGGGAAACCACTTCTGCACCAAGGATCTGAGCAGTCACATCACAAAGGCCAGCCGTGGGTTTACAGAGCCAGGTCATAATCTTAGTTCTGCCACTTATCTGATGTGTGACCCCGACCAAGCAGCGGCCCTGCTTAGAACCTCTGTTCACTAACCTGTGAGGGCAGTATACCATGATCCAACATTCTCTTCAGGGAGAGACCGTGGGTCTCTTTCCCTTAGTGGGTCTTAAGCCTCACCTGCACCCTGACCTCCCAAAACCCAAGGGTTCCACCGTGTGAGTTTCGACCTTGAATGCCTAGTCAGAGCATCTGGCTTCCAGCTCTAAAGGACGGTGCGTCTGCATAGAGCTCAGCGTGAGGGAGCCCAGGCTTGATTTCCCTGGCGCCGCAGCAGCTCACTGGCTCAGCCTAACCTCCAGGCTAGGACGGATGCGGTCATTTAAATGGAAGAGTTATAAGAGCTACTTTATTGATGACTTACCATGAACCAGACACTGCTCTAAGTGCTTCACACTATTAGCTTCACAACCTCTGAGTATCTGCAGGTGACGGTGAGCAAGCCAAGCAGAGAGGGTAGAGCACCCTCCTGAGTGCATGCAGCCAGCGGGGCTGGAGTCCTGGCAGCCCCTTTGAGCACTGTGGTTCATGATCTGACAAGGGCCCTGTGAGGCAGCAGTTTTCATTCTCATTTCACAGATGAGGAAGCTTAGCCCTGGAAAGGGCAGGTCACTTACCTGAGGTGGCACATTGCCCAGAGCCAGAGCCAAAGGCAGCGGAGGGCTTACCCACCAACTGAGGTTTGGCGTGTGTCCTGATCACAGCCATGTAGCAATGCTGTCCTGAGGGGAGATGCCAGAGCAAACACCAGGTCACTCACTCCCACCGGTCAGGCCAAGACGCTGCTCAATCAGTGCCCTTTGCCTGATGTGCCTGACTGAAGCCCAAGTGCCGGGGTTGTCGACCCTGCTCCAGGTGCCCAGGCACTTGCCTCTAGCCTGTTCTTCCCTGAGGTGTTGTGAACTGAGGTGGAGCTTCCTCGGATGCTGTTTGACCAAGTCCAACCCTTTGGTTTGGGGTGGAGCTTCTTCTGCTTCTTACAGATGCCACTTTGACCATCACACGTGTCTCCTCTAACAGATAATCCATCACTAGAGAGTACACAGTGGAGGCAGCCAAGCAGGCCCCCCTGCCACCTTCCCCAGCAAGAATCCTGCTTCCATCCCTGACCTTGGGTCAGAGTTGGGGCAACCAAATAACACGATAGCTAATATGCATTGGGTGCCTGCCAAGTGGCTGGCACTGTGCCCAGCTTTATTACATGTCACCTCCTGTTATCTGTGCCAACCCTGGAAGGAAGACATGATTGCTTTCAGCTTATGAAGAGAGAAACTGAAGAACAGAGAAGTTCAATCATTCACCGCAGGTGCTGCAAAGGAAGAGGAGAACCTGGGAGAGACAAGGGCCAAGAGGCTCCAACCACACACAGCAAACTTTGAGTCACCAGGTGTGTTTGGAACCTGGTTACGTTCCAGGCAGGTGCAGGACGGGGGATGGACAAATGTCAGAAAGGCCCCCATCTCTAAGGAGCTGACAACCTAGGGTAGGAGACAACAGATACACAAAACCATAGTGCAAGGCAGGGTGTTTCTAAGAATCCTCACTGGAGAGCAGCTGATGGGAGCCCTTGATTTCCCCCATGGACCATCCAAAGAGGTCCCTGCTGCAATTACCATGGTGCCCACCCAGCAAACTGACCCCGTCACTTCAGTTCAGACTGACACCTGTAGCAGGAGCTGTAGCCCCAAAACTTCCACAAGAGGGAGAGCCAGACACCCGCTTGACATGGGTCTCATTCCCAAAAGAAAGCTGCAGTCAATTTTAGGGGCCTATTTATAGACCACACATGATACATGACACTTCACACATGGTCTGGACTTGCTTCAACACATGAAGAAGGTGATGCCTATTTCAGTCAATGCAGACCTGTTTCTCTCGGATGCATTTCAAAGGTTTTGCTCTCTAAAAAACTGCTTGGTTGCTGGTGTGGGTGGGGATGGGCGCATGCCACCATCATGAGAGCAGGCAGCTCTCATCTGAACTTGCTCTCAAGGCTGGCACCACAGCACTTTGATCCTGGCTCCTTGAAATTTTGTCCACACGCAATAAGAGAAAGTGGAGAACTGAATGCAATACCTTACCTGCACTGTCCACAGCTAACACCCAAACCTTCTACTGTGTACCGAATGTCTGTGTCCTCCCAGACTTCATATATAGCAATTCTCATCCCGAAGGTAGTATATTGACAGGCTGTGCCTTCATGAATGGGATTAGTGATCCTATAAAAGAGACCCCAGAGAGCTCCCTCACCCCTTCTATGACATGTGAGGACACAGAGAGAAGACAGCCGTCTGTGAACCAGAAAGCAGGTCCTTACCAGAACCGACCATGCTGGCACCCTGATCTCCAACTTCCAGCCTCCAGAACTGTGAGGAATAAATTTCTGTTTTTTTAAGGCACCCAGAATATCGTCCTTTGTTTTAGCAACCTGAGTGGACTAAGACACCTTCTGATGGAAATTTCCAAATAATGAAAAACAAAGGTTTGCAGTGAAAAAATTTTCCCGTTTGGATCAAAATTCAACTATTCCCCCCCGCCAACCCTGCCCAAGTCACATATCTTTTTGGATTCCAAGGACTGGACGTTGCATCACAGACCCCAAATCATGAGCATTTCACCTCCATGTGAGTTATTGTATTGCCTGAGATGGTTGCATTTGAAAATAAAGCAGTCATTTTGGGGGGCCTTTCGGAAAGCATTCACAACCACGTCTCAAAGCTGAGAGAAACTCAAAGATAGGAAATGGTGAAAGTGTCTGTGTGATGTCTTCAGTGCCCCTCATACACATGTACACACACAGCTGTAGACTTGTTCCTCTTTTTTTATTGTAAAGACAATTTCCCTGAAGTATTTTTAAGCTGGAGAGATTCACTACAAGCTGGGGAAAAATTGCTCGCTACAAGAGATCCAATTTAGTGGCAGAAATCCAGCAACCCAATGTATTGGTAACTAGCTTGGTAATGAGTCTCTTCCATGTAAATTGGCTTATTATTATCAATTTTTGTCAGCTCTCGAGTGAGTCTTGATCTACTTCCCCACTTCGGCTCTGGTGCAAGGTGACTGGGAGCGTACGGCCTCCTCCCCACGCCAGGTGCTGGAAACCTGTGCCTGGAGGGAGGGAGAGAGTGAGGTGACAGACGCCTTGTTGTTAGAGCTCTGAATTTAATGTTCAGAACAGAGAGATGTTAAGGAGACTTGCAATGAGGTATTATAAAAACAGAGTTTGATTGAAAGAGCTGGCACGTAATGCAAATGAACACTTTGTCCCATTATTCATTGCTATCAGGAGAACTAAATTTGTTCGGCCCAGAGGAGAGATGACTAAAGGGAGGCATAATAATCATCAATTTATACTTGCAAAGAATTAATCAAGAGGCCCAGAGGAGACAGCGCTCTGTAGCCACTCTCGGTGTATGTGCTGGGGGCAGACAGTGTGGGAAGAGCTGGGGAAATTAAGCTAAATAGTAGGAATGGCTCTAATAACACTGGGGGCTATTAGGCAGAGATATCACCTCCACAGCAGGATGCCATGGAATTATTACGTCCAGAAATCTGCACAGATGGAACCTCGGTAACAGACGGCAATTTTTGCAAAGACCTGTTGATTTGATGGTGCATCTGGAAGGCTCTGGGGCTCAATTTCCTCCTCCTGGGGCTCCGTCTCAGGCAACCCTGAGACACCTCCTTTGCTTTATTCAGGCAAACATTCCTCCACTAACTCAACCCACCTTAGAGCACTGACTTCAGAAAAATCCCTCTGTCCAGTGTGATACTGGGGCAGAGAGGGTATTTCATCCTTATATTTGGCAAATATTTATTGAGCACATACTAGGTGTCAGGTGGTGAACGGGGAAACGTCCTTGTCATCATGAGCTCTCATTCTGAGCAAGGGGAGAGGAGGGGGCCACCAGAGGCAGGCACGCCGGTGAGAGATGCTGGCACCACCAGGTTTTGCATGATGCCCAAGGACAACCAAAATCCAGTAAGCAGCTCTCGTCCAGCTTTGCAGAGTCGGCCCAAATAAATCAATCCCCTTTCCTGTAATAGCCCGGCAGTTGTCCAAAGGTCATTTGAGGATTCTGACTCTGGAAGTGAAGGCTTAAGAGACCTGTCACCTCCTTCAAGTACCTCTTCATTCTCAGGTCAGTCACTACACACTGGTGGCCCAGAAGCCAATGGGTTGAATCACTCAGTAACATTTTCAATTAGTCACCAATGTCTAAAAGTTGGGAGATGTCATGCACATTCAGAGTTCCAATGTTACGTTTTTTAAAATGTAATCTAACTACACTGTACCTGCATCCCCACGGGACAGCTGTGGCTGAGTCAGGGCTGCCCCTTTGAGCTCTCTAGTTTACCACAGTCCCCACTGCTCCCTTTTCAGTCTCTTATTTCATCCTGTTTCAGTCTCTCGTTTTTCCAGCCCAGCTTCTGTGGGAATTTAATATTTCTGCTCCTAGGCTAAACGACCAGAAATACAAGGTGGCTGGACTATATTAGCTTAGGTTCTGCAGAAATGTCTCTAGCCAGTTCTAACTCAGTGTTTTAGTTTGATTAATATCGTCACAATAATTAGTCAGATTTCACTTCTCTCTTTTGTAAAGCAGTGGTCAAGTACACAGTTATCCTTTCTTTCGGCCCCAGGCCTTGAATTTTTCCTCTGGCTCACTGGCAACCTAAAGTCAGTAACTCTAGATGAGCTTGTTTGCTCCCTCCTCTTTCCAGGAGACGTATACCACTCAACCCACTTGTCCCTCAGCGTGGCTATAAGTAGGCTAGGACCTGGTGTAGGAGTACGAGGCAGCAGGTAATAATTCAGCTCAAGGGTTTGTTGCGTCTATCCCTTTCCTCCCCCTGATTGATTTTTGGCCTGTATTTCTGACAAGTGTGTTTTCCATGTCTTTTTCAAAAAAATATACATGCTTCACCCAGTCCTTTTTGAAAGAAGCAAAAGGAAGACCTGTAGCAGCAATGCAGCACAGGAGCATGCCAGAATAAGAGATGTTGGTGGTGGTCCCTGCCCTAGAGCCGGGGGGCAATTAGAGGGAGACACAAGGCAAAATGTAGGCAGCTGGCAAATGCGTGGCGAGGCAGCTCAGGGGCGCAAAGCACATTAGACAGAGTGGATGGAAGCACATTTGATGTTATTCATCCAATGTATCAACATGGTGATGCCCAGTGGGGGCCTGCATGTGGTGGGTACTGGAGGATACAGGGAGGAATCAGACCAGGTTTCCATTTCCAGGAGTCCAGTGGAAGAAACATCCTTCACAAAGAAAGCCTATCACTGCTGCCACGAGGCATGGTGCCTCCCCTTGTGCCCTGGATTTCAGCACAGTTGCAATGGATGACACCCTGTGCTTGCCAGGGTTCCAGGTCAAGTGTGAGGGCTCCCCCACCCCTAGGGCAGCTCCAGTCACTGGGAACAGAGCCTCACCCTTCTGCTGTTCCACTGAGATGGTTCTGAGGCACATTCTGCATGGCTTCTCAGTGGGCCCGGAAGGTTGAGCCCCAGATGCCCTGAGAGGCAAACTGCTGCTCAACACAAACTCCACTGACTTTTCTCCCTCCCCCATCTCACTTCCCCACTCCTTGGATCACCTCTGAACAAACTACCTGCACTTGAGTCTTTATTCCAGGATCTACATTTTGGAGGACTCAAACTAAGACAGTGCCAGAGGGGTGTAACAGATTGGATTATGAGCTAAGGAGCCAGGAAAGGCTTTAGGGACCAGGAGACATTTGAACTGGGCAAGCCTTTGGTGTACAAGCAGAGAGGGAAGTGGAGGAGAGATCCATTCCAAGTGGTGGGCACAGCATGAGCTGTAGAAAGAAGGAACACAGCTGCGAGAGAGAATAGTATGCCATTAATTCACAGGCTACGTGAAGAACCATGGAAAATGGGATTGGAAAAACAGAGTGGGCCTGGATCACCAGTAGGTTTGAATGTCCCTTTGTGGAGTGCAAATTTCATTTTGTAAATGTTGATGTGATGTGATTTGATGTTGAAATGGTGTGATTTGGGTAAGGCAGTTGTGGAGGCAAGAAGGGGTGGGATGAGGATGAGGTCAAAGGTTGTCCTCTGGGCGGCCGCTGGCGAAATGTGCATCCTCACACTGTGGTCAGATGATGCTTGTGGAGGCCTTAATCCTAGGTGTGGTGGTCTCTTGCTGGGCACTCAGGGGGTGCCTCATGGATGGCAGGCATGGCACAGCTCTGGCAGAGTTCATGGCTGACAAATAGCTGTTGTCTTCAGGCTGGCCAGGGGAGCTGACTTAGGGTCCCCAGGTGGGTGGGCAGTAGTGTGAACAGGCCCCAAATGTCATGTGCCACCACCTGTCAGCCAGATGGGCACCTTGATGGCTCCTTAGTGGGGTCCTACATGCTTGTGGTGGGAGCAGAGCTGCTCTCCTTGTCTGAGGGTGGCTGAAGGTCCAGGACGCCAGAATAACCAATGCAAAAAATGGTTTAAGAGTAAAACAAATAACAGAACTGTAAAAGCAAATCCACCATTCATACTTTAGTGCCCACATGACACCAAATGACCATCCTGACTCTTTACTTTTACAGTGACCACATTTTTGAGCAGCCTGACCAAGTGTGTGGCAATGACAGGGAGCAGGAATGGAAATGTAGCCTTGGATCTGATTACTAGGTCAGCTTTTCTGACTCTGCCCAAATCCCCCGGCCCCACTTCCAGGGGAGCCCTGGTTCCCACAGGATCAGTGTTCCAGAAGAACTGGAGATTAACTTTAGAAAATTACATCTTCCTGTATTCACACATGCCCATTTCTGAGCTGCTTTCTCTGCAGGAGACTGTTTCTTGCTTTAGGGTGACCTTTTATGAAGTGTCTTCTAAGGGATACAAATTCCACAGGTTGTTAACAGACAGTCTTTAAAAATAATGTTTCAAATTCAAACAACTTTGGGAAGTGATGTGTTGAGCAAAATTAAACAGGTTTCTTTACTGTAGGACATCAGAGCCTTCAATGTGCTCAGAAGTAGCTACACAATTTGTGGGGCTTGGTGAAAAATGAAAACACAAGGCCCCTGCTTCAAAGATTATGAAGAATTGCAAGACGACAACTGCAGAGCATTACGCCAAGCATGGGACCTTTCTGAGCGCGAGCCCAGTGAGGCTGCAGGAGTCCCATGGCTGTGAAGCTGCCCACACACTGTGCTGCCATCATTGCAGATCTCTGAGGGTAGAAAGCGGGGCAGGCAAGGTCACCATGTGTTCGAAAGTGTTCAACCCTGGAATTGCAGTTCCACAAAACACACTCAGGGAACTCCTGCTTTAAGCTGATGAATTCTCATTTTCCTCTTATCTCTGGGCTCCAATACTCAAATTTTGTAAACAGGAACCCCATGGGACAGCCATACACAGCAAGGGAAGACCCTCTTGAACTGCTAGGTCCCTCCTCTGTTAGTTTTTGTATTTTGGGATTTTTTTGGAGGGGTAAAGTAGGGTCCACCAAGTATTTCTGCTAATTACTTATTTTGCTCCATCCTTTTAAAGGAGGCCCAACACCCCTGAATTACCAAAACGAATTTCTGGCACTAATAGCAGGCAATTTACAGTGGTAGATGAATATAACAAAAAATAGTACACCTTGGCCAGGGATAGTGCATAATTTTGTACCTAGAATACCAGCATTATTAAAGCGCTGTCAGCCCACTTGCTTTGTCCTGCTTTCCCAGGTGGCCCCATGACACTGCCTGGGGCCTGGCTTCCCTGAGCTCCTCTCTGGGTTATTTACGGCTGGGGAGGGTGTGGGGTAGGAGGTGGGAAACCCAGCCCTCAGCTCTGTGAGTCACAAGTGGGCAGAGAAGTGAAGGCAGTGACCGCCCATTAACTCTCACTTCCCTTGGGGCCCTGCTCATGGAGGGCCCCAGGCCCAGCCACATCTGTTGCTCTGACTCCCTGCCATTTCTGGGCTCCCACTCCTGTGGTCTTCCAGGCCTCAGAGTTAATCTGTTCATCACGCCTCTCCACATCCCACTTCCTCCCACTTCCTTTGTTAGGATGTCCTGGCTGAAGGCAGCTTACCTCCTCCTGCAGGCAGTCAACTGTCCAGCTCTGAGCAGGCTGACTGCTGGCTCTGCCCTGGCCAGCTCCCTGCATCTGGAGCCCACACTTTATTCCTGGACGTGCACTGTCACCTACTGAATGCATATGGCTGTGCTTTTATTGAGGGCCACCCACATGCCAGGGTTCTGTGGACAATTTTCACATGAGGCTCACAGCTCCCATCCTTGAGAAGCTCCACTCTGGCTGGGAGGGAGGGGCTAGTTCCCATAGAGCCAGAACAAAGAACTGACATGCAAATCTGCCCACATCACACCTCTGTTTAACTCCCTTCAGTGGATCCCCACCATCTGTTGTTCAAGTCCTCAACTCTCAGATGGTCCTTTCCAGGCCCTTCAGGGTCTGTCCTGCTCTATAGCCTTGTCAGTCATTGCTTCCTCTTGGTCTCAGCCATTTCACTCCACCCTGCCAACACTCAATAGCTTCTCCATGTTACCGGGCTTTTGCTCAAGCTGCCCCCTCCACAGTAATGCTCTTCCCCTCACTGCCCACCTGGAGGACACCCTCTCATCTCTCAAGGCTCACTTCAAGCGTCAACTCCTCTAGGAAGCTTTTCACAGTCCCCGCCTCCCAGCCACTTCCTCCCACCTTTGTACCACTACTGGTCCCAGCAGTGTTTTCCAACACAGACCAGGTGGCATCTCCTTGTCAGAAGTCTATCTCTCCTGCCAGAACATGAGCAACCTGAGAGCAGGGTCTGGTACATGATAGCTACTCAACGAATAACCGCTCAGTGAATCTCTGAATAGTACAGATCCAAGCACCGGAAGAGCTCCAAGCCCCCATCCCAAGGGGTTGGAGCAAGCTCCCCAAGCTGGACCCCAGGACAAGGAGTGGTGACTATGACCCTCTTTCTCCCCACTCTCATGCCATCACAGCATTTTTGTTTCTTTCCTCTCCCTTCCCTGCTTTGTTTTCATGATGGGAATTTCAGTCAACAGCAGTATGTGAGAAGGCAGAGAAGAGAAAAAGAAAATTGCAGTCTTAAGGGTGACAGCCCTGAAATGTTGAGCTTGAAAACTGCCTGGGGATTCAATTTCATATTCTTGGAAAAGTAGATGCAAATACATATTCAAATTCAATGCAAATGCACTGGTGAGTCTCCTGGCTAATTACTGGTGCCTGGTGAGACTGGCAGTCCTTGGTGACAGGATCTGCCTCCTCTTCTCAGCTCCCTCCACAGTGCCTGTCCCAGAGCTGAGTTCCAGACAGGAAGAGATCCATAAAGATAGCTCCCAGAGGAGAGGTGTCCTCAGGGAAATCCTCTGGAGACACTGCCTAGTGTGAAGTCTTCTGGGGATGATCCCCACAAGAGGAGAGCTTCCTGCAGGAAGGAGATGGGCCCAGAGTGAGCTCCATGAGGGGAGCGAAGGAGCTGAGAAAGCAGAGAGAAGGACCCTGCCACACTGAGGGCGCAGTGGTCACTTCAGGGAGGGGACACTGCAGGCACGTTTCAGAGGCAAAAATTACAAAGGATGAGAAAGCCAGACTGGCTGTGGGTGATAGGGAAAGTCCGGATGCACTTAGGGCTCCTCCTTTCTAAGGGGCCTAGATACCTGTGAGGCTGGGAGAACTTTGCCTCAGCCCCAAGCACAGGGGTAGAGGACATTACTCCAGGATTTCCTTCCTGGAGGCTGTGTCCCAGAGTCCCAGAACTTGTGTTTGGACAGAGAGCCCAAACTGACTACCAACAGCTTGGCAGACATATTGTTCTCTCCTGATGACTTGGCACAGCAGGGTCACTCATCTGGGCTCAAAAAAGAGTCTAGTTACTAGCAAAATGGATCAGTCAGAAGGCAAGTGCATGGTTCGCTTCGGTGGCCTGGCTTGTGTCAGTACCTGGGACAATTCCTTCCTTGACTTGTAAACGGTGAGGAAGTGACCCTGGGACAGCAGAGCCAGAGTGTGCCAGCTGGACCAGGGGCAGTTCCCTGATTAAGAGTACAGATAACAGGGAAAGGAGCACCACTCAGCTGGAATATCCCTCCACCCAACATCCTACCAATGCAGGGCAAACATGGCTATCACCTACTGAACACCAGCTATACACCAGGAGTTGTACACACATTACATTAACCATTGCCACAGCCCTACAAGTTAGGCATCATGATTATTCTTATTTCACAAACAAGGAAACCAAAGCTCAGAGTGGTAAAGAGACCTGCCTAAGGTCACACAACAAGGAAGAGGTCCTGCAGACCTGCCCAAATATCATAGTCTAGAGAATGTGGGGATCCTCCCTGTCCTCTCTCAGGGTGGTAAACAGCCCTGCCCCAAGTGAAGTCTTAGTGCCCTCTTTACAAATCCACGGGAAAGGAAGGCTTCCCATGTCAGTGGTGGGAGGAAGTTTTTACTGCAGCTGGGCACAGTGGCTGTGGTTTTAGGAGGCCATTGTGAAGACTTGTTAAGGCACAATATTCCTGACAGGATGCAGTGAAAGACCTGGCCATTTTCATGTTCATAGAGAGAATAAAAGGGAAGAATGACACCTAGTGAATTTAGTGCCTTATCAGAATACCTTACTGACAACTCCAGCTACCCGCAGAGCCCACCCCTCTCTACCGTGAGTGCGTCTTCCCTTCATACCCCCTTCCTTGAGGCTACAAGGAACTGTTCATCGTCTGCTGTGGCCCAACAAATCCAGCCCTTCTTCTGACATCAGATTCTCTGATGAAGAATCACCCTCCCCATGCTCATCCCACATGGCTTGAGGAGTCTGACCCCACTGTGGACCCCACAATAGGCATGTGGTCAGGCTGGTCAATTCAGTCACCATGTTCCCCTGCCAAGATCACTGGTTCAAGATGCACTGACGGCCTGAGTGGGCCAAAGGAGCCAATGGACTTTGGCCCTCAGATTCTGGAACCATTAGAAAAGAAATCACATTTCCCCTGAGTGGTACTGAGGAATGCCACAGGGGTACACCAATCCAGAAGCGAGGAAGGCCTGAAGGAAAGCATAACAGGAGGGGGTCCTGGTGACACTCTTTGGGTACCTGGATCCAGCTGCTCCAAAGCCACATACTCTGGGCTTCTGGTTAATGTGAACCAATAAAATCTCCTTGCTCACCAGCTCAGGCTCTCAAGCCCAGGTCCTGGCAAGTACAGGCAAAGCATTTTGACAAATTCCCTCTCCAGGCATTTGGTCCTTCTGTCCACTCTAAAGTCAACTTTCGGGATATTTCTCTGTCATAAGAGAAAGAAGAGGAAGCCCTGAAGTACTCCGGGTAGCTACAGGAGACATTATAACAGAATAAAGAAGAAAAAGGGAAAGCCATTTTTTGAATGCCTACAATGGAATGGCATTCATTCCACCTTCTACACCTCTGATAACCAGATGTAGAAGATATGCTTGCTCTTCAGGGCACAGTTCAGATACACCAGAAATACATCTACACGTGGAACAACTCCTACAGAACACCTACTGAAGGCTGGCAGAAGACCTCAGACCTCCCAAAAGGCAAGAAACTCCCCACGTACCTGGGTAGGGCAAAAGAAAAAAAAAAAGAAAAGAAAAAACAGAGACAAAAGAATACGGACGGCACCTGCACCAGTGGGAGGGAGCTGTGAGGGAGGAAAAGTTTCCACACACTAGGAAGCCCCTTCGCGGGCGGAGACTGCGGGAGGCGGAGGGGGGAGCTTCGAAGCCGCGGAGGAGTGCACAGCAACGGGTGCGGAGGGCAAGGCGGGGAGATTCCCGCACAGAGGATCGGTGCCGACCGTCACTCACCAGCCCGAGAGGCTTGTCTGCTCACCCGCCGGGGTGGGCGGGGCTGCGAGCCTCGCTCTGAGGCTCGGATTTCGGTATGGAGCGCAGGGAGAGGACTGGGGTTGGCGGCTTGAACATAGCCTGAAGGGGTTAGTGCACCACGGCTAGCCGGGAGGGAGTCCGGGGATGAGGCAAGAGACTTTTTCTTCCCTCTTTGTTTCCTGGTGCGTGAGGAGAGGGGTTTAAGAACGCTGCTTAAAGGAACTCCAGAGACGGGCGCGAGCCGCGGCTAAAAGCGCGGACCCCAGAGACGGGCGGGAGACGCTAAGGCTGCTGCTGCCGCCACCAAGGGGCCTGTGTGCGAGCACAGGTCACTCTCCACACCCCTCTTCCGCGAAGCCTGTGCAGCCCGCCACTGCCAGGTTCTCGGGAGCCAGGGACAAATTCCTCGGGAGAACGCAGGGCGGGCCTCAGGCTGGTGCAAAGTCACGCCGGACTTTGCCGCCGCAGGCCCGCCCCGCACTCCGTGCCCCTCCCTCCCCGCCGGCCTGAGTGAGCCAGAGCCCCCGAATCAGCGGCTCCTTTAACCCCGTCCTGTCTGAGCAAATAACAGACGCCCTCCAGCGACCTACACGCAGAGGCGGGGCCAAATCCAAAGCCGAGCCCCTGTGAGCTGTGAGAACAAAGAAGAGAAAGGGAAATCTCTCCCAGCAGCCCCAGAAGCAGCGGATTAAAGCTCCACAATCAACTTGATATACCCTGCATCTGTGGAATACCTGAATAGACAACCAATCATCCCAAATTAAGGAAGTGGACTTTAGGAGCAAGATCTATGATTTTTTCCCCTTTTCCTCTTTTTGTGAATGTGTATGTGTACGCTTCTGTGTGAGATCTTGTCTGTATAGTCTTGCTTCCACCATTTCTCCTAGGGTTCTATCCGTCCATGGTTTTTTTTTAAATTTTTTTTCTTAATAATCAATTTTAATTTTAATAATGTTATTATACTTTACCTTCGTTCTTTCTTTCTTTCTTTCCTTCCTTCCTTCCCTCCTTTAGACAACGAATCATCCGAAATTGAGGAGGTGGTCTCTGACAGCAAGATTTATGATTTTTCCCCCTTTACCTCTTTTAGTGAGGGTGTATGTGTATGCTTCTGTGTAAGATTTTGTATGTATAGCTTTGCTTCCAACATTTGTCCTAAGGTTCTATCCGTCCTTTTTTTTTTTTCATAAATAAGAATTTTTTAATTCAATAACTTTATTATACTTTATTTTATTTTTACTGTATCTTCTTTCTTTCTGTCTTTTTTCCTTCTTTCCCTCCTTCCTTCCTCCCTCCCTCCCTCCCTCCTTTCTTTCCTTCTTTCCTCCTTTCCTTCTTTGCTTCTTTCTTTTTCTTCCTTCCTTCCTTCCTTCCCTCCTTTCCTTCTTTCTTTCCTCATACTTCTACTAATTCCCTCTACTTTTTCTCCCTTTTATTCTGAGCCGTGTGGATGAAAGGCTCTTGGTGCTCCAGCCAGGAGTCAGGGCTCTGCCTCTGAGGTAGGAGAGCCAACTTCAGGACACTGGTCAACAAGAGACCTCCCAGCTCCACATAATATCAAATGGCGAAAATCTCCCAGAGATCTCCATCTCAACACCAGCACCCAGCTTCACTCAACGACCAGCAAGATACAGTGCTGGACAACCTATGCCAAACAACTAGCAAAACAGGAACACAACCCCACCCATTAGCAGAGAGGCTGCCTAAAATCATAATAAGGCCACAGATACCCCAAAACACACCACCAGACGTGAACCTGCCCACTAGAGAGACAAGCTCCAGCCTCATCCACCACAACACAGGCACTAGTCCCCTCCACCAGGAAGCCTACACAACCCACTGAACCAACCTTAGCCACTGGAGACAGACATCAAAAACAGCGGGAACTACGAACCTGCAGTCTGCAAAAAGGAGACCCCAAACACAGTAAGATAAGCAAAATGAGAAGACAGAAAAACACACAGCAGATAAAGAGCAAGATAAAAATGCACCAGACCTAACAAATGAAGAGGAAATAGCCAGTCTACCTGAAAAAGAATTCAGAATAATGATAGTAAGGATGATCCAAAATCTTGGAAATAGAATGGACAAAATGCAAGGATCAGTTAACAAGGACCTAGAAGAACTAAAGATGAAACAAGCAACGATGAACAACACAATAAATGAAATTAAAAGTACTCTAGATGGGATCAATAGCAGAATAACTGAGGCAGAAGAATGGATAAGTGACCTGGAAGATAAAATAGTGGAAATAACTACTGCAGAGCAGAATAAAGAAAAAAGAATGAAAAGAACTGAGGACAGTCTCAGAGACCTCTGGGACAACATTAAACGCACCAACATTCGAATTATAGGGGTTCCAGAAGAAGAAGAGAAAAAGAAAGGGACTAAGAAAATATTTGAAGAGATTATAGTTGAAAACTTCCCTAATATGGGAAAGGAAATAGTTAATCAAGTCCAGGAAGCACAGAGAGTCCCATACAGGATAAATACAAGGAGAAATACGCCAAGACACATATTAATCAAACTGTCAAAAATTAAATACAAAGAAAGCATATTAAAAGCAGCAAGGGAAAAACAACAAATAACACATAAAGGAATCCCCATAAGATTAACAGCTGATCTCTCAGCAGAAACCCTACAAGCCAGAAGGGAGTGGCAGGACATACTGAAAGTGATGAAGGAGAAAAACCTGCAGCCAAGACTACTCTACCCAGCAAGGATCTCATTCAGATTTGATGGAGAAATTAAAACCTTTACAGACAAGCAAAAGCTGAGAGAGTTCAGCACCACCAAACCAGCTTTACAACAAATGCTAAAGGATCTTCTCTAGGCAAGAAACACAAGAGAAGGAAAAGACCTATAATAACGAACCCAAAACAATTTAGAAAATGGGAATAGGAACATACATATCGATAATTACCTTAAATGTAAATGGACTAAATGCTCCCACCAAAAGACACAGATTAGCTGAATGGATACAAAAACAAGACCGTTATATATGCTGTCTACAAGAGACCCACTTCAGACATAGAGACACATACAGACTGAAAGTAAGGAGATGGAAAAAGATATTCCATGCAAATGGAAACCAAAAGAAACCTGGAGTAGTAATTCTCATATCAGAAAAATAGACTTTAAAATAAGGACTATTAAAAGAGACAAAGAAGGACACTACATAATGATCAAGGGATCGATCCAAGAAGAAGATATAACAATTGTAAATATTTATGCACCCACATAGGAGCACCTCAACACATAAGGCAAATACTAACAGCAATAAAAGGGGAAATCGACAGTAACACATTCGTAGTAGGGGACTTAAACACCCCACTTTCACCCATGGACAGATCATCCAAAATGAAAATAAATAAGGAAACACAAGCTTTAAATGATACATTAAACAAGATGGACTTAATTGATATTTATAGGACATTCCATCCAAAAACAAAAGAATACACATTTTTCTCAAGTGCTCATGGAACATTCTCCAGGATAGATCATATCTTGGGTCACAAATCAAGCCTGGGTAAATTTAAGAAAATTGAAATTGTATCAAGTATCTTTTCTGACCACAACGACATGAGACTAGATATCAATTACAAGAAAAGATCTGTAAAAAATACAAACACATGGAGGCTAAACAATACACTACTTAATAATGAAGTGATCACTGAAGAAATCAAAGAGGAAATCAAAAAATACCTAGAATCAAATGACAATGGAGACACAACGACCCAAAACCTATGGGATGCAGCAAAAGCAGTTCTAAGGGGGAAGTTTATAGCAATACAAGCCCACCTTAAGAAGCAGGAAACATCTCGAATAAACAACCTAACCTTGCACCTCAAGAAATTAGAGAAAGAAGAACAAAAAATCCCCAAAGCTAGCAAAAGGAAAGAAATCATAAAAATCAGATCAGAAATAAATGAAAAAGAAATGAAGGAAACAATAACAAAGATCAATAAAACTAAAAGCTGGTTCTTTGAGAAGATAAACAAAATAGATAAACCACTAGCCAGACTCATCAGGAAAAAAAGGGAGAAGATTCAAATCAATAGAATTAGAAATGAAAAAGGAGAGGTAACAACTGACACTGCAGAAATAAAAGAGATCATGAGAGATTACCACAAGAAACTCTATGCCAATAAAATGGACAATCTGGAAGAAATGGACAAATTCTTAGAAATGCACAACCTGCCAAGACTAAATCAGAAAGAAATAGAAAATATGAACAGACCAATCACAAGCACTGAAATTGAAACTGTGATTAAAAATCTTCCAAAAAAGAAAAGCCCAGGACCAGATGGCTTCACAGGCGAATTCTATCAAACATTTAGAGAAGAGCTAACACCTATCCTTCTCAAACTCTTCCAAAATATAGCAGAGGGAGGAACACTCCCAAACTCCTTCTACGAGGCCACCATCACCTTGATACCAAAACCAGACAAGGATGTCACAAAGAAAGAAAACTACAGGCCAATATTACTGATGACATAGATGCAAAAATCCTCAACAAAATACTAGCAAACAGAATCCCACAGCACCTTAAAAGGATCATACACCATGATCAAGTGCGGTTTATTCCAGGAATGCAAGGATTCTTCAATATACGCAAATCTATCAATGTGATAAACCATATTAAAAAATTGAAGGAGAAAAGCCACATGATCATCTCAATAGATGCAGAGAAAGCTTTTGACAAAATTCAACACCAATTTATGATAAAAACCCTGCAGAAAGTAGGCATAGAGGGAACTTTCCTCAACATAATAAAGGCCATATATGACAAGCCCACAGCAAACATCATCCTCAATGGTGAAAAACTGAAAGCATTTCCACTAAGATCAGGAACAAGACAAGGTTGCCCACTCTCACCACTCTTAGTCAACATAGTTTTGGAAGTTTTAGCCACAGCAATCAGAGAAGAAAAGGAAATAAAAGGAATCCAAATCAGAAAAGAAGAAGTAAAGCTGTCATTGTTTGCAGATGACATGATCCTATACATAGAGAATCCTAAATATGCTACCAGAAAACTACTAGAGCTAATCAATGAATTTGGTAGAGTGGCAGGATACAAGATTAATGCACAGAAATCTCTGGCATTCCTATATACTAAGGATGAAAAATCTGAAAGTGAAATCAAGAAAACACTACCATTTACCATTGCAACAAAAAGAATAAAATATCTAGGAATAAACCTACCTAAGGAGACAAAAGACCTGTATGCAGAAAATTATAAGACACTGATGAAAGAAATTAAAGATGATACAAATAGATGGAGAGATATACCATGTTCTTGGATTGGAAAAATCAACATTGTGAAAATGACTCTACTATCCAAAACAATCTATAGATTCAATGCAATCCCTATCAAACTACCACTGGTATTTTTCACAGAACTAGTACAAAAATTTTGCAATTTGTATGGAAACACAAAAGACCCTGAATAGCCAAAGCAATCTTGAGAACGAAAAAAGGAACTGGAGGAATCAGGCTCCCTGACTTCAGACTATACTACAAAGCTACAGTTATCAAGATGGTATGGTACTGGCACAAAACAGAAAGATAGATCAATGGAACAAGATAGAAAGCCCAGAGATAAACCCACGCACATATGGACACCTTATCTTTGATAAAGGTGGCAGGAATGTACAGTGGAGAAAAGACAACCTCTTCAATAAGTGGTGCTGGGAAAACTGGACAGGTACATGTAAAAGTATGAGATTAGATCACTCCCTAACACCATACGCAAAAATAAGCTCAACATGCATTAAAGACCTAAATGTAAGGCCAGAAACTATCAAACTCTTAGAGGAAAACATAGGCAGAACTCTCTATGACATAAATCACAGCAAGATCCTTTCTGACCCACCTCCTAGAGTAATGGAAATAAAAACAAAAATAAACAAATGGAACCTAATGAAACTTCAAAGCTTTTGCACAGCAAAGGAAACCATAAACAAGACCAAAAGACAACCCTCAGAATGGGAGAAAATATTTGCAAATGAAGCAACCGACAAAGGATTAATCTCCAAAATTTACAAGCAGCTCATGAAGCTCAATAACAAAAAAACAAACAACCGAATCCAAAAATGGGCAGAAGACCTAAATAGACATTTCTCCAAAGAACACATACAGATTGCCAACAAACACATGAAAGAATGCTCAACATCATTTATCATTAGAGAAATGCAAATCAAAACTACAATGAGATATCATCTCACACCAGTCAGAATGGCCATCATCAAAAAATCTAGAAACAATAAATGCTGGAGAGGGTGTGGAGAAAAGGGAACACTCTTGCACTGCTGGTGGGAATGTGAATTGGTTCAGCCACTATGGAGAACAGTATGGAGGTTCCTTAAAAAAACACAAATAGAACTACCATATGACCCAGCAATCCCACTACTGGGCATATACCCTGAGAAAACCATAATTCAAAAAGAGTCATGTACCAAAATGTTCATTGCAGCTCTATTTACAATAGCCCAGAGATGGAAACAACCTAAGTGCCCATCATCGGATGAATGGACAAAGAAGATCTGGCACATATATACAATGGAATATTACTCAGCCATAAAAAGAAACGAAATTGAGCTATTTGTAATGAGGTGGATAGACCTAGAGTCTGTCATACAAAGTGAAGTAAGTCAGAAAGAAAAAGACAAATACCGTATGCTAACACATATATATGGAATTTAAGAAAAAAAATGTCATGAAGAACATAGGGGTAAGGCAGGAATAAAGACGCAGACCTCCTAGAGAACGGACTTGAGGTTATGGGGAGGGGGAAGGGTGAGCTGTGACAGGGCGAGAGAGAGTCATGGACATATACACACTAACAAACGTAGTAAGGTAGATAGCTAGTGGGAAGCAGCCGCATGGCACAGGGATATTGGCTCGGTGCTTTGTCACAGCCTGGAGGGGTGGGATAGGGAGGGTGGGAGGGAGGGAGACGCAAGAGGGAAGACATATGGGAACATATGTTTATGTATATGACTGATTCACTTTGTTATAAAGCAGAAACTAAAACACCATTGTAAAGCAATTTTACCCCAATAAAGATGTTAAAAACAAAATAAAATAAAATATAAGAAGAAATTATTGTAGCTATAAAAAAAAATAAAGTAAAAAATAAAAAAAAATAAAGTCAACTTTCTAGGCTACAGAGGCCCTGTTACTTCCACAGCACATCTCCTAACGTCTCTCCTCTTTGACTTGCTACAGCTCTGGGTGCCAGCAAGTCTGAGTCTCCGTCTGTGAATCCTGCTCCCCAGGCTGAGACCCAGCACCTGCCCACTCCACACTGACCACAGCACCCAGTCCAGTGGCAGTCACAGCAGGGGCCCAAAAGTGGCTTCAGTGTGTGCTCCCAGCCTCTAGAAGTCCTCTCTCTCTCAGTTAAACTACCAGCATATGAATCTGAAGGTCAAGTAATATGGACTCAGTTTTCAGGACATGAGACTTCCTCCAGACCGACCTGATCTTACCTTCACACCACACGTGTCTTCAGAAGAGATGCTGGTGGTCAGACATATTTCATAAGAGCAACTGTTTTACCCTCTTTGCCAACAGAATGAGAGGGCATCTCTGAAGACCCATAGAGGAAGCCTTCATTCAAAGACCCCAAACATATGTATTAAAAATAACCTATCTTCATCTGTAATGAACAACGATTCCCCTGGGGCTTTGCCAGCTACTGGCCTTGCCATTCTTTCTGTAGGCAAAAGATAGTTGGGGTGGGGGTAGAGGAGGAAAGGGAGAATGAGACAAAATTAGAGAATGTATACACCTGAAGATCCATCCACATTACATTCAGAGTTGCCAATCCTTGGCAAATTATACCAGTTTCCACTACAATAGAATATAATTATATTCCATTATAATACAAATGTATTCCTTTTTGCATACATTTGATTTAATGAAAAATACTATTTAAATAACAGCACAGGGTGAAGTAAGTCAGAAAGAGAAAAAAAATACCATATGCTAATGCATATATATGGAATCTAAAAAAAAAAAAAAGTACTGATGAACCTAGTTGCAGGGCAGGAATAAATAGGTAGACATAGAGAATGGACTTGAGGACTTGGGGTGGGAGGAGGAAGCTGGGGTGAAGTGAGAATAGCATCGACATATATACGCTACCGAATATAAAATAGTTGGCTGGTGGGAAACAGCAGCATAGCACAGGGAGATAAGCTCGGTGCTTTGCTATGACCTAGAGGGGTGGGATGGGGAGGATGGGAGGGAGGCTCAAGAGGGAGGGGATGTGGGGACATGTGTATGCATATGGCTGATTCACTTTGTTGTGCAACAGAAACTAACACAGTATTGTGAAGCAATTATACTCCAATAAAGGTCTATTAAAATAAATAAATAAATAAAGAGCAGCACAGGTCATAGAGCGATCATGATGAAGAGAGAAACCTGGACACTGAGATCCACAGATGATTGTTATTACCTTGCTGGGTGACCTTGGGTAAGTAATTTAACCTCTTTAAGCTTCAGTTTCTTCATCTGTAAAACAAGGATAAAGCATCTGCCCCACTTACCTCTGAACTAACGAAATAGCCTAGGCTCTGAGCAGCTAGAGGTGCTGTGAGATGATTTCTGAGCCTTGGCCATAGGCCACTACTATCAATCCTCTCATTGTAGTGCAACTTTTTTTTTTTTAAGTTTACAGTATTGTTCTTTTCCCAATCTTATCCGCTTTTTTTTCTTCATTTTTTACATATTTAATGGAGTATAATTGCTTTACAAGGGTGTGTTAGTTTCTGCTTTATAACAAAGTAAATCAGTTATACATCTACATATGTTCCCATATCTCCTCCCTCTTCGGTCTCCCTCCCTCCCACCCTCCTTATCCCACCCCTCCAGGTGGTCACAAAGCACCGAGCTCATCTCCCTGTGCTTTGTGGCTGCTTCCCACTAGCTATCTACCTTACATTTGGTAGTGTATATATGTCCATGCCACTCTCTCACTTTGTCACAGCTTACCCTTCCCCCTCCCCATATCCTCAAGTCCATTCTCTAGTAGGTCTGTGTCTTTATTCCTATCTTACCCCTAGGTTCTTCATGACATTTTTTTTTCTTAGATTCCATATATATGTGTTAGCATATGGTATTTGTCTTTCTCTTTCTGACTTACTTCACTCTGTATGACAGACTCTAGGTCCATCCACCTCACTACAAATAACTGAATTTCGTTTCTTTTTATGGCTGAGTAATATTCCATTGTATATATGTGTCACATTTTCTTTATCCATTCATCTGATGATGGACACTTAGGTTGTTTTCATATCCTGGCTATTGTAAATAGAGCTGCAATTAGCATTTTGGTACATGACTCTTTTTGAATTATGGTTTTCTCAGGGTATATGCCCAGTAGTGGGATTGCTGGGTCATATGGTAGTTCTATTTGTAGCTTTTTATGGAACCTCCATAATGTTCTCCATAGTGGCTGTACACTAATTCACATTCCCACCAGCAGTGCAAGAGTGTTCCCTTTTCTCTACACCCTCTCCAGCATTTATTGTTTCTAGATTTTTTGATGATGGCCATTCTGACTGGTGTGAGATGATATCTCATTGTAGTTTTGATTTGCATTTCTCTAATGATTAATGATGTTGAGCATTCTTTCATGTGTTTGTTGGCAATCTGTATGTGTTCTTTGGAGAAATGTCTATTTAGGTCTTCTGCCCATTTTTGGATTGGGTTGTTTGTTTTTTGGTTATTGAGCTGCATGAGCTGCTTTAATCCTCTGTCAGTTGCTTCATTTGCAAATATTTTCTCCCATTCTGAGGGTTGTCTTTTGGTCTTGTTTATGGTGTCCTTTGTTGTGCAAAAGCTTTGAAGTTTCATTAAGTCCCATTTGTTTATTTTTGGGTTTTTTTTCCATTTCTCTAGGAGGTGGGTCAAAAAGGATCTTGCTGTGATTTATGTCATAGAGAGTTCTGCCTATGTTTTCCTCTAAGAGTTTGATAGTTTCTGGCCTTACATTTAGGTCTTTAATGCATGTTGAGCTTATTTTTGCGTATGGTGTTAGGGAGTGATCTAATCTCATACTTTTACATGTACCTGTCCAGTTTTCCCAGCACCACTTATTGAAGAGGCTGTCCTTTTTCCACTGTACATTCCTGCCTCCTTTATCAAAGGTAAGGTGACCATATGTGCATCGGTTTATCTCTGGGCTTTCTATCCTGTTCCATTGATCACTATTTCTGTTTTTGTGCCAGTACCATACTGTCTTGATTACTGTAGATTTGTAGTATAGTCTGAAGTCAGGGAGCCTGATTCCTCCAGCTCTGTTTTTCGTTCTCAATATTGCTTTGGTTATTCGGGGTCTTTTGTGTTTCCATACAAATTGTGAAATTTTTTGTACTAGTTCTGTGAAAAATGCCAGTGGTAGATTGATAGGGATTGCATTGAATCTGTACATTGCTTTGGGAAGTAGAGTCATTTTCACAAGTTGATTCTTCCAATCCAAGAACATGGTATATCTCTCCATCTATTTGTATCATCTTTAATTTCTTTCATCAGTGTCTTATAATTTTCTGCATACAGGTCTTTTATCTCCTTAGGTAGGTTTATTCCTAGATATTTTATTCTTTTTGTTGCAATGGTAAATGGTAGTGTTTTCTTAATTTCACCTTCAGATTTTTCATCATTAGTGTATAGGAATGCCAGAGATTTCTGTGTATTAATCTTGTATCCTGCCACTCTACCAAATTCATTGATTAGCTCTAGTAGTTTTCTGGTAGCATCTTTAGGATTCTCTATGTATAGGATCATGTCATCTGCAAACAATGACAGCTTTACTTCTTCTTTACCAGTTTGGATTCTTTTTATTTCCTTTTCTCCTCTGATTGCTGTGGCTAAAACTTCCAAAACTATGTTGACTAAGAGTGGTGAGAGTGGGCAACCTTGTCTTGTTCCTGATCTTAGTGGAAATGCTTTCAGTTTTTCACCATTGAGGATGATGTTTGCTGTGGGCTTGTCATATATGGCCTTTATTATGTTGAGGAAAGTTCCCTCTATGCCTACTTTCTGCAGAGTTTTTATCATAAATTGGTGTTGAATTTTGTCAAAAGCTTTCTCTGCATCTATTGAGATGATCATATGGTTTTTCTCCTTCAATTTGTTAATATGATGTATCACGTTGATGGATTTGCATATATTGAAGAATCCTTGCATTCCTGGAATAAACCGCACTTGATCATGGTGTATGATCCTTTTAAGGTGCTGTGGGATTCTGTTTGCTAGTATTTTGTTGAGGATTTTTGCATCTATGTTCATCAGTGATATTGGCCTGTAGTTTTCTTTCTTTGTGACATCCTTGTCTGGTTTTGGTATCAAGGTGATGGTGGCCTCGTAGAAGGAGTTTGGGAGTGTTCCTCCCTCTGCTATATTTTGGAAGAGTTTGAGAAGGATAGGTGTTAGCTCTTCTCTAAATGTTTGATAGAATTCGCCTGTGAAGCTATCTGGTCCTGGGCTTTTGTTTGTTGGAAGATTTTTAATCACAGTTTCAATTTCAGTGCTTGTGATTGGTCTGTTCATATTTTCTATTTCTTCCTGATTCAGTCTTGACAGGTTGTGTATTTCTAAGAATTTGTCCATTTCTTCCAGGTTGTCCATTTTATTGGCATAGAGTTTCTTGTGGTAATCTCTCATGATCTTTTGTATTTCTGCAGTGTCAGTTGTTACTTCTCTTTTTTCATTTGTAATTCTATTGATTTGAGTCTTCTCCCTTTTTTTCTTGATGAGTCGCTAATGGTTTATCAATTTTGTTTATCTTCTCAAAAAACCAACTTTTAGTTTTATTGATCTTTGCTATTGTTTCCTTCATTTCTTTTTCATTTATTTCTGATCTGATTTTTATGATTTATTTCCTTCTGCTAACTTTGGGCGTTTTTTTGTTCTTCTTTCTCTAATTGCTTTAGGTGCAATGTTAGGTTGTTTATTTGAGATGTTTCCTGTTTCTTAAGGTAGGATTGTATTGCTATAAACTTCCCTCTTAGAACTGCTTTTGTTGCATCCCATAGGTTTTGGGTCGTCATGTCTCCATTGTCATTTGTTTCTAGGTATTTTTTGATTTCCTCTTTGATTTCTTCAGTGATCACTTCGTTATTAAGTAGTGTATTGTTTAGCCTCCATGTGTTTGTATTTTTTACAGATCTTTTCTTGTAATTGATATCTAGTCTCATGTCATTGTGGTTGGAAAAGATACTTGATACAATTTCAATTTTCTTAAATTTACCAAGGCTTGATTTATGACCCAATATATGATCTATCCTGGAGAATGTTCCATGAGCACTCGAGAAAAATGTGTATTCTGTTGGTTTTGGATGGAATGTCCTATAAATATCAATTAAGCCCATCTTGTTTAGTGTATCATTTAAAGCTTGTGTTTCCTTATTTATTTTCATTTTGGATGAACTGTCCATTGGTGAAAGTGGGGTTTTAATGTCCCCTACTATTAATGTGTTACTGTCGATTTCCCCTTTTATGGCTGTTAGAATTTGCCTTATGTATTGAGGTGCTCCTATGTTGGGTGCATAAATATTTACAATTGTTATATCTTCTTCTTGGATCAATCCCTTGATCATTATGTAGCATCCTTCTTTGTCTCTTCTAATAGTCTTTATTTTAAAGTCTATTTTGTCTGATATGAGAATTGCTACTCCAGCTTTCCTTTGGTTTCCATTTGCATGGAATATCTTTTTCCATCCCCTTACTTTCAGTCTGTATGTGTCTCTATGTCTGAAGTGGCTCTCTTGTAGACAGCATATATATGGGTCTTGTTTTTGTATCCATTCTGCCAGTCTGTGTCTTTTGGTGGGAGCATTTAATCCATTTACATCTAAGGTAATTATGGATATGTATGTTCCTATTCCCATTTTCTTAATAGTTTTGGGTTTGTTATTGTAGGTCTTTTCCTTCTCTTGTGTTTCTTGCCTAGAGAAGTTCCTTTAACATTTGTTGTAAAGCTGGTTTGGTGGTGCTGAACTCTCTCAGCTTTTGCTTGTCTGTAAAGGTTTTAATTTCTCCATCAAATCTGAATGAAAGCCTTGCTGGGTAGAGTAGTCTTGGCTGCAGGTTTTTCTCCTTCATCACTTTAAATATGTCCTGCCAGTCCCTTCTGTTTGCAGAGTTTCTGCTGAAAGATCAGCTGTTCACCTTATGGGGATTCCCTTGTGTGTTAATTTTCCCTTGCTGCTTTTAATATGTTTTCTTTGTATTTAATTTTTGATAGTTTGATTAATATGTGTCTTGATGTGTTTCTCCTTGGATTTATCCTATATGGGACTCTCTGTGCTTCCTGGACTTGACTAACTATTTCCTTTTCCATATTAGGGAGTTTTCAACTATAATCTCTTCAAATATTTTCTCAGTCCCTTTCTTTTTCTCTTCTTCTTCTGGCACCCCTATAATTCGAATGTTGGTGCATTTAATGTTGTCCCAGGGGTCTCTGAGACTGTCCTCAGTTCTTTTCATTCTTTTTTCTTTATTCTGTTCTGCAGTAGTTATTTCCACTATTTTATCTTCCAGGTCACTTATTCGTTCTTCTGCCTCAGTTATTCTGCTATTGATCCCTTCTACAGTATTTTTAATTTCATTTATTGTGTTGTTCATCATTGCTTGTTTTATCTTTAGTTCTTGTAGGTCCTTGTTAAATGTTTCTTGCATTTTCTCTATTCTGTTTCCAAGATTTTGGATCATCTTTACTATCATTATTCTGAATTCTTTTTCAGGTAGACTGGCTATTTCCTCTTCATTTGTTAGGTCTGGTGGGTTTTTACCTTGCTCCTTCATCTGCTCTGTGTTTTTCTGTATTTTCATTTTGATTATCTACTGTGTTTAGGGTCTCCTTTTTGCTGGTTGCAGGTTCGTAGTTCCCATTGTTTTTGGTGTCTGTCCCCAGTGGCTAAGGTTGTTTCAGTGGGTTATGTAGGTTTCCTGGTGGAGGGGACTAGTGCCTGTGTTCTAGTGGATGATGCTGGATCTTGTCTTTCTGGTGGGCAGGTCCACGTCTGGTGGTGTGTTTTTGGGTGTCTGTGGACTTATTATGATTTTAGGCAGCCTCTCTGCTAATGGGTGGGGTCGTGTTCCTCTCTTGCTCGTTGTTTGGCATAGGTTGTCCAGCACTGTAGCTTGCTGGTCGTTGAGTGAACCTGGGTGCTGGTGTTGAGATGGGGATCTCTGGGAGATTTTCGCTGTTTGATATTACGTGGAGCTGGGAGGTCTCTTGTGGACCAGTGTCCTGAACTTGGCTCTCCCAACTCAGAGGCACAGCACTGACTCCTGGCTGGAGCACCAAGAGCCTTTCATCCACACAGCTCAGAATAAAAGGGAGAAAAAGTAAAAAGAAAGAAAAAAAGAAAGAGGGTAAAATAAAATAAAATAAAATAAAATAAAGTTATTAAAATAAAAAAAATTATTAAGAAGAAAAATTTTTTTAAGTAAAACAAAACAAACAAATAAAAATAACGTACGGATAGAACCCTAGGACAAATGGTGATGCAAAGCTATACAGACAAAATCTCACACAGAATCCTACCCATACATACTCACAAAAAGAGGAAAAGGGGAAAAAATAATAAATCTTGCTCGCAAAGTCCACGTCCTCAATTTGGGATGATTCGTTGTCTATTCATGTATTCCACAGATGCAGGGTAC
This sequence comes from Stenella coeruleoalba, assembly GCF_951394435.1. Lineage (NCBI taxonomy): Eukaryota > Metazoa > Chordata > Mammalia > Artiodactyla > Delphinidae > Stenella > Stenella coeruleoalba. The sequence continues at coordinate 38,216,983 of NC_137166.1, forward strand.
ATCAAGTTGATTGTGGAGATTTAATCCGCTGCTCCTGAGGCTGCTGGGCGAGATTCCCCTTTCTCTTCTTTGTTCTCACAGCTCCGGGGTTTTAGCTTTGGATTTGGCTCTGCCTCTGTGTGTAGGTTACCGGAGGGTTGTCTGTTCTTCAATCAGACGGGACGGGGTTAAAGGAGCAGCTGATTCGGGGGCTCTGGCTCACTCAGGCCAGGGGGAGGGAGGGGTGTGGATGCGGGGCGAGCCTGCGGCGGCAGAGGCCAGCGTGACGTTGCACCAGCCTGCGGCACGCCATGCATTCTCCCGGGGGAGTTGTCCCTGGATTCCGGGACCCTGGCAGTGGCGGGCTGCACAGGCTCCCGGAAGGGGGGTGTGGAGAGTGACCTGTGCTCGCACACAGGCTTCTTAGTGGCGGCAGCAGCAGCCTTAGCGTCTCATGCCCGTCTCTGGGGTCCGCGCTGTTAGGCGCAGCTTGCACCCGTCTCTGGAGCTCCTTTAAGCAGCGCTCTTAATACCCTCTCCTGTCGCAGCAGGAAACAAAGCGGCAAGAAAAAGTCTCTTGCCTCTTCGGCTGTTCCAGACTTTTTTCCGGACTCCCTCCCGGCTAGCCGTGGTGCACTAACCCGCTGCAAGCTGTGTTCACGCTGCAACCCCAATCCTCTCCCAGCGCTCCGACCGAAGCCCGAGCCTCAGCTCCCAGCCCCCACCCGCCCCGGCGGGTGAGCAGACAGGCCTCTCGGGCTGGTGAGTGCTGGTCTGCACCGATCCTCTGTGCGGGAATCTCTCTGCTTTGCCCTCCGCACCCCTGTTGCTGTGCTCTCCTCCGCAGCTCCGAAGCTTCCCCCATCCGCCACCCGCAGTCTCCACCCGCGTAGGGGCTTCCTAGTGTGTGGAAACCTTTCCTCCTTCACAGCTCCCTCCCACTGGTGCGGGTCCCGTCCCTACTCTTTTGTCTCTGTTTATTCTTTTTTCTTTTGCCCTACCCAGGTACGTGGGGAGTTTCTTGCCTTTTGGGAGGTCTGAGGTCTTCTGCCAGCATTCAGTAGGTGTTCTGTAGTTGTTGTTCCACGTGTAGATGTATTTCTGGTGTATCTGTGGGGAGGAAGGTGATCTCCGCGTCTTACTCTTCTGCCATCTTCTCAGGAGACCCCTCTTTTTTTTTAATGAGTATCTTAGCTTGGGTTCCCTGCTAGTGTTGGAGGTCTCTTGCAGAGGCGGGGGGTGGCTCTGTTTCACCATGGGGACAAGAACACTGGCAGCAGAAGTACTGGGAAGTACTCCTTGGTGTGAGCCCTCCCAGAGTCTGTCTGTAGTGGAACTTTTATTAATACGGCCTGGTGGCCTACTTGGGGTCTGTCCCAAAGGGCTGAAATTAATTAGCAATCAGCTCCTGTTGCTTCTAAAACACCTTTAATCTGTATCACTGCTTACCACAGAGAACGAAATCTCAGATGCCCACAGGGCTAGATGGTACAATAAATGAGTGAAGATGGCAGGGTGTAAACAATAGGGAGGGGTTAAGGCTGTGGCAAATTTCGGAGTGTGTGTCCATGTCCTGTCTGAGGGGCAAGCAACCACTGAGCCCCAGTAACAGGCTGCCATGTGGGACTAACTCAACATTGACAGAAATCCCAATTTGTTTAGTAGAAGCCAGGAATGTTGATTTTTAAAAATTGAAGTATAGCCGATTTACAATATTATATTAGTTTCAGGTGTACAACATAATGATTCAGTATTTTTATAGATTTCCCCATTAAAAGTTATTACAAGATGATGATTATAATCCCTGTGCTGTACAATATATCCTTGTTGCTTATCTATTTTATACATAGTAGTGTATCTATGTATAAAATTAAGAGTATTTGTATCTCTTAATCCCATACCCCTAATTTTCTCTTCCCCTTCACTCTCCCCTTTGGTAACCACTAGTTTGTTTTCTACATCTGTGCATCTGTTTCTATTTCTGGGGTTTGTTTTTAACATCTTTATTGGAGTATAATTGCTTTACAATGGGTTTCTGCTTTATAACAAAGTGAATCAGCTATACATATAATATATCCCCATATACCCTCCCTCTTGTATCTCCCTCCCACCCTCCCTATCCCACCCCTCTAGGTGGACACAAAGTACTGAGCTGATCTCCCTGTGCTATGCGGCTGCTTCCCACTAGCTATCTACCTTACGTTTGGTAGTGTATATATGTCCATGCCACTCTCTCACTTTGTCACAGCTTACCCTTCCCCCTCCCTGTATCCTCAAGTCCATTCTCTACACCTGCGTCTTTATTCCTGTCCTGCTCCTAGGTTCTTCAGAACCTTTTTTTTTTTTAGATTCCATATATATGTGTTAACCATATGGTATTTGCTTTTCTCTTTCTGACTTGCTTCACTCTGTATGACAGACTCTAGGTCTATCCACCTCACGACAAATAACTCAATTTTGTTTCTTTTTATGGCTGAGTAATATTCCATTGTATATATGTGCCACATCTTCTTTATCCATTCATCTGTGGATGAACATTTAGGTGGCTTCCATGTCCTGGCTATTGTAAATAGTGCTGCAGTGAACATTGTGGTACATGACTCTTTTTGAATTATGGTTTTCTCAGGGTATATGCTCAGTAGTGGGATTGCTGGGTCATATGGTAGTACTATTTGTAGTTTTTTAAGGAACCTCCATACTGTTCTCCATAGTGGCTGTACCAATTCTCATTCCCACCAGCAGTGCAGGAGTGTTCCCTTTTCTCCCCACACTCCAGCATTTATTGTTTCTAGAGTTTTTGATGATGGCTGTTTCTGTTTTGCATTATACATTCATTTGTATTATTTTTTAGATTCCACATATAAGTGATATAATACGGCATTTGTCTTTGTCTGACTTATTTCACTTAGCATAATGCTCTCCTAATCCATCCATGTTGCTGCAAATGGCAGAATTTCATTTGTTTTTATAGCTCAGTAGTATTCCATTATATATATATATATATATATATATATATATATATATATATATATATATATATATATATATATATATACACACCACATGTTCTTTATCCATTCATCTGTTGATGGCACTTGGGTTACTTCCATATCTTGGCAATTGTAAATAATGATGCTATGAACATTGGGGTGTATGTATCTTTTCAAATTAGAGTTTTCATTTTTTTCTGAATATATACCAACGAGTGGAATTCCTGAATCATATCGTAGTACTATCTTTTAGTTTTTTGAGGAGCCTCCAAACCATTTTCCATAGTAGCTGCACCAATTTACATTCCCACCAGTTTACAACGGTTTCCTTTTCTTCACATCCTCTCCAACATTTATTTATAGACTTTTTGATGATAGCCATCCTGGCAGATGTGAGGTGATATCTCATTGTGGTTTTGATTTGCATTTCTCTGATGATTAGCAATATTGAGTATCTTTTCATGTGCCTGTTTGCCATCTGCACGTCTTTTTGGGAAAATGTCTAACCAGGTCTTCTGCCCATTTTTGATTGGGTTGTTTAGGGGTTTTTTGATATTGAGTTGTATGAGCTGTTTATATAGTTTGGATATTAACCCCTTGTTGGTCATATTATTTGCAAATATTTTCTCCCAAGGAATGTTGATTTTTATGCATAATCTCCGTAACTTTTTAAGTTGGCAACTAATTTAAAAACTTGTGAAACACTTTGTGAGATCCAATAGTGTATCTCCAAACTGGATTTGACCACAGCCAGCCAAACTCTGTCTAGTAATATTTCATTGTTCCCACTTTTATTTCTTTTTTGAAAGTTTATAGGTCATGCTAATTTTAAGCCCCCCCCAAAATGCAAGAATTACCCCTGATTTGAGCAGGACAGGATGCCTGCACCATGGAAAGGCAGCAGCATTCACTAATTTCCAGCCCAGTAACCACAGCCGGCTGGGAGGCTCCCACCGCCTCTCCTCCTCTCCAGCTCTGCTGCATCACCTATAGCCCTTTTAGCAAAGGTCTTTGGAGATGAAAAGCAACACTGGAGTATAATTTACGTGTTGTCCTGAGAAAAATTGGACATTTCTGTCAATTCTTGTTTCCTGAATCTTACAAGCTCTGCAAATTAAATGCAGCTTACACTGTTACTGCTTGTCTTGTTCTGTGCCAAGGAAGCCAGAACTGATGGACTCAATATGCCACTGGGAAAAAAAATTTTCATTGAAGCCACAAGCATTATTGTCTCCAAGCCCCCCACTTCCACACACGCAAACCAGTGCACCCCGCCCTCACTTGCATCATCATCATCAAAAATCCCTTCACATATGTATTGTATACTTAAAATTTTGCTAAGACCACGCACCTCGAGCCAATGCTCCACAACAAGAGAAGCCACCGCAATGAGAAGCCCACACACCACAATGAATAGTAGCCCCTGCTCGCTGCAACTAGAGAAAGCCTGCACTCAGCAACGAAGACCCAATGCAGCCAAAAATAAATAAATAAATGCATTTATTTAAAAAAAATTTTGCTAAGAGGATAGATCTTATCACAAAATAATAATAAATAAGAAGGTGGGAGGAAGCTTTTCGAGGTGATGGATATGTTTATAGCATAGATTATAGTGACGGTTTCACAGATGTATACTGATCTTCAAATCCATCAAGTTGTATGTATTAAATATGTACAGCTTTTTGTATGTCGATCCTACTTCAAAGTGGTTTTTTTAAAAAAATATTCCTTCATGTGGATGGGTCTCTTTAGTTTCAAAGGTGCTGGTCCTTTCCCTCATGTTCCAGGACCCATGGTTGGCCTGTGGCCACAAGACTGCTCTTTCAGCATCTCTGGATGGGAGGAAGGCCCTTTAGAACCTGCCTGCTTGAGTATTAACATCCAGAGACGTGTTTGTCCACCAGGTGATAACAAGAGGATTACAGGTCAGAATTCTGGATTTTTACTCCTTCACTAAGTGTCAGCAAGAAGAACAAAAATCATCTTGTGGAACAAAAGAGGAAACAAACCCTTGACAGAAATGCACACACCTGGATGCAAAGCTGATGCAGCTGATGACTCTTGGCACAGTAAATAGCCCTGGATGGCAGCCTCCGCAGCACCTGCGCCCTTGGTACCCAACACAGCCTGGTGCCCCTCGTAGCAAGGACTCAACCAACATTGGAAAAATGATTGATTCATGGAGTAATAGGATTTCTGAGAGCACCATGCCCAGCTTACATACCTCTTTAGAGATTAATGATTTTAGGGCTGTGTTTGAACAAAAGAATATATTAAATAACTTCTATGAAATCAAATTTCACAAGGTAAGATTTTCTACCTGTTAGGACAAAATTAGGACGTTTTGCTGAGACACTGTGTTGGTAAGGGTGTGTCCTCACTCATTGTCTGGACTGAGTAACTTGAGGCGGTCTCTGAGGGGCAGTGCTTGCTAGGGCTGCTCACTCTGCTTCCGGGCACCTGGTGAGATTGCACTGATCTGCCCCCATGTGACTTGCTTTGACCAATAAAATATGAAGGTGTCACTTCTGAACAGAAACTTTAAGAACAGTGTGTGATTCAGCACATTCCCTTTTACGATCCCACTGCTGTTGTGGGGATTGCCCCATTTTGACTGTGCTGTCAAACCCGGGTCTCAGCAAGATGTTAATACAGAACAGAATCCTCCGAATCCATGATGGACAAGAAACATTAACAAGAAATTAACTTCTGTTATTTTAAACGGGGGAGATCTGGGGTTGTTTATGACCACGGCATGATCTAGCTTATCCTGAGTGATAAGAAGACCTATCTGGCAATATCTATCAGAATTTAAAATATTAATTAATACCTTTGACCCTTCAATTTCAGTTTAATTAAATTTTATTAAATTTTTTTTCTACAACTTCACTTTCATACATGTGCAAAGTGATGTATGTATAAGGATATTCACGGCTGTAATGTCTATACAGCAAATATTGGAAACAACCTAAGAATATATCAACAGAATTCTTAATATGCTTTAATGTTTAATAAATCATGGAATATCCAGATTGAGGAAGAGTATACAGCCCAAAAAGGGAATAAGTCAGATTTTTATAAACTGATAGGAAACACTTCCCAAGATGTATTGTGAAGTTAAAAAAAAAAAGGCAAGATACAGAACAGTGTGTGTAGGATGCTACTATTCTTGTAAAGAATATGCAAATGTTTCATAAGCATATCTATATCTATATGCTTTTTTATATATAGCATATCTCTGGACATAGACACAGGAGAAAGGGTCTGGTGATGGGGTCCCTCTGGGAAGGGGTAGTGAATCGGTGGTGGGAGGGAAACCTCTGCCCACGGCACACCATTATCTTGTGCCTGAATTTTTTTGCTATGCACAGGTATTATTTCTTCTTTAAATAAATAGGACACTGGACACATTCCCAAGAAATGGATAAAGGAATTACCTGTAGGGGCAGAGGCTTCATAGGAGGTGGCTAGAGACAGGAATAAGATCACAGCTTCTTTATGTATACCTTCTACAGAGTTTTCATTTTCAAACCATAAGAATATATCATCTTTAATTTTTTAAGTAAAAAGAATTTTTTTTTAAGAAATCCACTCTTCTATGTGAAAGCAAATTCATGTAGAAACCCTTGAGGGCCAGGGGCCTCTCATGGGGGCAGCAGGCAGCCATCCAGGAAATTCCCTGAAGCATTTCTCCATCTGTTAGACAGTGTCAAGCTGTGCTTCTTATATGAAGACTGTCTCATTTTATCCAAATCATTAAGGGCTTCAGTGTGCAAGGCCTTCTGGGTTCTGGCCCTGTGCTCTGTGCTCTTTTCGTATAAACTCTAATTCTCACACTTAGCCTGCCAGGGTGGGTGAGCTTGTGTAAAGAGTATTTTAGCAGAGAAAGCAGACAGCGGCCAGTGGACTACTGAGAGGAAACTGGCCAGAGGAAAAAAATCTTCACTCCCCAGTGAGAGTGGTGCCTGCAGAAAGGACCCTGGGCATGTTGGGCACGTGAAGGAATCTTCCACAAGGCCGGAGGGAACAGTGGGCAAGGGAAGATGAGAGGGCCATGAGACAGGAGGGAGAGGGCTACTCGTGTAATAAAGAGTATCCACAGTCCCAGGGGAAGGGGGGGGGGGAGACGGGAATTTTTATTAAGAGCTGGATGGAAATGTAATTGGAGCCCTTGAAATCTTTGGAAAGATGGGAGCAAAGGTTTCAGTTTCTGTTTGAGCTGTGATTCTTCAAAATGAGACCTTGCTTCAGTTCTGGGCAATGCAGGTCCTTACATTACCCGGGGATTTTGAGTTCCTTTTACCGACCAGGAATCAGAGACTTGGAATGGTTAAGAAACTTGCTCAAGGTCTCAAGCTTCTTTGTAAAAGAAACATAACTGTATCCCAGCTCTATCTGATTGTAAGCACATACACTTCTACTTCTTACACTATCTACTTCTAAGTCTCTAGGTGAAATCCCTCAGCCAACCCTTACAGCCAACCAACACAGAATGGGGTTTACTTCTTTCTTGTTGATCTATCCAACTTTTATCTTACCATGTTTGATGGATGAATGGAGAGATGGAGATATGGCTAAATGGAGGGTGGGATGGATGGATGAATGAATGGTTGGATTCATGAGTAGATCAAGTGATTTAACTTTCATTGTGATTTGAAAACAGTCAATGAGCAAGAAAGTTTCAGGTTACATTCTTTATCAGAGGAAAGCACAAAATATTTATTTAACACTGACTGTAAATAGAGAGGTGAACAAAATGTAATCCGTCTCAGAGAGCCTGGTTTAGCAGGGTGGGAAAATCAAGAATTTGAGTAACCATTATCCAAGGTGGAAAGTGAGAGGTTGTTTAATAAATTTCCTGACCCTTCCATTCCATATGGAGGTTCAGTTTAACTAGACCTTCTACCTTGAGGCAGAGAAGGAAGGAAAGTGGGGACTGGGGAGGAGGTCAGGAAAGATTCTGGAAGGAGGCAGCAATTTTGATTTGAATCTTAAAGGGTACATAGGATTTTGATCTAGGAGGAGGGCAGAGGATTGGAGGAAGGGGTGAGAATTGATTCCAGACAGAGAGACCAGCATAAACAAACACATGGAGGTAGGAATATTTGAGATAGACTTAGCCTTGCTGAGGTGAAGAATGCTTTGTGGGTAAAAATACTAGAAGGTAAGATTGGAAAGGGGCCAGATAATGAGGGGCCTGGAAACTCAGACTCAAGATTTGAGACCTTGGTTAATGAGAATGCATTGAAGATTTCAGAATAGGGTAATTGAGCTGGTGTACACATACAAACAATCTGAAAGTGAGGCAGTGTGGTGCAGTTGTGAACACTTGGGCTCTTGAGTCAGACACCTGGGCTAGAATACCAGGTCCTTCTCATCTAAGATGTGTGACCATTAGCAAGTCCGTTGGCCTTTCTGAGCTTCCATATCCCTATCTCTAACATGGGAATAATAATAATAATAATCCTCATAGAGTCATGGGGATTAATTATGATGAAGTATATAAAATGTTTAGCTCAGTCCCTGACATATGCTAAGTGTTCAGTATATGCTAGCTACTTGTTGTCATCATCACCACCATCAGCTGCAGCAGCAGCTTCACTACCACCGTTGTCATCATCAACGTCACCATCACCATGGTCTTTGCCTTTGTCATCATCTTCAGCATCATCACCTCTCTCTAAGCATAAAGACTTGTATAGCCCAGTGACCTGCCCAGAAACATAGTCATTTATTCCAAACACATTTGCTGAGCACTACTGTGATGGAGGGTCTCTGTTTGCCCATCAGATTCACTTTCTACCCTTTTCATCTTGCTCTGTGCCTGGCAAGGCCAACCTGTTTCATCCAATGGGCAGCCCCTGTGGGAGACTAAAGGGAGGAAGAAAATCCAGGTATTGTTCTTTGGCTCTCTCCCTGCTTGTCATCATGGCTGGCTGCATCCTTGGATGGGTTCCAGCTCTTTCCAGGTTTCCTCTCCACACCTTCCTCCCTGTCCCAGTTCCAGATGTGGTCGCCATGGAGCCCTGCTCTTCCCAGATGAAGGCTCCTGCACTATTTCTTGTGACTCCTCTACACCATACCTTTGTAAATGGTTCTTGTCCTAATATCTACAAATTGCCCTGACTTGAGTTTTCCATCTGTTTTTGCTAAGCTCTGATTGATAGACTTTTGTGTGTCAGCCCCAGTCATGGGAACTCAGGCTACAAAAATAGGAAAGAGATCACCACCTCATTCTCTTCAAGGCTTCCCTATTTCTTGGGGGAACAGAAACGCCTTAGGAAACTACAACACCATCTTCTATGTGCCACAATAGCATATGTACTCAGAGTTGCGATAACATCGAAGGACAGGTACCCTTGTGGGGGTGAGTTTGCATGAAAGCCAGCAGAGAAGGCTTCTTAGAGGAAGTGACACTCTGAGTCTTGAAGAATGAATACATACCCCCTGCACAGGCATGGTAAATTGCTCGGTTGCCTGGCAGCCACGTTGGACACACGTGAGGCAGGCGAGAGGACTGGAGTAGTTTAGGGACTGGTATCAAGTTGCTTACTTCTTTTATTTTGCTAATCAAAGACATTTTTTGCTTTGCCATCTATTATCACTCACCAACAGAATATAATATTGGAATAAAGGGAAGTCCTTTGTAGCAAATAAATTTAGCTTATATACACAAGTACTACCTGTCCTTGTTTTTCTCACTTCGTAGCAGTCAAGGAACCAGTGCATGGGCTGATTTGGAAACCACTAATCTTATCTGATCTTTTTATTTTACCCTTGAGGAAGCTGTGTATTTAAGAAATAAATAGAATTTTAAAACAGTATCAACTCTTTTAAGTGTTTATTGACAATCATGTGACTGTTCCCCACAAAAGGACCCTTGACTAGCCCTAGGTCCCATCAGGCATTTGGGGTCAGTCAACACTTGGTCCTAACACCATGGAGAAAAACATTAAAGTTCCCAGATTATTTTCTCTGTAAGTCATTTGATAATATTTTCTGCTCCTAAAGACTGTTATGACAAGCAGCAAATTGGTAATAGCAGCCATCTAAGAATAGACATATTTGCAGGATTAATGACCAAAAAAAGTTAGATTTAAGTAATACTATCAGTCAGCAGCCATGCATGCATTCATATCTGGGTGTATTTGTCTTGAGGGAGGGAAGAGGAGGCAAAGGACTACAGAGGTGGAGAGGATTGAGTAAATCAGCCTCTCTCCCCTGTCATCTTAGAAGTGGTATGAATTATTTCCTGGACAACGTGGATAACACAAGGTGGGCACAGGGACGAAGCTGAGTCAAGCAACTGCCATGGAGTTAGATCTTACATGACAGTTAAGTGCTAAAGTCACCACAGAAGGAGAAAATTGCTGTCAAAATGACCTTTGGAAACTTTTAAAAGATGTTGCAATAGATTCTGCCTCTTCAGTGAAGCCCCAGGATGTTGATTTGTGTTTAGAAGTTGTTTTGTATAGAAAATACAAAGATTCAAATGCAAGAATCACTCTCGGCTCAGCAAGGGGCTCACACTGTGAGCGGCTGCTGTGGAATGAGACTGATGGAAGGGATGGAGAGTTTCCCTTCACCCTGTGCTCTGGGCCTACCCACCTTGCCCCTGCCCCCGCCCCCGGCGCCCAAGTGGAGTCTCAGGCAGAATTACCTACCCTGTTTATGGTGCTCTCCTTCTCCTTATCTTTCCACCCATACGGTGCCTGAGAGGAAAAGTCTAACCCACTCTGACCTTGAGAACCGAAGCCTGCATGTTTGAAAGTCATCACAGGCCTTGGGATACATAGAACTTTGGGCTTTCTTTATTTTTTCTCTAAATAAATTAATCATTGAAGATATGCCTGGTAGGGAAGGAGGATACTGCTTTAAAAGCCATAAGACTCTGATTTAAGCCCAGATCTGCTCCCGTTCTACCATATGACCCTGACTAAGCATGCCTTGCTTGGGGCCACCGTTTCTTGCTGACCTATTGTCTTATTCAGGGAGTTTTCTCTTACCCTACCCAACTCTAACCATTGTGAACTCTTCTGGAAGATTCTTGTTAGCTAGCAGAAGCTTAATGCCAGGCCCTGTCCTTTACCCAGGTTATGGTGAGAGTCTCAAGAATGCTTGGGATGAAGGCACATGGAGGTAGGAGGATAAACATCATTTCCTTTTGGGGGTTACTTTGGAACCCCAGAGATCAGAAAAAGGGCCATAGATTACACATTATAGAGTCTCTAAAAGTATGGCTTGGAGGGGCGGTTTTGTATATTTATTCCAGAAATCAAACCATCTTGAAAACAGCACACTCATTGTCCCCTTCCAGAGGTGATCCGTGGACAAAGCCCATGACTTGGAGAATGACCCTTGGGACCAAACGGCCTCCACACTCCCAGGAACCTTGCTTCCCTCTTTCACCTCTGCCTAAATGTCCTGCACAGGTTTCTGGCAACTTTATATACCAAAAGTTATGGGACGTAGGAAAATCAGTTCTAGGAGGAAAGTTTATAGTGATAAATGCCTACATTAAGAAAAAAGAAAGCTCACAAATAAACAAGATAATTTACACCTCAAGGAACTTGAAAAAGAAAAAAAAAAACGAAGCCCAAATAAAGCAGAAGGAAATAACAATGATCAGAGAAAAATTAAATGAAAGGGAAGCGAGAAAACAATAGAAAAGAATAACAAAACTAAGAGTTAATTTTTTGAAAAGGTAAACAAAATTGACAAACCTTTAACTAGACTAAAAAGAAAGGAGAAGACTCAAATAAATTAGGTCAGAAAAAAGAGACATTACAACTGATATCACAGAAATATAAAGAATCATAAGAGAAAAAACAGGAGTAATTATACGCCAAAGATTGGATAACCTAGAATAAATGAATAAATTCCTACAAACATACAATCTACCAAGACTGAATCATGAAGAAATAGAAAATCTGAACAGACCAATAAGGAGTAAGGAGATAAAACAATAATCAAAAACCTCCCAACACAGAAAAGCCCAGGACCAGATGGTTTTGCTGATTAATTCTACCAAACACTTAAAGAATTAACAACAATCCTTCTCAAAATCCTGCAAAAAAAGAAAAGAACACTCCCACACTCATTTTACAAGTCCAGCATGACTCTGATACCAAACCCAGATAATAACTTTGTAGGAAAAGAAAACTACAGGCCACTATCCTTCATGAATATGGATATAAAAATTCTCAACAAAATATTAGCAAACTGAATCCAACAGCACATTAAAAGGATCAAGTGGGATTTATCCCTGGGAGGCAGGGATGGTTCAACATATACAGATGAATAAATCATACACCACATTAATAGAATGAAAGATAAAAATCACATGATCATCTCAATAGATGAAGAAAAAGCATTTAACAAATGTCAACAACGTTTCATGATGAAAACTCTTAACAAATTAGGAATAGAAGAAACATACCTCAACATACATGAAAAACCCACAGCTGACATTCTACTCAAAACAGTGAAAGAATGAAAGCTTTCCCCCCTAAGATCAGGAATAAGGAAAGGGTGCTCACTATCAGCACTCCTACTCAACATAGTACTGGAAATCCCAGCCAAAACAACCAGGCAAAAAAAATAAAATTAAAAAAAATATATATATGTATACACACACACACACACACACACACACACACACACACACACACACACACACGTATATATATATATTCCAAATTGGAAAGAAAGAACTAATTAACAAAATCAGCAAAGTTGCAGGATACAAAATCAACATGCAAAAATCAGTTCTGTTTCTATACATTAACAATGAACTATCTGAAAAAGAAATAAAGAAAACAGCTTGTTTACAATTCCATCAAAAATAATAATATACTTAGGAATAAATTTAGCCAAGGAGCTAAAAGATCTGTACACTGAAAATTATAAGACACTGATGAAAGAAACTGAAAAGACAAATAAATGGAGAGTGTTCATGGAGCAAAAGAACATTGTTAAAATGTCCATACTATCCAAAACACTCTATAGATTCTATGCAATCCCTATCAAAATTCCAATGTCATTTTTCACAGGAATAGAAAAAACAATCCTAAAATTCATATGGAACCACAAAAGAACTTGAACAGTCAAAGCAATCTTGAGAAAGAGCAAATCTGGAGGGATCACAATTCTTGATTTCAAAATATATTTCAAAGCTATGGTAGTCAAAACAGTATGATACTGGCATAAAAACAGACACATAGATCAGTGGATCAGAATCAAGAGCCCAGAAATAAACCCTTGTGTATACAGTCAATTAATATTTCACAAAGGAGCCATGACTTCTCATTGGGGAAAGGATAGTATCTTCAATAAATGATGTTGGGAAAACTGTGTATTCACATATGAAAGAATGAATTTGCACCCTATCTTACACCACTCACAAAAATTACCTCAAAATGGATTAAAGATTGTAATGTAAGACCTGAAACCATAATACTCCTAGAAGAAAACATAGGGGAAAATCTCCTTGACATTGTCCTTAACAAAAATATTTTGGATATGACCAAAGGCACAAGCAAAAAAAAAGTCAAAAATAAGTGGGACTACATCAAACTAAAAAGCTTCCATGTACAAAAGAAACAATCAACTAAATGAAAAGGCAACCTACCAAATGGGAGAAAATATTTGCAAATCACATATCTGACAAGGAGTTAATATCCAAAATAAACAAAGAACTCATACAGCTCAACATCAAAAACAAACAAACAACCTGATTTTAAAATAGGCAGAGGACCTGAATGGACATTTTTCCCAAAAAGAGAGACAGATAACTAACAGACACATGAAAAGATGATCATCATCACTAATCATCAGGGAAATACAAATCAAAATCATGAGATATCACCTCACACTTGTTAAAACAGCTATCATCAAAAAGACAACAAATAACAAGTGTTGGTGAGGATGCGGAGAAAAGGGAACTCTAGTGCACTCCTCTTGGTGGGAATGTAAATTGGTGCAGCCACTATGGAAAACAGCATGGATGTTCCTGAAAAAATTTAAAATAGAACTGCTATAGTATCCGGTAATTCCATTTCTGGGTATTTTTCCAAAGAAAACAAAAAATACTAATTCAAAAAGATGTATGCACCCCTATGTTCACTGTAGCATTATTTACAGTAGCCAAGATATGGAAGCGACCTAAGTGTCCATTGATAGATGAGTGGATAAAAAAGATGTGATGCATATCTATGTATATTAAAATAGAATATTACTCAGCCATAAAAGGGAATGAAATATTTCCATTTCTGACAGCACAGATGGACCTAGAGGGCATTATGTTAACTGAAATAAGTCAGACAGAGAAAGACAAATGCCATGTGATTTCAATTATATGTGGAATCTAAAAAAAACAAAACAAAATGAATAAACATAGCAAAATAGAAGCAGATTCATAGATACAGAGAACAAACAGGTAGTTGTCAGAGGACGGGGGGGTAAGCGGGTGAAAAGAAGAAAAAAAGTAACTATGCAAAAGGTAATGAATGCTAATTAGCTTGATTGTGGTGATCATTTCACAATGTGCATTTATATGAAACCATAGCATTGTATACTGTATATATATATATATGAGAGAGACAGACTGTTTTAATCCTCAATAAAGCTGAAAAAAACGCTGAATTGAACATTTTTAAATGGCAAGCTTTATGGTATGTGAACTGTATCTCAAAAATATAACAAAAACTCTCATCCTCATCTGACATACTATATGCTATGCTATTTATCTTATTTACTGTGGTTTCCCCCACTAGGATTTGTTTGACAAAGGCAGGGATTTTTACCTGTTTTGTTCACTATTATTTCCCTAGCAACTTTCACAGTGCCTGGCACAGAGTCAGCACTAATTAGATACTGAAGGAGTACGTATATGAAGGTAGGGGAACGGGGGAGAAAGGAGGGAGGAAGGGAAAGAAGGAAGAAAGGAAAGGAGGGAGGGAGGGAGGGAGGGAGGCCCAAGCTCGGCTCTGCTCTGGGTTCCCACTTACCTGGACTGTTGTAACAGCCTCCTGGCTGATGTCCCTGGCTCCTGTTCAATCCCACTGCCCGCCTCTGACAGGAGGCATGAATGGGACCTGCCAGACGGTTCCAGTTGGGAACTTTGAGACAATTTTTCTAAAACAAGGCTCTGAGCGTGTACGTTGTCCCTCCATCTTAACCAGGGCGGAAACTGCCCTCCTCCTTTGGCTTCGGGATGGAGTTCAAGCTCCTTAGCCCAGCACATGGACTCCCTCAAGACTTGGCCCAACCTCCCCTGGTCACAAACACTGTGCTTCCACCCCTCACTCCCTCCCCTCCTCTTGAGCTTCTGAGCATCCCGTCCCTGCGTGCCTCTGCTCACGCTGTGCCATGTGGTGTGGCAACTCCTCACACTGTGGGTCATTCTCACCCACCCGACCATGAGCTCCTTCTGGCCAAGAGCTGTTCTGTCTTCATTAGAGTCTCTGTCCTCAGGGCTTGGGACCCAGTAGGCATGTGATAGATGTCTGATCATGGAACAGGCTCAGGCTCTTCTTCCATCTAAAACTCCCTTTCCTGCGTGTGTAGGGACTAATTTTGGAACCCCCCTCTATTTCCTGCTTCAAAATGAAGCCTTTTTTTAAAAGTACGAATCTTTCTGAACTATGCATCTAAATGTCAGATTTCAAAAGATGTTGTGAGTTAAGGAGTCCAAGGAGCAAACTTCAAAGCTAGGACTTTAATGGGAATTCTGACTGACGGCTCCCTAATTACAGCCTTTAAATATACACAGTCACTTACGGGAGTCCAGCTTTTAGAGAAGGACTCCTGCTTAACTGGTTGAAAATGTGAACAATGGAGTATAATTCCCTAAGCTGCAAGGGGCCACAGATCAGAGAGAATGTGAGACAAACTCTGAAGACCCCTCTGGTATGAATTTTGTCCTTTGCAGATACTCTCAAAACTGAAAGAGGTGGGACAGCTTGGACAAGGAGAAACAAATGTTGTTTGTGCTCCAAACTGACACACACAGTTTATTTGCTGGTGTTTGGAGAGGTTTGAAAGGAAGTTAATAGAGAAATAAAAGGTTCATAAGCTCCGACAGAACACACGGGCTAGTGAGTGGGAGGTGACTCAAAGCAGGGTGGCTAGAAACAGGGCAGCCCCACAGATCCCAGGCTCCAGTTACCCCGACACTGACAGACCATAGAGGACACTGCTGCCCTGTGTGTCTGTGTCAAAGCCGCACCTCCAGCAGCAGGATACGCTATGCTAGTTGGATAAGTGGGGGTCACTTGGCCTCCACCTACCCCCCAGATGGCAGTACCGCATTCGGTTTGGCAGCTGGTTGCCATGCTGAGGTCTGAGACCTTGTCTGTATCCCCACAATGTACTCAGCCCACAAGCTTTTCAAGTTGGTGCGTTCGATACCATAGCCTCAGTGTAGATGGAAAGAGGAGTAGTTTGGTGACGTATCAGCCAGGAAATTTAGGACAAAACCACCAAAACAACCATATCAAGTGGATTTAATTCCTGACCCTTCTAATTAATAGCTATGTGGCTTTGACACTGATCTAGAATTACCAGGTAAAACGTAGGAATTTCAGACAAACAACAAATGTTTTACATTTAGGACATAATTATACTGCCGTTTAGATATCTGTCATTTAACTAAAATTCAAATTTAGCTGGGTGTCCTGTATTTTACTTGCTCTTTCTGGCAAATGTCCCCCTCACTTTGTTCCCGTGTGGGCAGCAATGCCTGCTTCAAAGGGTGATTGAGGGTCAGCTGAGGTGATGTCAGACCAGTACAGGGTTCTTATTCTGTTGACTGTTAGGGATTATTATTATGACAAATTGATCTCTTAATTACTCTCCTCCTTCCTCACTAATGTGTCTTCCTTTTAGATATTTCTAAATGTTAAACTTTTGATAAGGGCCAATGTATGTTTTCCTCATGGTGAAACATTTCTTTTCTCACTACAGAAAGCACAGGACGCTCAGGTCAGATGTAGAAAAGGAAGGAGGGCTGTGAGGTGGCCACTGGGCCTCCTCCGCATGAAGGTTCGTCTGGAGATGCTGGTCTCCACACCACCATCCCCTCTGTGGCTGTCAAACAGCGTCCTTTATTTCTTTTTCCAAGCCAAGGGTGGCTATGGCATGCCTGGTTATCTCTAATGCAACCTCCTTGCTTATGCAAGGGCTGGGGATGGAGATACTGCCATTTAAGAGATCCACTCAGAAGTAGAAATAAGCACTGTGTCCCTTCCATCCACTCACCCACACACTTTCATCAGAGACTACCATTAACCGCGTTGGCAAATATACACTTCAAAACAGCTCCGGCCACATTTGTATGCCATTCTGCTGCATCCAGCATAACACCGAACTGCATATGTGCAGCAATAATCTTTTATTATGTCATAACGCATTTTAGTGTGTAGATGGCTATTATCTTTTAGAGGCCCCCATTTAGATTTATGGAGCGAAAGAGAGGAGGTTTTTTTTTAATGTAATCTAATTAATCTGAGTACATTTGTGTGCCTATTAAAAATCACCTGTCCGGGATTTTCCATTTATCATGATTACAAGAGGACAGCCATACTGAGAAAGGGGCTGTCTCTTCATTTAATACAAAATGATGATTTATTATCCAGAGTGCTTTTAGTAATCTAGGGGAAAGTTCTGTGTGACAAATCCTCCACACATACTATAGAATTAGACATGCTGTCCTTCCATGTACACCTCGTCCTGGCAATGCCTGGGGGCCATGGCTGGTGGACTGTGGACACGACAGTCCTGTGGGGGTCCCAGCAGGGGAAGGGAGCCCATTCCTGAGATACCTGGCAGGTGGCCTGTTCCCTCTGGACGTGGGGGAGGTGCTCCGTTGGAGCCATCAGTGCCCCTGGTGGATGCCCCTTTATGGACGGCCCCTGCTCTGGGGCACAAGCAGCAGGAACTTGCCCTGGGCCACCCCCCATACAAAGGCTAGGGAGAACATTTCTTATTCAACCAGACCTAAGGACAGCAGTGCCCATCTGTGAGTCTATATCCCCCAGCCTGCAGACTCTACAACTGGGAAACAGGGCCCTGACACTAGATTGAGCAAACCTACAGAGACAACCCCAGAATGGGAGTCACTGAGGACCCTGGGAAACCCCAGAGATGAGGAAGCTGACTACAGAGTTGCACCATTCTCTATCCAGACCACCTGTAAAGCAACATGGAATGCTGAACCCCTCTCTTCCTGCCTGAAAGCAGAGCAGGGTCACAGAGTCCCACGGAACTGGCCTGGAGCTTGTCACCCACCCAGCAACTCTGAGGAAGCAGAGACCCTTCTTGGGTGCAGTGACCCCTCCCACCCTCCTCTGCCCATTCTGCTCTGGGTGGCTGCAGGGGCTCCATCCTCCACAGCCACAACCCTGAAGGATCTGAGCATTGTTCCACACTCCACCCACTGAGCTCTTTGAGGCCGGGTTTCCATGAAAGTCGGGGCCTCCTCCCAACCCCAGACTAGATCACTAGGAGATCAGAAAATGAGGAACATTCTAGCTTCAATTGTGACCCCCAAGTCCATCTCCCAAAGCAAGTTGAGTTCATTTTAACTCCCACCCCTGATCCTGACCACTTTGGTAACAGGCAGTTTTCCTAAGAGGGTAGGGGTGGGGGTGGGGGGGTGAAAATCCCTACTGGTGCCTGAGATAAATTGAGGTTTGAATGGAGTTGATTTTAGGCAATAAAAGGACTTTAAATAACATGGACCATCAGAAGGAGACAGAGAAAGTTGCTCAGTCCCTGTATTTGCATCAAGAAGAAAGTCTCAGGTTCTAATGTGTCTTTAGCAGCTCTCTAGCACTTGGGGGGAAGGAGGGAGAGAGAGAGGAGAAAGAGAGTGAGAAGACTAAGTCTACTTAAAGAAAAATATTAAGTAAATAATTGCGCCAATAGTACACAAAGACATGATAAATCCTGAAAGTGGAACATAGTGACTGAAGTTTAGGAAACCTTGGTCTGGAGGAAAATCATTTGTTCTGACCCTAGACTCCTCCTTGGGAAGTCTGACCAGGCCAGAAACACTGGTGAGGTTGGGAAGAGGAAAAGAGGGGAGAGGGGCGTAGAAAGGATCTGTCGAGCTGTTTGAGCTATTTCGAGAGAGGGTGAATTTGGGGGGAACATCTTTTTTTGGACCCATTTTCAAATAATCCCAGCTACCAATACAGACATTACCTCTGGCCACATGGCTGGATTCTGCACCGTGATGGCTTGGCAGTGCTTAGGACAGACAGGATTTCTCATTTCTGGGAAGATGATGAGAGAGCCTGAATAGTCATCCACGTGTCCCAGGGATAGCCTTCACATGCTCCCATAGGCTGGAGTCAGGTCATCCAGAAATAGGTTGTGGGTCGGGGTGGGGGGGTGGTGATCCAGAAATTCCCCAGGTACCAGCAGCCCAAGTGCAAAGGGGACAGAAAACCCAAGTGGCTGGAGCTCTTTGTTCTGTGTGCTGGCTGGGGAAGACTCAAGAGAAAGAAGAAGGAGACCAGAGTGTAGGTGGAAACATGTCCTCTCTGGGTGGCCTGGGCCTGTGGCAGGCTTTCTCCCCATTCCCGAGCTCCCTCCCTGCCCCACGCCTTCACTCTGTCCATGTCATAAACAAGCTTGCACAGCATACTGTCTCTGTGCAGTGACTGGGCTGCCTCTTGGGGCCACTGGGCTGTGATGAGAAAGACAGAACCTCTGCCTTCCACAGGTATGAAATGTGGCTTCGTTTGGTTAAGCATCCAGCCCACAGATGCTCTGGGTTTAGCAGGCAGTTTTTCCTTTCTTTCCAATGGAAACCCAAGTGGGCTTGCCCTCAGGCTCATCCTAGGCCCTGCCCTTCCCTACGCTGAACTCCTGGCCCCCTGGACTCAGGATTGGTATCTGGTGGGACCCTCCAGGCTTCTGGAGTGGGTGGTCTCTGGGTCTAAGTGGTAGACAGGTCACAGGCCTGGGGGTTGGGGGGTTGCTGAGTCACAGATAACTGAATCCAACACGAAGCAGAACAGATAGCCTCTACCTTGGGAACACACGCTGCCAGGAGAGGGCAGAGAGAGAGGCTGCCAGGACCAGGTCTGAGGAATGCCCTCGCCCCTGCACACTGGCAGCAACGACACTGCATTCCTAGCACAGAGTGTCCTTGGCTGAATGAGGATCCTTGGCATAAATCCGTGTGCAATGAGTTCACAAGACAAGAGGCTTAGGCTGGGTTCCCCTGAGCTGGAGCCCGAAACAGATTCCTGAGCAAGACCTTCTTTAGGTGGTGGTCCCAGGAAACTGCGAGAGCAGAGCAGGAGTGAGAGAAGAGAAGGGAGTCGGCGGAGGGTACAGTGATGGGCAGGTGGCTGCTGTGGGCACCTTCCTGGGGGACCTCTGGGAGACCGTGCAGAGCACACCTCAGAGCGGTTCCACGTGGGGGCAAAGAAGCTGGCCACCGGCTGAAGTCAGCTCCTGGAGGAGTTGAGGCCCAGGCATCTCCAGCCTGGCCTGCATGCAGGCAGGAAAGCAGGTTCCTACAGCCAGAGAAAGGCCGCAGGCAGAGTCTTGGTGCTTGCAAAGGGAACCATGGTGTGTGTGCATGCAAATGGTGCATGTCGAAGGGGACAGAGCAGGGGTGGGGACAGCATGTGCTCCCACGAGGGGAGAATGGATAGGCTGGGACACTAAAGGAAGCTCTTCTGGATGAGAAAATGCAATGCAGGAAGAAAGGCCCTGGTAAGAAGGCCCCCTGTGTAGACCCACAGGAGGTGCTAGGCATCCCCCAAGAGCCTCGATAGGCAAAGGGATGGCAACATAATGGTGAAATGTCAAGCCCTGTGATTTGGGGGTTTGTCCTGGGTGCGAAGTGTGTATAGAGAGGGAGTGTGTCTTGTCATCTAACGGCATCAGTTGACTCATGTCTATTTTTGTCTGGTCTTTCAAAATTCTAGGATCCTGGACCTGAAAGGGAAGGTGGCTGGAGAAGCAGAGCATGAATATAGAAGATATTTCAGAGTTACATGTAAACATGAGCAGATAAGAAGCATTACAGGCAAAAGGAAGAAGCAAAGTGTGGGAGGTATCCGTGGCAATGATCCCCCACCTGTCCCACCAGGGTGAATTTGGTTAAGGTATGATTTACCTTAGAATTTGCTGAGTCACTAAAACACTTAGCATGGTACCTAGCATATAGTAGGCACTTAATAGACACAGACATAGAGAATGGACTTGAGGACACGGGGAGAGGGAAGGGTAAAGTGGGAGAGCAGCATTGACATATATACACTACCAAATATAAAATAGCTAGTGGGAAGCAGCTGCATAACACAGGGAGATCAGCTCAGTGCTTTGTGACCACCTAGAGGGGTGGGACGGGGAGGGTGAGAGGGAGACGCAAGAGGGAGGGGATATGGGGATATATGTATACGTATAGCTGATTCACCTTGTTATACAGCAGAAACTAACACACCATTGTAAAGCAGTTATACTCCAATAAAGATGTTAAAAAAAAAGCTTAACATTGAGTTAAATTGTCTCTTTGACCTTTGAAGAGCAAATAAAATGATGATTTGACTAAATTCAACCCTGTAATTCTTTTGAGCTCTATTTTCCAAAGTCAGTGTTTTAGCAAAGGACAAACATGAAGTTGAGAGGAAAGAGTTTATGAACTTAGGAACTGGGTTCTTTATACATGTGACAAAGGAAGCTCATCACTAACCAACTAGAGTTAGGCTCTGCATCTGTATCTTTAAGAGATGACTGATCCTGGCTCCCTGACATTAAGTCCAAACATACTTGTGGGAATTCAGCCCATTTGCTGTTGCTTATAGTCACAGAAAGCCTCAGTCAAGGCAGTGCAAATGTAATATTCAAAGAATTACATCTGATAAATGAGCTTTAAGGAATTATTCTTCCTACTCTTTAGCATAGAACCTTGGACCCAACAGTAAATATCTGTGGCCCTAAATTGAGCAGAGACACAGATATAGTGCAACCCTCCAAATGCTTTGCTAACCCTCGCCAAGGAGTTAAGAACTCGTCAATCCTTTTGTACAACCCTCTGCCTGGGCTCCCACTGAGCCACCTCCTCACAGACTGTGGACCTGAGTTGGCAAGAGAGACTTTGCCTTCCCCATCCTACCTTCAACCTCAGAGAGATACCAATAGGATGGATGTAAACTTTGCCAAGGAAAGGTCTTGGGAAAGTCAAATGTTATCATTATTAACTCCCTGCTGTTCACCTGGGATGGAAGCCACTGGTGCACTGATGGAGGAGGCTTGACTCCAAATAAATAAACATGCGTCCTTTGGGCAGATGTCAGGCCAGCTCTGGCTGTTAACTCTTGTCCCCTTGCTGTGGCAGCGGGCACAGCACAGGGAGGTGAGGTGATCCTGGCAGCCTGGAGTCTTCCACCTCATCGCAACAAGCAGTCTGGAACCTTGGCCAAGTTTTGAAATCTATCCCTTTGAACCAACGCAGACATCTTAATGAATCAGTATTTATGGAACTGATACCCCTAGGGAGATGGCTGCTCCTTTTCTCCATCTTCTATTTTTAATATTTGATCTGACAAACGTATTATTAAAGGAATATTTCAAATCTGATTACTCTTCTGTTTGACTGAGTGTTATTCATGCATGCTAGGTGCCAGGGGAAATTATACCGACCAGTTTGGAAGTTTTATTATGTCATTCTTTCAAACAGCCCCTTGCCCCAAGTCTAATTACCATTCATGTGCAAGGCTGCAGGCTCTCCAGTTAATCTCTGCCACTTGCCTTGATTACAGCAGCCTCCTCTCCCCCCAGTCTCACACTAAGCCCATCTAGACGTTTTTGCTGGAGATTCGAAACTTTCTGAGAAGTGGTCTCTCTGAATATCTGCAAAGTTGTTTTGTTGTTGTTGTTCTGTTTAATCGACTAGTTGTTTGCTAAGCTTCAGTCTTCCTTATACGGCACAGATAAGAAAGTGAACAGGAGCTCAGAATGCGCCCTGCTGGGGCCTCCCCTTGGGCATAAGCCCATGCTCCAACCATGGGCATGGTGTCCACTTGCCCTGAGCTCGCAGTCTCCTGCCTCCCTACTTTTCCTTTTGCAAGGGCCTAACTCTACTTTGAATGTGTTGAACCACCTGATAAATCCATCCCTCCTTGGGTAGAGCAACTGGCCCTATTTCCAGCTCCTTTAATGGGGAGCCAGAGGGAGCCTCTGGGCCCTAAGCAGGGGGAGAGCATCCACAGGGTAGGGCAGAGGGTGGCCCCACCAGGACACCAGGATCAAAGGCAGGAGGCTTAGTTTCCAAAGGCAAAGGCTCGCTGATCCCCTGAAGGATATGGCCTGGCTCTTCCCCACTCTGGGTCCTACAAATCTCAGTGATTTTTGAAAATTATTTACTTTTCCTATAATGATCAAATAGTAAATATTTTAGTCTTTGCAGGTCATATGGTTGCTGTCACAACTACTTAACTCTGCCATTGAAGTACCAAAGCAGCTATAGACAGTATGTAAACTAATGAGCACAACTGTGTTCCAATAAAACTTCATGTACAAAGTCAGGTAGAGGGGCTGGATTTGGTCAGAGGGTCACAGTGTCCGGACTCCTGCCTTAGAATTTTCCTTGAATCAGGCTAAAAAAAACTCAAATTGCTTAAGCTTCATCTTAAGCAATTCACATAAAATTAGAAGCTTAATTCCTGAGTTATATATATTTCCTCTAATACATTAAAAAAATACTTAACTGTCAAAAAATTTAAGTTCTTTCATGTTCTGCCTGAAATCTTCCTGGAATATGCCAGGTCAGGACAACTGCCTATTGAACGTGGAAACCCTGAGTGGTTCTGAGCACACTGCCCCTGCCAGGCTTTGTCAGGCCCAAGGAAGCAAACTCCACAACCCCTCAGCCCTGGGTCTCTCCAGCTCCAGACCTGGCCTCTGCTCTCTCTGACCCTGTGGGTTTCTTTCTTTTGACTACAGGGTCCTAACCCTGTCTTCCAGGCAATGACTGCCTCATCTCCTCACCCTTATTGGATGGAGGCCACGTAGAGGCAGTCCCTGGCTGCCCTCATGGTGCCCACATTCTAACAATGTAGGATACGATAAACAAGTCAGCATAAATAAACAGGTTATTTTAGATCATGCTAAATGTAATAGAGAAAAAGTAAGCAGGGAAAAGGAATAGAGAAGCACGGGGTTCATTTAGACGAAGGGATCTGAGAGGGCCTCTCTGAGGAGGTGACACTGAGTTAAGATGGAGAGATGGAGAAAGCGTGAGCCTTGCAGAGAACAGGGCCAGTGCCATCAGGACAGGAAACAGCAGGTGCAGAAGGAAGCAGGTGGGAACGGAAGCCATGCTCAGGACACGAGAAGGAGCCAGGAGAGCAGGAGGACAGTGAGTGAGGAGGAAAATGGCTGGAGGAGAAACTGGGGATCCCTCAAGGCCTTACAGGTCTCTTAGGTGGGGTTGGGAGGTCTGGCCCTCATGCCAGCATCCTCAGCAAAACTTGCTCCCTCACCCTCCTCAGCCGCTGGCACAGCAGTCACCTGGGCCCCACAGATTCCATCCCACTCCTTCTTACACATTTGATCAGACGGCACTTTCTAATCCTTGGAATAAAAGTAAAATTGAGTGAAATTTCAGAACATCAAACATAAGGGCGCGTGTGGCTGGCTGGATAAATTCCCCAGCTGATAGCGGCAGACAGGATCCCACTTGATGGGATTCAATAAGGATTAGGTCAATGTCTCTTTTTGCAGAAAGTCTGACTTAACGCCAACTTGCCACGTGAGTGCAATTTCCACAGACTTGCAGCACCACAGACATTTTTGATTTCCCAGCCGCTGCCATCATACAAAAATTAAATGCAAAATGGACAATACACCAAAACAGATGTTCTTGGAAATATGATTAATCCCAAAGAGTCTGGGAAGGCTGGGAGGCTGGCTCCTTCAGCACGTTTGCAAGCTGAGCTGTTTTTGGTTCCCTTGGTATGTTTGGATGCAGTTTACTCCATTTCATATCATCCACTGAGCTCGAACTACAGACCAAATGCTGCAGAAATGTGCACCAACACATTCCATCCTTAAAAGCACCACGAGAGACTTCAATCGGGCAAAGGTCTCCTACAAAGAGTCCCAGTTATTTTGTCTAGAGTGGCACTGGACAATTACAAAAAAAGCAGTTCACCCAGACCCAAACTCCTTGGTGAGAGCCTGCGAAAGGCCCATTGTGGAAAGGCAAAATGTGATGGAGAGACGGGAGGGCTTGCCTCTTTCTGAGCAAGTGGAATCGATCCTCCCAAAGATTCCTTCTGTCCCATTTGTTTCCCAGCTCTAAACTGGAGTGTTAGCAGAGCTGTTTGTTGCTCAAGTGTGATGATGCAGGTTGCATTGACTGTGGAGGGCATCCAGGCAAAGATGTATGTCATCATCATGGTTTTTGCAGGGGTGCCCATTCCATTCCCATCAGCTTCTCACCTCGCCCTTACCCTCCCCAAGGTCCCAGAAGCTCAGCCCCTGAGGGCTCATTTGTTAAGTCTTGTCCACAGTGAAAGGCAAGAAAGAGATCCAAGTAATGATGCTGTTTCCCCAAAGGGGAGGTAAGGGCTCCAGGAGGAGGCTGCAGTGTTCAGAGGGAGAAGAAAGTGGACCCCAACCTAAAGCCTGGCCTATTTGCAGGTGGGGTTCCTGAACCTGCCAACAGCACAGGGCCATTCCCCAGGTGGGATGGTCTGTCCCTCGGCCTTTCCACTCTGGCCCAAATCCTTAGATCCTGCTACTGCTCCTAAACCTACTAGTCTCCAGTTATCCGTGGTCCTGAGGGCCCCTAACCCTCTGCCTTTCCTGTCCTCTCGGCTGCTGCCTCCTTCCTTCTCAGCACATCTTGTTTCTAGGCTGGCAGCAGCAGGCTCTGTCTGTCACTCTGAATGTGGTGCCCAAGGAGGACAGCATCTCCTAGCCCCTATCACCACCCCCAGTGTCTCCTGGCTCTGCCCCTTCTGCAAGGGAGAATGGCACTCACATGGAGACATGCTGAGCATCTGTCTCCTCCTGAAAGAAACAAATAGATCAGAAGAGGTGACCTCAGGCCACCCACCCAGACCCTCTGCCCAGGTAGGAAGAGCCGGGAGAATGACTCGGTCCTTTAAGCTTTCTAGACAAAGAAGAAACCCCCATGTATTTATTTACACATTTCCACATGTTTATCAACATGGCTAATGGTGTTTATTGTGGAGAATTAAGGAGATTTTCACCTCAAAATGACCCATGTGTCATACTGACTTGTCCAATGCTTGTGAGGACAGCTACGCCAGAAGGCCGTCCCCAGCTGGGGGGTTGCAGCAGGCTGTGTGGACATATGGTTCAGGACAATGAGAGGAGCAGCCAGGCAGAGTGAGGTATAGCCACTGGGGCCTCAGGACCCTCAGTCCTTTTCTGTGCTTTCACGTGCCCTCCCTTCCCCCCTCCCCAGGGAAGAAAGGCCTGATTCTTAAGAGCACCAACATTCCTTACCCAGGCAGTGGGGCTCTAGGGGCACGCCTGACCTACCTTCTGCAGAAATGCCATGTGGGGCTTCCCTAGCCCACCTCCCCTGGCTTACACTCCCCACAGGTGCTGTCCGCCCTGGGGACCTTCCTCCCCCGTGGCCTCAGCATGGCTCACAGCTCACAACGTGCCACTCCTTCCAGCACTCAGAGCTCCGTGTCTGCACTAGTGGGGAAGGCAGGCTGGCCTAGTGGGAAGGCAGGCTGGCCTAGTGGGAAGGCCACACTGCGTGTGTGTTGTTACTTAACGCCTCTGGCCCTCAGTCCCCTCTGCCAGGTGATGGAAATAACGATGGTGCCGCTCTCCAGGGCTGCCCCAAGGAGTTACTAGATTAGGCATGTCAACCGGGATCATGACATGTGGTGTGAAGTCCTTGAGGGCCACGGCCCTGTCCTCTGTTCGCGGCAATGAACGATGTCTCCCTAGCACCCAGTACAAGGCCTGGCACACAGTGGGTGCTCACCTAACATCTATTATAGTGTATTGATGCAAAACAGTTTTCAGGCCAATGTTTACCCCAACCCTCTGCCTAGCATGCTGTTCCCCTTGGCTGGATTCTTGTCATCCTGCAAGTCCCACCTCCTCAGAGAGGCCTTCCGCAGCCTTCCCTGGTCTTCCCCACCCTCTCTCTCTATCCCACTGTCTAGTTTTATTGCCTTAATAACAGGGAGGCGGTTGGCCCCGACACCTGGAGTGGCAGGAAGTCACTGCTTTGACTCCTACACAAGTCCACGGGCTATTCACGGGCTATACAGTTAGCACACGAACCTCACTGAGGAGGCTACGCTCACAGCCGGGGCCCTGAGCTCTTCCACACTGGCCACTGCAGCATCTGTGAGGATACTTGGTAGCCCCTCAAGGAAACGGGAGCTTCTCAGGACTGAGGAGAGTGGAGGATGCCCATCTCGGCCATAACAAGTCTCACCTCAGCCCAGGTCCACGCGGAATCTCCTCAGCCCTGACTTTACTTATTTCCTCCGTCAGGGACAAGTGGAAGCAAAAACATTCCCCGATACCTTCAGGGTTATTCCTCTGTTATTGCATGTCGCACTTGGGTCAGCCAGGAGAACTCTGGTCCTTGTCACCCCCGGGGGCTCAGGCTGAGGGAAGCCCCGGCCCGCGATTGCACAGTGGCAGAGGCAGAATGTGGCACAGCTGCACAGCTTGTGAAGCTCCCCCAGAGGTGACACACATCACTGCCCCCAGCCTGCTGGCCGGAACCACTCACACAGCCCCTCCCCCCCACCCCACAGGGACCCCGGTGCCCAGGGACCGGAAGCTGGGCACATGTGGTTATAACCAGTGACCATCAACCTTCCTCTGTCACTGGTCACACTGGGGAACCTAGGGAGGAAGGCAGCAGTGAGAGCTGATCTGATGCAGAGCTGTGCTGCCCAAGCCTCCAAGTGCTCTGCACATGACACTGACTCTGTCACCGTTGTCCCATCTGACAGAGGAAGACGCCAACCCAGGGAGGAAGGCCCTCGGCCAGGGTCATGAGATGGGGAGGGAGAGGCAGAGCCTCAACACCAGTGGTTCGACCCGAGGGTCTTAGCTCCCGACCACAGCACCGTCCCCAGGCTCTCATCCTGCCTTGGTCCCCAGCCATCAGGGGACTCTGGGCATGCGGCTTACTTTCTCAGGGTTCCTTCCCTCATCTGTGAGACTGGGACTTGATTTCTGCCTGATTCACTGCTTCAGAATCACCACTGGGTGTGCTGAGCTTGCACAAGGACAAAAAGGCCCACTCTGCTGAGAGGTCTCAGGAAAGCTTCTTTCCCCACCAAACACCTGCCCTTGGGGGCTGGGAGGACAGCTGGGCATGAAGTCACCAGGGGGCCCAGGCAGAGCTGTGTCCACCAGCGGTGCTGTGCAAGTATCAGGACTTCAGAGGTGGGGGAGACATACAGTTGAAAGCTTTCTGTTTTGCCAAGTCAACAACCCTTTATAATCACCATCATTTCACCACAGAAAGGGCAATGTAGAGCCCAAAGAGTGGAAACCGTGCAAGCTCAGAATAAAAGGAAATCCTTTGAACTGGATAAGTACAGCCATGAAAAATCACTCTAGTCTCTTTTCCTCATTTCACTGCAGGTTAGAGCAAACATTGGCGCAGATGAGCACATGCCAATGAGAATGCAAGAGCAGACTTAACCTTGTGGACTTTTAGAGACTATGAACCAGGGAGCTCCTCTCTGGCAAGGAGGCAGCAGGTGCCCAGCCATGAGTGACTGTCGGAGTGAGATGGCTGGGGTTCCGGACTCCAGCTCCACGCGTGGGCATTGCTGTCACATCTGCCCTGAGCTGGATTGGCTGCACAATGAAGACACTCGGATCTCTTGCTCCCCTTGCCTCCCACACTCTCCCTCTGCCCCCCTGAGAACCCAGCCATTGCCCCCTGTGATCTGGGACTCCCAGCCTCCTTCAGTCTTTGAACTATTCATCCTCGGCTTCCTGGATGAACAGTGCTTGGAGTTTTCTTTGAAGAGTTTCCATGAGCTCCTTTCCTTATTTATCTGCTCTTTATTAAAAGGCCATGAAGAAATGACTCATCAAAGACTTAATAACAAGGTGCAGTGGACACTTGTGTAATTTAATGACAATTCCAGACCCATCTTTCATGGCAACAGCGGTCCCAGGGCTGCTGTGTCGATGACAGAGTGGAGACGAGTGAGCCCTTTAGCACTATGCTGATTGCTTCCAAGTCCAGCCTCGTGCTGTCCCCTCTGGCCAGGCTTGGGCTAGTCCTGCAGGGGAGATAGCCACGACTCTGTAGCCAGAGAGAGGAAGCAGGAGAGTTCAGAGCTGGTAGCCAGGAGCTGGAATGGGAGGCAGGATTTGGCGGAGTGTGCCTTTAATTAAGCACTTACTGAAGACCCCTGAATTAGGATATTTTGATGGCAAATGTCAGAAACCCAAGTCAGCTGCCTCAAAATGTAGATATGTTGGCTTAGGAAAATAAAAAGAGGCTCAGCTTCAGGCGGCCAGTCCCAGGTGCCTGATGATGTCGTTGGGAATCCACCTTTCTCCACCCTTAGTTGACTTCATTTTCAGGAAGGCCTGAGCTGCATGATTGCAAGATGGTCACCCAGTCCCAGGCTTCCGCCTCCAGATGAGCAGCTCTGGCTGCCAAGAAAGCTTCTCCTTTGTACTACTGGCTCCTTGGGGTATTTAACACTTACTAGGTTCTGAGGACATGAATATGAATAAGACATGCTACCTTCTCTCAAGGACCTCCCAGCATTGCAGGAAATACTTGGTAGTTAACAGACATTGTGCGTAACCTGTGTGCAATGCCATCCTCTGTGAGAAGCTGGAGGATTAAGTATGGGGCAAAGCCTCTACAATAAAATTAAAATTTTCCTTCAAGTACATCCTCCAAGGTTCTATCCCAAATCTCTTAATCTAGCAGAGTGGTTAAGAGCTCAGTGTCCTGCAGTTTGACAGATCTGCCTTTGAATCCTGGATCTGCCATTTAGGAGATCTGAGAATCTGGAAAGTAAATTCACATCTCTGTGCCTCTGTCCCATGGAGATAATAACATCTACCTAATAAGGTGATTCTGAGGATTCAATGAAATGACGCATCATATGAGGCAGTAAATTCAGTGCCAACATATAATAAGAGCTGAATAAATGGCATTTGTTACTGTTGGGCTGGAGTTATGGGGGTTTGAATCTCCCCTCCATGGGGGGAGGGTTCTGGAGTGGACCTATCCAGTACAGACAAAGGGCCAACATGGAGGCAGGATTCCACCCAACTGGCATCAGGGAAGAAGTTGTCACCCAAAACAAAAGGGGATCTGATGCTTCTTAGTGATCTAATTTAGGGGTCCCAGTGCTGGGGAGGGGGTCTAGGTGAACACAGAAACTGGAAGGGCCTAAAATGGACCTCACAACAGGTTCCAGCACCAAAACCCAGAGTTCTGAACCAAGGAAGTGAGGTAGAGTGGCAACGGGGGTGGGGTGTGGTGGTGGGGTTACTTGGAGGAAGGAGTGTGCACAGATGGGTTACAACTGCTTAAGGGGTGCACAGACCACTACCACAGCACTAAGAGAAGCTTTCTCATGACGCCTTCCTCGACTGTAACCCCGCAGGAGAGGTAAAGGGGCCGTGGAGACCAGCAAGTACCTGGAGGAACCCTCCAGAGGCCCCCTGGGGACCCCCACACAGTGTCTTGAAAATTAAATCAGAGCCTTGAGAAAACATGCTGAAACTCTACCTCTGTGTGGGTTACTCACTCTCCTAAAGTACTGTCTTCAGCGTAACCCCTGCCAACTGGATATAAAATCCACCTTTCTCAGTTTGACATCTGAGGGAGTCTGCTGCCGATGGGCACAGACCATGAGCCCGAGGCCTGTTGCTGCACCTTCCTCAGCCACTCCGCCACTCGCACACTCTTCAGTGACAGGGAGGAGGAGGTGGGCCCCAGAAGAAATTTCCTCTAAGACCAGCAGAGGCACTTATGTGAATGCCTAGGCCAATCTTTGGGAATTTTTCCTTTAAGGTTTTGACTGACAAATAATTACAGCTGTTTAGTCCTTTGCTATAAATTAGAGCTTTCACGTACACTGTCCCATGTGACTTATAAAAGCCCTGTGAGGTGGAGAGGGCAGTCATCCTGCCTGGGCTCATGATGCAGAAATATCCTGCATCACAGGCGTATAGGGTGAAGCAGCCTAGGGGTCTGCCTAACAAGCAGAGGAGGGAGGACCGGGGCCGTGGGCTCAGCTCTGCCTGGGTTCTCTCACCCAGGGATCTGCTCGCCTGTGCAGCTCTGTGCCATCTCACAGCCCAGCCCAATCTTCTCTTTTCTGAGCCCATTTCATGGCAGACTCTCAGTAAATGTCCTTTAAATAGCCTTGAATTGAGGGAAAAGCAAACCCAGGGAAAGACAGGGGCATAAAGTCCTGCTCTTAGCTGGCACGTTTCAGAGTTCAAAGCCCATCGTCTGCCCATGGGCTTCTGGAGTGTCTCCCGCCCCTCTGGTCTCCCCCAGCAACCCACCTCTGAGTGGGCCCATTCAGTGCTCAAGGAATAAAGAACCCAGAGGGGGAAACTGCCTTGGTTCCACCAGGGAAAGAGTACATTTGATAGTTTTATCAGCCTCACATCCCTGTAACAGATCCCTTCTAGGGTGTCTGCTCCACATTCACCCCATTGTTTAGGGAGAGTGCCCATGCAGCGATGAGACAGGGGAAAGCCCAGGTGGCACAGATGCATCCACCAGCCATAGTGACTGGTCCACTCGAGCTCACAAGGCCTGGTGAGGGCAGTTCGTCATCTGTGCTGGCCTGATCCTCCCACGTGAGTTTGGAGCAGGGACTGAACTCACCGGCCAGCCTCTTGCTTATTCATGGCCTGGGGGTATGAAAGGTCAACACAGCCACGTGCCACCTTGGAGAGGTGCAGCAGAGAAGGCCTGCTGGGAGGAATAGAAATGTGAAAGAGCTACAGAGGCAAGAGAGGAAAGATGGAAGGAGCAGCTCTTCGCTGAGTCCCACCTCGTGAGGCTGGCTGCACGCCAGACCAGCAGGGGCCTGAGCTACCCGCACTCTTCCCGTCAGCATCCTTTTCCTATTAAACCAGCCTGGGTGGGTTCTGTCCTCTGCCCACCGCCCCCCCCACCCCCGCCAACAACGTCATCCTGAAGACGAATCCCAGCCACTTGTGCCGCCCTCAGCAGATTTTCTGGGAACACCCAGACGAGGCAGGAACTGTCGTTTAAGTAATTCTGCAATCCTTTCCACCTGGGTCGTCTGCTGCCTCCCCAGAGCTCCCAAGTTTGGCACCTCTTGGGCTGGGCATAATGTAAAGTCTGGGCACAAGACCCAGCCCCCAGCCGCACAGAACAGGAGAGCTCACGGGGCCACAGCACAGTACATAGGGCTGGCTCCTTGGCTAATGCTGGACTCTGCCACGAGCACATTTCACCACCTTTTGTATAGCACATTCCTGTGTATTTTAGTCCAATAAACAGGCATGGTTTTTTCTAGAGCAAGTATTTCTTTTGTATTTACTGCTTTTGGGGGTTTTCTGTTTTGTTTAAAAGATCAGTTCATGAGTTTCTGTCGACTGACTTATTTCTATTGATTTCCACTGCGCCATCCCTGCCTCTTCTCCTTCATGAGTGCTTGTTTTGCATCCTCTCAGAGGAAGAAGAAAGCCTTTCTGATGATCCAGACCCACTGTGACTCCCCTTCCCTGTCTCGCCCCACTGAGAACAGCTGTTCCTTTTTCCTTATCTTTGCCAGGAGTGGCTCCTGGCAGGCACCTCGTTGGAAAGGCAGCATGGTGGGTAGAAGCACTCTGGGCATTCCATCCCCTATAACACACTATGTGACCTTGGATACATCCCTTCTATCGCTGGGCCCAGTCTCCTAGTTTGCTGAATGAAGGACCAGCCCACAACACCTTCAGTTTCCCAAAGGCCAGGCCATGTGGCTGCTCTACCTCTCATGGCTCCACGAGGGTGGGCTCAGCCAGGGCAGGTGCTTTACCTGACAAACCACCGCCAGCTCACCCGCAGACACACCCTCACCCAGCACCTCAGCCCAGGCATGGCCTTTCTACATGCACAGCCTTTCTGCATCCTTCAGCGCCACACCGCTCCCACACGTGTGTCTTTGTCACTCTCCTGCCTTAGCTGGTCCACGTAGGCGGGCTGTTCTTCGCTGCCCCAGGCTCCTGCTGGGCCTCAGGGCCCCTTTGTTATGGATTGGAGGCAGAAAAGGAGAGGTTTAATAGGTTGGGATGGATATGCATGGACACTAAAGGCTATTTTTTCTTTTTCCATCTTTATGGTGGTTTTAAAATATATCCACTAATATTATACTTTGACTTCCTCCCTTCAAAAACAGAAGTCTAACCCCAAATGTGGGCCATACTTAATGACTCACTTCTAAAGAATAGAATGTGGTTGGAAGTACTGCTATATGATTTCCAAAGCCTGGTCATAAAAAGGATAACTTTGGCCTAGATGTCTCTCTTGGATCCCTTGCTCTGAGGGAAGCCAGCCACCAGGTCAGTAGGACACTCAAGCTGACTGTGGAGCTGGAACCATGTAAGGGAACCAAGGCCCCCCAACAACTCCCAACAGCAACCGTCCCTGAGGGTGAGCCACCTTAGAAGCCTCCAGCTGACGGCAACCTCATAAGGGACCCTGAGCCAGGACCACCTGGCCAAGCCATGCTGAATTCTTGACCCATAGAAACTCTGAGGATAATAAATGTTTATTGTTGTTTTAAGCCATTAACTTTGGAGTAATTTGTTTGCAGTGAAAGATAACGAATAATTAATACACCCTTGAATCCCCCATTGCAGTAAGTGTGTGTCGCTCATCTCTTTCTTTGCACAGAGAAAACAGGAGAGCCCTTCTGTTGTTATCGAGATGACTTCAGCAGAATTCTGAGCAGAGGTAAACTTGCATTGCTGCCCTGTGACCTCGTGTTTTGCCAGTACAGTTGACCCAGGTTCGGTCCACATAACTCAGGTACATCCATGAATCTACAGCCTTCAGCTTAGCAAGGTTTGTGGGACCTGGGTGGCTACCACAGTATACAGGCCTGTCCAAGACTCAGGGTCACCATCCACTTTGGGAGGAGCACCACTGAGTCCGGAGATGCCCCTGTACCAGAACGACATATGCTGACACTGAAGCGTCTCCAAGCATCTGAATGGAAACAGATTTCCCTGCAGTGCAGGGCCAGGACTTGAGCTGCAGCCTCTGCTCCGATAACTACAGGTGGATTGCTGTGGCAGCTGGGGGCCATTGCTAATGCATCCTGCTGGCTTCCCCAAGGCAGGTCTGGGCCAAAGCGTGTGATGCTGCATCATTCCCTCCTGACACAGGCTCTGGATGCCAAGATCTTGAGGAGAGTGAGAGGGATCACATTTGTGCTGAGCCCAGGCCCCCGGCCAAGAGCACTGGAGGCATCCTAGCCTCTCATCCTCATGGACAATGACAGATTCATCATTAAGCACTGAACACGGGGCCAGGCACTACCAGGGATGCCTGCCAGCACTCAGTGTGCCCTGTGGGCCTCCCATTATAAGGACAGACACTCAAGTCAATCCAGTGAGCAAACATTATCTGACCATCTACTGTGTGTGGGGAACAGGAGTGGTGATGAGAGGAAAGAGGAGTTAACACAGTTCCCGCCTCCATAAGCCCCACTCTCCAGTGAGTGGAGAAATACAGGATGACTTTGTGAACAAGAATCGAACTGAGGTACTAGCAGCCTCAGCATCTTCTGAGTACCCGACAAGTGGGAACACTAAGGGAAGTTCCATGAAAGGGTCTGCCCTTGGCCCAGGCTCTAAGAGATCATGAAGAAAGGCTTTCAACAAAAGCCAACAGCAGACAGCATCACAAAGGTGTGAGAGAGCCAGGTGTGCCCAGGTGTGTGAGCATCACTCTATCACGGCAGTAGGTTATGCAGGCCAACTAGTGCCACCATATGTTGTGAAACAAACAACTCCAAACAACAAGTGCTTGTTTCTTGCTTACAGGTTTGCAAGTTGGCTGAGGCCATCTCTGCTCTAGACTGGGGGTCAAGTTCAGGTCTGCTCACATACCTCTTATTCCAGGGCCCAGCCTAAAGGAGCAACAGCTACCTGGGCCTACACTTCTCAAGGTGCACGGAAGGAGGGCAAAAGGCCAAGCCAAACCACACAACTTTTAAAGCCTTCAGTTGGATATGACACACCTTATGTCTACACACATTCCACTCGTTACAGCAGAGCACATGGCTGAAACCAAAATCTGTGGAACAAAGAAATACACTCTGTCCAGGATGCACCTTGACAAGGATGGGGAGGGAAGGGAAAATTGTGAAAAATTAGTATGATCTGCTTAACAGATGGTGGCCAGGAAGTCATAGGAGATGAGACTGGAAACACAGA
Source organism: Stenella coeruleoalba (assembly GCF_951394435.1). Lineage (NCBI taxonomy): Eukaryota > Metazoa > Chordata > Mammalia > Artiodactyla > Delphinidae > Stenella > Stenella coeruleoalba. The sequence continues at coordinate 38,252,391 of NC_137166.1, forward strand.
CTGGACCTTGTATGAGAGAGGCTAGCTGGTTGTTCACCAAATTATTTCTCTTTCCCTCCTGGGCACAAAACTAGACTACATTTTCCAGCTTCCTTTGTAGCTAGTATCCTGAATCTGGCCAATGCAGGGTGGTAGAAATGATGGACTCTACTCCCAGGCCCAGCTAAACCTACCACATAACCCTCCACTCTTTCCTCATCTGCTGGGTACATATACAGAATCCAGCTGAGGACACTGAAGCCTGAGGTGATAGCAGAGCCACAGGGTGGAAGGAGCATGGCCCCTGAGTCACTGCTTGGAGGACAGTCACCAGGAGATACCCAAGTTAGTCTGCTTTGGGAATTGTGAGTACACTTGTATTGTATCAAGCCACAGAGATTTGGGGATTGTTTGTTATAGCAATTGATCTACCCTACTCTTACCCCATGTCACAGAGGCCCTTGGTGTGTGGCTAAGTGGAATTGAAGTCAGGAAGGCCTGGATTAAAATATCCGCCCCAGCACCTTTCTGCGGGATGACCTTGAGCAAATTGCTTTACCTCTCTAGGCCTTAATTTTTTATCATTAAATGGTGATTCATAGTTCCCACTTCAAAAGGTATGTCAATGACAAACCCTGTTACTAAACCAGGCGAGGTGTCTTACTGAGTCCTGGCAGGGTGGCCCTGTCAGCCCAGAAGTTTACAAGAGGCTTTCAGGAGGTGGGAAGTCAACCACATGGCATGTTGAGGGTTAAGTCTTCCTGGGGGCTCATTCTGCTTGGAGCAGGGGAGGCAGGGGCTGGGGAGCAGGCTGCCCTCTATAGGTCAGGGCTGGGAAGAGCCACACCGCAGGAGGGGCAGGTCCTCTACTTTGCTGGAGGTTCCTGCACATACGTTTACTAGAAGGCTGGCAGGAATGGGGTGGTAAATCTTTCCCCTCAGCCTGCCACCTGCCCCTGACCCCCCAGTTCCCCCAAACCTACAAAGGCCGCTTTGAACCCCAGATGATCGCAGTACTCTCCTCACTGGGCTTTTTGTGAGGATGACATGAGCTGCCATTTATAAAGTTCATGGAGCTATGGTGTGCAAGGGGTTGTTAAATAAATAAAACAAATAGAAAATCATGAGGCAGGAGATGGCAGAATAGGAGGATGTGGAATTTGTCACTCCTCACAAGTACATCAATACATCTACAAAGGGACCAATTCTCATAGAGCACCTGTTGGAACATTAGTGGAAGACTTCAAACATCCAAAAGGGCAAGAAAAATCCCCTCACAACCAGGTAGGATGAAAGAAAGAATTAAAAAAGAAAAGAGGAATCAAGAAAGGACCAGCAACCCTGGAGGGAAGCTGAAGGTGAGGGGTGGTTCCTGCACTCAGAAAAACTCCCTCACGGTGGGGAAATCAGCTGGGACAGAAAAGAACCTTCAGGGGATCAAAGGAGAATTCAGCAGACAGTCTATGAAAGGCAGGACAAATTAAGAACTGCACGCATGGTCTACACCACACAGCTCTGTGCATTCCAGTCTGAGTCGTGAATTGCCTGTTGCAAAGGGGGGCTGGGTTCTGGAAAGTGGGGTGTGGAGCACGGACCCAGGGAGGGGACAGCTGTTGGCTGTGAAAAGACAGCCTGAAGGGACAGGAGTAAGGAGCTCCACAACTGGGAAAGTCTGCGGAAAAAACCCGGGACACCATAGAAGCAAGGCATCATTGTTGAGTGGCATGCAAGGGGTGGAGCTGATATTACAACCCCTGTCCCCACCCTCCGGCTTCTTCGGCCTTGGAGGGCACTGGTAGGGGCTCCTATCTGAGCAGCTGGGGTCTCCTCCGCCCACATGGGGCTCCAGGGACCTAAGTACCACCCATCCCAAAGCCTCCTTGGGAATCAGCCCTGGGTACCCCTGCCTGGGACAAGAGTCCACTGATGCTGGAGGGGGCTGAGTACTAAAGCGTGGGGTTGGGGGAAGAGATCTGGGGAAAGGAGCACTGTTGGCTGTGTGGATACAGCAGAGAGGAAAGGAGTGAGGGGAAGTACAGCCAGGAATGCCCCTAGAGGAAGCGTGGTCTGCCTGGAAAGTAAGGCACCATTGTTGAGAAGCACATGGGGGATGCGGCCGCCACCACTCTCGCACACCAGCTCCTGTCTCCGTGGGCACTGGTAGGGATTCCTACCAGAGCGAGCACACCACAGTCTGTTCCACTTGCCTGCTGGTCCCTGCCACCGCAGGCAACTTGCTCACACGTCAATTGTGGCCGCCGTACCTCCTCCCTGGCCTGAGTGAGTAAGTGTGCCCCAGGCAGCTGCTGCTTTCACTCCCTCTCACCTGGGCAAGGAGTAGACGCCTGAGGGTGGTGCACACACAGAGGTGGGGTCAAAACCAAAGTGCGCACATGTAGGGGTGGTGCAACTAAGGAAGAGGAATGGAAATCTTTCTGTGAAGCTGCACAAGCTGTGGATTAAATCCCTGAGATCAGCTGGGTAAATCCTGTGTCTGTGGAATACCTGAATAGAAAACAAATGTTCCCACAATTGAGGCCAGTCTAGCCTTCCCAGGACTGAACAAGTACACAAGGGAATCGGGCCAGGTCAGAGTCTGAGCTGGCTCCACACTGCCCACAGCAGGTCCAGAGACCTACCTAGAGGTATTGGGAGGCCTCCTGGGGAGGCAGGTATTGGCTCTGGCTCACTGTGGGAGCAAGGACACTGATGCAGGAGGCCCCAGGAAAATAATCTTATTACTATTATTCTTTTTTTGTTTGTTTCATTTTGCTCAGTTGTTGGTGTAGTTGCTTTTATTATCTTTTATCTTTATTTTTTAATATATATACTTTTTATTTTTCTATTTTTACTTTACTTTTTTGTTGTTTTGTGGTTTCTTCTTGCTTTTGTTCTTTGTTTTTTCTTTCTTTTTCTGATTGTTTTTATGTGTACATTTTATGTTTGCTTTGCTTTTTAGTTGTTTGTTTGCTTTTCTTTTATTTCTCATTTTCTGTTTTTGTTAGTTTAGTGTGTATTGCACTGTTGTTGCTGTTGTTTGTTTGCTGTTGTTTTTGTGATTTGTCTTGGGTTTTGTTTGTTTGTTTTCTTTTCTTTCTTTTTTCTCTGGCTGCACTGTGCGGCTTGCAGGCTCTTGGTTCCCCGGCCAGGGGTCAGGCTTGGGCCTCTGTGGTAGGAGTGCCAAGTCCAGGTCACTGGACCACCAGAGGATTCCTGGATCCAGGAAATATTAATCAGTGTCCATGCTCCCAGAAATATCTGTATCAACACCAAGATCCAGCCTCACACAACTGCCTGCAGGTTCCAGTGCTGGACACCTCACACCAAACAACCAGCAAGACAGGAACACAGCCCCACCGATTAGCAGACAGGCTGCTTAAAGTCATACTAAGCTCACAGACACCCTAAAACACACCACCTGACACAGCCATGCCCTTCAGAGGGAAAAGACTCAGCTCTACCCTCCAGAGCACAGGCACCAGTCCTTCCCTCCAGGAAGCGTACACAAGCCCCTGGACCAAACTCACTCACCAGAGGGCAGACAACAGAAGGAAAGGAACTATGACCCTGTAGCTTGCAGAAAGGAGACCATAAACACAGTAGGTTGGACAAAATGAGATGACAGAAAATATATTGTAGATGAAGGAGGAAGGTAAAATCCCAGAAGACCAAATAAATGAAGAGGAAATAGGCAATCTATCTGAAAAAGAATTCAGAGTAATGATAGTAAAGATGATCCAAGATCTTGGAAATAGAATGGAGGCATGGATCGAAAAGATGCAAGAAGTGTTTGATAAGGATCTAGAAGAACTAAAGAGCAAACAATCAGTGATGAACAACACAATAACTGAATTGAAAAACTAGAAGGAATCAATAGCAGAATAATTGAGGTAGAAGAACGGATAAGTGACCTGGAAGACAGAATGGTGGAAATAACTGCTGAGAAGCAGAATAAAGAAAAAATAATGAAAAGAAATGAGGACAGTCTCAGAGACCTCTGGGACAACATCAAATGCACCAACATTGGAATTATAGGGGTCCCAGAAGAAGAGAAAGGGAAAGGGCCTGAGAAAATATTTGAAGAGGTTATAGTCAAAAACTTCCCTAACATGGGAAAGGAAATAGTCAAGCAAGTCCAGGAAGCTCAGAGAGTTCCATACAGGATAAAGCCAAGGAGAAACACACCAAGACACATATTAATCAAACTAACAAAAATTAAATACAAAGAAAAATAATTAAAAGCAGCAGGGAGAAACAATGAATAACCTGCAAGGGAATCCCCATAAGGTTATCAGCTGATTTTTCAGCAGAAACTCTGCAGGCCAGAAGGGAGTGGCAGGACATATTTAAAGCGATGAAAGACGAAAACCTCCAACCAAGATTACTCTACCCAGCAAGGATCTCATTCAGATTCAACGGAGAAATCAAAAGCTTTACAGACAAGCAAAATCTAAGAGAATTCAGCACCCCAAAGCAACTCTACAACAAATGCTAAAAGATCTTCTCTAGGCGGGAAACACAGAGAAGGAAAAGCCCTACAAGAACAAACACAGGATAATTAAGAAAATGGTAACAGGAACATACATATCGATAACTACCTTAAATGAAAACGGATTAAATGCTCCAACCAAAAGACATAGACTGGCTGAATGGATACCAAAACAAGACCCATGTATATGCTGTCTACAAGAGACCAACTTCAGGCCTAGGGACCCATACAGACTGAAAGTGAGAGGATGGAAAAAGATATTCCATGCAAATGGAAATCAAAAGAAAGCTGGAGGAGCAATTCTCATACCAGACAAAATAGATTTTAAAATAAGAATTACTATAAGAGACAAAGAAAAATACTACATAATGATCAAGGGATCAATCCAAGAAGAAGATAGAACAATTGTAAATATTTATGTACCCAAAATAGGACCACCTCAATATATAAGGCAAATGCTAACAGCCGTAAAGGGGGAAATCAACAGTAACACAATAATAGTGGGGACTTTAACACCCCACTTGCTCCAATGGACAGATAATTCAGACAGAAAATAAATAAGGAGGGCTTCCCTGGTGGCGCAGTGGTTGAGAGTCTGCCTGCCAATGCAGGGGACATGGGTTCGTGCCCCGGTCCGGGAAGATCCCACATGCCGTGGAGCGGCTGGGCCCGTGAACCATGGCTGCGGAGCCTGTGCGTCCAGAGCCTGTGCTCCGCAATGGGAGAGGCCACAACAGTGAGAGGCTTGCATACCAAAAAAAAAAAAGAAAAAAAAAAGAAAAGAAATAAGGAAACACAAGTTTTAAATGACATGACATAATTGATATTTATAGGACATTCCACCCAAAAGAGGCAGAATACACTTTCTTCTCAAGTGTCACAGAACATTCTCCAGGATAGATTGTACCTTGAGTCACACATCAAGCCTTGGTAAATTTAAGAAAATTGAAATCATACCAAGTAACTTTTCTGACCACAACGCTATGAGATTACTCAATTACAGAAAAAAAAAACTGTAAAAAATACAAACACATGGAGGCTAAACAATACATTACTAAATAACCAAGAAATCACTGAAGAAATCAAATAGGAAATCAAGAAATACCTAGAAACAAATGACAACAAAAACATGATGACCCAAAACCTATGGGATGCAGCAAAAGCAGTTCTAAGAGGAAAGTTTATAGTGATAAAAACTCACCTCAGGAAACAAGAAAAATCTCAAATAAACAACCTAACCTTACACATAAAGCAACTAGAGAAAGAAGAACAACCAAAACTCAAAGTCAGTAGAAGGAAAGAAATCATAAAGATCAGAGCAGAAATAAATGAAATAGAAATGAAGAAAACAACAGCAAAGATCAATAAAACTAAAATACTGTTCTTTGAAAAGATAAACAAAACTGATAAACCTTCAGCCAGATTCATCAAGAAAAAAAGGGAGAGGACTCAAATAAGTAAAATTTGAAATGACAAAGGAGAAGTTACAACTGACACCACAGAAATACAAAGGATCATAAGAGACTACTACAAGCAACTATATACCAATAAAATGGACAACCTGGAAGAAATGGACAAATTCTTAGAAAAGTGCAACCTTCCAAGACTGAACTGGGAAGAAATAGAAAACATGAACAGACCAATCACAAGTAATGAAATTGAAACTGTGCTTAAAAATCTTCCAGCAAACAAAAGTCCAGGACAGATGCCTTCACAGGTGAATTCTAGCAAACATTTAGAGAAGACCTAACACCTATCCTTCTCAAACTTTTCCAAGAAATTGCAGAGGGAGGAACACTCCCAAACTCATTCTACAAGGCCACCATCACCCTGATAACAAAACCAAAGATATCACACAAAAAAGAAAATTACAGGCCAATATCACTGATGTAGTAAAAATCCTCAACAAAATACTAGCAAACTGAATCAAACAACACATTAAAAGAATCATGCATAGTGGGAGGGAGACACAAGAGGGAGGAGATATGGGGATATATGTATAGCTGATTCACTTCGTTATAAAGCAGAAACTAACATACCATTGTAAAGCAATTATACTCCAATAAAGATGTTAAAAAAAAAGAATCATGCATGATCAAGTGGGATTCATCCCAGGGATGCAAGGATTCTTCAATATACACAAATCAATCAATGTGATACACCCTATTAACAAATTGAAGAATCAAAACCATATGACCATCTCAATAGATGCAGAAAAAGCTTTTGAAAAAATTCAAAAAGGGAGAAAAGGGAGCCCTCATGCACTGTTGGTGGGAATGTGAATTGGTACAGCCACTATGGAGAACAGTATGGAGGTTCCTTAGAAAACTAAAACTAGAGCTACCATATGACCCAGCAATCCCACTACTGGGCATATACCCTGAGAAAACCATAATTCAAAAAGAACACCCCAATGTTCATAGCAGACACATACACCCCAATGTTCATAGCAGCACTATTTACAATAGCCAGGACTTGGAAACAACCTAAATGTCCATCAACAGACGAATAGATAAAGAAGATGTGGTACATATATACAATGGAATATTACTCAGCCACAGAAAAGAAAAAAATTGGGTCATTTGTAGAGACGTGGATGGACCTAGAGAGTGTCATACAGAGTGAAGTAAGTCAGAAAGAGAAAAATGAATCTTGTATATTAATGCATATATGTGGAATCTAGAAATATAGATAGATGATCTTATTTGCAAAGCAGAAATAGAGACACAGACATAGAGAACAAATGTATAGATACCAAGGGGGAAAAGGGGGTGAGAGGAATTGGGAGATTAGGATTGACATATATACACTATTGATACTATGTATAAAACAGATAACTAATTAGAACATACTGTGTAGCACAGGAAACTCTACTCAGTGCACCGCGGTGACCTAAATGGGAAGGAAATCCAAAAAAGAGGGGCTATATGTATATGTATAGCTGATTCACTTTCCTGTACAGTAGAAAATAACACAGCATTGTAAAGCAACTATACTCCAATAAAAATTAATTTTAAAAAAAGGAAAAGCATGAGGCAGAAGGAGAAGATATGAAATAAGGGAGATGTGGGGAAAGATTCAGGACAGTGGGAGAGAGAAAGTGGTCAGATGGACACAGACAGGTAGGCCTCCAGGTGGACAGACAGACAAGAAGACAGGAACAGACAAGCAGGGGAAAAAATCAAGCTCCTGAAGGAAAATTAGAGAAAGTGACCCAGTGAGAGACCAAAACCACAAAAATCAAAGTAGAACGGAGCACAGACATGGCATCTGTGGTCTAAATACAAAGCACGTGGCCTTCTAAATGGCTTCTCAGGTCAAAAATAAGTGCCCTCCTCGGGGGAGACACCATGTGCCCACCTACCCTGCTCAGAGCAGGCAGTGGCCTACTTCAGCAAACGGCTCCAGCTGTGAAAGCGCAGGTGCCCAGGGTGGCCTGGGTGGCCTATGCGCACAGAAAAATAAGCAGGCCCCAACAGGTTCCCCTCTACCCACAGGGTACCCTGGTTCCCACCCATAGCTTGGCCCCTGATCCCATCAAAATCCCCAGGAAGGCTTGGAACAAATCAGAAATGTTATTCAAATCTCGATTTCCAAATGTAGATGAGCTGACAACCTCACTCTCAAGTTTCAGCCTAATGTGATTTCAAATGGCAGCATCACACACCCTCTGAAAAGTGTTTATAATCAAGGCACCCGCAGTTCCTTAACCCTAGGGGCACTGCTGGGCTCAGTGGTGAAGGCATTAGTGCACGTAGAGCTGTCACAGGTAATGTCACTAATCTGTGACTAGGAGGGAAAAGGTGAGCTTCCCAGGTTCAGGAGTCTACCCGTGTGGCAAGCAGGTGACAGATGAGTGGGGCCCCTCCCTGGGGTCTGGATCTGCCCAGAGGGCTGGGAGATCACAGCACCTGGGTTGAGAAGGAGCTTGTGCAGAGGCACCGTGGTGACGTAGCAAACACCTCCATTAAATACAACAGTGCTCAGTGAGAATCCAAGAACACAACTTGCCTGCATCCCTGGGATGCGATGGTGACACAATTAAGCATAACCCCCCCAGTTTCTGACTACCAGTCCTGTGCTTTCTCACCACATCACACTCGCTCTTGATTTTATCTAAATGGTGTCATCAATGAGAAACACAGAGAGAGCTCAGTTTGCTCTTTTTTTTTTTTTTGCTGCACCATGCAGCTTGCAGGATATTAGTTCCCCAGGCCCTGGCAGTGAAAGCACTGAGTCCTAACCACTGGACCACCAGGGAATTCCCCATTTGCTCATTTATAAAATGCGGTTGTTGCAAAGATGATAGGAAATAGTGGATCACGGTGACACACAGCTCAGTGACTAACACAGTACAAGCACTCGGCAAACGCTAGCCGTAGCCGTAGTTGTTAGTATTACTAATTGCTATTGTTATGTACTGTTAGTAACAGTAATAATACTAAGGAGCCATGTGATGTGCTCCTCCATGTGGACTGAGTTCCTCAGAACCTGGATCTGTTCCTGTTTGTCTCTGACTCCAGATGCAACTAGAAAATGCCCTCAGGATTTATTCCTCCCCAGTACTCCTAACAGAACAAACTCGAGACATTCAGTGTGCTGTCACTGAAGAGACCAAACAGAGATTTCCAGAGAATCTGCTATAGGCTTGCCATGGTGCTGGGGCTTGACATTTGTCATTTGGAATCAATTATGTAGTCATCAGAATACCCATTCCACAGATGAGAAAACAAAGGGTCAGAAGGGCTATGCATGGGGAGAGGCTGACCTGGGTCTGGAAACCCAGGAAGCAGAATCTCACCTCTACTCCCATCCACTCCCACCTTTCAGACTCTTCCCACAATCAACAGGACCTGCCCCAGCTGGCGATGTCAGGCCTCCCATGGGGACAGAAGAGCCCCCACAGGACACACACTCCCATATAGGTTAGGGCTAGAGTTGGTTAGTGGGGAAAAGATAAATTAGCAAGGGTAAAAGGAGAAAGACAACTTCCTGGGGGGAGGCCAGAGTGGCTATACAGGCTTTTGTGAGCACACACATGGCCTCATGCAGAAACGATGAGTTCACACAAGGACACACAGAGGCGTGAACCCAGACACATGGACACACAAGCATGAGCACACACAGACATGGGCATGCACAGGGATACATACAAAAACACACACAGGTGTAAGCACACACCACTCACACAAAAACAGAGACACACAAAGACATACAGGCACACACACTGGAGTAATCCTGAACCCCAGGATAAAAGCTTCAGGCCCTCAGAGATGCCCTCCCTGGAGGGGCAGCCATGGAACTTGCCCAAGCTGACTGGCACGTCTCCTGTCTCCCTCCCGCCACTGTGCCCCGGCCTCAGACCTGGGCAGGGTGCTCCCTGAACGCACCCAAGCCTCCTTGGTCCCTGCAGCTGCAGCGCTGGGTGCTCCCATGAATCTACCTGAAGGCTAGCACAGCTCCTGGACCAGGCGACAGAGACTGAGAAACAGCTGCCGGGCAGGTGCTCCTTTCAACCGGCAGGATTCTGTCTCCTTGGCCTTTTTCCCTGCCTCTCTCTTGGAATTTCTGCAAGATCTCACAGAAAAACTCACTTATCTCCAGCCACTTAGATGCAAGAAACAGGTGAGTACCAATGGAGAGCCATGCTCCAGAGCTTGCACATGGTGGACACCAACATGTATCCACCTGAAGCAGATGAGGGACGGAAGGATCCCTTTGCCCACACCTGGGGGAGGGGAGGTCTCTCCGCTGAGAAGCCCAGGGAGTCTCTGCAGGGCAGGGACAGGCCAGGACAGCCAGGGGCACTCAGTCCCTGAGCCTGGACTTCCTCCTCTGTCCTCCCCAGGGACTGGGGGAGGGACAGAGGGGCGGGTCTGGGGTGGCCCATTGGTTGGCAGATGGGGAAGTGAGGCCATAGAACGTGCCCCTTTCACCATCTGACCCCTGTCTTCCTGCACCCCAAGGTTTGACCGCTGAAACAGCAATCGCGAATTTCACACAGCTTCCTGTAAAGCCATCCCTCCACTCCTGACTATGGGCACATCAGCACATTACCCTAAGCTCACTGCCCCGGCCCCTCACCCACCTGTCAGCACTAGAGTGTGTCCTGCCTGGGGAGACCCAGCATTCCTCTGGGCCAGAAGATTTCCTAGGAATGAAAAAGGGATGGAAATGACCACTGGAAAGTTGAAGAATACACTGTATGCAGAGGCATTTGTCTTTTCAGTACACTATTTGTCCCCTCCAGAGGGGCCTGGGCTGAAAGCTGGGCTATTTCAGCCCCAGGGAGATTTGTGAAGGCAGGGAGCTCGCTATCAGCTCCCTCCTCCCTCCTCAAGCCCCATGAACCCAGAGCCTCACCTGCCCTAAATGTGCCAATCACATTCATTCAGCAAACATCCTGGAGCAGCCAGGCCCTGGGCACGCAAGTGCTGAGATGAAGCATCCGGCTTGGGAGGTGCACACTGTGGAGGGACAGATAAGACATCACTGCACTCCACAGCCACCCTGGGAGAAACCTGAACAAGAATGCAATTGACCCCAAGGACTGAATCTCAAATGGTGGATTTGGAAGCATCATGAAGGAGATGGTCATGAGTTTAAATATGAGTTTAAGCACATCTCCCCACCCAAGAGGAGAAGGGAGTTCCCCTCATTCCAGTTCCCAGCTGCCTGACGCTGGCCCTGCACTGTAGCCTGGGGGCAGGCTCTCCCTCAGGACAGCAGGGCACCCTGTCTGTACACTCTGGAGTGGCCTGGCCAGCCTCGTGCTTCCTGCAAAACTGGAGGTTGGTGGGCTCCAGACCCAGCACATCTGCAATGGCCACAGCCATTCTCCCTACCCATCCCCGTCTGGAGGCCATGGGCAGTCCTGAAAGGCTGTGGGCTTGGCAGTCAGCTGGGCCTCAGTTCAGAGCCTGCCTCAGCCACCCTTCCCCTGTGAGCAGAAACCCCACCAGCAATGAGGAAGCTAATAACCAGCCCTGCAGGGCCCCAGGGGTGTTGGAGGATGAAGCACATGTGCGGGCACCAGCCTCCATCAGCGCCTGTCTGGTGCCCTCTCCGTCTGCAGAGTGTCCAGGGGAGGGCGTGTAGCCCAGGGGGCCAGGCCGGGAGCACCAGAGAGGGCTGGGCTAGGGGAGGCCTCTGGCAGCCCCTTCCACACAGGAGCCTTGCCCCTGGGACTGCCAACTCCTGCCAAGCCCCAGCAGTTTCTCAAGTTCAGCAGACTCCAGTGCTGATGAAGTTGGACACATCTGAGTCCATTTATGATATTTAACTCTGCAGCCCTTTCTCTGCCCAGCTCAGGAGATCTACACCTGGCTGCTGACCCCTGATAGGGTCCCATGCAGACCCTAGGGCTGTTTGTTGGAGACTGCACTGTTTTCCCAGGGAAAAATGACTCTCCTAGAAAAGAGGGAGATGGACGTCCTACAGTAACAGTGTGCAGGCATCATCCAGAGAAACCTAGGAAGGGTCCACTGGTCCGGTCTCCTCATGAACAATATTTGCTGGAGGCCAGACATTGTGCCAGGCTCTGGAAATAAAGCCACAAACAAGAGAGTTGTACTCTAAAACCTCCATCCATGAGGTTTCCAAGTGCTGTCCAGGGAGAAGGGAGGGCTGTTTCGGTGGAGGAGAAGCAGGGGCAGGCTCCAGAGGCCTGTGCGCTTTGACAAAACCTCTGTTGCAGGGCCCGGGGGCGGTGCCTGCCATACTAGGCTCCTTCTCCAAGTTGGCTTCTCAAGGTTTGCATCCAGGAACTAGTAGAGGTATAAGCTCCCTGAATGTTGGGACTGCCACAGCACAGGGATCCATGCACAATCAGGCAAGTTGTTGGTGAAATAAAGTGCCAAAGAGCTCACAGGACTCCGAGCCCAATGCCCAGGCAGAACCCCAGCGTGCAACGCCAGAGTTCACACCTTCTCGAGACATGCTGCAGTGGTCCTTGTTTTTCCTTGTTCTTTAAGAGAAAGGGAAGAAGGAAGGTGGGAAGGAAAAAGGACAGGGAGGGAAAAGAGAAGGAAGGAAAGAGGTCGGGGGATGAGGGGCGGAGGAACAGATGGAGGGAACCACTGAGGGGTACATAGCCCAGCCTGTGCACCTATTGCTGTTCTTTGAGGATGACAGTGATTCTGCCTGTATTTAGGAAACTATAAGGTTTGCCCTCCTCTGGTTCCCCAGGGCTTGTGTCTGTTTTCCAAGCCCATTGGAAAGGAGTGTGAAGGCCAGGGTGTGTATTCCATGGAAGGGCTCTTGCTGGAAGACACCGGGACACACAACTCCTGGTCCCACAGGCAGAGGTATTGACATCTGCTCAGACAATCTAATTGAAAATGCAGCGGCAATTACTGTTTTGTTTTAAGAATGGCTTTTCCTCATCTGTTGATCTCCAGGCCTGAGGTACTGCTTCTTTAATTATATCAGAACCCATCAGCTCACGCAATGAAATGCCTGGCATGTTGTCTGCCAAGAGTGATATGACTTACCCCTTGGAATTTTCTCTGGTCCAGGCAATACAAGACCTACTGTAATGGACGATTCCTTGGGAAGGACATATTTTAGAAACAAGGTGCTTCCATTCTCCCAAAAAGACACCAGATTTCTAGAACCCTCAAAAACTGTGAACAGAACAGAGGGGCTGGTTGAAACCAAATGCTGTGGTTGCTGGGAATGGCCGAGAGACTCCTGTGGTTTGTGCTGGACCCTCAGCGAGTGCCCAGCCAGGGGAGGCCGCCCAGGGCCTGGAGAGCCATGCTGCCGGGAGAAGGGTGCTCATTTGTCTGCCCCGGGGAGCAGGGGCATCCATCCCCAGCATTCAGTGAGTCTCCCCAGATGCTGGGGTTAAGGATTTGGCCACAAGCAGGTTATGTAGAAGGTGATCCCGGAAGCACTGACGCGGGAATAGGGAAGCAGAGAGGGAGGAGGTGACAGAGCGTGACGACGGACGAGCTGCCGCCTTTGAGGGCTATCAGAGATGGTTGGAAGAGGCCCTAGGGTTGGCCCCGTGGGTGAGCATAAGAGGCCCCACAGCCTTGCTATAGCAGCAGCATTACCTGCACAAGCTGCCCTCGGAAGTCGGCCCGGCCTCTGACACGGGCGAGCAGAGATCCCTGCCTGCTGGCTGCACTCCTGTCACCAGCAGGAGCGATGCCAGCAACACCACACCACGCACGGAGCCCACGGGCTTGTTCCTCCCACACAGCGAACTCCGTCTCGAGATGACGGAGAGCAGGGGGAGGAGAAACGCGTTTCTCACATCTGGAGACGGAGACAGGAGGCAAGGTACTGCTCTTTCCCAGCCTCCCAGGTGATTCACGTTCCTCATGCACGGAGCGCTGGAGGGGAGGAGGGAGCAGCTTCACCTTTCCTGGAGCTGGAATCTCTCCTTGGCCTTGCACAGGTCTCCCAGCCTCTCTGGGTTCCAGAATCCCCACGCCCTTCGGGCTCCAGGACAGCCCAGAGTGGGAGGCGGTGGAGCGGAGCCGCGAGCTTGGTGTGCCGCCCGCGCTCTGCCCGGCTCGCTGGGCCCGGGCCGGCCCTGCCTCTGCCTGTGCTCATCCTGAGAGCCTTCCAGGCACGTCACTGAGTGTGCAAAGCAAGGAACTCAGAGGAGGAGGCTTCCCAGCCCACTGCCAGGCCCAGTGTTAACAGACTGTCCTTCCATTATCCCTCCCATTCTGCAAGATAAAATAAATTAAATCAAAATGCTAAAGTGGAGAGTCTAAGGGCTGTGTGCCCTGAATACAGATCCTGCTGGCTGAGGTCTGTTCCCACAGGGTGACTCAGCTCCAGATTTCTGAAGATACTTTTCTCTAGGCCAGCCAGCTTGTCAGCACTGCTTTCCTCCTCCTCCCTTGGCTGAGAAAGACCTCTGAAGGCCTCACCTCCACCCAGGAGCGCAGGTCGGGAGACACAGCCTGGGCCAAATAGGAGCCTGTCTGGCTCCAGCGTCCTCCTAACCCCCTGAGCAAGAGGAGACTCCAGGAGCTGCCCAGCTCGGAGTACAAGCCTGTCTCCCACCTGATCAAGGACGACCTAGAGTCGGGGCGCCTAGAGTTGCGGCGGCACTTTGGTCCACTCACCCTTCCTTCCACTATGGTCACTCCTGCCTTCAGAGTGCTCCAGAGGGTACCCAGTCACACCCCTTTAGGAAGTCTCTTACACATCTAACCTATGCCCACCAAGCTGTGAGATAGCCTTCTTCCTCTCCTTCTGCTAGCCGTGGGGATGGACCAAAGCCGGTCATCAGCCTTCAGATGAGAACTGCTGTTGACCCATCACAGCTCTGTCAGTTCCCAGTAGGACCCCTCCTCCGTGGGAATATTAATAACAGAAACAGTGGCCGGAGAGTGAGGATTCCCATGTGCTACGGAAGGATTTCACTTATGATATGACTACCATCACTGCCAGGTCATAGGTCAAAGGGAGGCTGGGGCTGTTAAGCAGCTTGGTCAGGTCCGGGCCGTGGGTGAGCACAGAGCCAGGACACAGAGTGGATCCCTAACTGCATGCCAGCATCCCTAAACCGCAATGCTGCTCGCCCTGCTCTACCCCGGCTGGACACCAGCCCCCTCCATGGGGCCGTCAGCATTGGGCATCAGGAAGGACCAGTTGGCCCCCACAGCCCATCATGCCCTTCTCCCCTGTTCCTCCCATCCACACACTGGCCCCTCCAGCAGAGCCTGTGGAAGTACAGTGACAGCCAAGGGAGAACTGATTTGCAGTGAAAGATTGGGTAGCCACAGCCCATACTCCCTGCCATCCCATGGCTGATTCCAGGAAAAGAGCACGCACTCCAGTGTTGTGCCCTCTCTGCATGGTTCCCAGACCCCCAGCCATCCCATCCAGCTCTCCCAGTTTGCCGGCTTGCCCACTCTGGGCCTCAGCCCCTGTCGCCTGCAGGAGACCAGCAGCCTCATTCAGGGCCAGTGGGTAAATGGCAACATCGCCTTCCTGTGCAGTCCCACAGTCCCCAGGAGCAGGTGGGCAGCTAAACATCCCCATTAACACCACAGGCCCCGTGGGGCACCAGGCAGTGGCAGGCACCTGTGACCCCTGAAGGACTTGAGTTGCCCTGTGAGGGAAAGCTCGGGCCAGGGAGCACTTGGGCTGACCCTCCGCCCCATGCCCCAGGCAGTGATGAGGGCAGAGGAGAGAGACGGAGAAGAGAGACAGGGGCAGGCAGAGAAGGCAATGGGGTGTGGGTCAGACCCAGGACCCACGGGAATCATCCAGAGCCCACGCCATGGCTCCTGCCCTCCCCTGAGCTCAGGACCATGGTGCTCAGCTGCGAGCCTTACCTGTCTGAGGATAGCAAGCCGGACACTCCTTCTCCTGGTTCTGCAAAGTAGGTGGGGCCATAGGCTTGGGTGGGGCTCCTGCCTATGGAGGGGGTGGGTGGGGATGCTGCCTCATGTGGAGCAGAGGTCACTGAGCAGCTCTCTGCTGCATGACCTTGGGCCCCAGATGCCCCATCCTACAATGGCACAGGCCCTTCCAGCTGACCTTCTGAGAGGTCCCAAGTCTCCCAGCCATGGTTTCAGGGTGGCTGCGAGGGACCCAGCACTCTGCACGGTGAGGCACCCGTGTGAGCCCCTCCAGGGTCCAATCTTGCCATGCTTAGCCACGAGATGAGAGGGAAAGGTCAGATTTCACAATGGGACCATCTGCTTTATCACTTTCCAACTATCTGGATATTCCTCTGCAGATGATCTTCAATAACATTCCTGGGTTGAATGCCAAAAAGAGAGAAAACTTTGGACTCACAACCATAGGCATAAACATCTAATTAAGCTCATTCTTTGAACAAAACCATATCTGAGAGCATCTGTTAGCCCTCCTTCACCTCAGCCGCTGCAGCCTGTTGGGACAGCATTCACAGAGGGTGGGAGAGAGACAGCCCAGCCTGGCACATGGCCCTGCCCCTTCCCTGGCATTTCCCGTCTCTGAGCTCCCATGGCTCAGCTGTTTGGTCACTTGTTCCTGAGGTCTTACAATCACAGAGTCCATCCATAGTCCTTTCTCCTGGGCTTAAAGACCCCACCCCCCCACCCCCCGAGACGTCTAGCAGGCCCCTGTCTCTTGTCTCTGCCTCCTCCACAAACGTCAGGGCCTTCCTTGTCTGGGAAGTTTCCCACAGCTTAGGCCCGTGTCCATCTCCTTTACCCAGAACCGGAGAGGGAGACCCTCCCCTTTCTCAGCACCCATCAAAGCCACCTGCAGCCGCCACATCACACCAGAGGATGCTGTTCACTGTCCAGTGCTCTGAGCAGAGGGGGCACAGTGAGCCGGGAGACCATGTGCATGGGTTCTAACCCCACCTCCATTGCCACCTCACCGGGTAATGACAACTATTCTCCATGCCTCCCATCTCCCTAAGCCTCAGTTTCCCCATCTGTACCTAGAGGGTTGGGCCCAGGGCTCTCTGTGGTACCCAAGTCTCTGTCTTCAGGGGCCAGGTCATTCCCAGGAGCACCTGCCAGCCTCTTCAACAGTCTGGCCTCTAATTATGAAACAGGAGGAATTGGGGTGGACCCTGCCTAAGATGGCCCACTGGTGACCCTCCCTGAGGCCAGCAGTGAGGTACATACCCTCAACTGACCTGACAGCTCCTCAGGGGAGGGCCAGGGGAGGGCACACAGAGGTGACTCCATCCCCTCCTTGCTCCGCACTTCTCACCCAGGCCACACTCACTAGATCCCACACACCAGCCTCTCCAGCCCCAGCATGCAACTCTCCCCAGAGCTCCTAGCTCCTGATACAATGGCCTGAGTCTGCTTACAGCCACTATGGGCCAGGTTGCCCCTTCCCTGGCCTTCACACAGGCCACTTCTCTTCTGGAAAGGCCGGTCCCTCTCCTCAAGGCCTGGGCCCTCCTCACCCCTCAAGCCTGTGCTCCAGTGTCATCCTTCCTGACCCTCCCACGCCCCCATCACACAGGGCTGCAATCCCCTGGTGTCTCCCTGTCTCTCCAGCCAGCCCCTGGGCTCTGCAGGGCAGGAACCGCAGCTGTCCTCCTGACCAGCAGGGCTGAGCGCTCCACTCACATCTCTAGGGTGAATGAATGAGCAAGTGAGAATGAATGAACATTGGAACCTCGGGACCCACACACCTTGACCTTTTGTGCAACTAGGCCACAGGGAAAGCATACGGTCCCCACGCTGGGCCTCCTGCTCCCCAAGACAGTACCCACGGCCCCCCCGGAGGCCCCCAGGGGCCCCACCCTGGGAGGGAATCAGCCCTGACTCCCCACAGCTTCCTTCACTTTGCTTTCCTCTTGCAAACATATTCAAATGTTTAAATTCTGTTTTGGGAACAATTAGCCTAACTTACGGTCTAATCACATTTTGTCTTCTGATGAAAAAATACACAGAAAACTTGGAAAATGATGACTGACAAGGCTTTATTGTGTTTCTTTCTTTTTTTTAATAGCGTTTTTTATGCGCATAAGCATATCACAGATGAAAAGACTCTAGCAACTGTCTAGCCCAACACCCTCATTGTACTCAGGGGGAAACTGAGGCCTAGTGAGGGGAAAACACCTACCCAAGTTCCCGAGACCTGAGACCCAGATCTCTTGGCATTTGCCTCTTTCTTCTCAATAACGTGAGAAGACTGGACCCAATTCTCCTGAGGTCGTTTAGGACCAATATCCTAGGGTTCTATGTCTCCAGATTCTGGGGTTACAAGGCTTCACATACCAGGGGGCAAAAGGAGATGGCAGACTGAAGAGCAGGCATGGGTTCCCAGCCAGAGGCACCCTCTCCTGTATCCCCATCAGACAATGGTGTGCAAACCAGACCCCCACCTCACCACCCAGTGATGCTGGAACTCATTACCACACACCCACTAGTCCCTAAGGGATCCAGATGGCATCCACCAGGGAGATGTTGAAAACCTGTTTGAAAGCAGAAGGACCTGCCACTGTGATGTCATAAGAGGGCTCACTCCCTCTGCCCCCTTCCCAGCAGCCCTGCTTCCCTGCAGTGGGTTTCAAATGCCCAAACAGCACCACCCCACTTGGACACGGCCTGACTTGATTAAATGCATCTGGGGTTATTTGTTCAGTGCGGGTCCCCTCTCCCACTGCAATATCAAATCCCGGCAGCAGGAACGCTGCACTTTGCTCCCTTTAAGCCTCACTCAGTGCAGTGGCAGTGCGTCCTCGGTGCCCTGTGCCACGTGTGCCGGCTGACCGCTCACAGCCAGTACAGTACAGTAAGCTTGTAAGCTTCCACGTTTTGCATTATGTTATTATTTTGCTCACAATAGCCCAGATAAGCATCATTCTTCTTGTCCTCACTTTGCGAATGAGAGACCTGAGGAGACTCAGAGAAGGAAGGCAGCACATCCAAGGTTGCTCAGCCAGGAGGGCAGCGCAGGACGTCACCTGCTGTGCTCTGCTCTCTCTATGCCGTAAGAGCTAGGGGACTTGGACATGCTCATTCAAAGGGGCAGCTTCCTGCGGACACGTGCCTGGTCTTGAGCTGAATGAAGGTCATTCTCCCCCTGGTGGTGGGAGCTCCTGAGAGCTGCGCTCACTGTCATGGTTCAGCAGGCTGGGCATGGGGCTAAAGGGTGACCCTCTGAGAACCATCACCCTGAGGGGAGGCCTCACTGAGATACCTGAGCCTACATTATGAAGATCTGTCTGTGTGAAAGCGAGGAGGGGGCTCCAGACAGGGGCCAGCACAAGGCACGAGGCAATGACCAGAGGGAGAAGCACGAAGCCTGTCCCATCCTGAGGCCCCACCAAACGGCCCAGCTGTGGCTGTTTCTCAGGCTGCAGAGGCCCCGCCAAATGGCCCAGCTGTGGCCCTGGCAGATGGGCCTTCCACGGGCACTGGAGGCTGGATGGGCACTCAGCAGGCAGGCCCCCTCTCTCCCAGAAGCCCTGCCACACACAGCCACAGGCTGTGGCTGCAACAGCACTGACCAGCTGCGGAGCCCCAGCTCGTTAGTTTCTAATTAAGAGAAAATATGTGTCTTGACCTTCCTCCCTGAGCCGTTCCCCGCTACAAGGCCTGGCCAGTGGCCGGTTATCACTTCCAGATGCTCGCAGGCCCACTGCTGCAAGAGAGCCACCTGGCCGGGGGCAGGTGTGTCTGTGCCAATGGAAGGGGCCCTGGACCTTGCAGGTGAACATTGCTGTGTTAAGTGGGCAGGAGTCAGGCAGTTCCTCCTGCTACAAGATGATGATCAGCCCATCGGGCCAACGTTCAATGCTACTGACCTGTGGGGCTCCCAGAAAACCCAGATACAGTCTCTGACCATGGGAACATTCAGAGAAGAGAAGTGCAGTCCCTGCACGGGGCTTGTGGAGCATACAGGATGGAATGCCTGGGGAAATCTGGAAGACTTCCCTGACATCTGGGTCCTGAAGGATGAGTAGGAGTTTGCCTCCAGGGGCATGATGGGAGAGAATATTCCAGACAGAAAGAACAGCCCTGTCCACAGTCACAGGACTAGGGACCTTCAAACCCAGGTCTCTCTGATTTCAAACTCAGTGCCCTTAAACCCTGTGCTCTGCTGCTATTTCTGTGACAAGCCTTTGAATGCCGTGTCAAAGCCCAGAGAAAGGTCAGGGAAGGGGGCAGGTTCAGATGTATTTTGGAAAAGTTCTTCCAAGAGTATGATGGATGGAAGGGGAGATTTGGAAGACATTTCTGAGATACAATCCACAGATGTTGTAACCAGGGCAAGTCCCCTCACCTTTCTAAACCCGAGTTTCTTAGTGTGAAATGGGCTATAGGGATGTGTGCCATCCCCCTGCACTGCCCACCTGCAGGCTGTCGTGAGGAGCAGAGGGACCCCTGGGGCTGACTGCCTGGCCCAGGATCTCTGTGTGCCCTTCGGCAAGTCACCTGACCACTGAAGCCTCAGATCTGTCATCCAGAAGAGCTGCTGTGAGCACAGGAAGAACTGGGCCACGTGGATCACTTAGTATGGGATCCAGCAGAGTGAAAACACAGTGAGTGCCAGCTGGTGCCCGAGGGCCCCGGCTTGTAAAGCAGTGCATGCACCATGTAAAAAGCCACAGCAGCTTTGAGAAGGTGGGAAGAAGCATCCCAATGACAGAGCAGTTGTGTTAAGAAAGAGGACTTAGGGGGAGAAGTAACACGACTTTCTGTATTTCTAAGACATTTAATGATATTTATAACATTTAATAATTTAAAAATAAGAACATTTAATAATTTAAAAATAAGTTTTCAGGAAGACTTACAACGTAAGTAATTATTATCATAGAAAAGCCCTGATCTTGAACAACTAGGTTTGGGGGCTTGCCAACACCAGGAACCACTTGGGGATGTCAAAGTGTCCTCTACCCCACTTCAATCTCAGTGCTCTCTGGGGATGACACCTTGAGAAGGTCAAAATGCTGAAAAGTCTGTCCAGCTTTCTTGGTGTCCTGTCTTCTCCCATCTGTCCCCAACCCAGAAAAGAGCACAAAGAACAAACATGCACCATGGGCTCACCACGTGCTGGACCCTGGGCTGAACTCTCTGTGTGGACTGTGGCCTTTGATCTTCCCACACCGTCTGAGGAAGGGATCTAGTGGCCCCACTAACCACCCAGGGTCTGGATACCGTAGCACCTCCCCTTGTGTAATCCCCTCACCCGCCAGGAGGCGTGAGCTTGCCAAGCTGCGTGCACACGGGACTCTGTCCCCAGGGCCCTCACTCACCCAGTAAGCATAGGCCGCCCAGGCTGTGGGGCCCAAGAGGAGATGGGTGTGGGGAAGCCATCCCAAGGTGACCCGGGACCGGCTCTCAGGGCGGGAGAGAGTGGGCAGGCGGCCTCCTGCACGAGGGTGGGCAGGGTTGGGAGATGGGGCGCACTGGAGAGACTGAAGCAGGCAGAGGTGCTGTCAGACTCAAGGACTGGAGGAACCAGCCTTGAAAGCCAGGCTGATGGAACAGGACATGACACCAAAAGAGCTAAAAGAATCAAGGAGATCAGCCTGGCTGTGGTATAGTCAGAAAATTATTAGGCAGTCCAGGAAAGGACTGTGGGGAGAAAGGGCTTCTAAATTTATTTCTTGGACTCTAGGACACAACTGATTTGGGAGGCCCCTGAGTTAGAGGAGAGGGCCCCAGCCCTGGCCTCTCAGAGCTCTGGGGACCCAGGAAGCCTTGGAGCCCACGGAACCACCACTTCTTCCATCCTTCAAGCCAGGTCATCCCTCCCCAAACCTCAAGCTATGTGGCTATGGCCACGGTGGCCCTCCAGGTAGGGGTGATGAGAAGAGCGTTCAAAGATGCAGAAGTCGGGCACACAGATGCTCACTGACACACACACACACACACACACACACACACACACACACACACACATGCTCGTGCATCATCTGCTATTAACCGAGAAAACAAAGAGATGGCGTGAAATGCAGCCAATAGATGGGAGCCCACCAAAATGTCAGCCAGAAGAGATAGCCCACATCAGGAAAACAAAATTCCAATTTTGCAAAATCCTTTCCTCCTTCCTCCCTCCTCAGAGAAAAATTCCAATGGAGGCTCCTGGAACTTTGGCAATCCAAGATGATTTATTTATTCAGGACCACCACACCATCGTGCATGTTAAGTACAAAAAGGAAAAAATGCTTTTGGATTTGGAAATGGGGCTGCAGTCACAGATGGTGCCTGAACATACATAAATTCTGTTGCTGTGTGAACAGATGGAAACTTGAAGGAAAAAAATTTTAAAACTTTAGCATTCATCTGCCAGACCACTGCCGGAGAAGAGGGAGTTCGTCACTTGACTGGGAGAGTCTTGGTCTTCCAATCTGTAGGATGGGGTTGAGAAATTGTGCCATGTTCAATGGTCAGTCCAACCTGGTTTTGATTTCTGGCTCTGCCATTTACAGCTGGGGGAACTTGGGCATGTTACTTAACCTCTGTGACCCGGGTCCTCCTCTGAACAAGAGGATAATGGGGAGGGCTCCCAGGATTGCTGTAAGAACTGAACCCCATGATGTGTACAGAACATGCGTTCACGCCCGGCACAGAGTGAGGACCTGATAAATGGCAGCACCGGCTGGCAGGTGTGGTGGGGCTCCCTTGCCAGATAACACCTGAGGGAGCCTGGATGGGAAGCTGAGACACCAAGAAGGCTCGTGGTTGACCCCACAGGAGAGGCTGGGGAGAGAGAGAGGACATAGCAGCTGCTTCTGGACAACATCTCCTTTCCAGAAGACTCCCAGGGTCTGGGCAAGATCGCATTAGGCGAGGGTTGGTGGGCAGGCTCAGTAAGACCTTGGGAAGGGGGAGAACAATTCAAATGGAAGGTTCTGTCCACACGGCCTCACCCTCACTCCGGAAACAATTTAGTCCTCAGTTTCTGCCCCATGGCGGGAGTCCATCTGTGATAGGTTGATTGCAAAAATGGCCATAATTCATCATCCCTGCCCGCCTCCTGGTCCCTTGTCAGGCGATTCATCAAGAGTTGGGGTCTTCCTGTCCAACCTGGCCTTGTGACTCGCTTTGGCTAATAGAAAGCAGTGTAAGTGACAGTGTGCCCATCAAGGCCAGGCTGCCACTCTCTTTGACTCCTCCAGGCAAGTCCGGCTAGCCTGCTGGAGGAGAAGCCATGGGGAGCACAGCCAAATTAGCCCCAGGGTCCCAGTTGAGGACCCAGACATGGAAGATCAAGGTGAAGATCAACAAAGCTGCCTAGCCAACCCTCAAGTAACCACAGGCAACTGAGTGAGCCTGCCAAGCAAAGCTTGGGTCAGCAGAGCACCAGGCGAACCCACTGATGCGTGGGCAAAACTCTGCACTGATAGTTGCGCCACAGAGGTTTGGTGGCTGTTTGTTATGTGGCGAAAGACATGGACCCATCCTCTTCCACCAACCTCACACTCCAAACCAACCACCTTACTCTGCAGAGAGTGGGAGGAGGGGAGGGTCTCAGTACAGACCCAGAAAAGTGATTCAGAATTCAGAAACTGTCAACTCAGAGGCAAGGAGCTCTCTGCTTCACACACCAGGGGGCCAGCCCAGAAGCAGAAGGCCAGGTCACAGTGGTCTGAAAGCCCCTTTCCCAGCACAGCTAGTCCACCCTGATGAGTGACGGAGATGCTGACCATCTTCAACATGGGATTGGTGGAGGGTCCTGGTCCTCAGCTGCTAGACTGGCTCCACAGAGAGGGCAGCCCCGCCCCCCAGGTCCCACAGTGAAGGGGAGCCTGAGCTGGAGACCCCAGAGCTGGGCAGGAAGGTGGGTCCCAGCAGAGTCCTCCTCCCAGTCAACCTTGTAGACACTCTCCCAGGAAACCCTCTCGCCAACCACCGCTGCGTGGCCTCTGTGCTGGTGCACA
The DNA here is from genome assembly GCF_951394435.1 of Stenella coeruleoalba. Classification (NCBI taxonomy): domain Eukaryota; kingdom Metazoa; phylum Chordata; class Mammalia; order Artiodactyla; family Delphinidae; genus Stenella; species Stenella coeruleoalba. Next base: position 38,276,180 of record NC_137166.1, read on the forward strand.
CTCCAGGTGACTTTAGCTCCAGGGGACCTGGAGGGGCCTGGCTGATGTTAAGGGAAAAAAAACCCAAACTAATGACACTTGTTAAAGATGGTAAGGGAGGGCTTCCCTGGTGATGCAGCGGTTAATAATCCACCTGCCAATGCAGGGGACACGGGTTCGATTCTTGATCCAGGAAGATCCCACATGCCTCAGAGCACCTAAGCCCGTGCGCAACAACTGCTGAGCCTGCGCTCTAGAGCCCATGAGCCTCAACTACCGAAGCCTGCACGCCTAGAGCCCATACTCTGCAACAAGAGAAGCCACCGCAGTGAGAAACCCACGCACCACAACGAAGAGTAGCCCCCGCTCGCCACAACTAGAGAACACCCGCACGCAGCAACGAAGACCCAATGCAGCCCAAAATAAATAAATAAATTTATTTATTAAAAAACCAAACAAACAAAGATGGTGAGGCAGGCTTTATTCAGGACCACTGCAGTAGGTACAGGGACCACTGCAGTGGGGCTTTGCAGTCGGGGGAAGAGGTTGGGCTCAACTCGGAATACAGCCTGAAAGTGGAAGTGAATAACCAAGGAGCAGGTGGAGATCAGTGGATGGAAAATTACTAAGAGGACACATCAGGGGTGGGGGAGATTCTGGTTAGAATGATCTAAGAGTGAGAGACAGGCCAGCGTGATCAGACATCACCTTTGGGAGCAGGGAGGGTGAAGAACCTGATTAGGTATCCAAGGTGATCAGATATCACAGGTGGGAAGCTCTTGTTAAACTTAGCAGGATTCTTGCTAAAACTAGATTCTAGAAGGAAGTGCACAGATAGACCTAGGAGAATGGTCAGGAGCCTGACTAGAGTTTGATTAAGCAAAGTATCTTTGTCACTGACACCACCCTGAGCGGCTGTGGCCCATGGAGGTGGCAGGGCATGCTGCCCATCAGGGTGGCTGAGCCACACAGCATGGTGAAGCAGAGTTAAGTTCTGAGGGCCCTGCCCACCCCCAGCCCTGGGCAGACCCTCCAAACCCGCCCTTCATGTCCATCTGAGGCCTGATGCTCCAGGGGAGCATCTCAGGAGAGACTCCCGGCACAGAAAGCAGGGCTTGTCTTCTCCTCCCATCCACTCTGCTTTTAAAACTGTCCATGGCTTGTCTTATCTGAAAATATTTCCCAGAGAATCTTGCCTTAATGTTCATTAATTGTGAGTAACTTTCCTCTTGCTACGGTCAACTTTCAGACCGCCACAGTTTCTGGAGAGTCTCACTCTTCAGAAACACACACACACTGGATGCTTTCTCAGGTGCGGTTACCTCTGTCTGGAATGCCTTTCTCCTACCTTTCAATCCAGCAAACTTCCACTCATCTTTCAAGACCTTACTAATATGACACCTCTTCAGTGAAGCCTTCCATGATTTCCCTGGGCAGAGTTTGGTATTATCTCCTGGGCTTTCTGAAACTTGGGTTGTACATCTCCTCAAGTGCTGACCACAGGTTAGCAAACTATGGTTCATGGGCCAAATCCAGCCTATCCCTTGTTTTGGTAAATACAGTTTTATTGGAACAGAGCCTGGTCCATTTGTTTATATACTGTCTGTGGCTGCTTTCCTGCTACAATAGCAACAAGACCATCTGGTCCACAAAGCCAAATATCTACTATGTCATCCGTTACAAAAAGTTTGCTGACCCCTGCCCTCGACTATGAGCCTCTCAAGAGCTAGGACGAGGACAGGACTGCTTGCCTCTGTCCTGCAGCCTGGCTGGGAGGAGGTACAGAAGGCACTTGATAAAAGTTTGCTGAATTAGTGAATAGATGAGTGAATGAATAAGTGAATGGAGATGTTATGGGTGCATCACAAAGCCCATGTTGACAATTTCCTGCATGGGGCTAGTTTCCCAGAGGACCCAGTGGAACTTTCCACCAGACCCACATGTCTCAGGGTTTCAGTGTGTGCCACCAAGAGGAAAGAATTCCAGGTTTCAAGAAGTGTGGGCAACTGTGATGTGCTGGACATCTCCCTGCCCCATCTTTCAGCTCACATTTTCGCTCTAGCTATTGCAGGAGCAACCAGCTGCCTACAGGGGTAGCTGGCAGCACCTGCTTCCGTGGCCCTCCACATCACTTGCTCTCTGTTCTGCGTCCTCTGCTTCTGCCCCTGGGATGCCCAGGAAGGTTCTCGGCCATTCTGGGGCATACCCATCCATACCCATCCTTGGAAATGCAGGGTAAACACCCCCAGAAACTCCTGGCCAGTGGGGGATGCACATTCACAGATGAATTGTTTCTTCCTCTGTTGTCTCAGGTGGGCAACTGATGCATGTCCTACACAGTACCTCAGAGGGCCCCCAGGAGAAAAGAGCCCCAGTTACACACAGTGATTTCCCTCCACCCCTGCTTCACCTTTCCCAGTGAGCCACTCCTCCTCCCTGGAATCACGGCCCCAAAATAAATCACCTGCACAGGAGCCATCAGTCTTGGCCACACAGGTGAAGCAGCCCTGCTCTGGCCACAGTGGAACAGGTAATCAGGACCTTCAAGCATTTAATGCTTCGGAAGTCTCCAAAGGGGACACATGGTACACTGGCTTCCTGAGGGTGCAGCTACAGGGCACCACGTGCTGGGTGGCTGAAAACAACAGGAACACATCCTCTCCCAGTTCTGGAGGCCAGAAGTCTGGTATCAAGGTGTCTGCGGGGCTGCACTCCTGCTGAAGTTTCTAAGGGAGGACCCTTCCTTGCTTCCTCCAGCTACTGAGGGCTGGCTCAGGGTTGACTGTGCAGCCCCAATCTCTGCCTCTGCCTTTCCATGGTTTTCTCCTTTCTCTTACGACCCCAGCCACTGGATTTAGGGTGTGTCAACATTGTCCCAAAAGGCTCCAGGGAGAGGGAGTTTCCAACTCTCCAACCAACCCGCTGGGGGCTTTCAGGACCATCTTCCACAGGCCAGATACTAACGTCCCCCGGCGCTCGGCTTGTATTTCTCTTGAGGAATTTAATTTGTCAGCAGGTGATGAAACTGTCCTGTGCGGGATGTGAGACCCCAGGCCACAGCCACCAGGCCTTCCGGAGCTCTGAACCTCCATGTCAGGGGCCAAGAGCTCTCAGTAAACCACTTTTAAAGGAGCAAGTGACCTTTGGCACAAAGGCGGGCACAGACTCCCTCCTCGTCTGGCCTCCCTGACCCTGGACTTCCCTTGCAGCCTTCCCTGATTTCTCTGGTCTCCAAAGAGAGGGCCTCCACCACAACGCACCGAGATGGAGAGGGAAAGCTAGGACCCCCGAGTCCCCGGGGAGTGAGAGTTCCCTGCAGGGTTTCCTTAAGTGTTACTGATGGTCGAGGGGGAGGTGTCTGGTCCTCCCCTGAGCCTCCTCCAACCCCTGAGACCAGCACAGTGTCTCGTAGACAGCAGGAGCTTAACATGGACTGGCTGAATCGTAACCGTGTGGGCTGCCGACCGTGTATGGTCTAGACTCTGCCTCAGGAAGCAGCCAGGAGCTGGAGCTGCTGGTCATGCTCGTGGAAGAGACTCTGAGTCAGAGGAAACGAGACATTTTTGTTTGATTGGATTTTTACTCCTGGCTCAGCCTATAAACAGTAAACATTTAATTTCTTATCTCACAATTACATTAAAAGGCAGATAAACCCCGATAAGCCTTCATCTGGCATTTCGGTTTCTAATCGCCCTTTATCCTCTCTCTTACACGCGTGTGCACACACACTGAGTTTCTGGGGCAGGCAGGAGAAGGCCGGGTGGGCACCCTGTCTCACCTTCCATCTCCGGCAGAGCACCCAGGTCCGGCCCTGGAGCACCCTGCTCGATGAGGCAGGGCAGCAGTGCCAGTCATCTCACCTCCTTGGCCCAAGATCTGGCTGGACCCTGACTCGTGGGACTTCTCAGGACCTTTGGTATATTCAATGCTCTGTAGCTCTCCATATGGGAGCAGCTTTTCCTAGATGTCATTAATTGCAAAAGTCCCAGCCCATCTTCGCCAATAAAGGAGGAGACAGGAAGCAAGGCCCCATCTGCCTCTGCAAAGGCCAGTGACATCCTACTGTGACATCTCTGTCCTGCCCTGTGAGAAGCAGTGGGAGTGCTGAGCACAGTCAGGTGTTCTCTTACCGGGGTTGGGGTCCTCCCAAGGACAGTCAGACCTAGAGGAAGCTCAAGCCACCACAGAGGGGAGAGACACAAGCTGCAGAGTCAGAATATCTGATTTCTGAACACCACTCAGGTGCTCACCGGCTACGTGACCTCAGCTCAGCCCTCACCGTCCCTGGGCCTCAGCCCCCAGCCCCCAGCCCCCAGCCCCCAGGATACAAGCACAGCAAGAACAGACCTGTGGCCACATTGAGTCACTTCCTTATCACCAGTGACTGCTGCCTTGGGAAACAACCTCATAGTCTCTGGTACACATTCCCTGCCCCTCCTGGGGCAGGCTGCACCATGGTGGAGCCACTTAGCCTGCTGGTGGCAGCTCACTGGCCCAGTGCAGGGCTGCCTGTACCAGCCCAGAGTCTCCTCCTTGTCCCATGGCTCACAAATGCAGGTCTTGTTTCACTTTCCATAAAGAAATATCCAGTCCCCGCCCCCAGCCATGGGCCCTCCCTTCCCAGGACCTCCCACAGGTCTTCCCCTCCTCCCTTCATGTATCTGGCCTTTCCTGGAATGCTAGTCCAAAGCCAGGGAGAGTCCAGGCTCCCCCTGCCAGGCTGTGCCCAGGGCTGTGCATGCCTAGAGGCGGGGTTGTTATCTGTCCCTGGCTCCTCCCTCACTCTGGAAGCTACCTGCCCTCCAAAGAGGGAGTCATTCTTCCCCACAGCATTCCTGGAAGCCCTGTGGCCTAAGCCAGACCAATCAGGCTCCTTTCCCTGAGACTTTTCCACCAGTACTAAGGAAGACAGGGCCCCTGTCGGTCCCTTCCAGCTTACGGCCGGGAGCTCGAGGCGGTGTGCCCAAGGAGAGCCACGCTGCCACCGGGGCAGAAAGGGAGGGTGGAGGGGCACCCAGTGCCGTCCCATGTCTCTGAGCCTCAGCTTCCCCCAGACCTTGCACCTAAGCTTATTCACCTAGCGCCCTGCTGCTCTCAGGGATCTCAGGCCACTCCCGAACACCTTCACCCTCCTGCTTCTGCCCAACAGGGAAAGGCCCTGGGGCCAGGGCGTGGGGGCGGGGCAGTCTCAGCAGGGAGCCTCAGACAAGGTTTTTCCCTCTCAGGCACAGCTTCCCCATCAGTAAAATGGCCGTATTGCACTGGGTGGTCCTCAGGTGCCTTCCACACCCAGAGGGCAGCACAGCGTGCTGGTCGCAGAGCAGGTGCCCAGCCAGGGCTGCTCAGGGTCCCCCACTTCCTGCTGTGGGGCTGTGAGTAAGTGGCTTGATAGCTCTGAGCCTCTGTTTCTTCTGTTATGAACCTCAGATGGAGTCAGGAAGATGGGATGAGCTGGGGCTTTCCACATGCTCAGCAGAGTGCCCGCTGGTGCTGAGACCTTGGCATGGGAAGCTGTTATCATCCTGGCTCCCCCATACTCTGAGTATAAACCCCCATCATGAGCTGGCAGCTCCCTCTTTATTTGGTTTTTATATGTGGGATAGAAACTCATCATGGCTGACATCAGGCTGAGGTCTGGGGCCTCCTCTTTCCCAAATAAAGAGCTGAGACTCTAAGCTAGTAATGACTTTTCCTTTCAACTGATATGGCCATGGGAATATTAAAAACCTATTCCCACCCTGCTAACCCCACAAATATGCATGAGCACATGCATGCATATACATGCTCACACACTCACGTGCTCACACACATGCTATCAGTATGTACTCTCACACATGTGCCGTGTGTATTTACACACACATCTACACACGCACGTGTGCTCACACATGTGCATGTTCACACACACATACTCCCACACTCACATGTACAAACATGCTCACACACATGGGTACACACACATGATCACATATATACATAGCAATGCCCTCACATGCACACACAACACACACATGTATGCACACACACAAACACTTAAATACACACACCTCCCCCTCTCCTCGCCACTCAGAACATATTAGTTGCCTTTTCAGCTCAGTAAATCCCCTTTCTAAGCCCTCAGATGGGGACGGGGGGTGGACATGACCACACTGAGATTTTATATGCCAAGTCCCAGCCCTAGAGGCAGTTTTCATGGCCAAATTATAGACCTCTGTGATGGGGTTTGTGGTGGAAGTGCAGACATAAGCTCAGCAGAAGAGGGGCAAGTGGGGCTGTGCTGGAGCAGCCTGGGGCAAAGGAGAGCCAGGACTTTAGCCCGTAACTCACAGGACACCCAGCATTGGGGAATTATGAATGTGAGCCCTGAGGATTTTCTATCCCTCATATAAAAACATTATATAGGGCTTCCCTGGTGGCGCAGTGGTTGAGAATCTGCCTGCTAATGCAGGGGACACGGGTTCGAGCCCTGGTCTGGGAGGATCCCACATGCCGCAGAGCAACTAGGCCTGTGAGCCACAACTACTGAGCCCGCGCATCTGGAGCTTGTGCTCCGTAACAAGAGAGGCCGCGATAGTGAGGGGCCCGCGCACCGCGATGAAGAGCGGCCCCCGCTTGCCACAACTAGAGAAAGCCCTCGCACAGAAACAAAGACCCAACACAGCAAAAATAAATTAATTAATTAAAAACCATTATATAGTCTTCTAATATCTGGTCTCAATTTCCTCTCAAATGAATGGAATTTCCATCCTATAATATATGGATTTGGTGTTCTGCTTGTGCTCTCCAAAAGCACAGAGGAATCTGCAGATGCTAGCTTTCCCCATCACAGGGGCTACTGCCACCCCACTGCCACACACACCACTTATTTTCTTCATCACTTCTTTATAAATTATGACCTTCCTGGTTGTTCCAGCTTCCTGAAGACGTGCTGGATTTGCTCAGAAGGTGGGAGTAGGAAACGGCAACTCCCACTTCCGAAGGGAGGTGGGGGTTCCCTTGTCCCCAGAAACTCTGATTTTGTGGCCGAGAACGGCTGTCAGAGGGCGTGCTGAGGCAGAGGGTGCGGCTGAGTCATTTCCCCTCAGATCTGGGTCCTGGGCAGGGTGGGCTTTCGAGGTGGAGCGTGGGGCAGGAAGCTGGCCAATTCCACAGGGACTTAGTAAGTAGGATGAAGTCCTGGCAAGGCCAACAGCAGAGCAACTTTGTTGGATCAAGTGTCTCCCTCTCAGCTGTACACCCCATCCCCAGGGGTGCAGGCCCGCGAAAGCACTTCTAGGAAGCCTTTCAGACTGACCCATCGGCCCCGCTGCCACCCTGTCCACAACTGGCCCCATATCCTTCTAGACTAGGGGTCACAGACAGGCAGCGAGGACCCATATCTAGCCCATGGGTAGGTAGCCTTTATCTTGTGTATTTTATTTTTAATCATTGGAATTAGCTGACAACATTTTAGAATTAGATTTTCACACATAGATTTTTACCTTCTTTTGGAGAAGAGACTCACATTCCTATAGGGCAACATCTGGCTGGAGTGACATGGCAGCCACCCCTTTCCCCCCGCCACACACACACACACACACACACACACACTCACACTCAGTGCCCTTGGCATATGACTTCTTATGGTGTGGAAGAGCCCATCAGGGCCTCATGCACTGCAGCCACCCTGCCCTACCAGGCCTGGCACAGGGCCTTCCCAGTGCTCACAGGAGCCCCAACCTCATGACCCTGTGTCTCAAGAAGAGGACAGCTGACCCGGGGCTGGCACCTCTGCCAGTCTATTCTAGACGTGACAGTGCCCAGCTTCTCACTACCACCCCTGGAGACTACCTGCAGCTTCCACAGAGCCCTGCTCTCCTGCCCAAGAGCCCAGGAAGGAGGCGCAGGCCCTAAGGCCATGGGCCAATCTCTGTCCCAACTCCTTCCTTCCTCCCTCATGAAAAACAGCACTCAGTGCTCACCAGTGTTCTGAGGATGTCCAGCGTCATCCCACTTCACCCAGACAGCAGCTGTGGGGAGTGGGCATGGCCCAGACAGTCTGATGAGCAGGCACTCCTGGGAGGCCCCCAGCCCCAAACATCCCCCTGACCTGCACATGCTCTCGCTTTAGTGTTAAGTGTTGCTCCCTTCCTCTCCTTCACTAATGGTATTGGGCCTTGGAGACAGGGCTGCCTCAGCTATACGCAGCTGGGCTGGGGACACCAATGTTCAAGCAGGACACACATCTTAGGTTTTGGACAAACCTGCCCAGAGTGTCAGAGGGAGGCCATTCTCTGACACTCTGCAGGACTAAACACAGTCACAGGATGTCTAACTGCAAGAGGCTAGAATTACATTTCTCTGTGTGCCCAGGGGGAGAAGCAGGTTGGAAAGAGGCAGCCACAGAGGGTCACCCAGCAAATCAGAAGCATTTCTGTGTCTGGGACTCCAGTCCCCTCCCTCCAGGCCCAGACCCGTGGCTCTCTGCAGAGACTTCCTGCCACCTTCAAAATGCTCTTGAGAGGAGTGACGCCATATATATATGGCATTTTATTTTATATATGTGTGTGTATGTACGTGTATATACATGTATGTATTTTTTTAAGAAAAGGGGTAATTTGTTATAAACTGTATATTCAAAATAAAGTTCAGAATATATTACCCCAATGAAGAATCCTGGGAGAAAATGTTACCCTTTCCTTTATATGAAACGTTTAGGTTTAGAAAGGTCTCAAACTCCAGTGCCTTCACAGAGGGCAATCAAGTTCCATGAATGGTTGCAGCAGGGTGATGTAGGAAATAGGGGGGAGGCAGGTCTGTGTACTCAAGAAGACAAAAGGCCACAAAGACACACTCAATGTCAGCAGTGTGCTGAGGCAAGGGCCACAAGGTGTTTACGGTGACATCACTGGAGAATAGGCATATATCAACTACACTTAATTGTCAAGAAATGTACCCACTGTGGAGGATGCTCCTGGAAGAATGGCTACTTGAGGACGGCAACTTATCAGAGATGAGATGAGTCATTAAACAACTGTGCTGCACGTGCTGGGGGGACCATCTGAATACAGAGGGCCCGTACAGACTCTGAACGCCTATTTGCGACCCATGAGGCAGGCTTGATGGCCCGTTCTAATTTGCACCAGGGACCTTGGCTAAACTCTCAAGTCACAAGACTCTGATGGCCAACCCTACCCCCAGCCCCTGGCCTAGGAAAGACAGTGGATCCTGGGGGGAGTCACTGCAGGCCAGGTTGGAAGAGGGCTGTGCCTTGCCAGGCCCAGGTGGGTGAGGGGTGGGGACTAACAATTTCTTCTCATCAGGAGCCCAGAGGCTCCTAAGTGGCTCTACCTGAGGTTTCCTGGGAAGCAATCTCGTTTGTCAGGAAGCTGACAGACGGCAGAGACTTAGCCGTGGTTCAGAGCCAGGTCCCAGAGCAAGGGCTGGCTGCGAAGAGACCTCCACCCCCACTTCTAGTCTCAGGTGCCCACATCTGGGAAGCCAAGACTGGGAGGAGAATCCAGCTCTGGCCAGCACCTCCACCTGGTCCCTGGCCCCTGACTACCTCCATGTGTCCCCTGACCATCTAAGAGAAAATGACAACTAGCTGTTGCTCTGCCTAGAACCCTACAGGTGCCTTTCAACCTTGGTGGTCACAGACCTCCAGTGTCCGAGGCGGCCTGGTTCTCCAAAGGACCACTCAGCCCCTCCACCCATCCTCTGCAGCATCTGAGTAACCGGCCACCTCTCCTACAACCCCTCACCTAATCACCTCCCAGCTCTGCTCCCAGAAGGAACACTTTGAAGCTTATGGGGGACTCTCCTCTCTGCAGCAAGAAGCTCCATGGGGCCAGAACTGCTGTCAGAGGCTGTTGGTTTGCCGCAGGGTCATGCAGCCTAATTGCAGACACAGACCCTACCCCTCACCAGCCCTGCCCCTCACCATGCCCCCTTCACTCTCTGAGCTCCAGCCACACGGCATCCTTGGAGCTCCTCTAAATGCCCAGAGCCCTCCTGCCACAGAGCCTGGGCACCTTTGCCCCCAACCTCTTCACATGCCCCACCCCCAGCCTTCTCGCCACCCCACCTGCACATCCCACCCCCAACCTTCTTGCCCCCACCCCTCCTCTGTACATCCCACGCCCGCCCCACAGTCTTCCTGTTCTTCCCAGTCTCTTAGTAGTTCTCAGCCCCCCGGCGAACACAACAATGTCTCGAGACACTGTTGGCTGTCAGAACTGGGAGAATCTTACTGGCCCTTAGTGGGTAGAGGCTAGGAGTACTGCTAACCATCCTGCCACTCATAGGACAGGCCCAGCAAAGAAGTACCCAGCCCAGAATGCCAGGAGTGCTAAGGTCTAGAAACCCTGCCCTAGGCCACTTTGTCCAGCACCGCCTTTCAGACCCTGCAGCTTGCCTGTCTGCCCCCTTCCCCCCGAGCCGTGGCCTCTCTCTCCCACACAGCTCCCTGGCACAGCAGGTGGGCGTCACTGAGGACTGAAGTCACAGGGAAGGCTTCAGAGGGCAGGTGCAGAATCTGCTTCTGCAGGATGATGAGTCTGAGGCAGGAGGAAGTGATGGACAGCATGGTGGGTCGGGCCTGGGAGCCCGCGAGCCCAGTCCAGAGGAAAAGACAGGCTCATCTGGACACAGAGAGGCTCATGCATGCTGAGGGTGGGAGGCTTACAGGAGCCTGTCAAAGGCTCAGCCACCTGTGCCCGCCATGGTGGAGGAGCCCCGCTGGGGGTGGGAGGAGACCTGTGAGAGTAGCAGCGGCCATTTCAGCCACCCAGGGCCATAACTCCATCCAGACGGGCCCACCAAGCTGCTGGCAAGCAGTGTGCTCCCAGGAACGGACCAGCCCCCTACCCTAACCCCCAGACCAGGCCATGGCTTGCTTCCCCATCATTCCCATGAAGCCCCAAGCCCATCCTCTGGAGATACTGACTCTGTGACAAGTCCAGGCATGCAAGGAAGCCCCCCTCTTGGAGGCCTATCTCCCTAGGGAACAAGGCCCTTCAGTGCCTGTGACCATGAGGAAGAGAAGGCCACGGGGTGACATCTCCACATTGCCCTAACTGGTCCTTGCATGCCCCAGCCCCAGCCCACTGGCCCTGGCACAGGTCTGGCCTGAGCTGCCACTCTCTCAGGTACTAAGCAGGTTGGGGGGATGCAGCTTCAGCCAACAGTGTGAAATGGGCAGGGCCCTGAGGTCTGGGCGACTCTGGGTGCACACTGGGCCAGCTACCCCAGCATGGGGTTGACAACATCACAGATCAGCTGGTCTGGGGCTTCAGTCCCATGAACTGGCAAGGCTCCCGGGCCACTCAGGGCTCACCAGTTCAGTCAGTGCGTTCCCAGGGTGCTTCAACTTGCTTTTGTTAATTAGTTGATAAATTCAACAACTACTCACTAGACATCTACCATGTGCTGGGACTGGACAAAGGATAAACTTCCAAAGCCACTGCTTGTTCCAGAGGAAGAGAGAGATAACGAGTGAACAGTGAATATATAAGAGTCAGTGAATGGGGTGGGGTGGGGATTCTACTTTGGCTATGGTGGTCAAGAAAAGCCTCTTGGGGAAGATGACAAGTTGAGAAGGAGCCAATCTCAGGAAGAACTGGGGATGGACCATTCCAGGCACAGAAAAAAGCACATGCAAAGGCCTTGAGGCATAAGTAAGCATGGAGCACAGAGGAAAGGCTTGGGTGGGGTTCTAGGTACCCTTGCCCTGGTCAGCCCACATATGCTGTACACTCTTTGCTCAGGGACCATGTGGCCTCCCTGGTCTCTGACAGTAGTCCTCATCTCCTGGTACAGAGGAAGAATGGAGCAAAGGGCAGGTGGCCCCAGAAACTCGGAAGAAGACAGCCTACCAATCACCAGCGCTTGCTAGGGCAGAGGAGCTGCCCAGGGAGGGAGCTGGACCCCAGCTCAGGCTCCTCCCAGCCCTGGGCCCTGGGCAACTGCCCACCTGCCTTCTGTGTCTGCTCCACCCATTCCTTACATCTTCATGCTAAGGCTCAGCTCTCCCCAGAGCCTTCCTGGCGGGAAGGACTATGGGCAGGAAGGGAGGGAGGGAGTCATCATCTCTAACTCATCATTCTCCTTAATATGCTTTCATTCTTCAGCTTAATTCAGTGAGAATTGAGCACCTACTATGGGCAAGGCTCTCTGCTAGGTCTTCTGGAGGGAGGGTGGATACAGTGATGACCACACCAGAAAAGGAGAGATTAAGTCAGTTTCATGAGTCAGAGCCATTTCCTAGAATAGATGCCATCTATTGTTATATAGAGCTTCTCTCTGTCAGAGACTGTTCTAAGTGCATTACATATGTTATCTCATTCAGTCCTTACAACAACCCTATGAAGTGGGTACTATTATCCTCATTTTATAAATAAGAAAAGAGAAGCACAGAGAAGCTAAACAACTTGTCCAAGGCGGAGGAACCTGGATTTGGACCAGGAATTCTGGCTTCAGAGCCCAGGCTCCTACCTTCCATGCCCTGATGCCTCTTAGAATATGGCATTTGAGATTGGCCTTGAAGGAGAAAGGCTCCCAGATGGGAAAGTCAACCCGTAGCTGCACCTGAGGTGGAGGCAGAGGCTGGGCTCTCTGAGAGAGTAATGGTGTCTATCCTGCAAGGGCCGACAGCCAAGGAGGCTCTCTGGGCTTGGATCCTGGTCACATCCCCCACACAGGTCCCTGTTCTCCCCTCTCTGGTTTACCAGCACCTCCTGCCATCGGGAACAGCCACAGCTTCACCTGCCCTGTGCTCTGCTGAGTTTCTCACCTGACCCTGTCCCCGAGCCCTCAGACAAGGCAGCCGGGTAGGGGCTGTTATGGTGCCTACTTTACAGATGAGGAAACCGAGGCTTAGGCAGGCTGAGAAAGCTGCCCCTCACACAGCTTTGAGGGGCTAGGTCAGGGCACTTACCCTGTGCTGCAGAGCCCAAAGCTCACAGGGCCCTCCCGAGCAGCCCTCTGAGACTTCTTCTGTCCTGCTTCCCTCTCCCCACTCCCTGAACAGGGCTCGCCTGCCAGCAGCACAGAGCCACTCACAACCTTTATAGCTCCAGCCTGTAGACATAGAGAAAAGTGATGGCCATGTGAACCACTTTTATGACACTTAGAAGAGAGTCATAATTAATTTCCCAAATGCACATAAGACTCAGGGGATAGACTGGGTGCTATTCACGGACTGCACGATCGTGCGACAATTTTGGGCAAACGAACAGACAGTATTATTTGCTATTCTAACTACTGCCTGGTGCATTTTGGTCTTGATGATGGCATTTCCAAAGCAATTTCAGAAAGAGATTAGAGAAGTAACATTTTTAATCTTTAGGAAAAACCAAGATGTGAGGGAGATTTAATGTCTGGGTTCTTATTGGGGGCAGGGAGGGGGGTGCGGACGGTTAGCACTATGTTTTCTAGAGTTAGGGCAAGATGTAGCACCAAATAAAACCACAAAATCGCTTACTGTGCAAATGGCTACATTATCTCTAATTACTCTTACTTAGGCTACGTGCCCCCACCCCAACCTCGAGAGAGAAAGAAAAGGAGTCCACCTACGGATGGGGGCAGAATCATCAGGGCAGCTGAGCTGAAGACCACCACTCACCAGGAGGATTGAGGACCCCAGGAGAAGCCCCTACCCCACCCCCATGCTCTGGGATTCTACTGTAGAGACGTACACTTCTCAAGTGATGCAAATACTCTCAGGGACGGTGGTCACTTCAGTGAAAAACAGACTGGACCTTAACTTGGTGGAGAAGGAGGGTGTGATACCAAAAAGAAATAGATATTTGGTCTTTGTGCATAGTTGCTGACACACAGTTCCTAAAACTCTTGGAATCTCAGGATTCGACTGCCTCCTGGGGACCCCTAAATGGAGGGCTGGTCAGGAAAGACCAAGCCTTGAATAGAAAGTTGGAAACTTCAGCCTCTTCCCTCCCTTCTGGGAGGGGAGCGGGGCTGGAGATTGAGTTAATCATCAATGGCCAATGATTTACTCAATCACGCCTACATAATGGAACCTCTATAAAAACTTCCAGAGGAAGGGGTTTGGAGAGCTTCTGGGTTGGTGAACGCATTCGCATGCTGGGAGGGTGGTGCGCTCAGAGAGCATGGAAGCATCTCTTCAATTCGGCTGTTCCTAAGTTGCATCCTTTATAACAAACCAGTAATAGTAAGTAAAGCACTTTCCTGAGTTCTGTGAACCAGTCTAGCACATTTTCAAACCAAAGGAGGGAGTTTTGGGAACTCCCAATTTATAGTCAGAAGTACAGGTGGCCCAGGACTTGTGACTGACATCTGAAGTGAGGGCAGTCTTGTGGGACTGAGCCCTTAGCCCGTGAGTTCTGCACTGACTAACTCTGGGTAGTTATTGTCAGACTTGAATGGAATTGTAGGACACCCAGTTGGTATCTGGAGAGTTGGAGAACTAGTTGGCGTGGAGAAAAAAAATTCCACACATTTGGTGTCAGAAATGCTGGTTGTTAAAAAAACGGTTCATAAAGGGAGAAAGAAATCCAGAACGTACCCTGAAAAGACAAAAAGGGGCCAGGTGGCAGCATCGCAGGAAGGAAGGACAAACAGGGTGGCATGGGTTTGATTGATGTTGGGCAGACATGCATTGTGCCAAGGGAGGGCAGAGCAGCAGGAGAGGGGAACGTGAGAGGTCAGTGGACACCCCCTTACACCCTTTACTCAGCATTCACCAGCCAGCCAATGCCAGCCCCTGCATCTCAGCCCAAGGGCAATTTCTGGTCACGGGAGAGTGCTAGCCCAGTGCTCACAGCGGAACAGAGCAGAGGGGCCCTGGATTGAATGTCCCCAGGAGCAGCCTTTGTCCAATAATGCCCTGGAGCTGGTGGATAAACACACAGCTTCCCCACGCTTCAGGCAAGACCGCTTTGAGGCCTGTTCCACAGCATCTCCCAGAGCTGCTCAGGGTTTGAGCCCCAGTTACCCACAGCAGTAACCTGCTTACTGGCCTCTCTGCCTTCACGGGCTCACTCCTCTTCCCTACCAGCACTCCCCGGGTGTACTCCAAAGTCAACTCCTTGCACTGACGTTCTCACCTCTGGGTCTGCTTCTGGGGAAACCCAGCAAGAGACAGGCTCTCCAAATGACCCGTCGCAGGTCACATGCCCATCTCACTATTGCCAGAGAGGTAGTGTATTTATTGGCCCGATCTGGGCCACAGGTGGCCTGAGATTCCCTGCTGGACAGAGCAGTAAAGAGCAACTGGAAATTTACGGTGAGGGAGGGAAGGGCATTCCAAACGGAGGGGTCAGTGTGAGCAAAGGTGTGGAAGTGAGGGATGGCCCAGGGAATGACAGGAGCCAGGTGGTGACAGAGGATGGTTTTATGGCAAAGGAGGCTGGGGCTGGTGAGGAGGGGTAAGTTGTGGAAATGGGAGTAGCCTGCAGAAAGGGTTGGACCGATATTGTCTGAGGTCTCCTCTAGCTCTGAAGTGCTGTGGGGCTGGGGTGGTGTCAGGAACTGATTAGGGTGAAAGTGAGAGTTTGGTGCTAATCAGGGGAAGGTCATAGGTCACATTCTTTAAGGATCCCCATGGTCAGTCCCTCTGACATAGCTTAGGGGGCAGATGTGGGTGAGAGTGTGGCTGAATCAATGCACCTCTTCTAGGATGACACCAGCCAGCACTGAGCACAGTTTGGGATGGGATGGGGTGAGAGCCCAGGCCCCAGGCTGAGCCTCAGGCAAAATCCAGGGTGAACTTCAAGGGCATTGGTACTTCCTGGTGAAGAGGCTGCCCAGGGGAGGCAGGAAAGAGAGCTGGTCTTTATGAGCTCATCCTATGGGCTGGGCACTTGCCACTGTTACCTCACTTTCTAGCTACGAAGTCAGGAAGTAGATACTGTACCCATTTTACATATGAGGAAACTGAGGCTCAGAATTAGGGGGCTTACTGAGGTCATATAGCAGAAAGGGAACATTCACACTCAGGTTTGCCCAACTTCAAAGCCAGTCACAACCCTTGATGTGGAGCAGAGTGACTGGGGAGCTCTTTGGGTAGAGTGGTCAGGGAGGGCTTCTTGGAGGAGGTGGTATTTAAGCTGAGGCTAAATGAAGACATTGAACTGATCAAAGTAAAAAGCTGGGCAGAAGGAGCAACAAACATCAGTGCCTAGCAGGGGTTGGGTGAGAAGTGGACATATTCAGATATATTTGGGAGTCAGAGCTGACTGACTGGATGAAAACAAGAATAAGTCCCTTGCCCTCAGGGAGGGGTCTCATGTCTAAAAAGGAGTGGCCATCCAGGGGCACTGGGGGACAGTTTCTGGTAACTGGAAATCAGGGGACCTGGGCTCCTGTCCTCCTTCGTCCACTTACTTGTCGTGACTTTGCACAAACTTTTCTCCCCTCTGAGTTTTTGTCTCTGAAATGAAATAAGAATGCTTTTAGGGCTGCCCCAAAGGGGGTCATCTGAACCAAGTAAAGCAATGGCACTGGATGCTCCACCAACTCTCAACCACAGAAGGGGCTCTCTCCAGGGCCTGGAAATGAGCACGGGATTGAAATGTGGATTGTGGATATGAGTGTGAAAAGTGCTACAATGACAACACACACAACCAGGGAAGAAGACAAGAGTCTGGATGGGAGAACTATGGGGTGGATAGGGCATCTTGGAAGAAGTAGCTTTAATCTGGGCCTAGATGTTTGGCTCACGGTCAAGCAGAAATGGAGGAAGATGACTAGAAAAGGAGGGCACAGCACATGCAAGAGCGTGGAGGTGGGAAATGACAAACACATCTGGAAAGCAGAGCACAGGGCAGAGACTGGCCTCAGGGAAACACGAAGGGGGGAAATGCTACTCACCCAACTGCTAGGATTGCCAGGAAACCACCAATGCCTCTGGGGAAGACACTCCTCCATTACCCAAGATGGCCCCAGACTGGCCCCCAATACCTACCAAGACAGTGCCAACAGTAAGAGCAGACAGCACCAAACGTAGATGAGAAATGTAAAATGAATAAATATTGACTGCAACGCGGTGGCTGAAGCCACGACAGTCTTGGGGACGGCGGGCCGGATACATCAGAAACACATCTACACGTGGAACAACTCCTACAGAACACCTACTGAACGCTGGCAGAAGACCTCAGACCTCCCAAAAGGCAAGAAACTCCCCACGTACCTGGGTAGGGCAAAAGTAAAAAGAATAAACAGAGACAAAAGAGTAGGGACGGGACCTGCACCAGTGGGAGGGAGCTGTGAAGGAGGAAAGGTTTCCACACACTAGAAGCCCCTTCTCGGGCGGAGACTGCGGGTGGCGGAGGCGGGGAGCTTCGGAGCTGCGGAGGAGAGCACAGCAACAGGGGTGCGGAGGGCAAAGCGGAGAGATTCCCGCAAAGAGGATCGGTGCCGATCAGCACTCACCAGCCCGAGAGGCTTGTCTGCTCACCCGCCGGGGCGGGCGGGGCTGGGAGCTGAGGCTTGGGCTTCGGTCGGAGCGCAGGGAGAGGACTGGGGTTGGCAGCGTGAACACAGCCTGACGGGGTTAGTGCACCACGGCTAGCCGGGAGGGAGTCCGGGGAAAAGTCTGCACCTGCCGAAAACGCAAGAGACTTTTCCTTGCCTCTTCGTTTCCTGGTGCGCGAGGAGAGGGGATTAAGAGCGCTGCTTAAAGGAGCTCCAGAGACGGGTGTGAGCCGCGGCTAACAGCGTGGATCCCAGAGACGGGCATGAGACGCTAAGGCTGCTGCTGTCGCCACCAAGAAGCCTGTGTGCGAGCACAGATCACTGTCCACGCCGCCCCTCCCGGGAGCCTGTGCAGCCCGCCACTGCCAGGGTCCCGGGATCCAGGGACAACTTCCCCTGGAGAACACGTGGCGCGCCTCAGACTGCGGCAACGTCACGCCGGCCTTTGCCGCCACAGGCTCGCCCTGCACTCCATACCCCTCCCTCCCCCGAGCCTGAGTGAGCCAGAGCCCCCGAATCAGCTGCTCCTTTAACCCCGTCCTGTCTGAACGAAGAACAGACGCCCTCAGGCGACCTACACGCAGAGGCGGGGCCAATCTAAAGCTGAACCCCGGGAGCTGTGCGAACAACGAAGAGAAAGGGAAATTTCTCCCAGCAGCCCCAGGAGCAGCGGATTAAAGCTCCACAATCAA
Organism: Stenella coeruleoalba; assembly: GCF_951394435.1. Taxonomy (NCBI): domain Eukaryota; kingdom Metazoa; phylum Chordata; class Mammalia; order Artiodactyla; family Delphinidae; genus Stenella; species Stenella coeruleoalba. The sequence goes on from NC_137166.1 coordinate 38,294,281, forward strand.
CTTGATGTACCCTGCATCTGTGGAATACATGAAGAGACAAAGAATCGTCCCAAATTGAGGAGGTGGACTTTGGGAGCGAGAAAGATTATTTTTTCCCCTTTTCCTCTTTTTGTGAGTGTGTATGTGTATGCTTCTCTGTGAGATTTTCTCTGTATAGCTTTGCTTTCACCATTTGTCCTAGGGTTCTGTCCATCCGTTTTTTGTATTTCTTTTGTTTTTACTTAAAAAATTTTTTTCTTAATAATTATATTCTATTTTTTATTTTAATAATTTTATTTTATCTTACTTTATTTTTTATCCTATTTATTTATTTATTTATTTATTCTCTCTTTTATGCTGAGCCGTGTGGAAGACAGGCTCCTGGTGCTCCAGCCAGGCGTCAGAGCTGTGCCACTGAGGTGGGAGAGCCAAGTTCAGGACACTGGTCCACAAGAGACCTCCCAGCTCCACGTAATATCAAACGGCGAAAATCTCCCAGAGATCTCCATCTCAACACCAAGACCCAGCTCCACTCAACGACCAGCAAGGTACAGTGCTGGACACCCTATGCCAAACAACTAGCAAGACAGGAACACAACACCATCCATTAGCAGAGAGGCTGCCTAAAATCATAATAAGGCTACAGACACCACAAAACACACCACCAGATGTGGACCTGCCCGCCAGAAAGACAAGATCCAGCATCATCCACCAGAACACAGGCACTAGTCCCCTCCACCAGGAAACCTACATAACCCACTGAACCAACCTTAGCCACTGGGGACAGACACCAAAAACAATGGGAACTATGAACCTGCAACCTGCAAAAAGGAGACCCTAAACAAAGTAGGATAATCAAAATGAAAATAAAGAAAAACACACAGCAAATGAAGGAGCAAGGTAAAAACCCACCAGACCTAACAAATGAAGAGGAAATAGGCAATCTACCTGAAAAAGAATTCAGAATAATGATAGTAAAGATGATCCAAAATCTTGGAAATAGAAGAGAGAAAACGCAAGAAACATTTAACAAGGAACTAGAAGAACTAAAGATGAAACAAGCAATGATGAACAACACAATAAATGAAATTAAAAATACTCTAGAAGGGATCAATGGCAGAATAACTGAGGCAGAAAAATGGATAAGTGACCTGGAAGATAAAATAGTGGAAATAACTACTGCAGAGCAGAATAAAGAAAAAAGAATGAAAAGAAATGAGGACAGTCTCAGAGACCTCTGGGACAACATTAAACACACCAACATTCGAATTATAGGGGTGCCAGAAGAAGAAGAGAAAAAGAAAGGGACTGAGAAAATAATTGAAGAGATTATAGTTGAAAACTTCCCTAATATGGGAAAGGAAATAGTTAATCAAGTCCAGGAAGCACAGAGAGTCCCATATAGGATAAATCCAAGGAGAAACATGCCAAGACACATATTAATCAAACTATCAAAAATTAAATACAAAGAAAACATATTTAAAGCAGCAAGGAATTGAGGATATGGGGAGGGGGAAGGGTAAGCTGTGACACAGTGAGAGAGTGGCATGGACATATACACACTATCAAATGTAAAATAGATAGCTAGTGGGAAGTAGCTGAATAGCACAGGGAGATCAGCTACGTAGTTTTTGACCAACTAGAGGGGTGGGATACGGAGGATGGGAGGGAAGGAGATGCAAGAGGGAAGAGATATGGGAACATATGTATATGTATAACTGATTCACTATGTTATAAAGCAGACACTAACACACCATTGTAAAGCAATTATACTCCAATAAAGGTGTTTAAAAAAAAAAAGCAGCAAGGGAAAAACAACAAATAACACACAAGGGAATCCCCATAAGGTTAACAGCTGATCTTTCAGCAGAAACTCTGCAAGACAGAAGGGAGTGGCAAGACATATTTAAAGTGATGAAGGAGAAAAACCTACAAACAAGATTACTCTACCCAGCAAGGATCTCATTCAGATTTGATGGAGAAAGTAAAACCTTTACAGACAAGCAAAAGCTGAGAGAGCTCAGCACCACCAAACCAGCTTTACAACAAATGTTAAAGGAACTTCTCTACACAAGAAACACAAGAGAAGGAAAAGACCTACAATAACAAACCCAAAACTATTAAGAAAATCGGAATAGGAACATACATATCCATAATTACCTTAAGTGTAAATGGATTAAATGCTCCCACTAAAAGATACAGACGGGCTGAATGGGTACCAAAACAAGACCCATATATATGCTGTCTACAAGAGACCCACTTCAGACCTAGGGACACATACAGACTGAAAGTGAGGGGATGGAAAAAGATATTCCATGCAAATGGAAATCAGAAGAAGTCTGGAGTAGCAATTCTCATATCAGACAAAATAGACTTTAAAATAAAGACTATTAGAAGAGACAAAGAAGGACACTACATAATGATCAAGGGATCGATCCTAGAAGAAGATATAACAATTGTAAATATTTATGCACCCAACATAGGAGCACCTCAATACATAAGGCAAATACTAACAACCATAAAAGAGGAAATCGACAGCAACACAATCATAGTAGGGGACTTTAACACCCCACTTTCACCAATGGACAGATCATCCAAAATGAAAATAAATAAGGAAACACAAGCTTTAAATGATACACTAAACAAGATGGACTTAATTGATATTTATAGGACATTCCATCCTAAAACAACAGAATACACATTTTTCTCAAGTGCTCATGGAACATCTTCCAGAATAGATCATATCTTGGGACACAAATATAGCTTTGGTAAATTTAAGAATACTGAAATCGTATCAAGTATCTTTTCTGACCACAACGCTATGAGACTAGATATCAATTACAGGGAAAGATCTGTAAAAAATACAAACACATGGAGGCTAAACAATATACTACTTAATAACGAAGTGATCACTGAAGAAATCAAAGAGGAAATCAAAAAATACCTAGAAACAAATGACAATGGAGACATGACGACCCAAACCTATGGGATGCAACAAAAGCAGTTCTATGAGGGAAGTTTATAGCAATAAAATCCTACCTTAAGAAACAGGAAACATCTCAAATAAACAACCTAACATTGCACCTAAAGCAATTAGAAAAAGAATTAAAAAAACCCAAAGTTAGCAGAGGAAAGAAATCATAAAGATCAGATCAAAAATAAATGAAAAAGAAATGAAGGAAATGATAGCAAAGATCAATAAAACTAAAAGCTGGTTCTTTGAGAAGATAAACAAAATTGATAAACCATTAGCCAGACTCATCAAGAAAAAAAAGAGAGAAGACTCAAATCAATAGAATTAGAAATGAAAAAGGAGAAGTAATAACTGACACTGCAGAAATACAAAGGATCATGAGTGATTACTACAAGCAAATCTATGCCAATAAAATGGACAACGTGGAAGAAATGGACAAATTCTTAGAAATGTACAACCTTCCAAGACTGAAGCAGGAAGAACTAGAAAATATGAACAGACCAATCACAAGCAGTGAAATTGAAACTGTGATTAAAAATCTTCCAACAAACAAAAGCCCAGGACTAGATGGCTTCACAGGCGAATTCTATCAAACATTTAGAGAAGAGCTCACACCTATCCTTCTCAAACTCTTCCAAAATATAGCAGAGGGAAGAACACTCCCAAACTCACTCTACGAGGCCATCACCCTGATACCAAAACCAGATAAATATGTCACAAAGAGAGAAAACTACAGGCCAATATCACTGATGAACATAGGTGCAAAAATCCTCAACAAAATACTAGCAAACAGAATCCAACAGCACATTAAAAGAATCATACACGATGATCAAGTGGGGTTTATCCCAGGAATGCAAGGATTCTTCAATATATGCAAATCCATCAACATGATACATCATATTAACAAATTGAAGGAGAAAAACCATATGATCATCTCAATAGATGCAGAGAAAGCTTTCAAGAAAATTCAATACCCATTTATGATAAAAACCCTGCAGAAAGTAGGCATAGAGGGAACTTCCCTCAACATAATAAAGGCCATATATGACAAACCCACAGCCAACATCATCCTCAATGGTGAAAAATTGAAACCATTTCCACTAAGATCAGGAAAAAGACAAGGTGGTCTACTCTCACCACTCTTATTCAATATAGTTTTGGAAGTTTTAGCCACAGCAATCAGAGAAGAAAAAGAAATAAAGGGAATCCAAATCAGAAAAGAAGAAGTAAAGCTGTCTGTTTGCAGATTACATGATACTATACATAGAGAATCCTAAAGATGCTACCAGAAAACTAGTAGAGCTAATCAGTGAATTTGGTAAAGTAGCAGGATACAAAATTAATGCACGGAAATCTCTGGCATTCCTATACACTAATGATGAAAAATCTGAAAGGGGAATTAAGAAAACACTCCCATTTACCATTGCAACAAAAAGAATAGAATATCTAGGAATAAACCTACCTAAGGAGACAAAAGACCTGTATGCAGAAAATTATAAGACACTGATGAAAGAAATTAAAAATGATACAAATAGATGGAGAGATATACCATGCTCTTGGATTGGAAGAATCAACATTGTGAAAATGACTCTACTACCCAAAGCAATCTACAGATTCAATGCAATCCCTATCAAACTACCACTGGCATTTTTCACAGAACTAGAACAAAAAATTTCACAATTTGTATGGAAACACAAAAGACCCTGAATAGCCAAAGCAATCTTGAGAAAGAAAAATGGAGCTGGAGGAATCAGGCTCCCTGACTTCAGACTATGCTACAAATCTACAGTAATCAAGACAGTATGGTACTGGCACAAAAACAGAAATATAGATCAATGGAACAGGATAGAAAGCCCAGAGATAAACCCACGCACATATGTTCACCTTATCTTTGATAAAGGAGGCAAGGATATACAGTGGAGAAAAGACAGCCTCTTCAATAAGTGGTGCTGGGAAAACTGGACAGGTACATGTAAAAGTATGAAATTAGAACAGTCCCTAACACCATACACAAAAATAAACTCAAAATGGATTAAAGACCTAAATGTAAGGCCAGACACTATACAACTCTTAGAGGAAAACATAGACAGAACACTCTATGGCATAAATCACAGCAAGATCCTTTTTGACCCACCTTCTAGAGAAATGGAAATAAAAACAAAAATAAACAAATGGGACCTAATGAAACTTCAAAGCTTTTGCATGGCAAAGTAGACCATAAATAAAACCAAAAGACAACCCTCAGAATGGGAGAAAATATTTGCAAATGAAGCAACTGACAAAGGATTAATCTCCAAAATTTACAAGCAGCTCAGGCAGCTCAATAACAAAAAAACAAACAACCCAATCCAAAAATGGGCAGAAGACCTAAATAGACATTTCTCCAAAGAAGACTGCCAACAAACACATGAAAGAATGCTCAACATCACTAATCATTAGAGAAATGCAAATTAAAACTACAATGAGATATTATCTCACAATGGTCAGAATGGCCATCATCAAAAAAATCTAGAAACAATAAATGCTGGAGAGGGTGTGGAGAAAAGGGAACACTCTTGCGCTGTTGGTGGGAATGTAAATTGATAGAGCCACTATGGAGAACAGTATTGAGGTTCCTTAAAAAACTACAAATAGAACTACCATACGACCCAGCAATCCCACTACTGGGCATATACCCTGAGAAAACCATAATTCAAAAAGAGTCATGTACCAAAATATTCATTGTGTCTCTATTTACAATAGCTAGGACATGGAAGCAACCTAAGTGTCCATCAACAGATGAATGGATAAAGAAGATGTGGCACATATATACAATGGAATATTACTCAGCCATAAAAAGAAACAAAATTGAGTTATTTGTAGTGAGGTGGATGGACCTAGAGTCTGTCATACAGAGTGAAGTAAGTCAGAAAGAGAAAAACACATACCGTATGCTAACACATATATATGGAAACTAAGGGGGAAAAAAGGTTATGAAGAACTTAAGGTTAAGATGGGAATAAAGACACAGACCTACTAGAGAATGGACTTGAGGATATGGGGAGGGGGAAAGGTAAGCTGTGACATAGTGAGAGAGTGGCATGGATATATATACACTACCAAACATAAAATAGATAGCTAGTGGGAAGCAGCCGCATAGCACAGGGAGATCAGCTTGGTGCTTTGTGACCACCTAGAGGGGTGGGATAGGGAGGGTGGGAGGGAGGGAGACGCAAGAGGGAAGAGATATGGGAACATATGTATATGTATAACTGATTCACTTTGTTATAATGCAGAAACTAACACACCATTGTAAAGCAATTATACTCCAATAAAGATGTTAAAAATAATAATAAAATAGAATAGAATAAATATTATTTAAGGGACTGAGTAATGCCATGAATTTTTCAGTGGCAAAAACAGCAGAGAACTTATTACAAAATGCATGAATTTCATATTTGACTATAAGTCAAGAGCAGCCAGAAAGAGAGGGAGAGTGCAGGGCGGTGGCAAAAGACACCAGCAGCCTTGCAGACTGGAATTAATGAGGTTGTTCCTAACGGGGAAGGAGTGACATGGTGATTAGTTAATTACTACTCAGCCGCCTGTAATTAATGCACAACTGGAATTGGTGTACAATGAATTAAACTACCACATAAAGCTGCTACCCAAATTGAGCACAGGGCCTTGATTACTGATTGAGGATGTTATTACCGTGGCTTCACCATTGTGATTTCAGTAGTGTCTCTCTCCAACAACATGTTACACAGCTAGTGGGGAACTTGAGCTGAAGAAATGCACTGCCTGGTGAGGATGTGATCCTGATGTCACACTTAGGGTGGGGCTCCCTGTGGCTGGAGCCTGGCCCAGAGAATGTTCTCAATGACCGGGTAGGGAAGGGGTGTGGAGGACAGGGAGGAATGATGGTGGGAGGGAAGGAAAGATGGGAGGGGCAGGAAGATGGGAGGGGGCAAGAAGACAAGGATCTGTCCTCTTTCCTCCAAGAGCACTGCCGTCCTCCTGCGCTCCCTGTCACCCTTTTCTGTTTCTGAGACCATGGCAACCACGATGGAGGCTACTGCAACAGTCCATTCTAGGTGCCCCCTCCAGTGCATTCTTACACAGTGGCCAGGGTGATCTTTTACAGGCAAGCCAAACCATGTCTCTCCACTGCTTAAAACCCTCCAGTGGATTTCTACCATAATGAGAATAAAATTTACTCTCCGAATCATGACTTAGAAAAGTCCTGGTGTGACCTGATTCCTACTACCTTTCTGCTTCATTTCTCCCTCTCCCCCTCATTTACATGGCCCAGCCATACTGGTCTCTTTGTGCCACAAAATCTCTAAGCACAAGTTCACCCCAGGACTTTTGCACGTGCTGTTCTAGCTGCCTGGAACTCTGTTCGCATTAAGGAGTTCTCAGCTGAAATGTCACCATCTCAGAAAGTCCTGTCCTAACTTCCTCGTCTAAACTAGCCCCACCACCACCACCAATATTCTCTGTCACATGAACCCTGATTAGTTCCTTCACGGCATACCCTATGATCTGAGTTACCTTCCTCAGGTATGTTATTCCTTGTTCATGCCCTGTTCTCTCATTAAAATATAGCCTCCATGGAGAAAAGACCACCTCTTCAGTAGAGCTAGGAAAACTGGACAGCTACATGTAAAAGAGTGAAATTAGAACACTCCCTAACACCATACACAAAAATAAACTTAGAATGGATTAAAGACCTAAATGTAAGGCCAGACATCATCAAACTCTTAGAGGAAAACATAGGCAGAACACTCTATGACATAAATCACAGTAAGATCCTTTTTAACCCATCCCCTAGAGAAATGGAAAATGAAAAGAAAAATTAAAAAATGGGACCTAATGAAACTTTAAAGCTTTTGCACAGCAAAGGAAACCATAAACAAGACAAAAGACAGCCCTCAGAATGGGAGAAAATATTTGCAAACGAAGCAACTGACAAAGGATTAATCTCCAAAATATGTAAGCAGCTCATGCAGCTCAATATCAAAAAAACAAACAACCCAATCCAAAAATGGGCAGATGACCTAAATAGACATTTCTCCAAAGAAGATACAGATTGCCAATAAACACATGAAAGAATGCTCAACATAACTAATCATTAGAGAAATGCAAATCAAAGCTACAATGAGGTATCACCTCACACTGGTCAGAATGGCCATCATCAAAAAATCTAGAAACAATAAATGCTGGAGAGGGTGTGGAGAAAAGGGAACACTCTTGCACTGCTGGTGGGAATGTAAATTGATACAGCCACTATGGAGAACAGAATGGAGATTCCTTACAAACCTAAAAATAGAACTAACATATGACCCAGCAATCTCAGTACTGGGCATATACCCTGAGAAATCCATAATCCAAAAAGAGACATGTACCACAATATTCACTGAAGCACTATTTACAATAGCCAGGACATGGAAGCAACCTAAGGGTCCCTCGACAGATGAATGGATAAAGATGATGTGGCACATATATACAATGGAATATTACTCAGGCATAAAAAGAAACAAAACTGAGTTATTTGTAGTGAGGTGGATGGACTTAGAGTCTGTCATACAGAGTGAAATAAGTCAGAAAGAGAAAAACAAATACCGTATGCTAACACATATATATGGGGAAAAAATGGTTCTGACAAACCTAGGGGCAGGACAGGAATAAAGACATAGACATAGAGAAAGGACTTGACACAGGGAGGGGGAAGGGTAAGCTGGGACGAAGTTAGAGAGTAACATGGACATATATACACTACCAAATGTGAAGTAGATAGCTAGTAGGAAGCATCCACATAGCACAGGGAGATCAGCTCAGTGCTTTGTGACCATCTAGAAGGGGTGGGATAGGGAGGGTGGGAGGGAGACACAAGAGGGAGGGAATATGGGGATATACGTATGCATATAGCTGATTCACTTTGTTATAAAGCAGAAACTGACACACCATTGTAAAGCAATTATACTCTAATAAAGATGTTAAAAAAGAAATATATATATATTATTTATAGCCTCCATGAGGGCCGAAGGTGTCTGTTCTCTCTCATGCATACCCACGGCCCCAAGACTAGTGTCCAGTGAGGAAAAGCAGGCAGGGGGACCCAACACAAAGGCCACACAGAGGCTCCTCTTCAGATGATGGGCCTTGTGTCTCAGCAGACACCAGATGTGACTGCTACTCTCCCACCTGGAGATGGGAAGATAAAGTGGGGTTCAGACTCCCCCAAACCACAGTGACTGGGAGGTGGAGAAGGAGAGAGGGGTTACCACCTGCAATTGGAAACCATGCCCTGGTCCAATCTCTGCCACTAAACAGCTGTATGACCTTGGACCATCCTCTCACTGGGCCTTAGTTTCCTTGTATAAAGATGGATGCACTTATTCCTATCCTGACTGCCCCTCACAGGAGCTCAGTAAGCTGAGGTTAGAGAAAGTACACAGTGGGCACCACATCAGGATGAGTCCTGGCTCTGAAGGGCCCAGACTGTTTGCAGACTCCCTGCTGCCTGGATGAGAGTGACCCATGGACCCGGAAGGCTCAGGAACCTGGCCAAGTGCTCTCACTTCTACCTGCAGCCCCACTGGAAGGAGTGCAAGGTAACTCCAGAGGGCCATGTGCTGGCCCAAGGCCTGGACTCACCTGGTCTGAAGAAGAGGAGAAATAAACACCAGGGCAGCAGCTTTCCCTCTGAATATTGTGGTGAGGAGCCTGGAGTCTGGCAGACTGTGCCCAGCATCACCCCAGTGGGAGAGAGGCCTCCACGCAGAAAGCTCCAGTTTCCTGGAATCCCCCAGACAGTGGTTGGGCCAGAGTTCCTGCATGCCCCCAGGGCTGATGCCACATGCCACACTGCCAGACCAATAGCTGACACAAAAGATGTGTGGGGTTCTGGCTGGGGAATGGGGAGAAGGCTACTGGCATGCACTGGGGATGTCAGAGGAGAGCTCCAGGGGCTCACAGTGGATTTGGGGATATCCACAGGGGTGTAAGTTGACCCCTACTCATTGTAGGAAAGGCCACAGGACTGTGTCTTCGACTATGATTTTGTTTGCTAATTTTTTGAGGTATACATCCAGTAAAGCATCTCAAGTGTCCAACTCAACTAATTTTAACTGACGTATATGCTGTGTAACTACCACCCAGATTAAGATATAGAACATTTCTAGCATCCAGCCCCCCACAAAGCAACCACTATTCTAACTTTTATCACTGTCAATTAGTTTTTTAATTGCATTTAAATGGCTTTTTCTGCCCAGCATAAAGTTTGGGAGATTCATCTGTGCTGATGTACATATCACCAGTCGTTTTCTATTTTACCGCTGAGTGGTACTTCACTGTGTGGCTGGACTCAATTTGTTTATCTGTGCACCTGCTGATAAGCACCTAGGTGGTTTTCCAGTTTGGGACTATCATGAATAAAACTTCTAAGAACATTCATATTTCTGTCTCTCAGCACACACAAGCCATCCATAGGGCAAATGATGGCTCAGAAGGTAGGCAGATATTCAGCTTTAGAAGAAAAGGCCTAACAGTTTTCCAGAGTTGCTGTACATTTCCACATGCAATGTATGAGTTCCAGTTGCTCCACCTCTTCACCAGTACTTGGTATTGTCAGTCTTTTTAGTTTTAGCCATTCTGGCAGGTGTGAAGTGATCTCTCACTGTGGTCTAATTTTGCATTTCTCCTATGACTAATGATACTGGATATCTTTTTTTTTTTTTTTTTTGGTACTTATTGGCCATTTGTACATCTTCTTTTGTGAAGTACCCATTCAAATATTTTGCCCATTTTCCTACTGAACTGTCTTCCTCTCCTTGACTTATAGGCATTCTTACTATATTCCAGACAGCAAGTACTTTGTCAAACACATGCATTGTGAGTCTCTTTTTCCACCTGAGGAATTTGTTAAAATGGCTGATTCTTTGGCTGCACAGCTGGAGATCCTGTTTGGGAGGGCTTTTAACCAGGGCTCCTGGGGGATATCCTGCCCTACTCACACCTTGCTTTGAGAACCCCACTGAGGTTCAGGGTGGGAAGGCAAGGCATAGGATGAATCCCCACTCTGAAGAAGTCTGCAAACTTGCAGAAGGTTGGACAAACTTGCAGAAGGTTGGGATCCTGACACTCCTTGCCTACATAAATGTTCTAAAGCACGTGGTTTGAGCATTCCAGCATTCAGGAGTTCCATGTTGATTCTTATTATTTTTTTAACATCTTTATTAGAGTATAATTGCTTTACAATGGTGTGTCAGTTTCTGCTTTATAACAAAGTGAATCAGTTATACATATGTTCCCATATCTCTTCCCACTTGCATCTCCCTCCCTCCCACCCTCCCTATCCCACCCCTCTAGCTGGTTACAAAGCACCGAGCTGATCTCCCTGTGCTATGCAGCTGCTTCCCACTAGCTATCTATTTTACGTTCGGTAGTGTATATATGTCCATGCCACTCTCTCACTTTGTCACAGCTTACGCTTCGCCCTCCCCATATCCTCAAGTCCATTCTCTAGTAGGTCTGTGTCTTTATTCCTGTCTTACCCCTAGGTTCTTCATGACACTTTTTTTTCTTAAATTCCATATATATGTGTTAGCACATGGTATTTGTCTTTCTCTTTCTGACTTACCTCACTCTGTATGACAGACTCTAGGTCCATCCACCTCATTACAAATAGCTCAATTTTGTTTCTTTTTATGGCTGAGTAATATTCCATTGTATATATGTGCCACATCTTCTTTATCCATTCATCCAATGATGGACACTTAGGTTCTTTCCATCTCCTGGCTATTGTAAATAGAGCTGCAGTGAATATTTTGGTACATGACTCTTTTTGAATTATGGTTTTCTCAGGGTATATGCCCAGTAGTGGGATTGCTGGGTCATATGGTAGTTCTATTTGCAGTTTTTTAAGGAACCTCCATACTGTTCTCCATAGTGGCTGTACCAATTCACATTCCCACCAGCAGTGCAGGAGTGTTCCCTTTTCTCCACACCCTCTCCAGCATTTATTGCTTCTAGATTTTTTGATGATGGCCATTCTGACTGGTGTGAGATGATATCTCATTGTAGTTTTGATTTGCATTTCTCTAATGCTTAATGATGTTGAGCATTCTTTCATGTGTTTGTTGGCAATCTGTATATCTTCTTTGGAGAAATGTCTATTTAGGTCTTCTGCCCATTTTTGGATTGGGTTGTTTGTTTTTTTGTTATTGAGCTCCCTGAGCTGCTTGTAAATTTTGGAGATTAATCCTTTGTCAGTTGCTTCATTTGCAAATATTTTCTCCCATTCTGAGGGTTGTCTTTTGGTCTTGTTTATGGTTTCCTTTGTTGTGCAAAAGCTTTGAAGTTTCATTAGGTCCCATTTGTTTATTTTTGTTTTTATTTCCATTTCTCTAGGAGGTGGGTCAAAAAGGATCTTGCTGTGATTTATGCCATAGAGTGTTCTGTCTATGCTTTCCTCTAAGAGTTTGATAGTTTCTGGCCTTACATTTAGGTCTTTAATCCATTTTGAGATTATTTTTGTGTATAGTGTTAGGGAGTGATCTAATCTCTAAATGTGTCCTCTCTTGGTGTCAGAGTCAAGTTTCAGGTGAGCTGGCTTGTAAGACATGGTCGGCACTCCCTGTCACAGAGTGCTGACCAGTGGCTGGCAATCTCCTCAGCTGCCTTGCTTCTCCAACTCCAGAAGTCTTTTGTTTGTCATGCTTACCCACAGATGACCCCTGGGTAAACTCATTTGACCTAAGAACATTTAAACCCCCACCATGTCTCTTCCCTGTGTGATCTCTGAAATGTCTTGGTCATGGCTACACAGAGTCATAGGCACAAGGCATCGCAGGGCATGAGAACATAATCATTGGTAATGATTTGCCAACACTTCCCAGTACATGCCTCCTTTAAGCATCTTATAATGCCAACTAATGAGAAAAAAATGGCATCCGCAAACCATACAAGCAGTCAGCATGCCCGAGGGGTAAGTGCTTATTCAGAGAGGTTTGCTCCATGACAGTGGAAGGGAAATTGGCCAAACCAGTGGAGACTCCCCCAGGAAGAGTTTTAAGAGCTGTTCTCTCCTGAGGTGAGAAGAAGGAGGTGGCAGAATCCACAGAGATGGAATGTCCCCTCTTGGGCAAGCAAGAGGGAAGATGTAATAGTCATGCCATGATATTCAAACCTTAGGGGAGCCAATGAGTGCACATAATGATACAAACCACTGACGTTTATTGGGCACTTCTTCTTGTTGGACTCGAGGCTTAGAATTTTACATTTATTTTTTTCAGTTAATCTTTGCAGTTACATCATGAGACCATCACTATTATTAACTCCTTTAAAGAGACTGAGACTCATAGAGGTTAAGGAGCTTGCCCAAAGTCACAGAGCTAGTGAGTGGCAGAAGTAGATTTATGCCCAGGCCTGCCTGGTTTTAAAATTCATTCAGCCCAACACCTGTCCATGTGATGTCTCTGTAGCATGCCTGCTTTATATTAGGAATGGCCCTGAAGTAGTCAAGGCTTGGCCCAGGCCTTCCCACGAAGGGCCGTGCCAGGACATCCTTCAGTAAAGCCATCTTTGGACCAGTCCTGGGAGGCTCCCACCTGGGCTGTAAGTGAAGCTGGGGTCTCTGGATTCCCACGGCTATCCTGACCTACTGAGGCATGGGTACCTAGACGTCAGCAGAAGTGATACTGACCAGGGTTCTTGGCCTTCCTGACCAATAGAAATCTATAAGAGGCCAGTCAAAAAATTCAGGCAAGGGTTCATTGGGGCTCCTGCGGCCACAGAAGGAGTGAAAACAAGTAACAGGCTCCCTTGCTCACTCCCTGAGGAGGGGCGAGCTGGTACCTTATATGGGGTGAGGGTAGGGATGTGACCAGGGGTTGGCAGGAGGGGTGGTTTAGGTGTTTTGCCCCCCCTTTGGTGGCGGTGTGTGCAGGGGGCATGCGCAGACACCCTGTTTTTGCTTCCAGCTCTTCAGAAATGGCAGTTGGGGGTTTTATTTGGTCTTTTTTGTATCTTGTTGTCCAGAATTTGCCCCAACTACACGTGCATGTGGTTATTTTTAGTCCCTTATAGTTTCTTTGTATTTTGTAGCTTGAGGAGACATTTGTCCAGGTGCAAGCACTGCAGCAGAGGGTCGCAGGTCCCAGGTCCCAGCCTGTCTCAAAAGCACCATCTCTTCCACCTGCCCAAAGGGAAGGTCTCCATCCAGCTGAGGAATTGTCTTTCTTCCCTTAACTTGATTATAAAGACCATATTTCAGTTAAACTCAGAACCTGCTTTGGCCCCACAGTCTACTTTAGAAGCCAGAGATAGAATTGCACATCCAGTCTTCCCCCGAAGCCAACCAGCCAACACACTGGGCCGTGACAGCCCTCCTCTCATCCTCACTCCTGCCACAGGTCTGAGGGTTCTAGCTGAGGCTCAACATTGCCCTGGCCCACCCCAGAGCCCCATCCCCGCCCTGAAGACAGGCCGGGCCCCAGGCTGGGAATCCTCTTATATTCAAGTTTGTATTCTCAGGACAGTCAGAAGAGCCATTGACCAAGAGACCAGTGTCATGGAGGCAAGGATTGGCCTGGCAGCACTGACTCTGTGACTTTGGGCAAAGGATGTATTGCCTCTGAGCTTTGGTTTCCTTCTGTGTAAAATGGGGACGCTTCCAGCCTGCCCCACCACCCCCAGGTAATGAGGTGAGGTGCTTGGCAAGCACTCCCTTGCCAAAACTTTGCAGGGAAAGATTTTGCTTCCAAGAGGTGAGAAGTTCAACCACAGTGCCAGGCACGTTACCAGCAACAGCTCCAGGTAAACCTTCATGAGTCTTACTTGAGAAATTATGTATACGAATCCCATTATTAGTGAGGTAGCCCCCTCTAATTTCTCTCCGAGAGCTCTCTTTCAGTCAATATTTGCTGAAAATCAAATACAGACCTTGTTATGCATCAATGCAAACACTGACTGAACTCCACCAAAGCATGCCCTGGGCTCAAGAGAGGGAACATTAAATTAATGTGCACAAGCGTCCATGAGATGAAAGGCATCTCCTGACACCTTGGCTAACTTACAGGACCGAGGTTCTGCCCATGTATTCTCACAGATTCCAGGACTCCACTATGCTGGCAGTGAATCAGCACCAACACACTTGAAAATACCAGTCACAGAGCTGAGGACTGGATATTGGAGTGAGTGGGTGAGTGAATGAAGGGGAGAGAGTGGACAGTGGGAAGAACGCAGGCTTGGAGTCACAGGGTCCAGGTTAACCTTGTCTTCACTCACTGTCTGCTATTTCCTGGTTTAACTTTTGAGTCTCCATTTTCTCATCCAGAAAATAAAGTGAAGATTATATGGGGTAAAGATTAAATGAGGGGCTTCCCTGGTGGCTCAGTGGTTGAGAATCTGCCTGCCAATGCAGGGGACACGGGTTCGAGCCCTAGTCTGGGAAGATCCCATATGCCGTGGAACAACTAGGCCCGTGAGCCACAACTACTGAGCCTGCACGCCTGGAGCTTGTGCTCCGCAAAAAGAGAGGCCGCAACAATGAGAGCCTTGCGCACCGCGATGAAGAGTGGCCCCCGTTCACCACAACTAGAGAAAACCCACGCACAGAAACAAAGGCCCAACACAGCCAAAAATAAATAAATAAATAAATAAATAAATAAAATTTAAAAAAAAAAGATTAAATGAAACAATCTTTATAAAGTGCATAGCACGGTGCCTGACACATTGTAGACTCTCAAAAAAATATATTATGATAAATCAACCATCCTAAACCGACAAAGCCACATAACCAAAAAAGCATGATTAAAATGTATGTACTTAGAGACAGGAACTATTTTAAAATGTATACTGGCTGGGACTTCGCTCAGGATTAGGTTGTAAATTCCTCTTTGGACCCTGCCCTGCTTCAAACACATGCCATTGTGATAGGTAAAATATAATCCAAAAAGTTATAAAATATACGGCTGTCTTCAAAAACAAGATAAACATTGCAATGACGAGAGAGGAATTAGAAACACAAAGTGGCAGTCAATTGCCACACACAAACACAAAGTGGCAGACTTCCAGTGGCCAAAGCCATAGAGGGTTAGGGGGGACTAAGAGGACCCCACAGTAGGTGGGGTGTGCCTGAGAGCCATTGTGGGAGCTTGCAGGCTGGAGCTGTGCCCCTAATTTAGGAAGGATGTCTAGGAAAATGTGCGCCCAACTGCTATCAGGTGAACAGGGATTCACTAGGTGATTGATAGGTCTAGAATCTGAGCTACAAAGAGGATATAGCAATTACAAGATCTGTACAATTAGTTGGATGCTGCTAAATGCTATTGATTCACTGAAGAGAGAAATGACAGACTCAGATAAGCTGATTAATTACCAACTTGAGGTATGGTATGGCCATCAGAAGACCTCTGTGGCAACGTTCAAACAGACCATCCTTCCTCATCAGAAAGCAAACCATGCTTAAGATGAGACCTAGGATCTAACTATAAGAGCAGCAAAACTCCAGAGAAGACTGAGGTCTCCTATGCCAAAATCAAGGCCTAGGTAGAAAAGAACTGGGACTCTGAGACTTGGGATAGAGACATTTGAGTGGATACTTCACAACAGTGAACTGCTGGACTCCCCTGAGCCCTCTGCCTACAGAAGTGGTCCACTTCCTTCCTAGAAGATGCTTGCTCGACCTCTATTCAGAGAACCCCATGGCCACAAATCTCTTGTAAGACAACATCTTCCCTCCTCAAAATAAGCTCCCACTTCCCCTACTGGCCACTAGAACAATAACTAGAGTCAAATCTCAGCAGGCCCTGCTAAGGGAAGAGAATTATTCACCAATGGAACTGAAGGACCTGACCTATGTGAACCCACAAGAACTAGGAAGGCTTGCCTGAAAGGGGATCTCAAGGCTACTGAACCAAGGGTAGGCGGGGAAGGGACAGAGAACATAAGACTGGATGAGGTTTTTTGTTTTTGTTTTTTGTTTTTTTGCGGTACGCGGGCCTCTCACTGTTGTGGCCTCTCCCGTTGCAGAGCACAGGCTCCGGACGCGCAGGCCCAGAGGCCATGTTTCACGGGCCCAGCCGCTCCGCGGCATGTGGGATCTTCCCGGACCGGGGCACGAACCCGTGTCCCCTGCATCGGCAGGCGGACTCTCAACCACTGTGCCACCAGGGAAGCCCCTGGATGAGGTTTTGACACTTTGTCAGGTTCTGAGAGTCAGTCTTAATAACTTCTGGAATGGCCCCTAGAATCTTGGGAAAAAAATTCTCATCTTAAAATGCAATATGGAAATATGAGAGCAACCTTGTTAAATAAGGGATTCAGATCTTTGATCTCAGAGAAGTGGGCATGTTGGAATGGATCTATTATATAGGCTCTGAGTTCTCACCATATGACTATGTCCATTGAGAAGATCCATAGGAAACTTTCTTCACTAAGGAGCAAGGGAAGAGTTAGGGGTTGGGGTGGGTGGGAAGGCACGGACTTCATTAAGAAGTTTGGTGATTGCTATCTTCTGTAAGCTAGGCTGATAATGGATCTTTTAATGGAGTTGGCTCCCTAGAGTCACTAAAGACAGAAGGATTCTGGAACAGCAGAGGCCATATAGTAGCACTCAGTCATCAGAGGCAAGGTAGAAAGCTAGGTCAGGATGGCAACCAGGGGACTATGACCTACAAGGACTTGTGGTGATTCCCAATAGACCATCATGTATCTAGGAAAAAGATATATGGGTAGCTGACAAAGTTACTGATCCCTGGTGGGGAACCTTTGTTGTGGCACGTGGGCTCCTTAGTTGTGGCAGGCAGGCTCCTTAGTTGCAGCATGTGGGCTTCTTAGTTGTAGCATGTGGACTCAATTGCAGCATGCATGTGGGATCTAGTTCCCTGACTAGGGATTGAAACTGGGCCCCCCGCTTTGGGAGCATGGAGTCTTAACCACTGCTTCAGCAGGGAAGTCTGGATGAAAATGAAAAGAAAATAGAGATAAATCACACCAATGGGCAGTCACAACGTTGTAGCAGTTCTCAGACCCAGAACCCATCAATTGAGTAAAGACCCTGCAACGAAATGCCACAAGAAGTATAAACAATAACCATTACTCCAGTTTTGAGTAACAGCGCAGGGGAAGGAGAAAACCTGTATCGTTAGTGTGCTGTTGGACACAGTATCAGAGTCAACATTAGTACTAGGAGACTCAAAACACCATCATCCCCCACCCCTCATTAAAGTACATGGGTACAAGTAATGAATGGAATCTTTCTTGCGCTGGGTCCACAGATCCACCAAGTGGTCATTTCCTTAGATCCTAAATGAGTAATCAGGATGGACTTAGCAGCTAGCATGGTAGGAAAGGCCAAATGCCAGGCCCTGAAATTGTCCCTGATCCCCTGATCCAAACAATCAAAAACAATACCACATCCTGGGGGCAAAGGCAGAAATGAATGTTATTCTCAAAGACTTAAAGATTAGAAAATTGGGACAAAGGAGATCTTGGTTAGATTCTTGTGGATAAAACTATGGGAGCCAAGTGTGTGGGTTTTTGTATCACATGTTAGTGCCCACAGGGAGCACCTACTGCAGGGGAGGCGGTAAACAACTAAGTGGAACCAGGTAGGCAAGCACTCTTATATAGGAGGTACCAACTAGCATCATCAGCCACCCAATACCTGCTCAAGAAATGTTCAGCCACTGAGCAGAAGCCTTTGATACAGTGTCATCCTCAAGAGACCAACAAAACACAGGTGGCAAGTTCATTATATCCAACTCCTTCCACTCTGGAGAGAGCAGTGACTCCTCCTCAGAGGGATTAATACTTTTTCTGGTATGGGTTTCCTTTCCTGCCCACAGTGTTGCGATCTAAAGCAAACAGGGCATGATTTATTGTCACTGAATTCCACATAACATTGCCTTGTGCCAAGGGACCCACTGTATGAGAAAGGAGGTCAGATATGCACAGGGCCCACTGGGCCTATCACGTACTCAATCACCCAGAAGCTGCCAACTTAGCAAGATGCATTAACTTGGAGGTGACATCTTACAAGCTTGGGATACAGTCCTCAAGATGCAGGATATACCTTGAGTCGAAGGCCATTATAAGATGTTCTGTCTTCAATAGATATAATATATGGATCTAAGAACCAAAAGGTTGAAGTGGCCATGGCCCTGTTATTCATCACTCCCAATGGTTGGCAAATGACCTCCCCCGCCCTCCGAGTTCCCTGAAGGAGAAGTTTCACCAGGAGACACAGTAAAACTCCCACTAAACTTAAAAGTATACTTGCCATCTGGTCATTTGGGGCTCTTTGTACCAGTATATCAGCAGGAAAAGTAAGGAACCGTCATACTGGCAGGGATAATCAGGAGGAGATGGGTTAATGATACATAATGGAAATAGGGAAGGTGTGTTTGGGACATAGGGAATGATCCATTGGGGCATCTCTTAGTGTTCACATATAGTCATCATGAATGGCAATTATAGCAACCATAGCCTGAAAGGATATAGCTCAGGCCCCTCAAAGAATGAAGGTCGGGGCCCCCTTACCAGTAAGCCAAGTAAACCAGCAGAGGGCAAGCTGTAGCGGGCGGTTGAGAAGGGACATGCTGAGTATTAGTTATGGCCTCAGAACCAAGCGGAGCAGTGAAAATCTTAGGTTATCCTACTAACCCTCTTCTCCTAAGTTACGTTTCCCTGAAAATTGTAGCCCATCACTCACTCAGGTAATCTATGACTGGATGGAGTGAAACTGTGCAACATGAGAGGATCTGAGAGGCAGGATAATGCAGAACTCTACCCAAACCCCTTTTCACTATCTTTGGGCATCTCTCTCCCATCTCCTGGACCAGAGTCTGGGCAACTCTGAGGCACAATTTCCACTCCAGAGCTCCCTGTGTGACCAGGCCCTCTAAGGGACTGGGCCTGAAGCTGTACCTCACTGGCTTCCTCCCTTCCCTGCCCTCTCCCCAACTTCCTACCAGATTCTTAGGGCACTGGCTTCATAAACCATTTGTACACCAGTCCTCATCTCAGAGGCTCTTTCTACAGACCCAACCTAAGAAGTAACTTTATCTTTTTCTTTTCTTTTTCTCACTCTAGAGGAGTGGAAATTGTTTCTGAGGGATTGAGAGAGTAAACATCAGGGCTGAGACTCACTGATAGGAATGAAGGCTCCAGGGTGACCTACTGGGTGAGGAAATGTCCCAAAGTCCTAGGGTAACCCCTGCAGGAATAGTAACATTCTCATGCAGGTGTACTAAACCCCAGAACATTCCATAACACCTCAGAAGAGGTTGCAGAGCCCAGCTATTCAGACAAAGCCTTCATACCACCCAGAGATGCTCTTGTTCTGTCATACCATCGCTTCAGACAGTGGATAGAAAGCAAATATGCAGCCACCACTTGCAGCTAAGAGGGAAAATCCATGGGTCTCAGGTATGGTGATCAGAGCAGAGAAGACATCTGAGCAGATGCTATCCATGAACAAGATGAAATGCCTCAATGCAGAAGCCATGAAAGAACAAAATAGAAGGAAGGGATGTGGGAACACAGCACAATGCACACAAGGAGTCAAAACTAGACAAGTGCATCACTAAAGGACCAGAAGAAAAAGCCCACTATTGCTTGAAATTAGAAAATTTAATAGAAACATGAATCAAATAAAATTAAAATTAAAAGATGAGATGATAAAATTACAGAAGGAGATGGACATAGATATTGGAAAACAAAATTAGAACCCGGAAAGTATTATTACAGAGGAACAGAATGGATACTGTTGATAATATAATTACTGACCTAGAGGAAAGATTTAGGGTAATAAAAATGAATGCATATTTTAAAAAAACAAAGAAATCAAAATCATTAGGGAGACAGACTGACTGTAAAAAAGAGACAGACAATTTGTCTTACGAATAATTGGTATTCCTAAAGAAGAAAACACAACAAATGGAACAAAATATGTATTCAAAGATATAATACAAGAAATTTCCCCTGTATTTTTCCCCTGTATTAAAAATAATAACTGAACCTGACAAAAACAAAACAAAACAGTTTTAAAAGAGCATAATGTATGTCAGGAAAATTTGATACAGAAACCTCAACACAAAGACATATCCCATCCTAATTAAGTTATAAAACTTCAAAGTTAAGAGAGAAGTCCTAATACATCCGAGCAGAAAGAGCAAAAACACACACAATGGGAAAATCTGGCCAGACTCTGGTTTCTCTAAAGTAACATTCAGAGCCAGAATAAAGGTATTCACATCTCAGAGTTCCAAGAGAAAGAAAAAGTGAGCCTAGAATATGACACTCAGCCAAAGTTATTTCTATATAAAAGCAAGAAGCAGCCATCTGAATATTAAATACTTCAGAAAATACAGAACATATGGACCTTTTGGGGGGGAAAAGGAACTACTCATAATTAAATCCATCCAATTAACAGATAAATAATAATAGCAATAATAATTATAAATATAAACTCAGGAATTTAGAAATTGGGGTAAAAGAACTAGGGTTGAGCAGAGGATTCATCTAAATATAGAAGAAAGAGCAAGCAACTAAGGGAATTATGATACCAGAACAAATTATGACATTAACCTGGATAAGATAAAAGTCATACTATAACTGACAACTCTCAGGAGATGAGAGGTAAACTCATCAATGTCTCATCTTTCAAAGAAGGGAGTCAATAAGCTAAGCGTGAAACTTTGAAACAAACTCAAAACTTGAAACATACTTTTTGAAAATAATGATTATTAACTCCTAATGTTTTTCAGAATCTTTCCTTTGTATTTGTAAGGGATCTTCTAGGAAATAATTTTGTTTACTTTAAAAAAAATGTCTGAAGTTCACAATTCCCTCAGTTTCATTTCAGTTATGTTTTCTTTTAAGTTCTAGTAACATTAAATATAATACTCTATACTTTTAAAGAACATCTAGAGACAGTCATATTTTTATAAAGGTAAATATCTGTCACTTGAGGTCACCAAGTTGGCAGAATAGGAAGATGCTGAACTCACCCCCTCCCATAAACACACCAAAATTACAACTGCTTACAGAGAAACTCTCTGTGAAGATGACCTAAACACTAGCAGAAAAGATTTTCCACAATTAAAGACATAAAGAAGGATCCATTATGAGACAGGAAGGGGGATGGAGATGCAGTATAGTCAGGACCCACAGCCCTGGATTGGCAACCCACAAACAGGAAGAATATCACCATCATAGAGGACCTCTCCAAGGAGTGAAAGGTCTGAGCCCCACCTTGGTCTCCACAGCCTGGGGTCTTGCACCCAGAAGACGAGTCCCCAGAACACCTGGCTTTGAAGGCAAGCAGGGCTGTGTACCGGAGAGCCAGGCGACTATAGCAAACAGAGACTCCACTCTTAAAGAAGACATGTAAAATCTTACACATGCTGAGACCCAGCACAGAGGCAGTAGTTTGAAAGAACCCTGGGTCAGACCCATTTGCTTATATTGGAGAGCCTCCAAGAGGCAGGAGGCAACTGGGACTACTCCCGGGGACAGAAACACTGGCAGCAGCCATTTTGGAAGCTTGTTCTACCATGATAACAGCAGTGCTGACAAGCATCTTGGAATCCTCCCTCAAGCCTATTAGTTCCAGCCCTGCCCACCAGTGGGCCAGCGCCAACCCTACACCCCCCTGGGTCATGCAGCCAACTGTGCAGGTAGCCTACCCCACCCTTCAGTGCATCCACAGCCACCACACAAGGCATGGCCTTGCAGTCAAGCATGCTGTGGCCCAGGCTTACACACCAGCATGCCCATAGTAATCAGCCCCACCACAACAGAAGGGGCATGCAACCCACATAGGGGGTAATCCTAGAGCATACAGCTGTGGTGCAGAGGGGAGCATGCTGTTGGGCTCCATAGGACATGTCCTACATGAGACCACTTCTCCAATATGAGGAAACATAACCAACTACCTAACACATAGAAATAAACAAAGAGAAATGAGCAGACAAAGAAATATGTTCTAAACAGAGGAACAAGGCATAACCTCAGGAAAAGAACTAAACAAAGTGGAGATAAGGAATCTATACAATGAAAAGTTCATGGTAGTGATCATAAAGATGATCACTGAACTTGGGAGAAGAATGGATGAACACAGTGAGAATTTCAACAAAGAGTTAAAAAATATAAAAGAGAACCAAACAGAGCAGAAGAATACAATATCTGAAATTAAAAATACATTAAAAGGAATCAACTGTAGATTAGATGACAGAGGAATGGATTGCTGATCTAGAAGACAAAGTAGTGCAAATGTCCCAAGCTGAACAAAAAAAGAAAAAGAAAGAAAAAAGAATTTTTTTTAAAATGAGGATAGTTTAAAAGACCTCTGGAATAACATCAAGTGTACTAACATTTATATTTTAGGGGTCCCAGAAGGAAAAGAGAGAGAGTAGAAGAGAATTTATTTGAAGAAATAATAGCTGAAAACTTCTCTAAGCTGGGAAAAACAGACATCCAGATTCAGGAAGCACAGAGAGTCCCAAATAAGATGGTCCCAAAGAGGTCACACCAAGACACAGTATAATTTAAATGACAAAAATTAAAGATAGAATCTTAAAAACAGCAAGAGAAAAGCAACTAGTTACATACAAGGGAACTTCCATAAGACTATTGCTGGCTTTTCAGCAGAAACTTTGCAGACCAGAAGGGAGTGCACAATATATTCAAAGTGATGAAAGAAAAAAAAAAACCCCAAAAACCTACAACTAAGAGTACTCTATTTGGCAATGTTATCATTCAGTTTGAAGGAGACATAGTTTTACAGACAAGCAAAAGCTAAAAGAGTTCAACACCACTTAACCAGCTCTACAAGAAATGCTAAAGGGACTTCTCTAAGTGGAAAAGAAAAGGCCACAACTATATATATGAAAATTAGTGAGAGAGTGGCATGGACATATATACAGTACCAAACGTAAAATAGATAGCTAGTGGGAAGCAGTCGCATAGCACAGAGAGATCAGCTCGGTGCTTTGTGACCACGTAGAGGGGTGGGATAGGGAGGGTGGGAGGGAGGGAGACGCAAGAGGGAAGAGATATGGGAACATATGTACATGTATAACTGATTCAATATGTTATAAAGCAGAAACTAACACACCATTGTAAAGCAATTATACTCCAATAAAGATGTAAAAAACAAAGATAGTAAAAATAAGTCCAAATAGATCATATCAATATTTATCATAAATATAAACAGATTTAAGTTACTGATAAGAAGACAGAATCTAACAGGTTGTAATTTTCTTAATCTAGGGATATGGTGCTTACTACAAGAGACACACTAATACAAACAACCCAGAAAAGCCAAAAATAGAGAAATGGAACAACAACAAAATAAGAATAACAATTTTAGTAGCAGATAAAATCAAACTTAAAACAAAAAACATCATAGAGATAAAGAACACTATGTAATTATAAAAGGAAAGGACTCACCAAGCAGATATAACAGTCATGAATTGTATCTACCTAACAACAACATAACCTCAAAAATACATAAAGCAAAACTGATAGAATTATAAGAAGAAACTGAGAAATCTATAATCAGAGCAGGAGACTCTAATTCACTGTATCAGAACCTGGTCCTGCAGACAAAAATTACTTAGGATATAGAAAAATTTTACAACACTGTACAAACATGATCTAATAGATATATCTTTATATATATGCAGTCAACAAAAGAAAATATATTCTGGAAAATATATTTTCCAGAAAGTGAGAAATATTTACAAGTAATCAATCTTACAGTAGAAAAAAACAGAAGTCTTAACTAATTTCAGAGAACCAAATAGCAACAATGCAGACCCCAACAAAATTAAATTAGAAATTGACAATTAAAAGACATTTAGGACAAAAATATAGAGCACTTTAAAATGGCATTCCTAAATTACTCATGTGTTAAAAGTGCAAAGCTCAAAACAATTAAAGTATTTAGGGCTAAATAAAACAAAAGTTCTACATCCATAAGTTGTGGGATAAATTCAATACAGTTCTTGATAAATTTATTTACATAAAAAATAAGGGGGATGAAAACAACTTGAGAAGAAGAATAAACTCAGAAAAAGTGAAAGGAAGAAAATCACCTGAGGTAAGGATTAGAATGTGAGTAGTCTATTAAGAAAGTACTCTCAGAAGAATCCAGTAAGGAAATGGGGAAACATGATAAGGAAGGAGAAGAGTTGTTCTGTCTTGTGGCAAAGGAGTTGAGACTTCATACTCCCACACTAGCCAGTCATTGGCTAAAAGAATCCTGAGGTTGGAAGGGATATCAACTTCAGGCATTTCTAGATATCCATACCAGCAGGTGGCTCCAGTGCCCAAGAGCAGTTCTTTGAAGGTTTCAAGTGAAAACCTTTAATAGCAGAGCACACAGAAGCTGGGAGATGGGCACAATGAGGTGGCAAACAGGAAATAAATGTATTTGGTAAGGGCACCAAGGAAGCCTTCTGCAGAATTTTACTTAGGAGAAAAACAAACAACACTACTAAGAGAGATGCTCAATACAACAAAACCAGTTATTTTAAAAGAACAGTAGAGTATATAGATGTCTAGAAAAATAAATGAAGAAAAATACCAAAATTACACTTTTGAAAAGGCAATATTTGGGCAGCCAAGATTAAATAAGCCCAGGATAGCCTATCTCTTTCACCAATTACAACAAAAATTCTGGACAAAATGCAAAAAGCAGCAACTTGAGGACTTTGAAAAATTAAAAATTCTAGAGCAACCACTAAGAAAGAGTCAATAAATTAATCTAAATGAAATATACCCATCAAAATCCAAATAACCCAAAAGGA
Source organism: Stenella coeruleoalba (assembly GCF_951394435.1). Lineage (NCBI taxonomy): Eukaryota > Metazoa > Chordata > Mammalia > Artiodactyla > Delphinidae > Stenella > Stenella coeruleoalba. Next base: position 38,320,039 of record NC_137166.1, read on the forward strand.
GGCAGGAAACTAAGAGGAGAGGAACAAAAAGTAGAGAAGACACACAGAAAACAAAAAAATAAAATGCTGGACTTAAATCCAAACATATCAATAATCATATTAAATGTAAATTATCTAAATATACCAAGTAAAAAGGCAGAGATCATCAGTTTGGATTTAAGGGGGGAAATGCCCAACTATACACTGTGCAAACACTTAAGGGAGAATTAATAACAATTCTACCCAATTTATTGCAGAACATAGAAAAGGAATTAATATTTCCAAACTCATTTTGTGAGGCCTACATTAACTTGATTCCAAATTTAACAAAGACATTATAAGACTAACTGATAAATAAACAAAGAAACTACAGACCAATATCTCTCATGAACATAGATACAAAAATTCTCATGAAAATATTAGCAAATCAACTTCAATAATATTTTAAAGAATAATACATCATGGTCAAGTGAGGTTTTATCCTGGGAACTCAAGGTTAGTTCGACTTTGCAATCAATGTAAATAAATCACCATATTAACAGACTAAGGAAGAAAAAGCATGAGATCATCTTAATCGGTGCAGAAGAAGCACTTGACAAAATTTGATCATTTATAATTTTTTAAAGTTCTCACCAAACTAGAAATTTATAGGAACTTCCTTAACCTGATAAAGGACATCTACAAAAAACCTACAGATAACATCAAATTTAATGATGAAAGATGGGGGACTTCCCTGGTGGCACAGTGGTTAAGAATCCGCCTGCCAATGCAGGGGACACGGGTTCGAGCCTTGGTTTGGGAAGATCTCACATGCGGCGGAGCAACTAAGCCTGTGCGCCACAACTACTGAAGTCTGTGCACCTAGAGCCCATGCTCTGCAACAAGGGGAGCCACCCAAATGAGAAGCCCGTGCACCACAACGAAGAGTAGTCCCTGCTTACTGCAACCAGAGAAAGCCCATGTGTAGCAACGAAGACCTAATGCAGCCAAAATTAAAATTAAAAAAAAAAGAAAGATGTAATGATTTCCCCCTAAGATTAGAAATAAGGTAAAGATACCTATCCTTATCACTTTTATTCAAACTTATACTAGAAGTCCCAATTAGTACAATAATGCCAAAAAAGGAAATAAAAGGCATACGCATTGCAAAGGAAGAAATAAATATCCCTTTATCCACAGACATGAGGCCTATGCAGAAAACCCCAAGGAATCCATAAAAATAGCTCCTACAATTAATAAATGAGGTCACAGGATACAAGATCAACGTACAAAAATCAATTGTATTTCTATATACTAGCAATAAACATTAGGAATTCAAATTTTTAAACCGTACCATTCACAATGTGTTTAGACAACTTACCAAAAAAACCCAAAACACTTAGGTATAAATTTAACAAAACTTGTGTCAGGCCTGTATGGAGAAAACTTCAAAACACTGCTAAAAGAAGAGAAACAAAGACCTAAATAAATGGAGTGATAAATTTGTGTTCAATGATTGGTGCCTCAGTGTTGAAATGATCTACAGATTCAATGCAGTCCCAATCAAAATCCCAATAGAAATTTTTGTATACATTGACAAACTCTCTAAAATTTATTTGGAAAGGCAAAGGAAATAGAATAGCCAAAAATTTTTGAAAAATAACAGCAAAGTCGGAGGACTTCCACTACCTTATTTTAATACAGTTGACCCTTGAACGACATGGGGGTTAGGGGTGTCAACTATACCTGCTGTTGAAAATACACATGTAACTTTACAGTCAGCACTCTGTATCCACAGTTCCACATCCATGGATTCAACTAACCGCAGATTGTGTAGTACTGTAGTACATATTTAGTGAAAAAGTCCACATATAAGTAGACCCATGCAGTTCAAACCATGTTGTTGAAGGATCAATTGTACTCGTCATAAAGCTACAGCAACCAAGACAATACGATAGTGTAAAGATAGTGTGACAGTATAAAAATAAACATACAAATCTATGGAATAGACAGAGTCCAGAAATAGAACCAGACAAATGTAGTCAACTCATTTTTTATAAAAGCACAAAGGTGATTCAAAAAAATGTTTTCAACAAATATGATTAAATAATTGGGTAGACATACATACACACAAAAAAAACTTCAATACAAACTTCCCACTTCATACAAATATGAACTAAAAATGTATTAAAGTAAAAAATGTAAAACTAGGGCTTCCCTGGTGGCACAGTGGTTGGGAGTCCGCCTGCCGATGCAGGGGACACGGGTTCGTGCCCTGGTCCAGGAAGATCCCACATGCCGCAGAGCGGCTGGGCCCGTGAGACATGGTCGCTGGGCCTGCACATCTGGAGCCTGTGCTCCGCAACGGGAGAGGCCACAACAGTGAGAGGCCCGTGTACCGCAAGAAAAAAAAAAAAAAAAAAGAAGGAAAAACAGTTTGGTGGAATCTTATAAAATTAAACATGCATTTACCATTTGACAGCAATTCCAGTTTGGGGTATTTAACCAAGAGTATTGAAACTTATGTACAGGTAAAATTCTGTACATAATTGTTTATAGTGACTCTGTTCATAATCACCAAAAAATCTGGAAGAAATGAGACTTCAACTGGTGAATAGATAAACTGTGGTATAGGCAAAAAATGGAATATTATTCAACAATACAAAGAAACAAACTATTGATACGTACAGCATGGATAAATTTCAAATACACTATAGTCAGTGGAAAAAAAAAAAATGCCAGACTCAAAAAGCTACATACTGTGTGATATGGTATTTTGGAAAAGGTAAAACTGTAAGGATGGTTCCCAGAGATTGGGGGTGTAGAAAGTACTTGACTGCAAAGGGACATTATGAGGAAGTATTGGAGGGTGATGGAACTGCTCTGTATCTTGATTTTGGGCGTGGCCACATTTGTCAAAACTTATAGAACTGTACACCACATAGTTTGAATTGTTCTGTATATAAATTGAAAATAAATAAGAACAATTTTTAAAAACAATATTGGGAATGAAGGAGAGAGAAAATTGAAATGAAGTAAAGATGTTTTTCAATCATAAGAAAACAATATAAATAACTTTATGCCAGTAAATTTGAAAATATTGACAGAGACAACTTTTGAAAAAATATAAATTACTAATATTGACTCAAAACGGAAAACTTTGTCACCGGTCCATTCTCTAGTAAGTCTGCATGGACATATATACACTACCAAATGTAAGGTAGATAGCTAGTGGGAAGCAGCCGCATAGCACAGGGAGATCAGCTCGGTGCTTTGTGACCGCCTGGAGGGGTGGGATAGGGAGGGTGGGAGGGAGGGAGACGCAAGCGGGAAGAGATACGGGAACATATGTATATATATAACTGATTCATTTTGTTGTGAAGCTGAAACTAACATACCATTGTAAAGCAATTATACTCCAATAAAGATGTTTAAAAAAAAAAAAAAACGAAAACTTGAATGGACAAAGAACCATTAAATAGGGGCTTCCCTGGTGGCGCAGTGGTTGAGAGTCCACCTGCCGATGCAAGGGACACAGGTTCGTGCCCCAGTCCAGGAAGATCCCACATGCCGCGGAGCGGCTGGGCCCGTGAGCCATAGCCGCTGAGCCTGCGTGTCCAGAGCCTGTGCTCTGCAACGGCAGAGGCCACAGCAGTGAGAGGCCCGCGCACCACAAAAAAAAAAAAAAAAAAAAAAAAAGAACCATTAAATAAATTGAATGTATTTCCAGGCAAAAATCTTCTTCCTAAATGGACAGCAAACTCAAATATTTTACGAGCAAATCTTCCCTAGATTCTAAATATACCACACCACCTTATTAAAAATAAAAAAAAAAAACAACCCTATTTCAGTAAACAGGAAAACTAAAACAATCCAATTCATGTTATAGGACTACTGTAACTTCAATACCAAAACCACATAAAGACTATACTGGAAAACAAGTAGAGACCAATTTCATCTACGAATAGAGACTTTTCAAATCCAGCATTACATAATGATCAAGTGTGTGTTATCCCAGGAATGTAAAATTTTCTAACATCAGGAAATTTTCTAATGATAATCACCATAATAAGACTAGAGGGGAGGAATAAGCACATGATCATCTTTATAGATACAGAAAAAAAACTATTTGCTGAAATAAAACATGCCTTCATAACTTACAATAATATTAGCATACCAAGGCAATTGCCTTAACTGGTAAAGTTCAACTAAAATTTTTTGGTAAACATCATACCTCTTAGAATAATTTATTAACTTTAGAATAATTTATATTAAAGATAGTAAGAGGATAAGAATGACAATTTTGACTGCTGTTATTCAATATTTTGGTGGAGGTCCCAGTCAATTAAATAAGAAAAGATAAATAAATCAGTGGAATAAAGATTGGAAAGTAAGAGATAATTATGATTATTATTAGAAAATAAAAATTCCTACATAGAAGTTCCTACATAGTATACACACACACACCAGGAATTCTGGATTCAAGAAAAGTATATAAAAAATAGTAGTTCTCCTAGAATCCAGCAAATAAATCATTAGAAAATGTCATTTGTAAAAGTACCATTCATAGTAGCTGATAAAACTAGCCAAAAATATAATGCAGCTGTTTAATATATTTATGCAAAATATTACAAAGAATATACAAATACCAAAATAAATGAAAATATATACTAAAGTTCATGGATGAGAGGACTCATTATCATAAAGATGTCAAGTTTTCCCATATTAAACTATAAAATCAAAGCTATTTAAATTAAAATCCAAATGCTTTTTTTATGGAGCTTGGCAATCTGATGCAAAAATTCAAACTGAAAGTTTAAAAAAAAGGATAGGTGACACAGTTTTAAAACTAAAGTGTAAAGAGGGAGAATGTGCCTGGTAATAGATTTGTCATAGAGCTAACCTCATTGAAACAATGTAGTATTATTCAGAAAAGACAAATAGACCAGTAGAACCTAAGAGAAAGCACTGAAACAGACCCAGGCTAACATAGAAACTTGAATTTTAACAGACGTAGAATTTACAAATTAGTGGGGAAAGGTGAACTGTTCAACAAATTGTGCTGGGACAATGGAATATCTATTAATACATACACACATATATATGTTAAGTCTGTATGTATATCTATATATGATGTGCAGAGAGATACCGAGATACTGATATAAATCTCTCTGTGTATGTATATGTGTGCATATATACATAAGAATATTTATATAAATACTGTGTGTATATATATATATTTAGAAAATGCGATCCAGGAATTGTAAAATTATAAAGGTGAAAATATAAAAAGGTTTAGAGATAGAAAATATAAAAAGGTTTAGAGATAGAAATCTTGTACAATACCAAGAGCGTACACCATCAAAAAGAGTAGAATGATAAATGTGATTACATTAAAATTTTAGATGGTGTCTGTGTGTCAAGACACCACAATTTTTAAAATAAGTCATAATCTAAGAGTATATATTCCAACACATAATCAAGATATTAGTATTAAGAATATACAAAGTACTCCACAACACAATTAGCAACAAATAGTTTATAGTCAAATTCATAAGAGATGAAACCCTATTGGTCCATATGCATATAGCATGCTGCTTAATTTCATTAATATTCAAAAAGAATTCAAATCAAAACAATGAGATATAATTATTCCACATCAGAGCATATCACCAGATTAGCTGAAATTTTAGAATCTGGCAATATGAAGTGGTACTTGAGGTTGAGAGGAAATAAAAACTTTCACAAGTTGTTGGTAGGAATTAAAACAGATATAACCACTTTCAGAAACAATTGGCAAAAACTGAATGAAGTTCAAAGTTCACGTACCCCACTGCAGAGAAAGTGATCACAGGTGCTCAAGAAGATATGCTCATGAATGTTCATGGCTACAATGTAAAGTCCACCACTAGGAGAACAGATAAATGATTGTGGTGTAGTCATATGATAGGATGTAGCCTCATCATTAAAATGAATGAACTATATGTATACACATTAACAGGGATAAATCTCAAAAACATAATGTTGAGTAAGAAAAAACAAAGTGGCAGGTATGCTGACCCTGCTTCTGTTAAACGTGGTATCACACACAACAATCCTTCATGGATACATATACATGAGGCAAAAGTATAAAACCTGATAAGGAAGCTAAACACCCCACTTTAGGGAGTGGCCCTGGGGAGATGTATAAAAAGGGTCTTTGACTCTACCTGTAACCACTTTCCTTAAGAAATGAGAGAGGAAAGACGGAGAGAGACATGGATGATGAGAACATGGTTATTGCTCTATTTTCACCTGTATTTTGTTTCTTTCTGTTTGAATTCTTTTGTAACAAAAATAAGAAAAAGAAGGAAGAGATGAGGGAGAGAGGAAGGAAAAGACTGAATGGAAATTCACCAAAATGTTTAGAGCAACTACCTCCTTAGAGCATTGTGGGGGATTTTAATTTTTTCTTTATACTTTTTCATATTTTCTAAATTATCCCCAGGAATCATGTATGACTTTTATAATCTGAACAAAACAATGCATGCTCTTTTAAAAGCACCTTGCTAAACTGTTGTGATTTAAAAGCCTGGATTGTGGAAGAGAGACTGGTATTTTGGACATCCAGGCTAGCTCCCATAGCGACTTGTGCAAGACAGGTTTCTGGGGGAACTGATAAGGGCACAAATGAATTAAATTCCACTATCAGAGCCACCTCTGGGTCTCAGGGGGTGAGGGTTCCAGAAGTCTCGATCCCTGTGCCAGCCTCTGGGGGGCAGGGGCTGCAAGAAGAGATAAAAGCCAGCTTTATTGTTCTCTCTGAAAATCATTCTTGAGAATTGAGGTAACTGTCCCCATAGCCAGCTCATCAAGGGAAGGTCCCCTTGATGCCCTTGAAAACATGGCTGTGACCCCCTAGAGCTCCTAGCACATGAGCATGGTCCTATCATCCTATATGCGTCGTGTGGGCACCGTGCTCACACTTAAAATTTACCTGGGGTGGCTTTTACATTTACTTCTCAAAACGACTCTGGGAAGTCTCAGTCTTGTCTCACAGTGGAAAAAGACCGAGACTCAGAGAAGGTAATTAACTTGGACAGGGCCACCCAGCTAATACATGGGGCAGAGTCAACAATCCAGGAGGCCACATAGAGCCCTAATAGTAGAATATTAGGCACCAGTGACAAACTAAGAAATAATTCTTGGATCAGGATGGAACGTTCCCAAAAGTCCTAAATCCACACCAAGAGAGCAGCCCCAAGTGTAGGGGCTGGGTGGGCCTTTCGGAGATTAGACTCTGGGCATTCCCATCCAGACACCAGTCCCCTGGTTCTAAGGGAGGGGTGGTCCATGTAAGTAAAAGCCCGCCCCCTGCTCCCACCTCCACCTCTTATGCTTAATTATCAGGCACTTAATGTTAATACATGAGATGTTGGAAAGGGCTAAATGAATGGGAATGAGAGAAATCCCAGTGTGGTCTCCCATCAGTCTTTCTGGTTGCTCTTAACTCTATTTTCTGGAGAGGATCTGTTGTAGTCAAGCTCCAAACTAGTCATTTTTTACCACCATCAGCAAAAACACACAGTACTTAGAGGCCAGCATGGGCCCTTGTGCGATCCAGGCAGGAGGCAACCCATGGGATGGCTATTCCCCAAAATTGAAAATGGCTCTGGAAAGCCCTGCAGGTTTCTGTATACCAGCCTAACTACCGAGGTCCCAAAAGGGAAGGGAGGAAGGCTGGAGCCTCTGGCCATCTCCTGACTTCCTTCCCAGGACCCCTGAACCTGCCAACACCAGGCCTTAGCCCAGTACCCATACTGGGTAACTTCATCTCCTCTCCCCATGGGGCAAGCTCCTTCTGTATACCAGGGTATCCTGGGGCCGAGAATATGCCCATGAAGCAGGTCTCACCCGCCACACAGGGGATTATCTCAAAGCAGCAGGAACAATTACTCATTGGCATGGAACTGGGAGCCTCTGGGGGCAGCACACACTGCTGAAAAAGTCTGAGGTTGCTCTCCAGATGGTCTGGGGTCCACTGTTCTCAGCAGAGCCTGATACCCCTAGGGCTGTAGCATCATCTTGACCCAAAACCAGGCTGCTTCTCCCTCCACTCCTCACACAGTCCTGCAGGGACCAGGCAGGAACAAACTGGGGACTCCAACTGGGGGTCCCTGGGGTGGTGGGGCAGCAGCCTAGAAAGCACATGCCCCTCGAAAAGGACAACCCCACTCAGGTTATAAGTGGGGTAGAAGCAACACCCCAGACAGCTACATGTTACCCTAATGGTGGAATTCAGGCAGCAGCAGCAGGCTAAGGAGAGAGACAGTTGGGGGTAGGGATGGCTGAGTTTTGACACATGAGAAGGAAGGACCCATCACGCCAGAACTTCCAATTTTTCAATTTTTATACGAAAGTACTCAAATTTGTAACAGTGGCAACTAATTTTAAAAGCTCTAAATCTGTCTGGACCAAATCAAACAAGTACACAAGTTGGACTTGTCCTCGGGGCTACCATCTGGCTTGTGGGCCGGCTAGTGGCAGGTCCAAGTAATATACAACCATCACCCCAATAATGATAATAGAAGACAAGTCTCACTTATTATTCACTTGCCGCCATTGACATCAGTTTATGCTAAATCAACCCAGTTAGGTAGGGTCACTGGAACTTTCAGTGCCTCGCACCTGGTCCATCCCAGGTGTCAGTGGTGCTGGGGTGGGCGGGACCACACATGCAGACACCCAGCCCTGCCCAGCCTCTCCACCCTCCTTCCAGAAGGCTGTCTTCTGGGGATGGAGGATGAAGTCTTCCAATGGGAAAGCTGAGCCAACGTTGGAGAGCCAACTGTCCAGAAGTGGGGTTCCCTGGAGACAAACTTCAGCCAAAGGGGGACAGGAATCAGTGGACAAATGCCTCAACCTGCTGACTTTGGAGTGACAATTCTGAGGGCATTCTGCATGCTACTTTGCAGGGTCCCCAGCAGGAGGGAGCCTCGCTGCCCACTGCAGCAGCCAGCTCAACAGGACACTGTCCACTCCCTTTTCCTCTTCCTTCCTCTCACTCCCTCTCCACGCCTTTACTCCTGCTTCCTGGCATCACCTCCAGGTGCCTGCCTCCACCCAAGTTCTTCAGTCAGTCTCTGCTTTCAGAGGAATCCAAATTAAGACAGATGGTTTGCAGATAAAGACGCTGAAGCTCAGGGAGGTTACGTAACTTGCCCAGAGCCACTCAGCTGAGAAAGGACAGAGCTGGGGTTGAATAAAGACAGGCTGGCTCTCAAGTCCTGCCCTTAACCACTGCCCACTGCCTCCTTAGAGAAAGTCAGCCAGTCCCTTTGGCCTCTCTCCCTCTAAGCCCATGGCCAGTTCTCACCTTGTGAATCTGAACCCCTTGGTATACTCAGGGGAAAGTGTCAAGAATGTAGCACACCCACCAAAAAGCAAGAGTGTCTACCCTGGAACTGGGCAGAACTGGTCCACTGCACACCCCAGAGGGTCCAGGAAGAGTCCACTGGGAGACCCCACCCCCATGGGCTCAGGACACTGCCCCAGGCACCCTGGGAACTTACCTGCCTGCTCCCCCTTAGGAAGGGCCCACAGCACCCTCTAGGGACCAGCAAGACCCATTCGAGCCTGGAAAATCAGAGCTGAAAGAGGCCTGGAGGGACTGAAAGTCTTTTTGCTCTACAGACAGGAAGGCTGAAGCCCAGACAGGGGCCCACTCGTCCCAAGACCGCCCCCCTCACCTCCACCCCAGGTTCTTGATGAACAGAAGGCACATAAAGAAGAATGAGTTCCAAAGGCTTTGCTTTCTCCACTACAGGGAGAGGCGGGTCTCCTGCTTCCCAGGACTGCACACTCTCTCAACTGGGAGGGAGGAGGCCAGGCAGGCCACAGCCTGATCGCCTCAGGGGCATGCCAGGGAAGCCAGGCAAAGTTGGAGAGACAGGGTCCTGGGCACAAGGAAGTCAGGGAGGGAAGCGAGGCTTCCCTCCCTGCAGCAGGACCCCGGCTAGGAGCCCAGGCCTGGCTGCAGGATTGGCTCTGGCACCCTCTGTGGAACCCTGGGCCCACGGGCTCCTCCTGCATCTGTTTCCCACGTACCCAGCAATAACCACAATACCAATTAAGCTTTCCCTTGATGCAGGCTTTTCCTGCATCACAACAGCCCAATGGCTCACTGCTGATTTCCCTATTTTAGAGCTGAGGAAACTCAGGTACAGAGTGGTTACGAAACTCGCCCAAGGTCACACATCCTACCCACAGCCCTGTGGGCTCTCTGATTCCAAAGGCCATGTGGGCTCCCTTTATTTTTAGAAAAGATGGTCTTAAAAGGAGCCTCAAGTCTAGCACTTTCAGGTTCCTTAATCTGCTGGATAATGGAAGAAGGAAAACCCTAAAATGTCTGTGTTGAGAGCCTGTGCAGACAAAACAGCCAACCCTGAGCAAAAGGGGCAGAACACAGGCTGAGGCATCCAAGGGGGAAGTGAGTGACAAGCAGCCAGGCCAGGTCCCAGGATGCACAGGTGGACACGTCACTGGGCTGGGAGCTGGGGGGGGGGGCCTCAAACCTGGAATCCCTGGGCCTGAGCCCTGGGTTTGCCTGCAGACCCCAGGCCAAGCCACACCCTGAGGCCTAACGGGGTAAACCCACCTAAGGGCCTGAGCCCAAGCAATGAAGTCTCGGCGGCATGAGAGCAGAAGAGTCGCTGTGGGCTGCGGGGCCTAGGGCCACACTCCACATCCCTAGGAAAGCAGAAGGTCATTGCCAGAGGGGCCTGCTCCTGGCCCCATACACGGCCACAGCAGAGCAGAACTGCTGTCGGCCACACCAGCCACCTCAGGGCTGTGAGTGACCTGCACGGCCTTTTCCCATGGGAGTGGAGACTTCTCCAGCTCTCCTACACATCCAACCCCTGCAGCCACGCCAGCCAGGGTCCACCATCTCTCAGGGCCCAAAACGCAGTCACTGACCTTAGTCAGGAGAGAAGTCAGCCCAGCCTCTGCTCTCTGCCCACCCTACTCCCCGCCCCCCGCCCCGCCCCCGCACACACAACCCGAGCATTTTAACCCCTTCACAAGACACACACCCCCAGCTCCTTTTGGGTCCAGCCCCTGGAGAGAGTGTCAGTCCTTGCCAGTCTTGACTGGCCCCTCCCCCACAGGGTGGGTGCAGATTCTAAGAAGGAGGGGAGGGGCTTGAGGCCTCACAGGCGCCCTCACCGTGGGACTGGAATCCCTCTTCTCTGCCTCCGGGCCTGGAGCTCTGTTAGCCAGGGCTCCGCACACCCCGCCCCACACTATTACCTGTTATCTTAGCCTCGGTCCAGAAAAAAGGAGGGGCAGACGAGGAAACTGTCAGCTCACACAAATGAATCTCATCCATTTTGGTGAGGCCCTGTGAGTGGCCAGGACAGCTGTGCTGTCCCCGTGTTCCTAGCGAAAAGCCTGAGGTCAGACAGGGCCACATTGCAAAGCTGGGCCTGGAGCCCAGGCTCCTGACACCCAGATGCTTTGTCCCTCCCTCCTGTGTGCCCCGGTCATCACTTGGTTGTTCACACATCCATTCAACAAATGCTTGCAGAGCACCCAGGCCAGACCCCATCGGGCACTGACCGGCACAGCTTGGATTCTAGCTGGGCCTCTGGTTCGCCTTCTCCTTGGGGTCTCAGTGCCCAGAAAAGCATGCATGGTGCCTCTGGTCTGGGTCTTTCCCATTGGACCAGTCTCCCCACATGGCTCCAGCTCAGAACCAGCCCAGGGAGTTCTGGTTTGCAGAGACAAAGCCAAGGAGAACATCAGCTCCTCCATGTGAACAGGAGAAACCCTGATTTATTTCCCGGGTGGGGAGGATCTTGGAGGTGCCGTAGGAGCTCTCAGGAGGAAATGATTTCATGTCAGGGTGTTTCACTGGCTGGGCCACAGCGCACAGATTTACTGTTCCAGGAAGAACGGGAACAAGGACTGTGATAAACTGTAGGCTGGAGGCGACCAGAAGAGGTATGTGGAGAGAGCTTGGCATCAGGAGAGATTTGTGGAAATTTCTTGAAAACAGAAAAGAGCCCTAGTTTAAAATATACTAAATAATTCCCACCAGCATATTCCCTTCCCACTGTGCTCCCAGGAACACTCTTCCACGTCCTCCCAAAATCTGGAGAAAGAGCAAGCCAGAGAGCCCGCCCTCCCAGGGGCCCCTCAGCACAGCGTTCCTGGCTGCTCCACGGCCTGGGGAAGCGACACTGACCATTATTCCACCGCAGAGCCTTTCTGTGTACCTAGCACATGCTTAGCGCTCCCACACACCAGTAATTATTGCCCACGTGGACGCTCTGAAGACAGCATCTCTATTACCCCCATTTCCCAGGTGAGGAAACTGAAGTTGTGAGAAATTAAGGAATTTACTCAAGGTCACAGGACTTGGTTCATCTGACTGCAGATTGATTCTTCAAAGTGCTGTACCAGGCTGCCCCCAGCAGTGACCGAAGTGGCCCAGGATGAGGACCCTTACCTTTGAGAGTACTTAGGAGTCTCCCTGGGTCAGGATGGATGCTTGAGCGAGGGGGGCAGGCAGCCAACAGGCATCTTCTCTGTCCCTCAGAGCCCCTCAGTGTCATACCTAATCCTTCCCAAAGTCCATTCTAAGCCACCACTACATTTGATCCTGAGGAAGGAAAGAAGGTCTGTCCAGCCCCACTTTGTACATGATGAGCGGGGAGGGCCAGGGCCTCCTGGCAGAGTGGACACCATGCCATGCCTCTGGTTCCAGGCAGTGGAGAGGAGGTATGGGGGGACTGCGTGGGCCCTGGCCTGGTGGAAAGTGGGGTGGGAGCCCTAGGCCAGGCCACAGGCAGCAGAGGTGGGGATGCCTGGTGGGAGCCTGGCAGGTGGGGGCTCCAGGCGCTCCCAGCCTCTCTCCTGGCCTCATTTCCCCAGGTCGCAACTGTGCTCCTTACATTCCTAGGGCCCGCTGACTGACTCTGATCTACCTGGTGCTGCCAGTTCCAGCTCTCAGATGCCCCACAGGGAAGTGGAGTAGTGGGGAGGCCTCTCCTGGCCCCATCATCCACTGAGCAGCTCACCCTTGCCTGCCCTGGGGCCTGGGTACTGAGGGAGGGCAGTGGGGCTGGGAGAAGCAGGGTGAACAGCCCGAGCCCGTGGGCCTGGGCACCAGGAACCTGAGCTCTTATCCCTCCTGGACTGCCAGCTCTGGCTACACCCCTTTCCACACCCACATGCTCCCTGTCAGTGCAGGGGCTGCCAGATGGGAGGTCCTGCCTGGCTCCCATCTGCAGGCTGGGTTTCCCGGGAGCAGACTGGAAGACTTGGCCCAGCCAGGCTGGCCTGAGCAGGACCCCCTAAGTCAGAGACCAGAGGAAAACATCCTGTCTGGTGGAATTTGAGAGGCCCTCCCAGAAAATCTCCAACAACCACTTAAATATGCCTGAAATGCACCATCTATGCATCATTTCTTTGAGTTATGCATGAGCCACCAGGCCCCCTCAAGCAGGAGGCCTCCGGTGGTGTCTCTTATCCAGCAAGATGGAAGGAGCAGCCCCCAGAGAGGCATGGGAGGAGGGACTATTCAGATGGAGAGAGAGGGAAGACACCTCAGCCTTCTCTCACCTGATCCTCCCTGCAGCCCTGCCAAGTCTGTGCTCATATTTTCACCCACAAATGGCCACGATGGAGAGGCAGCTGGAGCCAGAACTCAAATCTGGGTCATCTGACTTCTGAGCTCTTTTCCCACAAAGAACTGCAAGGAAGAAAGGATGAACAATACAGTAAAACTGGAAGTGCATAATAAATGTTTAATTTTTAAAACTTAATCCTTTGGAGCTTTTAAATTATTTTAAATTTAAAACTCTCCCACAAAACTCTTGGATTAAATATTAATAGATTCTGCATGCTACTTAGAAAAGAACAACAAAGAGCTGTTCATATCACCATATCCCAAGCTATGGGATCCATCCAAAAGGAGACTCAGAGGAAAATTAATAGCTTTGCTTGGTTTCATTACTAAACAAGAATAAAAGTAAATGAACTGAGCATTCAATTCTATACATTAGAAAATAATAGATGAAATGTAGCATAAGAAAGGCAGAGAAAGGAAGAGGCTTCAATAAGCAGTCTTCTGTCCTAACCTGAGAAGGAGGGATATCCAGGTTCCCACTTCATGTAAACATGGACACTTTGCATAAAATAAAACAATATAGATGCTTGAGAGGATTTTGTAGATGATTTTACCAATAGAATCTGTTGAAATACACATTGTGGGATACTTCCTTAGATTAAAACTGTTTTCTCTGTAAAATATTAAATAGATGCAGCCCTTCAATATGAGGACCAGACCAGACCTTGTGAATGAAGGTTACCAACCCATATCCAGAATGACCCAGATCCAGCACTTTCTCTTGCTTACACTTTCTCTCTCTCTCTCTCCCCCCACACTTTAACTCCAGCTATCAGATTCAAAAACTAAAATGTCCTACATAAATGGTTCTTTATGACCAATACAGATTAATTGAAAAGGTGAATTGATGTTGATGAAAATGTTAAGGTTAATTCATGCTAGTAACTAATAATGATAAAATATTAACATTATATTTTTTTTACAAAAACGTCTATGGGGCTTCCCTGGTGGCGCAGTGGCTGAGAGTCCGCCTGCCGATGCAGGGGACACGGGTTCGTGCCCCGGTCCGGGAGGATCCCACATGCCGCAGAGCGGCTGGGCCCGTGAGCCATGGCCACTGAGCCTGTGAGTTCGGAGCCTGTGCTCCGCAATGGGAGAGGCTGCAACAGTGAGAGGCCCGCAAAAAAAAAAAAAAAAAAAAAAAAGTCTATGGGCAGAAAAGACTATAATGAGGGCAGAAATTCTGAATCAGGTTCTACAGAAAGTCCAAAATGAGTGACTTTGAAGAACACAGCATGTTGCATGCATGAGTTTGAGGAAGGACCTCGTCAAGTTAATGCCACCTCCCCTGAGGGCATCCTGCACCTCCAGCACTAGCCCTGTCCTCAGGAAAGCAGAGCAAGCTGGCTCCCCTGCACCTGTGAGCATAAGTCACATGATTAAAGACCATGCATCTCCTCTTGGGCTTCCGTGTTTGTGATAACGGCTCCTCTTCCTGCAGCCTATGAACTGCCAAGGGCAGAGGCCAGAAACTGGGGCTCATAGGACCCTCCAGGAAGCCCACTATTATGTTAAGCCTAACGTAAGTACACATCAAAGAATAAATTCTGTAAAACTTTAGCACGACTGGAAAGATTCCACCCCTAGCATAAACAAGGCCAAAAACATAGAAGATGATGAGGAAGGAGGAGAGGAAGAGGAGGAAGAGACAAAGGGACAGAGGAAGGAAAGGAGGAAAGAAAGCAGCTCATTGTAGACAGATGGTTACCAGCGTTTACTTTGGACATCTCTGCCAATCAAATCTTAGGATCATTCAGTGTCCACCTCCACATTCCCAGGTCATTCTCATCCCATGAGATCTGGCCTGGGCCCACAGTAATGATTATCTCTATGATACATACATTTCCATATTTGACTATAATTAAATTAATAACTATTTTATTTTTTACCAGTTTTATTGATGTGTAACTTACATACCATGAAATTCACAGAAACTACTTGTAAACAATGCATGATGAGCAATTAGGAGCTGAGCAAAGTTATTGGGCGAAAAGGAGCTCTGTGAAGTTGCTTGGGGACGTGCGATTCAGACACACATGGAATCGGACCCTCACTGAGGAGTGGCTTCTGTGCACTGGACCCTTTGATGACCTTCCTGAGCAAGAGCAAGGGCATGTGGATTCCAGGAGGCAGATTCATGTTTCCAAGAATTCCAGACATTCCTGCAGGCTGAAGAGCCCCATTTCATTGCACAAATTATTTCTCTGAAAGCTGTTGAAAGGGATTGAGGGCTATAATTAGAATAATGCCCTGCAGGATTACATTCACAAATGTAATTGCATAACCGTTTAGAGGTAAATGGCACCAAGAGAGGACAGAGTTTCTCAGGAACGCAGGGAGGGAAGGTACAGGCACTTCTTGTGGAGCAGCCCCTTCCTGATGCCAACTGAGCCAAGAGACAGTGGAAGATGAACCTGAAGATCCCTCACTCCTGAACCAGCTTGTCTTGGGCATCAGTCCACCACAGACTTCTCAGTGATGGTGTTATCAAACACAAGTTCATGTGCCCGATGCTCAGTGAGGCCAAACAAACCAAAATGATGGAATTTGGAGCAGAGAAAGGTTTATTGCAGGGCCGAGCAAGGAGAATAGGTGGCTGGTGCTCAGAAAACCCTGAACTTCCCAAAGGGTTTCAGCAAAGCATTTTTAAAGACCAGGTGAGGGAGGGGCATCCCAGGGTATGGGATCAGTTCATGTACAATTCTCTGATTGGTTGATGGTGAGGTAACAGAGTGGGTAACATTATCAATCCTTAGGCGCATGTAAGTCTGGCGGCTACGTGCTCATGATCATCAAATGGTTAATTTCTTCCATTTGATGGTGTCTTTTAGCAGCTGGAAAACTCAGGAAATACACATGAGATACTATTATCTGGGTACAGAGAGAAGCTACAGCAGAGGATATGGGGGAGGGGTCTGACCCAGGAAGCCCCAGAGGGTCCTGTTTGATTATAATGGGGAAACATTCAAATATGACCCAAACTGGAGTTTTCCACCAGCTCCCATTAAACACACCTCAAAAGAGATGATGGGTTTAGAATCCATCAGCTGCTTCTTATTGTGCTCATAGAAACCCCATCTGTGGCACATACATGGTTGCAAGCACAGTGCACCTACCTGGTCACATTGGGAAGGTACATAGAATCTGTTGTCTCTCCCCTGAAGCCTGGGGAGTATTCAACCCTTTGGAGATTCTCAAGCACTGTCTAGCTGAAGATAATGGATTGTTCCTATTTCATAACCGAGATCAACATGGTGACCACACACCTGGGCTTCCCAAGAAGTCCTGACCTCCTATCGCTTCATTCTATCTGCCGTGCATTATTCATATCTATTCAATGTGCCATGATTTCCATAACTTTGTAAGGTAGTCCGTATGTTTAAATGTGCAACTAAGAAAAATACATTTTGTTGGTCCAAGTGTCCTAAATTTTGGCCCAGAAAAAAAAAAAAAAACATAGCTGTATAAGTAGACCATAGTTTTGAAAGCCATGACAATAAATCGCATTAATTTGGTCCCCATTAATGTGCAGTATGTGCTAATCCCATAGGCCTAGGAGGAAGCTTAGTTTTGAAGAAAGAGTTTGCTTTCTAAGCAAAGAAGGATGTGAACAAACCACAGTAAGCATAACCTACTTAAAAGCAGATGTTGTTCTTAAGGAAAAAGGTGCACATTAAGTTGTACCTGCTTGGGAGTCCTAATCTCCCAGGTCACTCTTCACTTTAGACATCAACCGACCCTCCTACTGCGGAATTTGGAACTCCAGGTCCCTCACCCATTCCAGCAGGCAAGTGCTTCCTCCAATACTGAGTTAAGAAAAGGATGTGCCCCTGGAGATCCACTGAGGCCCAGAGAGGAGAAGGAACCAGCCCAAAGTCACACATCCTGCAGTTGTTAGCACCTCAAGCTTTGCCTCACACAGATCATGGTTCTAATCTCAGCTCTGTCTCCTGTGGTGTCTCTTAATGGCCTCCTTGTGCTCACCTATGTAAGGCAGATGAAGGCTGGAGCTTCCCCACCCTCTGAGGTCCAGATAAGATTGGTCCAAACTCCAACTCCACATTCTGTGAAGTGATCGCCCCAAGATCTCTGCAAATCCTGTTCCACTGCACAGCCTCTGTTCCTACTGCATCAGCTCTGTCAACTTTAATAATATAATAGTCAGATATTTTACCACCAAAAGCAAATTTATTTGGGAATAGCCAGAAGAATTGCAATTGGGGATATGCAAACTATGGTAAACCATAGGCAAATCCAGAGAACAAGGAAAGGGAGCTGGCTTTTATAGGGAAAAGGAGGGAGTTGGGAGGGGCTGTAATAACCAGAGTCCATTGAAGGAAGCTGGGAGCCCAAAGTATGAAGGTTTCTCATTGGTTGGGCTGCTGCAGTCTCAGATTGGCTGGGCTGTCAGAGTGGAGAGAAGTTTCCTTCTTCCTGCTTGATAGTAAGGTGGGTTACACCTTCCTGTCAGGATGTAGGCATCCTGTTGGGGGCGGGGGGTGGCGGCGGGGCGGGGCGGGAGGCTATGACAGCTCCCTCTACAGGCCTTCTTGACTCCAATTTTAGCTGAGGTTTCTTTAATTCCACAACTCCAATGGAATGCCTGGCCCATCTTTAATTCGCACACACCCACTTGCAAATGTGCTAGGCTTTGCTTAAGGGAGTCCTCTTAGGTTAGATTCCCTAGCAGCACAAGAGGGGGCCAGATTTTGCACCCCCTTTGTCATTCAGTCATCTGCTGTGGGGAGCAGGGGTGTGTAATCAGCTTGGGGCAGTTCCCCCCAGAGGGGGCAGCAGCTAACATTCACAGTTTGGGGGTGGGGGTGTGAAGCAGCAGCCCAGTAACCCTGTAACTGGGTCTGGCCGGGCACCACCAGCATCTGAGACAGGGCTGACATAGAATGGTGCTCTGAGGTTTCCGTCACAAAAACACAGCTCCATGCTCAGCATCAGACACCCAGTTCTTACAGTGTCCCAGGCCCGCAGCTCAGGGTGTCCCTCAGCCGCACGACTCCACCTTCATGCCCTCCTGCCCCTTTACTCCTGTTTTCCGCCCCTCTTTCTGCTATTTTCCCTCCCTCTCTGGAAAAAACAATTTTCATTTTCTTCTGTAGAACAGCTTAGTCATTCTTTTATTCTTCTGTTGCCTGAGCTGCTGCTAACACCCTCTGTATATGGTGACCACCATCCTGGTTCACCAGTTTTAGGACTAAAAGTCCCACATCCCAGAAACCCCTCTGTCCTGGACAATGGAACACTTGGTCACCCTCCAAATTGCTCTTTCAGCCACTGTGACTTATCAAGGCTCCCTCCCAAACGGACATTAAGTTCGGTGTTTGCTAACATGGCTAATCATCTTTTCTTTGGGATCAGGAATGAGTGGTGAATTACATCAAATGCTGCTTCAACCTGTATTAAGAGACTCACATGATTTAATCTGCCAGTGAAGTAATTACATTAGTATATTTTCCAATGTTGAATGGTCCTCTGTTGCCGGAATAAGCCATAGTTGAACACACTATATGTTTCTTATGATCTCATTCTTGATTTGATGATATAGTAATATTTTGTAGGTAACTTGTTTCTAAATGAGGTTCATCTACACTTTTCTTTTGCTGACTGTGCCTGATGTTGGTGCCTGGAATAGACTCACCTTGTAAGCTAAGCTTGGGAACCTTTCCACTTTTCTCACACCCACTTCCTTCCTGCTCAGCCTGAGCACATGAGTGAAAAATGAAAGAAGAGAGATATTCAAATATATAACACAAGATATTTTCCTCAAGATGAAGAACTTAATTTTTGCACCCAAAAAGCACAACATGTTCAGGAAAAAATGTGTTAAAAGTGATAGATATCAAGAAACAGAATAGTTAATAAAGAGAAATAATTCTTTGTGCATTCATAGAGGAAAAAGTCATTTTCAGAAGGAGAGAGGTTCATGAAATCATACTGGGTTCAGATTTTTCCTCAGCAATTTTCAATCCAGTGGATAAGAGAGAAATGTCTACAAACTGCAGTGAAAATGTGAACCTAAAATGCTATGACCATTCAATTTGTCATTTGAACAAAAAGAGCAACAAACATTATGAAAGAACATGAAGGGACTCAGTAAATATAGCACCCAGGAACTTTTCTTTAAATATCTAATTGACAGTTATATATAGGCAAAGTATATCCAAAGGAAAAGGAAACTGGAGAAATCATGATATTAGGGGAAACAATATAGAGAGGTGGGGGGGGGGGGTTTGGTGTAACCTGGGAGTCTCTAGAGCATAGCTGAGGAAAGGCAGCTTTAAAGGCAAGACTGTATATGTTTCAGGTTGTCCTTGAAATATAAAATCAAGAGACAGGCATTTCTTAGCATGGAGAACTCAGGCAACACAGCACCAATGATTCTGAAAAGAAAAAAAAAAGCTATTTCACAATAAAATAGAACATCAAAATAGAAAAAAAATTTAATGGAAAAATAATGAAAAAATGACAAGCACTGAATATAATAAAATATAGAAATAAGAAACCCTGTAGAAGAGAATTCAAAAGTTATAAGCATAGACAAAGTAAAAGAATAACTTTGTGAATAAAAATTGGCAGAGAATCTTCAGAAGAAAAAAAATCTGCTAATTTCCTCATCTTTTAGAATCCAAAGGCAGCTCAAATTGTCTAGAACTGAAACATCCTTAAAATAAAATGACTCCCAGCTTATATTGTTTTTCATAACTTTTTTTCTTAATCTGAGGCACTCTTTTAGGAATGATGGATTACGAGGTAAAGAAATATTGTTTCCATTTCACTTCAGGTTCTTCATTGCTGCTATTAAATTCAAGTAAAATCTGACAATTTTATTTTTAAATAGCATGTTGAAATAATCTCATTTTATCAAACTTTATTTATGAATCTGTACATGTTCCTAGAGAGATATCTAGAATGACAACCACCTAATTTTAACAGTTATGCCTGGATGGAGAGATGTTAACTCACAAACAGGACTTCTCTTTTCCTCTTCTTTTTTTTTGCCTCTCTCTTTTGCTTGAATTGTTTGTGATCATGCATTATCTTTGTGAAATCAATAAAGCCATTATTCTTAAAGGAAAGAAAGCAAGAGAGAAAGAGAGGGAGGAAGGCAGGGAAGGGGGATGGGAGGAAGGGTTCAGGTATAGAAATGTGGCTCAAATTGGTTGATGGCACTCACTCCTACAAGTACTGCTAGAACCACTGGGGAAGGGGAAGGGGGTCTCTTTCTGCGTGAGCAGCTAACCTGGTCAGATGACAGCACATAGACAAAGGGGGCATCCACGTGGGGGAGCGTGCAAGGGGATTAAGCTCAGAGAGAGGAAGGCAGATAAACACATAAAAATAGACAGCAGTTGAGCCCCTGGATCAAGCCATGCCTGAAACCTAAGCCTTCTGGTTACTGAGTCAACAAATTTCCCTCTGTCTAATCCAGGTATATAATGATTTTCTACTGCGTACAACTGCAAGCATTCCAAAAAAGCAGGCTCCGAAGGCCCTCCTAGTTTAGATTTGGGAATCCCTTTAACCTATAAACACCTCCCTGCTAAGCTCCTGCCAGTACTCCTGATTAAGTCTCAGCTGCACATCCTGTTCCCAAGGCTAATTGTCAAGTAAAGCAGTAGTAAGTGGCAGAGGCCCACTGAGCTGACACTGAGGTAGAATAGGAGGCTGCATGTGACAGTTCCCACATGACCAAGACACCACTCACCAG